>NC_142030.1:35335833-35992499 GCF_982192425.1 Myodes glareolus | reverse complement strand
TGCCATTCCAGCATGCAGCTGCCTTCCGTTGGGTGTGGATGGCGTGTGCCTGTTGGCATGGGTACCTATGTGCATGTGTGAGTGGGGGTGCATTGTGCCCTGGATGAGCCTGCACGGGTGTTTGCTGGAGTATGGAGGGAAGTCGTTTCACACTTCAGCAGCTTGAGGCTTGCAGGTTAATTCAGGTGTGTGGGGTGCTGCGCTGTCACGAGCCTGTGTGGCTCTAAAGACTTTTCTGTCCCAGTGGGACCCCGAGAAGGACTCCATGTGATTTTATCTCTGCTTGGGGATGGCACCTACCTGTTGAAGGGAAGAACCTGGATGGGTAGAGGCTGGCAAGCTACAGCATGCTGGACTTGGGGGCCTGGGCAGCCTGAGCCATCCTCCAAGAAAGAAGCACATGCATAGAAGGATCTGGAAGAATGGAATCCCAGGCCACAGAAGAATGACTGGCAGGAAAAGCCCCTTCATGAAGGAACTTTGCTCAGAACCTCAGCACCTCCAAGTGTGCCAATGTGACCGCTTTTCGCCTTTGGAACAGTCTAGAATCTGCTTGGGCTGCTGCCTCTTCTGTCACATGGCCCAGCTTCTGTCTTCTTCCCAAGTCCCGCTCCCCTAACCCCGCTTATGTCTGCTTCTCCATCCTGCTGTGCATGATGAGAATGCTGACCCTAGGAGGGAAGTCAGGCTGCAGGGAAGCCTGAAGGGAGTGGGAGAGCCCACTCAGGTGGATATGAAAGATCTCCTGCAAGGGTCTTGGGAGGTGCCAAAAATTCTCCTGGGCACGCCCAGGCAGCCCACAGTGGGGAACTTGGGGAACTTGCTTGGGCCAAGACCTCAGCTTTGGGAGATCTCTCTCCACATTCCCACCAGCACCCTGGACTTGACTTTCCATGTAACCTTCGCCTGTTGCCCTCTCTCCTCCCCATCCCTCTTCCCTTTTCCACTCCCCCCTTTCCCACCTGCCCTCCTCAGCGCCGACTACCAGGAACGCTTCAATCCCAACGCCCTGAAGGACTCAGCCCTGTCCACCCACAAGCCCATTGAGGTGAAGGGTTTGGGCGGCAAGGCTACCATCATCCACGCACAGTACAACACCCCAATCAGCATGTACTCGCAGGATGCCATCATGGATGCCATCGCCGGGCAGGCCCAGGCCCAGGGCAGTGACTTCAGTGGGTAAGCACTGTGGAAGCTACCAAACTCTAGCAGGACCAGTTTTCTTCTCTCACCTAGTGACTCCTGGGTTCAGACCTCCGGAGGACCAGCCTTCACCAGGGACTTCAGGAATGTGTTGCCTTTTTTCTCTTCAGAGTCCGCCCTGCATTTGGCTGTAGGAGAAATGGCAAAATGTAGAACGTTGTGCTTCCTCAAAGGGATTGTCAGACTGAGTTTCCCAGGCTTTATGAGAGGTGCTGGTTAGAGACTTTGGCGGTGCTTCTGCTCCAGCTTCGGCAGAGCACAGGAGCCTCCCCGAACCTCTCATAACTAAAGCCGTACTGGGGAAGTGGAGGAAAGTGTCTTATTCTAGTGATGAACATCAATCCCGCACTTGGTGGGTTTGTTATTGGGAGAGGCCTTGGGTCAGCTATCCAAGGTATGTCAACCTTATCCTTTGCATGTCTCTCCTCCTCTTTGCCCCAGGAAGCCTGGCTTCAGAGCAGTAGGGTTTAAAATGACCTTGATTCCTGGGATTGGTCTATTAGCTTGGTTGGGTAACTCGAAGGTGGATTAGGGACAGAGTTGGTAGAAACTCAGACGAAACTGGTACCGTTCAAGTATTAACAGAGGGGCCATTCTCTCCTGTCTTCTTCTCACCCCATTTCTGTCTCATCTTTGTTTCTTTCTCTATATCTCTCATCTCCTTGCTGCATCTCTGTCTTTTTTTTTTGTTTTCTTCTCTATTGTTTCTTGCTTTTATCTGTCTCTCTCATCTGTTTTCTTACACACACACACACACACACACACACACACACAAATGCATGCACATGCACACACAGGGGTACCAGGAGGGCAGGTCATTACTTTTTTCTGCTGGGGAATGTCATAGTACAGAGCTTACCTCTCTAGGCAACATATTATTCCTGGATCAGAGATTCCCACAAACTCAGGAGAAAAAGGTCTATGGAAACATTAAACTTTTTTCTGCAAGTATAAGAACAGATACTGTTAGAGGGACACATAAATGTCCCAGGCATTTCCTACGGAACAAGGACAAGTACTTGTGGCCATGGTGTACTTACAGAGGCCAGAGGATAAGGCACCCAGCTACGCATCCTGAGCTCCATTTCTGGAGAGAGCCTGATCTCGGCTCAGAGAGGCACTACTCCCTGTCGACCACCAGAGGGCAGAGGTTGTCCTTTTTGCAGTCACTAGTCCGAAACCTGCAGTTTAGGACTGCAGGCATCCCTTTGCAGACATCTGGACTGCACTGATTTACTTAAATCGTTGGTTCAAAGAAAAAAAAGTGACCATGCAATTTTTTTTTAAACAACCATTAGGTCATGAGTACCCAGTAAAACAAGTCTGCCTGACCAAGCCCAAAAGTCTATGGGATGTCCTGTTAATATTTGTTTGTTACATGGTCTTTGGCAAGCCCTTAAAAGTGGTAGCCAACACCAAAGGACAGTCAAATGGGAAATAATGTATCAACTGTTCAGCACACTATATTTTCTGCACAGTGGGAAAACGTCTAGTGTTTGATTTTATTATCAGAGTGCCTGTGATTTGGAGACTGTGGTGCTCAGACTGTGAATCTAGCTGTCTCCCACCTGTTCCCTTCCCTTTCCGGTCTCTCCTTTTGCTAGCGTGCCTGGAAAGGATCGACCTTTCCCGTTCCTTTTAACATGAGCGCACTGCGCTGACGCTGCTATGGCGCAGTGAGGAACCCTCCTGGCCATGACGTGTTCCGTTTCTGCTGTTAATCTCCACGGTTCTTTCCTCACTGACAATTTTCTTTTTCTCTCTCTCTTCTCCCTTCGCCCACCCAACTCCCCTAACTTATTTCTGGTCCTAACCCTGCTCTCTTGCGTGCGCTGCCCCTCTGCTATCCCATGATGGACGCGCACTCGCGGCTGGGTTACCTTCTGCTTGGCAGGGCGTCGCCGCTGGCGTAAGTAGACCCGCAGTGTCCGTCTTGTCGTCTGTCTGGTTGCAGGATGGTGTGTGGGTCTGGTGGGGTGTGTTTGAGGACAGTGGTCAGCCCATGCACTCTGTCCACCTTGTTCCTCATGCCCACCTGTCAGCCACCGACATCCTCTGCAGCCTCCGCAGGCAGATGCTTGTCTTTTGGAGTTCACCTGTGTCAATGTGGCTATGGAAGTCTAATCCTGGCACTCACAGTGCGCCCACCCTAGCCTAAGGCTTCATTACCGCCTTCTCCTTGCCATGCTTTGGTGAGGTTTTCCAACCTTTTCTAGCTTCCCTAGGACAAGACACACTTGGGGGACTAGAAAGCACACTGGGCTATTATTCAGTGCCAGAAGGTGACAAAGTCAAAGGCTACTCTTTTAGGAAGCCAGTCCTTAGAGTTCACAAGAACCAAAGAGATCTGGTTGTGCCCAAAGGCCTCAGGAACCCTTAGAATCTATCCCGTATGAGAAACGGCTTTCTACAAGAAGAGCAAGAACCCAGGCTTTTCCTCTGCTTCTCGCGCAGCAGCAAACCTCTCTCTGGATAGACCCCAGGGGAACCTGGCTCTCTAAGCTAGAGAAAGTCTTCAGGGAAGCAGGAGCAGGGCCACCTGCACCTCCACCCCAATTCCTTTTCTATCGAGCTGTCCTAACTTACCCTAAGTCAAGCCCAAGGAACCTGTCCTGGGAAACTAGGCCATTTCTATCCAGCGTCATGCAGAGAAAGTCGGAAGGCTTGTGAACTAGGGGGAGCCTGTCCTAGCTAGCCAGCCCCCACTAGGCAGATGGAGCCAGGCAGGAGGGGGCGAGCTAGGGCCTGCCTCAGTCTGTGTCTTCTGTGGTCGGAGCATCTCATCCAAGCAGTGTAGTCCCTGGGAGGCAGATGAGGCCTTTGAGCTTCCTGACCATAGAACACCTGACAGAAAGGACCCTGGGCAAACTAGATGTGGTGACACATGATCTCAGTACTCAAGAGAACAGGGCAACGGCAGCTACATAGCAAGACTCTGCTTCCAGATAAATAAATAAAAGTGAAGTGAAGACTAGCAATAACAAAGGGGAACAAAAAGGACACTGGACTGGGGCCTGTGTCACCTAACTCATCGTTCAGTGGTACCTGTCTACTACAGCCTGGCACTAATCAGCTGACCTCTCTGGACCTCAGTTTCAAACTCTATAGAGGAAAGGACTAACTGGCACGCTGTTACTACCACAGACCTGGCCTCTGACATCTGAGAGGGTTTCTGGGCAAGACAGATTCACAATATAATCCATAAAACATCAGTCAGGTGGAAATTCCAATGCCTGAGAAGCTCTGGGATCCCTGCTGGCTTTGATCTGGTGTTGAAAAATTCATCCAGCTAAGAATTTTGGGCACCTACCATATATATGTCAGACCCTGGTAGCTTAAGGGAATATCACCAGGTTCCCCTCAAAAGATTATGCTGCTTGGGTGCAGGGACCATGTCTGCAGTATCCTCCATCCCCGGCCCCAACCCCACTGGCCATGCGCATGATGCCAGTACCGAGCAAAATTTCCCACTTCATTTCTCGTAACACTTCATAGCCAGGCTGTCTCCGGCAGCCGAGCCAGAAGCCCCAGGCATCTTCCAGCAGCAAGGCATTGGCAGCTTCATAGCTGGATCTGTGGGTGTGAGGAGGCCATTGGATGGGTCCTGAGCCTCCAGGTCCCTCAGGCAGGCCGTTCTCCACGCAGGCAGAGCTGGCTCAGGAAAGCCAAAATCAATTCAAGGAGAACTACCTCCTCCTTCCCTAAAGGGACTCCAGGTTGTGGGGTGGGAACTTGTTCAGGCCCAGGATTAGCACTGGAATGGGGCCAATGGGAAGGATAGAAACCTCAGGGGCAAGAAGAGCCACTGTCACGCTGGACCTTCCCTGACCTCTGAATCCCTGAGCACCGAAACCCTAGGCTTCTCAGCTCTTCTGGTACTAGAGGGTGAAAATAGTGGGCACAGATGTGGGGGGTGGGGGGAGGGAAGCAGTGTGAGAACCAAGTGGTGGTGGGGTCTGAGTTCCAGCCTGGCCCCCACCCACACCCCTTCTGTCCTACAGGAGCCTTCCCGTGAAAGACTTGGCCGTGGATAGTGCCTCTCCTGTGTACCAGGCTGTGATCAAAAACCAAAGCAAGCCGGAGGATGAGGCTGACGAGTGGGCCCGCCGGTCCTCCAACCTGCAGTCTCGCTCCTTCCGCATCCTGGCCCAGATGACAGGGACAGAATACAGTGAGTAGAATCGCTGAAGTGGCAAGGTGGGCAGAGGGGAGTAAGACAGAGGGGTACTGGCTCAGTCTTAAAGCCGATAGAAGCTGAGGAGTCAAGCCACTTGCCCTTGACAATTAATCAACATTGATAGAAAGTTGGCAACTGGGAAAAAGCCTCTGGGTCCCCGGCTGGGCCTTCCATTCTAACCCCTAACATGAGCGGAAGCCTTGTCATCCGATTTCCAGCAAGATAATGGCTCATGATTGAGAAAAGAGGGCCTGCAGGCCTTCTTGGACTACTCCCTCCCTACTGTACAGTGTCCTCTCAACTTCCCCTGGCAGAGGCCTGGCATGCACACACTCACTGCCACCACTGAGAAGATGGTACAGCAAGAGTCCAGGGCCTGGCTGATTCCTAGAGTGTCCTCAAAAGTCTAGTGGACTCCCTTCCTCTGCTTCATGTGAGTTCTCCTGACCAACTTCTTTCTCCCACAGTGCAAGACCCTGACGAGGAAGCTCTGCGAAGATCAAGGTAGGTCCCTAGACTTGGGTTCCATGGCCTTGCCTACTAACCTCATCCCTCCCCGGGTAGCCCCCAGGCCCCATGACTCATGGAAAGAACCTTTCATGTTTATGTATTTGAAAAGCTCGGCCCTTAAAGGGCTCCAGCGGATGCGGACTTGGGTGACTTTCCCAGGTCAGTTAGGTAGACACAAGAGTGAGGAATCTAGGCTCTCCTGGCTCCCTTCCTGGGCAGGGGCAGGGCTGCTTTGGCCTTTGCTGGGCTTCGGAGAACTGTGAGGGCATTGAGCCAATGCTTTGCCAGCACACTCATTTGTGGGCTTGCCCCTTGTGAGTCTGAAGGCTTGGCACTGTGAGCAGGCACGCAGAGGGTCATGCTAGGCATGAATACCTGACCCTTAGATTCACTGGCCCACGCATACACTGAGGCACCAGTTCTAAACATTACTCCAAGTGTAACAGCTGCTGCAGGGAAGTACAAGCCCTTGGCACAAGGAAGGACTTGTATAGGGCTAGGCATCTCAGGGCAAGGTCTCCTGATCAGTGGCAAGTTTGGGGTCACCATTACTTGCTTACTGCCTGTGCCCTGTTAGGAGCTGTAGCCCTGGGCATGAGTGGGGCATGGCTGTTTTGAAACCCACTGGAAGCTGTCAGGGCCTTCCATGGTGAGGCATGGGGCCTGTGTGATGATCTGTCTATTTCTGGTAGTGAGTATGCCATCTGCATGTTCTTCTTGGACAGTCTGTCTGGGGCCAGCGAGTCCTGTGACGGCCTCTCTGGGAGGGTCTGGGACTCAAAGGCATGTTCTACCCCGAGCCAAGCTTTCTGTACTTGCTAACCACACTCGGTGGCCACAAGAACTCGAGAAGTGTAAGGTTCTGGGGGCCAGCTGGGACTCCATGTGCATTTGATTGTTGAACTTGTGTTTCTGCCAGCCCGAGCTGCTCCCACTCTTTGACCGGGAGTGGGCTCCTCCCAGCGCTGCCACGGGTGGCATGTAGTCCCGGAAACGTGTTTAACCTCTTAGCTCCTTTGCGCATCCCACACCCAGTATGACGCTGCTGTGTTCATCTCAGGTGTGGAGAGCCGGTTGTTTTATGTGTGGCTGAGCTCTCGGCTCTCCATTCCGCCTGGGCTCTGTGGTCCCTATTTGCAATGTCTGTGCTTTCCCCGCCTTCTTCATTGAAGCCACCCACGTAGATGTCCCGGGGAGCAATGCAGACTTTCCCCAAGACTCAATAGAGGGGCCTTTATGTCACTCCCTGACACAGTAAACGACTGACTCCCCAAGTTCTTTGCATCGGGAAGTCAGCTGGAGACCTTTTTCTCCCTTCTACAAGACACAGCAGTCTTCCTTCGTGGCCTTGCCACCTCTTCTGGTCACTCCATCCTCTTCTATCCAGTATGCCTACGACTCCTGCAAACTTGTGTCTCGTCGACAGCCATTCGTGCTTAGAAGGAAAGGGGTCCCAGTAGAAGGAGAGACAGCCTGCTCCCTATTCTCCTGGAACATTAGCAGGCTCTCCCAGAGAGTTTCCTCAGACAAAAATTTGGCAAGAGGTTTCAAAAAGAGACTTCAACCTACTTCCTCCCTCAGGCCCGGTCCATCCCTCCCAGGGTTCCAGGCCCTTCAGGGAAGACTGAGGTTCCAGCCAACCTTTCCCCAGAACCAGAAGGTGCAAGCCTCTTGATTCTGTCTCTTTTTTCCTGACTTTAATTTGTTGAGGGTTGTCCTCACAGGCAGAGTCTTCCATGTCTCTAAATCCCATCTGCCTGGAGCTCTGGGGCAGAGGCTGTGCGCGCCCTTGTTCCTCTCTGCTCAGGAATAAAGTGCCGAGTTCAGTCTGCAGCCCCTGGGGTCCCAGCCTCACCCACTCAGGCGGCCACATGAGCAGAAGAAAGCATGTTTGCCCCTCATATGCTGCCTCCAGACTGCTCAGGGTACTCGCTTCCCCACGGTCAGAACCACACCCTGACTCCAGAGCTGGAGGCTGAACCCTCAGGCCTGCTGATCCATCCTGTGGGCTGATGACAGCTACCACCCTGCTTGCTTCTCCTCCCACATTGGCCCCTAGTATTCTGGCACGCTGACAAGTCTGAAAGCCACAGCTAGAGACACTGGGGCGTCCAAGCACCACAGTCTAAGCAGACCCGGGAGGCCTCCTTCCTGTCTTTTGCTCTCCCCTCTTTCTCTCTCCTCTGTGTGTTCCTTGTCTCTTCCTTTCTTTGGCTAGCCACAGAACCAAACAGAGTTGGTTCACTAGATTCATAGAGGTTCTAGAATTGTCCTTCACTTTGTCATTGAACACTGATGACAAATTGTCATTAAGCCTCATTGGGCTTTGCTTAAACTGGGAATTCAACCGGCAACTGGCCAGATCTCATTTTGCGCCTCCGTTGTCTCTATGAGATGGCTGTGGATGCTTGCAGTGCTGGGTGAGCCTTGCCACAAGGCCTTTGCTTGTACTTCTTTCACCCACTCACCCTGACCCTAGAGAGGCAGCTATGTGGCAGGGGAAAGGCTCAGCACAAAGATGGTAGTTTTGCTGTTGAACTTCCGTGTGGCTTAGGACTACTTGTGTGGACCTCTCTGAGTCTCTTGGTATGACGCAAAGGTTGGATCAGACCAGTGTTTTACAACCATGTTAGCACCTAGCAGCCCCACCTTTGTGCAACAATGTTATAGAACTCCAGTGTGCTGAATTCGAGGAGTAGAGTGAGCGCATTCCAGGTCACATGGATGGGAAGTGGACTTCTGTGAACATGGCAATCGGTGTGGAGGTGCAAGACCAGGGCCTGGTAATCGTGACTATGTGTAAGATCAGCTGTGCCTAATGTCGGTCTCTCTGACTCTTGCATGCTGGCAGTTCGTTTTGAAACTGGACTTCTCATTCTGAGGCAGTTTCCAATTGACTTGCAGTTGTAAGAAATGGCAGAGGTGTGGTGGCACATGCCCTGAATCACCGAGCTTGGGAGGCAGAGGCAGGTGGATCTCTATGAGTTTGAGGCCAGCCTGGTCTACAGAGCGAGTTCCAGCATAGCCAGGGCTGTAACACAGAGAAACCCTGCCTAAAATAGAAAACAAAAATAAAAACAAACAACAAAAGAGAGAGAGAGAGAGACTCCTTGTGCCTTCCCCACTTTCATTTCTACTGGCAAAGTCTTACATCACAGCACAATGTCACACTGATAATTAATGATAACATAACTTAAACTCCAAGCACAGACTGTCCCACACCTAAGACTATTCCCCATGTCTCCACACATTAACACACATACACATCCCCTTACCAGTGATGAACAATGGTACATAACCATTTTTGGGTTGGGTTTTTCTATTAGCAAAATTCCTTTGGACTTTACCTAAGTTGTTGAGTGAACCAGTACAAATTCACACACACACACACACACACACACGCACGCACATGCACACATGCATGCACGTGCACACACACACACTCACACCCTGATTCCAAAACCCAAAGCACCTCAAACCCAAAACTTTTCTGAGCACCATGAACTACAAAAGACGGAGACTTTTACCTTTGACCTCATGTCCAAACACAGATTCTAGGCCAGGTGTGGTGGTGCTTGGTATAATCTCAGCCCTTGGAAAGCAGAGGCAGGCTGATCTCTGTGAGTTTGAGGCTAGCTTGCTCTACATAGAGAGTTCCAGACCAGCTACACAGTGAGATCTTGTCTCAAAAAGAAAAACAGAAACAGTAGGCACAGAAGCTAGGCTGGGATATAGCTTGGCAGAGGGCTTGTCTACCTGCACGAGACCCTGGGTTCAGTCTCCAGGGCTGGAACAGTGCTGGGAGCAAAACACAGGTCTCATAAAAAATTACATTTGAGTTGTGTGTAAGGAAGTGTATATTCGATATAAATGAATTTCATGTCAGGTTCCCAAGATATCTCCTTATAAATGTGTAAATAGTCCAAAACCACTCAACATCCAAAGCGGTTCTGTCCCACGCATTTTGGATCAAGGTTATTCAGACTATAGTTCATTTTCTCCTTTTTGCTGGTAAGTGGTATCCCTCAATGGGGATACAGCAGTTAGATTTTGATTCTGATTTTTACTTAGGTAACTGTTCACAGTGCTACCTCTGGACAATGCCAGCACTATGTTTTTTTAAACTGTCTCGGTTCAGGTTGAGTGCACTGTGTTTACGGTTCGATGTGCCCCCTTCACCGCACCTCTGCTATGGAAGTGTTACAGGCCCTTCTGCCAGGAGGGTTAAGACCCAGCAATGTTGGCTGGCCTTTCCCTGCTCTCCTCTTCCCTTTCTACATTCTAGCCCTGGGGTGCCTGCACTGCACCCTCACCTGGGCAACTGTGGGTAGGGCTTCCCAGAGACCCCACTGACTGGAAGTACAGGTCCCTCTCCTTTGTTTCCCTGGCAGTGAGTGTGTGTGTGCTTGTGAACTGGGGTAGACCTGAGCTGTTCTCAGGATCTGGGCCGACAGGAGCCCAGGGGAGCGTTTGAAGTCTTCATTCTGGAGATGGTGAAGGTGAGGAATGCCAGGCAGTTCAGGGAGGGAGGTGGCAGGTCTACCCATCGGTCTTAATCACGGAAGTTAAGTGTCCCTTCTTCTCGGTGCCCAGCTGGAGGACAGAGCCTGTTCTGGGCCTGCCTGCCTGTTTGGTTGAATTCTAAGAGCCCACAGCCAAAGCAGCTTTGCCCAGCCCTACCCGCATGGGCCAGGGAGCCCGCCTCCCTTTGCCCTCCCTGCCCATTGGCCCTCTAACCAGCCCCCTATTCTGTACCTGAACCTCTCCCTCCAAGCAAGGCAGGGACTTCAGTCTCTCCATTTCGCCCCTGGAGAGTAAGTACCCCAAGGGCGGTACCGTCCCTCCCTTTGTCCCAGCTTCAGGCAGGGAAGTAGTGGACATGTCCCCTAACCCCTCTCTTTCTCCCTCTCTTTCTTTTTCTGTTTCTGTCTCTGTTTCTGTCTCCCCCTCTCTCTGTCTCTGTGCCACAGGGAAAGGTTTGAAACGGAACGTAACAGCCCACGTTTTGCCAAATTGCGCAACTGGCACCATGGTCTTTCAGCCCAAATCCTTAATGTTAAGAGTTAAAGGGCTGCCTGGATTCCCCTGAGCCATGGCAGGCTGGGCCCCCACCCCTCTCCCACACAGATCTGGCATGTGAACCCCGTGGTGATGCTTGATATTGAAAGACTGTGCCAAGGGTACCTCTGGTAGCCAACACTAGCTCTTCTCCTCTCTGCCCGTCCCAGAGTTGACAGCGGGGGCCCAGTGCCATGCACTCAGCACCTCCTTCCTACCTCTCCAAGTCCCAGCCCAGTGTGGCCTCCCCAGCTCCCACAAGCAGAGCCTCTGAACACACCTTATGCAAACCCTTAGCTGTAGTCCAGAGGGGACATGGCAGGGTTTGCTGGCCTAACACTGCCAAACGATGGAAATATAGTGACCGCTGGTCATTTGCCCATGCCCCTTAGCACCTGGCCTTAATACTCACCTGAAACACGTTGCCTGCAGATCAGGGTCCTGGGTGGGCACCCTCTTCTCTGTACCTGTGTGCTGGCTTCCTAGACCTTTCTCGTGTACATATAAGCATGCTCGTGTTGAAATAAAGAGGATTTGAAATGAACAAACCAAGCCCCAATCATGCTGTGCCTGTGTGTGTGCCCTGTACCCCATCTTGGGAGGGCCTTCAAGGACAGTGCCAAGGTCAGAGAGGATAGGTATGGGCAACCGAGAGTCAGGGATAGTACCCAGCAGGGAAGGCCCAGGGCAGCTCTGCTCGCTGCAGCAGGTGAAGGATCCACACTGGGTTGTCCCTGGGGAATGTGGATGGGGACTACTCCAGGCCTGTAGCTGTTTCTTCCACACTCAGCTATGACTGACAGGTGGCGCCTCACCATCAGGAAATATGGCAAAAGCCCTTCCCCTAGGCCATCCTTACTCCTGTTCAGCATTGTCTGGGTGGTCTGAGACGTACTCCAGTGGGCACACTTAGACAATGGGACAGTTTACAGGAAAACCCTGGAGATGGAGATGGGAGGACCTAACAGAGTCCTGGTGACAGAGCGTAGGGGGAAGCCTCCAGCTTGGTCTTGCTCTTGGCCCCACCTGTGGCCTTATGCTACACTGGAGCACTTAGTGAAGACAATCAGAGCAGCCTTGACTGAAAAGCTCTAGCCCCTGCCGGCAGGCTTGTTGTTTCAAAGTCACCTACCTGCCCAGCAAGCAACCCTGGTTCCTCGCTACATGGGATCATAGGCTGAGAGCATAAGGACAATGGCATTTGGAAAATGAAGGAAATACAGTGGACCAACCTTCAGGATGCCCTACATCCTCTGAGGCTGGATGGCCGGAACCCTGTTCCTACCCCTGCTGTCTGAAAACACGTTCTCTCTGGCGAGCTCACCTGGGATGGCCAGTCAGGGGAGCTGTTCACTCCGCTCCACCCCTGAGATGCTCTCCTAGCCTGTTCTTCCTTAGCCTCCCACCCTTCCTTCTTCTAATGGCCTGATGCCAGGGCCAGGGCAAGTCCAAACAATGGTCACCGTGACCGAGGACACACCTGGGGAGAACAAGAGATGTCTACCTTCGCCCATATTTGGACTGATGACTTGCAAGGCCCAAGAGGAGGTTGTAGGGTCAGAGGTGGCCAGACATAGAGAGGTGGTAGTGGTTCCAGGCAGTGGGCATCCTATGAATGGAGAAAGACCTGAGGAGATCACTCCAAGTTGTTGGACTCTAAATCTCTTGTCCCCAGTCCTGAGACTGTTAGTGATCTCTTGGAGCTCCTTAGCTAAAACACAAAAATGTTCTTGCTCACTTCCTAGTATCCTGGTGCCTCTCAGCTTTTCCAGGCTCCAGGCTAAGGGCCCTCAGAGTAAACAGAGGTTCTCCTCAGTTAGCAGCACCCTGTGTCTGTGAGTGAGGCTCCTGGCTACAGATACAGAGTTCCAAGCTACGAGATTTGGAACATATTTTGAAGGCAGAGTGGAATGGGCAAAGGTTACAGGGCACTATTCCCACTGCAGCTGATGGCAAGATTCACAAAGGCCATGATGTGACGGAGGCCCTGGCCTCGTTACAAAGTGACATAGCTGAACTCCCCTGTGCTATAGTACCAAGACAAAAGACAGAAGGTCGACTAGGGGGATGGCAACATAAAAAAAAATTATGATCAACACCTGAATGGCATTCTCTCATCGTGCAATGAACAGGAATTGTCATACTTCACTGTCTTAGCTAACACAAGGAGTATTGACATCCTAATCGTACCAAATCCCCTTTCACACCAGGACCCATTGTAGTCTCACCATCACCAACAATGCCAACCTGAGTCCAGAGACCACAAACCCCCAAACCCTGACACCTCTGCAAGTATCAACCCCCTCTGTTCCAGACACGCCCTAGTCATTAACCACGAAGTCAGCGGAACTCCAGGGCCACCAAGGGGGCCACCACGCAGGACTGAAGGAGCAGCCCCACCTTGATACCTCCCAGACGGAGGACAACATGAGCTGGAAGAGGAGCTGCAGCTAACATTGCTGTCTGGCCACACTCTCTCTTAGGCAGCCAAGATCATCAGAGTTTAGTTTGCTTGGGTTTTTTTTTAACTAGTTGCCTAAACTGAATTATGGATTTGGGGGTATTGTGTGTGCTTAGCGCACATATAAGGCCCTGAGTTCTATCCCCAACACCAAAACTTGAAAATGAAAAAAGGAATCTGAATGTATGACAAAGTCAGGAAGCGACTGTGGAATTGTAAGCCAGGCCGGGGTGATCTCATGGGCACTCTCTTTAGGACTAAAGTCGGGGTTATGTAAGTTCTCTAAAATGCTTGTTTGCTGGCGCCTGCTTTTTGGAATTTCTGGAGACTCATGGATCTTCATGCAGAAACTGACGTGGAACAAGAACCAAAGATCCTTCAGGATGGACTTTGATGTCTCTTCTTCCCTCTCTATACCCTGGTGACTGTCTGCAGAGAGCAATCCTAGATAGGATGCTCTCAGCAAGAACTGAGAGTAGCAGATACATGTTTGTGCCCATGCATCCCTGATAATGACCTTGATCTCAGCCCTGTGGTCAGTGGTGCGTTTTCCTGGGGTCTACATCCAACTCCAAACTTATTGCCCGGTAGCATACTGGAACAAGATGGACAGACGGTCCAACCTGGACATTTCCATCACTCTCATCCTGAACAGGGTCTTGAGTTGCCAGTGGTCCACTGGAAATGTCGGATGGTACAAGGAGGGGCACAACGGTCTGTGTCATCCTGAGCCTTCCCATACTTGGCCACCCTGTAAGGAGGCCTCAAACAGTCAGCTCAGCAGGGTTTAAGGCCTACAGTTTCTCTGAGGTAGCCACGTGATCAGCATGACTTTCAAGGGTAAGGTGTTTCACAGAGGATGGGCAAGTGGCTTCACAGAGGTGGCAAGGACATCGCTGCCCAAGGCCCCCCTCTCTGACAACTAAGTCTGAAAGTCCTGGGCAGGACGTAGATCCTTACCCATTGGAATATGCTCTTCACTATGGGGTAGCCAGCCTACAACTTTGCTATTTCTCTAGCTCTATCCTTGTATTCAGTTTTGCACTTTCTTCCTTTCTTACTGGATGGAGATCAATTAGGAGATGCTCTGGTAAGCACCTTGTGGCTACCTTGCATTCATATCTGGCACAGACAGAGATATCTACAATTTGCTACTCCATGTGTGGTCTGTCGACAGCTCAGCATTACCAGGAAGCTTACTTGAAATTAGACCCAACCATACTTCAAACTCAACAAACTAGAAACTGATGTGTGGTGTTTTCTGCTTGTTTGTTTTGAGACAGGGTCTCATGCTATAGCCCAGGTTCTCCTGGAACTCACTGTATGTAACCCAGGCTGGAAACAGACTCGCAAAGCCTCCCAAATGCTAGGAAAATTTGTCTACCTAGCTATGTGATGTTTCACCAGAGACAACGTCTCTCAACCCCAGGTTCCTCACCTCCAGATGAGACCTATGAGGCTAATCTCTCAGGGAGTTTGGAAGGATAAAAGAAAGAATGGGCTAACCCTGGCACTGTGGAGTTCTTGAAGAGAGAAGTGCTGAGATGTTACTTGGGTTCAGTGAGAATCTGCCTTTCATTGGAAATGGAGTGTACTTGGCTGACCACAAGAAGAGGTTTCTTTCTTCCTCTGTGGGATACTGGTTAAGGCTTCAAATCAAATTGACCCTCAGTCATTTTGTTCTCATGGCTAAGTTCCAGAACCTTGAGAGAATGGATTCTGTTTCTATTTACTCACTTATCAAATGGGGCTGATTGTACCCCATCAGGGGGCTGCTGTTGATATTAAAGTCATAATGGTGGAAACAGTAGAGCGTGAGTAAATAAATGACATGGTTCTGGGGCGCTATGGCAACTTGTAGGCGTTTCAGTTGTTCTGTCACTATTGTGACAAAGAGAGATGTCAATCAAAGATCTGAGAATGAGCTGGGTATGGTGACCCTAACTATCAGGAAAGCTAAAGCAGGAGAGTTACCTGAATGCAGGTGTGAGTGACCAACTACTTTAAAAGGAGTGAGGAGGTAGGAAAGGATAGGGTGTGTATCTCTCTGCTTTCTCATGATTTGTGTAGGAGGATCGGGGTTGTGGTGAGTGATTTTTGGGGAAGGGATGCACATGCACATTTCTGTGCGCGTGTCTGGAAGCCAGAGGTCAGTGCCTAGTGTCTTCCTCGACTGCCGTCTACTTTAGTTTGTGAGACAGGGTTTCCCACTTATTAGCTGACTGGCAAGCCCCAGAGATTCTCTTGTCTTTGTTTTCCTGGTGCTAGAATTGCAGGCTGCTGCACCTGGCTTTTTGTGTTTCTTAGGTGGATGCTAGGGATCTGAATTCAAGTCCTCATGCTTAAGAGGGGAGCATTTTACTGATCGAGACTTCTCCCCAGACCTATGAATGAATTTTTATTCTCTGTCCCATTCTCAGGGAGCAGATCCAATCCTGTCGATCCAAACTCTGATCTATCTTCCTACAGAAGTTCTAGGGACAGTCTGGCTTACAGTAAATACCCACGTATTCAGGTGAAGGCATGTGGGCATCTGGTCTACCTGTCCTGGCATGGCCTGGTGCTGGGTATGGCCATCTTTCCTGATCACATTGCTCCACCCAGGCAGAGTGGCTACTTCTCTACTTCCAGGAGAAAGAGTTTTCAGCTCATATGTTCACGTCACTCTTGAACGTGCAGCAGACCCAGACTACCTGGTGACATAAGGGTCTATGAGCTGGGGTCTACCTGTGGCCTCCCCATAGGTCTTGCCATTCCTCCTCAGAATATGTTATAAAAAGGGGCACAAATTTCTCTACCCCTCAGCTGTTCTTGATCACATTACCCCCTTCTGGTCCAGGTAACTTTGGTCTGCTTTCCATGATAACTTCTGTCCATCTTTAGTCAGATGTACTGTCAGTGCCCTGGGCTAAAAACAGTGTTCTTGTGGCTCTACAGCCTATGACTTTCACACTCAAGTATCTTCTTTGGGAAGGTGGGGGCTATAGCATCCTTCCCCCGATGTAATTTATGCCCCCAACTGGATGTACAAGCAGTAAGGAAAAGGAAAAGGCACCCTGGATAGCAGCGGGACCTAGCTGATACCTAATGTGCTTTCCCACTGTGTTGTAGTTTGCTGAGAAAGAAAAATCAGGAAGTATTGGAAACCGAGGGGTCAACATCCCTCCAAGATTATGTTGCCAGGCCCCTCCCTGAGGTCTGATCATGCCCTCCTGGGATTCGAGAGGAGCTTTTTCTGGGCACCTGAAGGCCGTGCCCTCACACATACCTGGATCCTGCTCCGTATACAGAACAAAGGGCACTTTCCATCCTCCCCCTCCCACTCCACACTACTACGTAGAGGACCTCACCAGACCTGAGGCCCACGTGACCTGTTGTCTTTTTGATCCCACCTCATCAGCACCCCTATTGAGCATGCTCCAGTGTGCACCATCCAGGCCACTACCCCGCTGCTGCCTGCTTCTGCCCAGCCGCCCGCTGCTGCCTCTCCCATTGCGGCCTCGCCAAGCCTGGCCACAACTGCTGCTGCCCATGCTGCCACTGCCTCTGCTGCAGGTCCTGCCTCAAGCCCTGTGGAGAGTCCCAGGTAACTGAGTCACAGATGCCAGACCTAACGTTGGGAAAAGGAGACAAGAAAGGACGTACCCTAAGTCTCTTGGTGGGCAACTAAGCTCAAATAGTTAGGTCCCTGATGTTTTCCCAGGAAGCCAAGGCTGGTACTGCTTGGTACAGAGTGTGAAGGCGAAGCCAGGATGCATTTCTTGGGGGTACATCAGCCATGCTTATGAGAGGGTTTTGTTGTTGCTCTGCAACCTCCCCCTCCCGGAAACATCTCGAGTGACAGATAAAAGTCACACACACACACACGCACACGCACACGCACACTCATGTACATACACATGTGAACACAAGTAACACATAGCAAAGTAACACTGTGCACAGTCTTTGTTGTTAGAACTCAGAAAAGGGAGGTGACAGCCATTCACCACTGGAAGAAATCAAGGAGGGCTCCTTGGAGGTGGGAACGCTGACATAGTCAGGTCAGACAGCTCAGCCACTAACCTGCCCGCCTCCTCATCCTCTCTTCTCTTGATGTGGAAACAGTCTAACATCGGAGGTCCCTAGCAGTGGGATTTAAATCCTCCCCTCCGTGCAGAGCTTTACCATGTGAAACCCTGAGAAAGTAAGTTAAGTTCTGAACCTGTTTCCTCGCCAGCTATGGTCTAAAGGCCATTACTGGGGAGATTTGTTTACAAAACACCAAAACAGAGGCCAAAGGAAGGTGGCATGCAGTGGGGAGGAAGAGGTAGGCTGGGTGAGTCACTCCACAGTAGCCAGCTGGTACAGCAACGGGGTTGGTTGGCCCAGTCGTCTTTCCAGGCTTCCAGGAATCGCTCAGTTGTTTGCAGCCAGGACCCAGATTTCCCAGTTCCCAAGGAAAACACGCCCCTTTGGGTCAGGGTGTATAGGGTCATGGTGCAGTTTGAAACAGCTTCCCAGCATCCCATGTGGTGCCAAGCCCAGCCTTTCTCCAGCCCAATTCAATCACTGCGGGTGAGCCTGGTCCTGGCTGCCAGAGTGGTCCGTACCATTTTCCTAGGACAGGCTTTTAAGCAAACTGCCTCCCCTCTCCCTCTGCAGACTCTCACTAAGATCTTACTTCCTTCACAGAACAGGAACTCTGATGAAAGGAGAGATGTTCCTGTTGTGGAGAGTGGGGATGGCTTCCAGCCTGCATAGGGAAGGAGAGGTGCTGGGTGCTGAAGCCTATGAACCCTGCCTCTCACAGACTGGCAAACTCCAGCTCCACACTCCAGGCTTCCATGTCTGGGCCTGTCCACACACTGCTGATGGCCTCAGGACGCCCCACGAGGGTGAATTCTTTCTTTTCATTACCTTACCAAGAGAGCAGAGCAGTATTCCACAGGGCATTGGGCTCCACTAGGAGGGGTCAGAGGGCACACTGTGAACACAGATGCCTCCCTTCCTTGCACATGGGCTCCAAAGGAGCTGGCACTAGAGTCATTCATTGGATATACACCTTCATCAGACGTCTTCAGACTCCTTTCCCTGTGCCAGTCCAGGATGCTGGAAAAGTATCCCCCCACAGTGGTAGGAAAGTCTGGCTCTGACCCACTGACCTGTAGCCTCATCCAGTCACACAGAAGCTTTGCATACTGTCTTCTTCTCCACCAATGTGCTTACTCCTCTGCCCTTAGCACAGGGATCTAGCCACAGCAGGGTGGGAAGGGAAGGATGCATAGCCCAGGTCTGGAATGCTGACTCTGAAGGTTACTTTACCTTGCCTGAGACAGTATGCAGACTTCCCTGGATCTATTCAGGTTATTGATGACAGATTGCTATGCCAAGGTCATCCCTAACATCCCAGGCAAGAAGGCAATCCTTTATCCTACACTTGGCCCAGCAGGTCCAGTGGGCCGATAGGGAAGAGATGGAGGACGTGCAGGATGCCAAAAGCTGGGGGTATATTTCTAGGGGTTCATTTCTCCAGCACCCCACCAATGACCCATTTGCTGGGTATGGTCAAGTGTCCCCTTTAGGATATAGAGCATGTAAGGAGAGAAAGATGCTCGTTAGTTTGAAATGAAGAAAAGGGTTTCACACACAAATGAGACCGGGAAACACTGCATCAGGCAAGATTAAATAAGCTGCCGGACTCTGGAACTTCCTGGACCCTTCAGCTCCCCCAAGAGAGAGGCCAAGTTCAGCATTTCCTGAGGGCAAAGAACTGGGACACTTTCCTACTGTCTCCTTGTGGAGCCCCATGTGGGATGGGCTGCTTACTCTAGGATTTCGGCAGCTGAGCCAACAGGAGGAAGCAGTGGGTGCTGTCTAAGAAGTAGAGTGTGGTTTGCTGGGGCACTGCCTGGGCCTCCTCACGTCTTCCCGTGAACACTGTCACAACATTTTACTCAGAGAGAGAGAGAGAGAGAGAGAGAGAGAGAGAGAGAGAGAGTAATTGCTTCCACCAGCAGCAACATAAAGAAATAAGATGAGGAGAGCAGGTGACCAGGGTGTCGCAGAAAGGGGAGTAGCTGTGACCATCTCTAGCTCCCTCTCTCCTCCTCCGTCTGCCTTGTCCATAGTCCTACTGCTACATTTCCCTTTGTGGACAAAGTGTTCCCCATGGGTCTGGCTGGTACCTTCCCATTCTCTTTCCCAAGGTGGCAGCACTAGCCAGAGGGACTAGCTTCGGCCCCTCTAAGACCCTTTGGTTTCTTCATAGACTCTGGAAACAATCTGATGGGTATTTCCGTCATAGTCCTGTCTAGAGATCAGAGAGCAAACCTGACATGGCTTTAGGTACCAGAGACCGATGGGCTGTTCCTGTTATAACTCTTCTGTCTTGGTTCCAGACCACAGGCCTCTGCCTACAGCCCTGCAACAGCCACTTCTCCAGCACCTTCTGCCCACACCAGCTACAGTGAGGGTCCAACTGCCCCTGCACCCAAGCCCCGGGTTGTAACCACCGCCAGCATTCGGCCTTCTGTCTACCAGCCAGGTGAGAGCCAGAGGGAAGTGGGGGTGGGGCTCAAAGGGTCATCTGCTCCCGGCCAAGACCCAGAAGCGCAGGGGGCTTAGTTCTCTCCCCCCTCCCCTGGTTGTGGGGTAGATTTCTAGGGAGGGTGGTTTGACCTTGAAAGACAGGTGGGTCACTCCAGGCAGGGTTGGAGCTCTCTAGCTCTTTGGAAAGGGAAGGTTGTGACTGGATGTTTTCAGACTAAGTTGAGAGAGAAGAGGGCTGGGGGCAGGAGAGCAAGGTGGCAGTAATAAAAAGTGGTTTCTTTAAGAATCTGCATCAACCTCAAACTGGACAACAAGAAACTGTAACAAAAATGCCCGAGGCTTTGGGCTGGCTTTCTGGTGTCACTCCTTTGAACAAGCTGCCCAACCAGTCTAGTCTGTGTTTTCCTCAGGTGACACAGGATAGCTGGGGCACACGTGACATAGCAGTAGAGGGCCTATTCATAGTGGGACCCAGGCAGCACTCACCGGTTACAGTCCTGCATCTGTGGCTCCTTCCACTCAGTGCCTAGCGTGTTCCTACAGAACTACTGAGAGGTAGCCTATGTTTCCTAATGTCCTAGGCAGAGCCAGCCTTCTCCTGCAGAGACCAAGATAGTTCTCAGGCTGGCACACGACCCACTTTCCTGTCAGCCATTGCTCTAAGAAGCCAAGGGTGCTCTAGCAGGTGTTGTTTTCAGACTAGAGGAAGGTCCTTGACATCCAAACCCTGAGCCTAGTCACCGCCTTTCTTCCTCTTGGGTTCTGACCCTGGACTTTAGGAGGGCAGGGCTGTGGTGGATTTTGTATACGCCTGACTTGAGCTTGCCATGAGGAGACAAACAACAAAGGCGTAGAATAATAAACAGGGGATGGAGGTGCCAACTTGGTCATAGAGTATGTTTCTAGCATGTGTGAGGATCTTGGGTTCAATCCCTCGCATCACACACACGCACGCACGCACACACGTGCACACATGCGCACGCATGCATGCATAGGGACACACACACATGCACACACTCACACACATGCACAAGCATGAGCACACACGCACACATACTCACGCACACACGCGTGCACATGCACACATGGATGTGCACACACACTCACACATGTACACGCACACCCACACATGCATGCATAGGGACGCACACACACGCACACACACTCACACACATACACGGGCACGCGCACACATGCACACACACTCACATGCACGGGCACGCGCACACATGCACACACACTCACATGCACGGGCACGCGCACACATGCACACACACTCACATGCACGTATGCGCACACACACAACATGCATGCACACGTATGCACACACGTGCACACACGCATGCATGCTCACACACACACACAGGCAAGCAGGCTGGTGAGGAACACATCATAGAGTCACAGAGAGAGGCCATGAGCTTGCCTTCTAAACTCTGGCAGCTATGAACACACAGGAATGAGCCTTAAATATTTTTATAATGATCACTTGGTGTCCATTCCATGTGTTAACAAAATAGGACCTTAGGTGGGTACATACCTTCCACTTAAACATTCTACTTTCATACCCGGGCAGTGGTGGTGCATGCCTTTAACCTCAGCACTCAGGAGGCAGAGAGAGGTGAACCTCTGTGAGTTCAAGGCCAGCCTGGTCTGCAAAGTGAGTTCAAAGTGTGTAGCTAGGGCTACACAGAGAAACCCTGTCTTTAACTCCCGCAAAAAAGCAAAACAGTATGCCTCCAGCATATAGTTATTGTCACCTTGAATTATAGAAAGCAAAGACAATTTTGCATTTGCTGTTGTAAGACAAATATTTTTCTCTTTTCAAAATCATTATACACATATAATTTATTTTGCTTTTGAAACAGGGTCTCTTGATGTAGCCCTGGCTATCCTGGAACTAGCTCTGTAGACCACGTTGGCCTCAAACTCGGATATCCACCTGCCTCTGCCTCCCAAGTACTGGGTTTAAAGGCATGAGCCACCACCGCCCAGCACACATAAAAAATTTAACAGATGTTTTGTGTGTTTGTTTGTTGGCAGGGTGGCTCATGTAGCCCAAGCTGGTTGTACATTCCCCTGCCTGAACCTCCCAAGTACTAGGATTAGAAGCACGGGCCACCACACCCAGTTTTTAATAGACTTTTTAAAGAACACTTTTCAGTTCACAGCAAAATTGAACAAAAGGTGTCATTTCCCAAATATTATCCCTTCCTTTCGCCCCGTGCGCTCATCCCACACACCCTCTTTTCCATATGGTAAACAGACATGTTTAGGAAAGAGATGGGTCCTTTCAATGAAGAAGGAAAGGGGACTTGTGCTCTACAAGTATGAGCTGGCCAAGCCGCCTTGGGGTAAAGAACAGCGCAGACAAAGTCTAGCTTCCAAAGCTACCCTGTTAGAGCGGGAGACCCCAGAAAGTTTTTCCCTGGGGGCCTTGCTTGGGGAAGGACACACTTGTTGAGCGTGGGGGGGGGGGGCAGAGGTGACATAATCAGTTCCCTTCATTACAAAGAGAATTGAGTATGGACAGGACACATTTTAGATTGGGAGGAACACCCATCCTGCCTACCTCACCTCTGAGACCTGAACTTTCTCATTTGAGTATGATTGGGGAGAAGGGAGACGAGGTCTCTGCAGATGAACCCGTGTCTTTAGCTCGATGCCATCTCGGCCATTTCTGGTCCAAAGAAATAAAGTTCTGAGGTCAAAACTCCACCGACCGAAGTGGCATTTTGGAAGGGGATCAGTACAAATCTCCTATATAGGAGACAGAAAAACCACCCCCGTGAAGACTGGAAAATCAGGAAGAAGCTTGAAGAAGGAGGACGGAGTAGGGTTAGGTGCAGGTGAGGCCTTGTGCCTGCACAAGGAAGACCATTCCTGGCAGCACCGCCAGGCACTTCCGGCACCTTCCCTGGCCTGTCCTCCGCAGGCCCGCCAGGGGGCGGCCCGGCTTTCCAGCTGCTTCTCCAGCTCCGGCCTAGGCGGGCCAGACACGCAGGAGCCCGGGCCTCTGCGTGGTTCCCAGGCGGTGCAGACGTTAACTCATTCCTGCCTGGAGCAGAGGAGAGGCCTGCCTCCACCCTTCCTTCTCCGGGAGGCCGGGATGCCAACGGGCTCCGGGGGTGACTGACAGTCTGCCAGGGCCAGGGGACGGTGCGGATCCGAGCCCCTCTCCGCTTGCTGGGCTTGGGAGACCGAGCACTAGCGGCCCACTCGGGGCCAATCCCCGGCCGGAGCTTCCGGCTGGCGGAGGCAGGGTGGTGTTTCGTTGGGATCTTATCTCTGGCGCCGGGGTTGGGCGTCCGCTGCCCAGAACACCTGAGGCCCAGGCCTGCTTGACCAGTGGGCGGAGGACACTGTGGGCCCGGGGATGACCACGTTGGCCCGCGGGCCGGGCGGCGACCCGGGTGCTCGCTGTGAGGACCTAGCCCGGGCCGGAGTGACTCAGATCACCTTGTTTAATTACACAGTCCCGGGGCCGCCGAGTGCGATAGGAGCCTTTTGAACGTGCCAATTAGAGATGAAATATCACCTTCTAATTTGAACCGGCTTAATTCCTTCACGTAGAAATAGCAACAGCCCGGGGGCTCCGAGATGGGGTATCGGGCTCTCTTCTGGCATTCGGGAGGTGGAGGGGTGAGGCAGGCAAGAACTGGGGGGGACAGGGGACCGAGCTCCCTGTATCATTTCCCCCACCTCACCCCCTCACCCCGGGATCTGCCAGGCACAGGGCTCTAAGTGCAAAGTCCTCCTCTGGCCGCCTAGTCCCAGAGGAAAGGAGAAAGCTAAACTGGGTCTGGATTCCAGCCTCCCTCTCTGAGGCCTTGTGTTGGGGTTTGGAAAACGAAAGAGGTTCAGGGAGTTGGAAGGCCTCGGATGGGAGGAAGAGAATGTTTGCCCTGCAGAGGGAGTGGCTGGAGGGGAGACAATAAGGTGGGCGAAGGCCCGGTTTATTTGGAAGGGGCGTGCTGAAGCCTGTTTGCGCCAAAGCCTGCTTCTGCCTTCGGAGTGGTTTAGAGAGATCTGCAACCGATTGGCGTGGGTTTCTGGTAGGAAGCCTGCAAGCTAGCGAGCTGACCTTGAGGGGCCACTTAAACTCTGCGAGTTGTCTGCAAAGTTGACTCGCAAGTATTCTGCCTTCTATTACACAAAATTCTGTACATCAGTGTGGAAGCCAACAATGCTTGGCAGCTACTGTTTCAAAGAGGGCAGCCATCCAAGAGGAACACATTTTTACGTTTTTAAAAAGTAAAAGAAGGCGGGTGAAATTGATTCAAATACGTTTTATTTAGCTCAGCACATACAATTTTCAGGGAATTTTTTGTTTGTTTTGAGGGTTTTTTTTGAGACAGGGATTTTTAATGTAGTCCTGATTGTTCTGGAACTCACTCTGTAGACCAGCCTGGCCTAGAACGCAATGATCCACCTGCCTCTGCCTCCCTAGTGCAGAGATTAAAGGTGTGCACCACCACACCTGGCATGTGTGTGTATCTGTGTGTGTGTGTGTGTGTGTGTGTGTGTTGCCTTCATGTGAGTGTGTTGGATCCGCTGGAACCGGAGTTGCAGACAGTTGTGAGCTGCCATGTGGGTGCTATGAATTTAAACCAGGTCCTCCAGAAGAGCAACCAGTGCTCTTAATTGCTGAGCCTTTCTCCAGAGCAATTCTTTGAGCCTCCCCTCCCCTCTTCTCATTGCATGTATGTGTCTGTGTAGGTATGTACACTTGAGTGCAGGTGCCTACACAGGGCATGGAATCCCCTGAAGCTTGAACCTAAGGAAGTTAAAGAGCTGTCAGACCTGAGTGCTGAGAACCCAACGCCAGTCTGCTACAAGAGTAGTAGATGCTCCTAATCTCTGAACCTCTTTCCAGATGTAGCTCAGTATATTAAAAGTGTTTTAGAGCTGGACAAGGTACTGGTTTTTGGGAAATTGAGACAGGAAGGTCACTTGAGCTCAGTCTGGGTAACAGCGAGATCTGGCTCAAAAAATAAGCAGATAAGGGACTGAAGAGGTGGACCAGTGACCAAGAGCACCAGCTGCTCTTCCATAGGACCCACAACCAGTTGTAACTCCAGTTCCAGAGGATCTGCACCCTCTGTTGACTTCCCCAGGCACCAGTCAAACAAGTGGTACATACAAGGCATGCATCTGCACACATTCAACAAATAAACAGTTTTAAACATACAATCAATATAAGATGATTGTTACTGAGATAATTTATATTCTTGTATTAAGTCTTTAACTTTTTACACTTAATAGTATATCTCAATTTAGACACAATAAGAACATTTTAGGTGACCACATAAGGTCATGGTTTGGACCTCACAGGGCTTTTGCTCCTAGTCCCTTTTAGAGCCAGGTGTAAAGGCACAAGCTTGTAATCTAGCACTCATGAGGTTGAGGCACAAGGATACAAGGATCATTGAACTTTTGAGGCTAGCCTGGAATATATAGTAAGTTCCAGGATAGCCTGGGCTAAATATAAAAAGTATACAAAAGGCTTGGCTGAATGTGATGGCACATGCCTTTAAGCCCAGCACTTGGAGGCAGAGGCGGGTGGATCTCTGAGTTCTAGGCTAGCCTGGTCTATAGAGTGAATTCCAGGACTACTAGGGCTATACACAGAAACCCTGGAACTCACTTTGTAGACAAAAGTGGCCTCAAACTCACAGAGATCCACCTATCTCTGCCTCCCTGAGCACTGGGATTAAAAGTGAGCACCACCACTGGTTCGTAACTCTTAGCAGAGGACTGTGGTTTATAAGAGGTTTATGTGGTTAAAATGAGGAAGAAGAAAAACAAGGGTAGAAAAAATGAAATGAAAAGCAAAGAGAAAGGAAGACATAATTTGCACAGGCGTGCAAAAGAGGATGACGCTGCTCTAAGGTTTTGTGGGATCACTCCCTCCCAGTACTTCAATAGTACCCCTAAAGTGACCTTTGTTCCTAGCATTTGGAGACCCGCAGGACACCAGGAAGCAAGGTGAAACTGTTGAAGTAGGTGACAACACCCTGAGTTTGGGACTTCAACGTTACGAAGTGCATTCCTGTAGCTTCCCACCACACCGCCTGAGGTAGTAGGCAGGACACCACGCATTCCACGCCAGAAAATAGGTCCGATTTCTGGCAATGTGACTTTAGAGAATCATATCTCCCTCCCCACTGCCACCCTCCAGCATGCCTGCTGGGGCTCTGAGATGAGCCTGATAGTACATTCCAACCTGAAGTCCAGATGCTACTGTCCCCATCATTCTCATTCACAATTAGTCACACACACACACACACACACACACACACACACACACACACACAGCTGTATCAGGCACTAAATTAAGCACTATATTTCTTATTTTCCCTAATCTTCACAGTAATTCCGAAATCATTTTTAGATGAAGAAACGGGTCCAGAGAGGTTAATGACTTTGTTGACCCAAGGATAGCAGCTAGAAAGTCTTAGAAGTAGAGTGTGAAACCAGGGTGCTTGGGATGGAACCCAGAGTCTCAAAAATGCTAGACAAGCGCTAACCACTGAGTCTCAAGCCTCAAATTAGGGTGTTTGACAGCTCTGCTTCCTTCCAGAGCACGGGGTCTCCTCTGGGTCTTAAAAGTGACTTGTCCATGCTGTTGTACATTAGGGGAAATTGGATTTGTGTTCTTTGTAGAGGCAACATGGAGTTTAGGAAGGTTTACAGTCTTGTTCTGCTGCTTGCTCTGAGCTCTCGTGCCCTCGAGTGTAAAAGGGAATAATGAAGAATATGACTCAGTTGACCGACCTGCTATGTGCCTCACCCACATTCTAAGTGGGAGGAAGATTCCAGCTGGAGAATCTACCTTTGGGAACCAGTATCACTCTAGGACAGGGCCGTGGAAGGCTTTATACACTGGCTGTCACCATAGTCACAGCCCTAGTCAGGGGAAGCATGGGGGCTCTGAACTTCCCAGTTCTGAAGTGCCAGTCATCTGGGAACCATAGGCATAGAATTGGAGTCACCCAAAAGGGTTTAGGGCACCAGGTGGAAAAAAGAGATCAGACAGGGCCATGTTTCTGGGACCAGCTATGATCCAGAGAGGGCTGCTTCAATACAATCCATCCCACCCAGGCCTGGCTTGGATGTGGGCAGGGAGGCTACCATGATATATGTTCCCTGCTAGGTAAGATGGTGCTCTGCCCCTAATAGACGGGGAGTAGAGGTGAGGCTTTTAGAACCATCTTTGCTATAGTCAGAGAACTGGCTGACCATGGGCTCAGGACATGGTCAGGACACAGCTAGATCTCCTCAGCTGTCTCTGCAGTGGGGATCTCTACAGAAAAATCTCGGGTTGTGAGAGCCCTTGGCAGAGAATGTTAGCAATGACAATGCTCTATCTGTGTGATGAACTCAGTTTCTCCACCCCCAGTGAAGGCAAACAGAGGTTTCAGTGGAAGTGCAGTACATTCTTGTCCATAATGGGAACCTCTAGGGTGTCATGTGCACTCTCAGTTTGTACCAAGGTGATGTGGGAGAGCAGGGATCAGTCAAGGACCAACTGAGCAGCTAGCCCTGGGCTGCATGGTGCTCACACCTCTGCCTAGGCTCACCAAGCAACTAAGATAGGTGGGGACCTATCAAATCAAGACAGAATTTCCTCCCAGCACAAACCAAGTCAAACTGTGTTTTCAAGACAGCAATAGTAGCTAAACTTGAAACATGAACCTGAGAACACAGCTTCCTGGGCATCTGTTCTGTCTTGAAGACTAGACAAATTTCAAGTAGAGCAAATACGATCTGATTGGGATGTCTGAGAGTGAGACCACCATCCGGGGCACCACTGAAAGCATCCTCCACTCCAGGCTGAGTTCACCCTCTCTTATCTACTTCCTGATCCAGACACTCCCTGTCTTGCTCCTCATCTCTTTTGTTTGTTTGTTTGCTTGCTTGCTTTTTGTTTTTCAAGACAGGGTTTCTCTGTGTAACAATCCTAGCTGTCCTGGAGCTAGCCCTTGTAGACCAGCCTGGCCTCGAAACTCACAGAGATCCACCTGTCTCTGCCTCTTGAGTGCTGGGATAATGGCATGCGCCACCACCACCCAGTGCTCCCCATTTTTTATAGGACCAGGGCAACCAAAGCTTGGCAGAATCCCGCCCTGAACAGCCACAATATTTATAGCTACATCCCTTCTGGGGCCTGGGCAAGCTCCCCAGGGTTCTGCTGTCACCCTTGGTTATCTGGGCTCTTGCTGAGAATTAAAATCTGGTTCACTAAGAAGTAGTTTAGTTGTACTGCATTTGCTTAGTGTATTTGAGTCTCTGGTTACCTTCCACAATTCACACACACACACACACACGCACACACACATGTCTTCCTTTAAAAATTGGAGTTATACTGTTCCAATGTTAAGCTTGTCTTTTATGGTTCTCTAACTGGGGTGACAGAGGAGGGAGAATGAATTCCTAACACATATTCTTTGGGTGTTTTTGGCTTGCAGTGCCTGCATCTACCTACAGCCCATCCCCAGGAGCCAATTACAGTCCAGCTCCCTATACCCCCTCACCTGCACCCACCTATACCCCCTCACCTGCTCCCACCTATACCCCTTCACCTGCACCCACCTACTCCCCTTCCCCTGCACCAGCTTATACCCCTTCTCCTGCCCCAAACTATAGCCCTGCCCCCTCAGCAGCCTACAGCGGGGGCCCTGCAGAGTCTGCCAGCCGCCCACCCTGGGTGACTGATGACAGCTTCTCTCAGAAGTTTGCTCCTGGAAAGAGCACCTCTTCTGTCAGCAAGCAGACCCTGCCCCGGGGGGCTCCAGGCTACAACCCAACAGGTCCACAGGTGACCCCTCTCGCCAGGGGCCTGTTCCAGAGAGCTGAGCGCTTCCCAGCTAGCAGCCGGACTCCCCTCTGTGGGCACTGCAACAATGTCATCAGGTACAGACTTTGATGGTGACAGGCGGGAGGGGTGATCTAGGCGAAAGGTCAGCCTCATGGGGAAGCCTCAGGTCTCTCTGGCTCACCTCTATGAGCTTTAACTTCCATACCTGTGTGACACCCACATCCCTGGGGAATTGGGAAGATTCCATGAGGTAAGTGGGTGAAGCTCCCAGCATGGTGCCTGGTGCCAGGAGCTCTCCCTTGGGCTAAGGCTGGGTTCTGGGAATCTTCAGCCTTATTGTCAGGTTTATTGAGCACGTTGTAAGTCGGATGACAGTGCTGGTTTTGACCCAACTTTCCTATAGAGTTGCTTCTGGATCTTTCCACAGCCAGGTCCATACCTCTTAGGGCTCTGATAGACACTTCACTGAAATTAAAGCAAGTAATTTCCCTTAGATGTCATGAGTTCGAGACCAGCCTGGTCGACAGAGTGAGTTCCAGGATAGTCAGAGATATGCAGATAAACCCTGTCTTGGAAAAACAAAACAAGGAAACAAAAATTTATTAAAAAGAGAAAAAAGGAGAAGTCAGGGGTCTCAGACCATGCTTGTTAAATACAGTATGTCTGTGTATATGTGTGGTATATGCCTTCATATGTGAAAAACATACCCTTTAAAAAAAAACAAACAGAGGCCAGGCATGGTGGTGCACACCTTTGGTCCCCAGCACCAGGGAGGCATAAGCAGCCATATCTCTGTAAATTCAAAGCCAGCCTCTTTTAAAAGCTAGTTCCAGGCCAGCCAGGGCTAGAAAGTGAGATCCTGTCCCCAAAACAAAAACAAAGTGAACAGAGAAGAGCTAGAAAACACAGGACTGAAAAAGTTAGAACCTGAGATTTTTCTGCTAGTTCCTTTGTTCTGAATACTAATCTGAACCAGAGCCATCAGGTTTACCATCTACTACTTCCTGTGACCTTGAATGAGTTCTTTGACTTTCCCTGTCTCAATTTTCTGTACTGATAATCCAGCCTTGTAATAGTTCCTTCTTCATAGAACTGTTATGAGGATTAGCTATATTAACAAATGGAAGATCATTCCTGAAGAGTCTCTAGCACACAGTGGTTTAATAAAGGTTAGCCACCATCGCCACTGCTCTCAGAATACCCTGTGATGACCTGACCCTGTGGTGTGTTTACTCGGTCCTCTGTGATTTGAAATGCTTCCAGGTTCTCTTTGTTAGGTGTTGGATTGTGTGTTTCATTATGACAGGGTCTCTCTGTGTAGTCCTGACTAGCCTGGAGCTGACTATGTAGACCAGACTGGCCTTGAATTCTGCCTGCCACATGCTGATATACACCCCTGTGTTCCATCTTCTGGTTCTGTTTATTGTGTTACTGACATGACAATAGACATCTTTCTGCATGGAACTTTCTCAGAATTACATGGTATTTCGTTAGAACAATCCTTAAAGCAGGCATTACTAAGTAAATGTATGAATAGTGTTGGGGTTCTTAAAATATCTGGCTCTAATTTCTGGGACCCATTTTAAAATACTGCTGTCTACCATGCCAGGGGCCCTTTTCTGGTAGCCATGGGCCGCTCTTGGCACCCAGAAGAGTTCAATTGTGCCTACTGCAAGAACTCCCTAGCAGATGTGTGCTTTGTGGAGGAGCAGAACAACGTTTACTGTGAACGGTGCTACGAGCAGTTTTTTGCCCCGCTCTGTGCCAAGTGCAACACCAAGATCATGGGGGTAAGTGGGCAGCATCCCTTCCTTGGGCCCTTGTCTTTTCTTCAACTGGACTGGCTTCCTCTCTTCCACTAAGATTTTCAGGTCCCGCTAGAAACACTCTCAACAAGCTATTGATAACAGAGAAAGCAGCTCCATTTCCATCCTAGAATGGAATCGGTTTGTCACTAACTCCTGAATCAGGGAACTAATTAACTTGGGCAAGGAATGCTATACACATGTGCCACCAGCTTCAAATGGTTCCGGGGCTCCACAAAACAAGTTGGCACTTCACAGCCTGACCAGTCACCTGCCTGCGCCCCTAACTCTCCGTACCCTTTTGGCAAAGTGGCCCTGATAAGCCGGACCTCCCTTCTCCACCCTCCCCTGCCTTCCCTGGCACCTACTTTTTGAGCCCTGTTGCCCCATTCCCTAGGCGACTTGGACAGCAGCCCTGGGAAATGTTCTGTCCTGAACCCAGATTCTCCCCTCCAGGAAGTGATGCGCGCTCTGAAGCAAACATGGCACACTACCTGCTTCGTCTGTGCAGCCTGCAAGAAACCTTTTGGAAACAGCCTCTTCCACATGGAGGATGGAGAGCCGTACTGTGAGAAAGGTAGGCATGGGAGATACGGTGTAGAGAGGATGCAGCATGACACCATGCTGGAAGACCCTGTACCATTTCCCACCTGGGTTGACAGGCGGGCATAGGGAGTTAAATCGTGCCTTTGTCTAGTCCTTCTGTCAAGGGGAAAAAAGGGTCTTGTGCGTTTTGCTTCATGTGTGGTACTGGGAATCAAACTCAGGGTCTTACACAAGGTCCTGATTTTGTTTTTAATGGCTGAATCAAGCTATTGTATATTAGCGATTTATACTTTATACTCTTTCCCCTGCTCATTTGGTTTTAGCTTTTGGGGAAAATAATGTATTTTATATACCAGTCTCTGCTCCCTTCCATGTTTCTAATATCTGAATCCCACATTGCTTCCCTAAACCTTGAGAGACCTTTCAGGCCATGTTGACTTGGAAACCCGGGTCTAGAATGAAGAGGGGCCTTGGTTCTAGACGTTGTCCTAGACACTGTTCCTGACTCCACACTGAGATAGTTTTGCAACCCTGAGGAAAGCCTCTCAACTTCTCTGAGAGACTGTAACAGCTGCCTTGTGGAGTTGCTGTGGGGACAGAAGCAGGGAGGGGCCGAGGCATGGAATGCCGAGCGCCCTTCCCTCCCTGCCTGCAGTGTTTTTTCAGGCTTCCTCCAATCTCTCTGCACCTCGCAGTGTAATATGTTATTGTAACATGTGAGGAACTGTGGTGACTTCCGGAGTCACAGGTATCCTGGCTAACTGGCCTTTCAGTCCTGTCCTTCCTTCACAGCCTGCTCCTTTCTGGAAGAGTTTAAGGCCTGGCCCAATAAGGGAAGCACAGACATGAGGGCTGAAACAGGAGCACCAGAAAATCGGATGAGGAAAAGCAAGGAGGCCAATTATTAGAGATAGCCTCATTTTGTAGAAAAAATGAGGAAAATGCCAATATTTTAAAAAATATCTGTACTAACAATTTTTTAAAGCCTCCAGGCCACACAAAATCAACTTTGAAATAGAAAAATCAATCAGTAAGCAATACTAAAACTTCCAGAAGTGGATTCAAGCTGTTTGAAGATCAAATTTGTGACTGGGCAATGGTGGCGCACACCTTTAGTCCCAGCACTTGGGAGGCAGAAGCAGGCGGATCTCTGTGAGTTCAAGGCCAGCCTGGTCTACAAGAGCTAGTTCCAGGACAGCCAGGACTACTACAGAGAAACCCTGTCTCAAAAAACAAACAAAACAAAAAAGAAAAGAAAGAAAATTTGTGGAAAAAAAAACCAATAAGGCTAGTTGAACCGTTTTTTTGCTTTTGGGTTTTTTTTCTGTTCATCTTTTAACCATAAAACATATATTGACTATGTAGTCTATATCAGTTTCTGTGAGATCTCTATGCTCAAACACCTTAAGCAAGGGCCAGCACAATGGCTCAGTGGGTAAAGGTGCTTACTAGGAAAGCTTGGCCGCCTGAATTCTATTCCTGTAATCCACATAAAGTAGGAGAGAACCAACCTCACAGAGTTGTCCTCCGACCTGCATACTCACAGAGTGTCCTCCATGGCACAAATCACGCACACTAATAATAGTAACAATAAATTTTAAAAAATCTTGGGCTGGAGAGATGTCTCAGTGATTAAAATCACTGACTGCTCTTCCAGAGGTCCTGAGTTCAATTCCCAGTACCCATATGGCTGCTCACAGCTGTGTATGGGATTCAATGCCCTCTCCTGGTGCACAGATGTACATACAAATGAAACATCAATATACATAAAATAAATAAATTTTTTTAAATTAAAAGGAATTTTAGGCAAAGTCATTAACGTGGTACATACTGGCATGGGCATTCAAGGACGATGGATGGAAATATGAAGTCGTCTAACATAAGAACCAGCAGTTAATGTTTATGCCAAATACTTCATGCATTTCTTAATCTGGTGCTATAGTTTTATAGTTGGGAAGGCTACAGTCCTAAGAAGCTGCCCCAGGTTTAACGAATGCTTTAATAGAACTGGACTTTGAACTAGCTTTTTCTTTTTTCATGCTCCATGTTTATAACCCTGATGGCATACTGCCTCTCAGTGTGTGGTCTAAGACAAAGAATAGACATACCATCCAGGAGATGAACAGAATCCAGGAAGAGGTTAGCTGTGGTAGAGCTGCAGAGAGGCAAATACATTTGGGGAGCTGCGGAATGCAGGGAAAAATGAAGTTTTTAAAGGAATTTGAACTCTTCTAGAAAAATCTAGAAAATGTCTACAGTAGTATGGTAGAATTGCTATGCTCTGAGAAAGAGCATAAGACTTTATGAGGCCTCAAGTATGAGACTCTGGTCGATATTTCTTTGAGTCTCAGTTTCTTCATCCACAAAATAAGACCAAAAATTAAAAAAAAGAAGTCTGTCTCTGAGAGACATTGTGAAGATCAGATTTATTCATTCATTTACTGATTTGCTTGCTAATGCAGTAAATTCATTGGTGTGCTGGTTTATGGCTCTGTTGAATACTGACCACGGACTAGGTGTTGTGTTGAAAGTACAAAGAAAAGTAAGGCATGATTCTTGATGTTAAGGTTCTTGTAAGGAATGTCATCTGTCTTCGTCCATCTTGTTTAGTATAATCAAATGTCTGAGGCAGGGGGATTTACAGCAAACAGAGTGGCATTTGGCTCCTGCTTCTGAAGGCTGGGAAGTCCATCGTCAAGGGCCACACCTACTAAGAGCCTTTTTATGCCATCCCATGTGGAAGGTGGAGGTGCAAAAAGGAGAGGAAAAAAACAGGCAATGGGAGGCCAGGTTCATCTTCAAAAGAATCCCACTCCTTCTGAACCTAGTCTCTCAATAATAACATTAATTCATTCAATAAATAGAGGCCGTGTGACCCAAATGCTTCCCGTCAGGCTCCGCCTTCTACCACCAGTGCAGTGACAGGTGTGCTTCCAACACGTGGGCTCAAGAACTCACTCACAGCACAGCACTGTCTTTGTAAGAGTAGTCAGTAAACTTCAAAGCATTATGAATAGCATTTTGTGGTATTATCTCCCCTGTTGGGGGAAGAGAAGGAGGACATAGCCCTGTGAAATAGCTCAAATAGTGTTTATAGTAGTAAAAATCTATGTCAACATGGATGCTCAATTGTAACATGAGGGCCGGGCCTGCTTGTTTGTGTTTTCTGTCCCTGCCTGGTACCCCACAGCCGGCAGGCCCCAGAGAAAATCAACCACACAGAGATTTCTATAAGTTATAAAGCTGATTGGCCCATTAGGTCAGGCTTCTTACTGGCTAACTCTCACATCTTGATTAACCCATTTTTCTGATCTGTGTTAGCCATGTGGCTCAGTACCTTTTTCAGTGGGGCAGCTCACATCCTGCTGCTTCCGTGATCTGGACAGGAGTGGGAGAAATCAGCTTCCTCCTTCCCAGAATTTTCCTGCTCTCCTTTCATCATTTACACTTCCTGTCTGGTTTTCCTACCTATACCTCCTGCCTGGCCAATCAGCGTTTTATTTAAAACATGATTGACAGAATACAGGCAATTCTCCTGCACCACTCAATGACAAAAGAATGGTCAAGCAAATGCCATTCCAAAATTACTAGAGTCTTAAGGATGAGCTGCAGAGATGACTCAGGGGTTAAGAGCACATATAGAAAAATAAAATAAAAAAGAAAACATAGAGTTCTCACAGACCACCCAAGTTCACATTCCAGCACCCATGTCTGACAGTTCACAACAATTGTCTGTAACTCCAGTTCTTGGGGACCTAACGCCTTCTCATGAACTAACTCCATGGGTACCTGCACTCACGTGACTATAACACCCCCTACACACACACACACACACACACACACACACACACACACACACACACAATTAACAATAAAAAATAAATTTTAAACAAAACAAAACAAATAAACCTTAAGGAGTCTGTACCTGGAGAGAGAGTTCAGCAATTAAGGGCACAAAGTGGCTGGGTTGTGGTGGTGCACGCCTTTAATTCCAGCACTTGGGAGGCAGAGGCAGGTGGATCTTTGAGTTTGAGCCCAGTCTGGTCTACTACAGAGTGAATTCCAGGGCTACACAGAGAAACCCTGTTGAGAGAGAGAGAGAGAGAGAGAGAGAGAGAGAGAGAGAGAGAGAGAACAAAAAACAAGAGAGGGAAAAAAAAGAGCACATTACTGCTCAGAGTGCCCACGTTGTTCCTACCACTCACATGGTTGCTTGTAACTCCAGCTCAATGGGATCCAACAATATTTTCTGAACTCTGTAGACACCTGGACTCCTGTATACACACAAAACTAAAGATAAAATAAAATCTGGAAGGTAAAAGAAAAGACCCTCATTCTTCCAAAATAAGCCCAGTGACTGGTCAATGAGGAATATTGTTTTTTAATTTCTGTTTGGGGATTGACCTGTTTGGGCTATCAGAGGAGCGAGAGAGAGAGAAAAGAAGCAATCACTCCCAAGGAAGTTCATGACAATTCCAGACAAGACCAGCATGAAGTGGTAATTAAATCCAAGTCTGAGCCAATGCAACATTGGTACAAATTACCAAAAGAGTAAAAAATAAAATCAATCATAAAAGGAGTACTATGTGAGATGTCAAAGCCCACTCCCCCAGCTCACTGATGTGGGGCTGTCCTGGTCTGGGATCCATGTTGCCGACTGTTCTTTGGGACTGCCTCACTTTGACTTTTATTTCAGACTACATCAATCTGTTCAGCACCAAGTGTCACGGATGTGACTTTCCTGTGGAAGCTGGCGACAAGTTTATCGAAGCCCTGGGGCACACCTGGCATGACACCTGCTTCATCTGTGCGGTACGTTTCTAGCCTGCAGCGGGTAGAAGGGACAAAGTACAGTTTCGTTGGCCAGCCCCTTGACACACAAATATACAGCTGTGACATTCTGGTGCCATAATGGTACTTAAAGGTTGCCAATGCCATGTCTTGATATGTCATGGGTAAAGAAAGCTGTGTTACAGACTGGAGAAATGGCTCTGTGGTTGAGAGCACTGGCTGTTCTTCCTGAGGTCTTAAGTTCAAGTCCCAGCAACCACATGGCATCTGACATTTATAACAGGATCTGATGTCTTCTACTGTCATGCAGGTGTACATGCAGATAGAGCACTTAATACATAAATAGATAAATGCTTAAGAAATGTGCATTACCAGAAAAAAATAATATTGTGCATAAGTTAATCTCAATTTTGTTATAGTATAAATTATTAATAAAAGTCAAATTCTTTCCTCAAAGATAAAAAAAAGAAAGAAATGTGCATTACCATTGATTATTTACAGAGCAGTAGCAGCAAAGTGTCCTAGGGTTTGGAAGACCAGCGTAGGTGAGGGCAGCAAACAATGGCCTAGAGAAGCAGCGGCTTCCCCAGGTTATATGCTGCCTTGGTTATGAAGCAGTATGAAGGACTTACCATGAACCCCAGTGCTCAGCTTATTGACTAAGTCTCTGAAAGGCTGAGATAAGGTTTCTCTTGTTCGGACCTTTTGAAAGCAGGATGAGTATCACTTTCCTTTCCTAAGTGGTCCTGTTCTTGATAGACAGCAGCCAGCAGATAAGACTGAGATTAACTATTAACCGTGTGCAGTGAGCTGAATCAGCAGGGCATCTGTCTAAGAGACTGGCCTTCCCTTTAGAGGGCTTTCAGCTGAGATGAGATTGGGAAACTGTGTTGCCTCTACTCAGACTTGAGTTGGAAACAGGAAAGGCTCATCCCTAATAAATCTCTATATTGTCAGTCTAACTGACTGAACTGTATTTAGGAAAATGGATAAACTATTGGTATTTTAAGAACGAGAGTTTCTCAAGGTGAATTTGGGGTATGTATGACATAACTGTGCTGTTTAGGGGCTGGGGATATAGTTCGGTTGATAGAGTGTTTACCTAACATCCATGAAGCCCTGGGTTCAATCTCAAGCTTCATATAAACCAACTATGGTAGTGTACACATATAATCTCAGCACTTGGGAGATGGAGGCAGGAGGACCAGAAGTTCAAGGTTAACCTTGTTACACAGTGGAGTTAAGGCCAACTTTGGATATAGGAAGCCCTGTGTATAGATAGATAGAAAGAAAGAAAGAAAGAAAGAAAGAAAGATAGATAGATAGATAGATAGATAGATAGATAGATAGATAGGGAAATATCTGTGCTGTTTAAGCCTGAATAATCTTTTACGAATTTAGGATGGAGACAATCCTAGTCATCAAGTTCACTGCCATGTATTTTGAGTTCTGTACTTTACTCCTGTGCCTCCACTATTTATGGGGTACATTGTGTTCAATGTGTATTAGTTTCCTAGGGTATAATACCAGACACTGCAGAAATATATCCTCTCAATCGGGCAGAGGTAGTACACACCTTTAATCTCAGAACTCGAGAGGAAGAAGCAGGCTGATTGATCTCCATGAGTTTGAGGCCAGCCTGGTCTACAATAGCTAGTGTCAGGACAGGCTCCAAAGCCACACAGAGAAACCCTGTCTCAAAAAAAAAAACAAACAAAAAAAAGAAAGAAAGAAAGAAAGAAAGAAAGAAGGAAATATATCCTCTCATAGTTCATCAGGACAGAAATCAAAACTCAAAGTACTAACAGCAGCCACACTCTCTCCTACCTCTGATTGCTAGCCATTTTTTCATTCCCTGGTTACAAAATTCTAGTCTTTGCTTCCATTGTTACAGTGGTGTGCTCTCTCTCTCTCTCTGTCTCTCTGTCTCTGTCTCTGTCTCTCTCTCTCTCATACAGAAAAGCTAGAATTGGGTGGGTCATGTTCTCTGATGGAGGGGCTCCAGCAGCAGCTTGGAAACTGAGTTTATTTTAGACATCCGAAACAGGAGGGCTAGGTTATTACATACAGATAAACAAGGAGGCAGGTTTAGCTAACAGCTATAGGGGAACAGCCTTAGGCTGTAAGCATCCAGGAGAAGGAAGCTGTTGTCTATACTTCCTACATATGGTCAACGTCTTAGTTAGGGTTTCTAGTGCTGTGAAGAGACACCATGACCACTGCCATTCTTATAAAGGAAAACATTTAATTGGTGTGGCTGCAGTTCAGAGGTTTAGTCTGTAATTGTCTCGTCGTGGTGGGAAGTATGGCAGCACACAGGCAGACATGATGCTGAAGAAGTAGCTGAGAGTTCTACATCTGGATCGGCAGGCACCAGGAAAAGAGAGGGAGCCAGTGGGCCTGGCTTGGGCGTCTGAAACCTCAACACCCCCCCTCTACTTCCTCCAACAAGGCTATACCTACTCCATCAAGGCCACACCTTCTAATGATGTCACTCCCTATGGGCCTACAGGGCCATTTTCACTCAAACCACCATAGTCAGCATCTGCAGACAGACCAGGGGAACGCTTTATCATTTCCCTCAGCCTGATCAGGAGAAGTCGTTGCTACTCCTATTGGACTGAGCCACTGGAGCCCTTTACGTGCCTCTGCTCATGTCAGCAATATACATTGACTCAGGACTTCATCTGCTCCCCACAGCATAGCATGAATTAGACTTTTTTTGTTTGGTTTATCACATATAGTCTCTATTCCACTAGCTTTAATGGATTTGAGTTCATGCTTTTCAGAAGTCTTTATCTTACTTGGGTATTTATTTATGTTTAAAGACAGAGTTTCGAGCAGCTAACATGCCCTTGAACTTTTAACCCTTCTACTACTACATCCCTAGCATTAGGATTTTAGGAAGCTCATCAAGCCTGGCTCGTATGATTCTGGGGATCAAAGCCAGGGCTTCATGCATGATGGGCAAGCAACTGGCTACTTCCTCAACCCCCTGGAAGTCTTCATGTTATATGGGCCACCCTACATATTCTATTCAGTCATTAGGGCTTTGTAGCAGGGTGGAGAAGAACAGGCTGTTTGTTCTCTTAGTTAGGTGCAACAGTGCATTTTTCTAACAGAGTGATTTTTTAAAAATTTTATTTATTTATATTTTATGTATGAGTGCACCTGCACACCAGAAGAGGACGTCAGAGCCACCATGTGGATACTGGGAATTGAACTTAGGACCTCGGGAAGAACAGCTAGTGCTCTATAACCGCTGAGCCATCTCTTCAGTCCCTAAAAGGGCGACCTTTTCTTCCATAGGATCTCACTATATAGCCCAATTTAGTGCTTGAACTCAGGACTCTTTTGCATCAGCCTCCCAAGTACTGGGATTAGGAGCATGTCTGCCATGTTCTGTTAGCCTGCTCACGTCTTCTCTGCTGCAAGATCCCATCTCACACTGTTCTGTCTTCCTTCCCAGGTCTGCCATGTGAATCTGGAGGGGCAGCCATTCTACTCCAAGAAAGACAAACCACTGTGCAAGAAGCATGCACATGCCGTCAACGTGTAGGGGCCCAGAGTGGCTGCTGCCCGGCCAGGCCCTGGCTGCTCCTGCTGCCGACAATGAAGGAGTCAAAGATCTTTCTTTTGGGGGGAAAGGGGAACGAGAGGAATGATTGAGCCTTTTGAAGTCTAATTTTAGTCTTTTCTTGTACACACAGATTGTGTATTTGCGCAGTTCAGACCAGAAGCCAAAAGAAGATTCTAAAACCAGGTAGTAATTAATCCACAGTTGGAACTGCACTTCAGCCTTTTAGGAAAGGATTCCAAGGAATCAAAACTGAAAAACAAAAAGCAACGTTCAAAAATGATATTCCTCCCCAGCCTCGCTGTCATCAGTGCAGGGACAGAGCTCAGGGCAGTTACGGAGAATCCAAACCACGCCGCGGAGTTCTGCAGGGCTCCTTGGCAAACACAATGATGTGCCAAACAGTATTTGCTGTGGGGTTATTTTTAGAGCCGGCACTGAGCGCTCCTTAGCTGAGACCCATTGGGCCTTCCTCACCAAAAAAGGAAGAGTCGTTCCTTCAGCACCACAGAGCTTCCTCTGTGCATCAGACTTCAGATGTCGAACAAACTGAAGCATGTAAGGGAAGCCCAGAAACCTGAAGCGATGTCGGGCCACCACTGGGAAAATGAAGAGGTTCCAGAAAGGTCTTTGGCTCATGCCACAGGCAACCGAGAAAAGATGGACTCTCTTTGCATCCCCCCCACCCCCCACCCGCGGCCCGGGTTCATTCTGAAACATCTAACATCCCTGGGAAGCTTTGCTCCTTCTGAATTGTCATGGGGAAGTGAACGTGGGTTTTCCAGTTTTGCTTTACAATGTGTCAGAAGAGGTTTGCAAAGGACTCTGGGTAGGGTTTAGCCTCTGTTTGGCTTGAAGAGGATCCTGAGCATGAATGTCCCGTGCATGTATTTCACCCCCACCCATGACTGCTCATGTTGTGGGTAGGGGGTAAAATACGTCTTCCACAGTCCTACTCTCAAACAGGCTCAGCGGAAAGAAAAGAGAGACGGCGCCAAACACAGGGTGGCGGAGCATGCGGTCATGCCCAGCTGTGCGCGGGAAGAGTAGCTTGCTTTCTGCCAACCTCAGCATGGGCTGCGGGATGCCCACCTTCAGGGCTGCACCGTGCTCTTCACTCGTTCCTTTAAATGCAGCACACCAATTACATATTCGTGCTGACTGCTGCAAGGAGGGAAAAGATACATTTGCCATTTGGGTCAGTATTTTGGAAATAGCATTGAACTAGACCTGGCCTTCAGAGTCCTTTACAGATACGTAGAGCTAGGTAGAAGTAGAGAAAGTGGCTCATTTCTGGGTTGGAGAAGGTACAGTCACTTTTCTCTCTAGGAAGTGCTGTTAGGAAGGATGTTGACGCAGGCTGTGTGTGTATGTGTGTTTCGCACTGGAGCACAGTGTTCCGGCACTCTACAGGCTCACTGCCCCTCTCTCTTTACTCCTGTTTGGAATTTTTCTCTTTGCACGTTTGAAATGCTTTATGAGAATGCATTCAAACTCTTCTTTCTTTTGAGGACTAAGGCTTTCAGGAGGCTGTCGTCCTACTGAAGGGTGTCACTCAGTCAGACATAGCCTACGGTAGCCCATGGGAATCACCAGTCCCCTCCGGGCAGCATGGAGGACAGTTAGAACTGTGCTCCTACCAAGCAACCCTTCTTTACTTTTGACTCAAAGCTCCAGGCTGAGTAAATTCTGCTGGGACAGCCTGGAAATTTGTTCAGAGATACAGAACAGTACCTTGTGCACAGTCTGTTATGTTTGGAAAGTACAAATACACAGGAACAAGGAGCTTGCTGACCAAACAGAAAGGTTCTAACGCAGCTGATTTTTTTTTTTAAAAAAAGTATCTTAGTGGGTTTTTTTTTTTTTTTTTTTTTTTTTGAGACAGGGTTTCTCTGTATAACAGTTCTAGCTGTCCTGGAATTAGCTTTTGTAGACCAGGCTGGCCCCAAACTCACAGAGATCCCCCTGCTTCTGCCTCCAACTGCTGGGATTAAAGGTGTGCGCCACTACTGCCCAGCTCAAAAAAGTATCTATTAAATGATCTGAAACTAGTCTTGAGGAAGGGAAATAAAATCCCTACCGTTATGTTTTCCAAATCTCTTTTTAAAGATTTTTTTTATACATGTGCACAGACACTGTTCCTCTGTAATTTATCATTTTCTGTAGGATCTTTAAGAAGAAAAGTAAAATATCCCAAAGGAAAGCATCACTATCATTCTATATTAAATAGTTGTTTTAAAAATATTTATTAGTTCGTGTATATATTTGAAGGAATCTTATTTTTCAAAAACAAAACATTTTAGGGGCTAGGTGTAATCAGAATTTTCCTAGCACTTGGGATGTTCTAGCTTCACTTCCCAACACTGCCCCAAACCAATTTAAAGGTGGTGGGCAAAGGAGCTAGTTTCCAGAATGGTACACTGGATGGGCCTGCATAGTGTTAAGGTTAAGGCTGTGTGGCGTTCAGGTTGACACGTTTCCCGTGACAGCAAACGGCTTTTACTGGCTCGCAGGAGGAGTATAGTTTGTCTTGTCTTCTTTTGTTGGCATTAATCTAATGTAATCACAAACACTCTCCTTTTGCAGTAGAATGACTTGTATTGGCAGTGTTTGTGTTACCAATCTAGTCTTTGTAATGTGAACTTCTCAGCCCAAGCATTCTTGCTTTGGGTCTTTTTCCTTTCTTTTTGGTAAGTTTTTTGAGGTGGAATATAATGTGTTAGAGGTGTGCACAAAACTATTTTGCATGTTTTTCTTTCTCTTTCTTCTTGTTTTTCTTTCTTTTATGGGAAGGGGGGTCCGCGTAGATTCTTTTTAGCAAAATAAAATTCAGAAAAAGATACACAAATACTAATTTTTATTCTGTGTAAAGTTCTTTCATTTGTCATTTTTTTAAAAAAAAGTAGCTGACATCTAAATGGCCACAAATAAAGTCTGAGACAAGAGTCCTGTGAATAAGAAACTCTGTTTACTCGCCTGTTGTGCAACAGCAGCACAGTGATTTTATTTATGCTATGTTGTATGAACAGCACACGTTTTATATGGGAAAGGAACTAATAAGCAGAGAAACAGGCCTCGGCTTGTGATTTTGGAGAGGTGCTTTTAGTTACTTGGTGGTCCAATGTTTCATATGTGGTCCTCACAATACAGCCTCCGTCTCTGGTACTACGGACACTATGATCAGGTTGTTTGTTTGATTTTAAATTGTTATTTCATTTTGTTCTTTTTAGTGTGTGTATAAGAGCAAATGTGCCATGTTGTGCGTGTAGAGGTCAGAGGACAACATTCAAAGGTCTCCTTCCACGATATGGGCTCTGAGTACAGACTCAGGCCATCGTGTTCAGAGGCAGGTATCACTACCCACTGAGCCATCTCAATAGCCAGACTTGTTTGTTTGTTTGCAAATTTATATATTTCTAAAATTTACATTTATTTTTATTTTATGTATATGAGTGTTTTGCTTGCATATATGTCTGCTCACCACTTGAGTGCCTGGTATCTTTAGAGGCCAAAGAAGGGTATTGGGTATTGGATCCCTTTGAACTGGAGTTACTGATGGTTGTAAGCCACTGTGTGGGTGCTGGAACTTGAACCACCATGGTCCTCTGCAAGAGTAACAGGTGATCTTAACCACTGAGACATCTCTCCAGCTCCAACTTTAAGATTTATTTTTATTACTTTTTAACTATGTGTATATGCATGTGTCTGTGTATGTATAGGCATGTGTGTTTAGGTGCCTGAAGAGTCTAGAAGAAGATACTGGATTTCTCTGGAGCTGTAAGCAGTTGTGTACTGCCTGACATGGGTTCTGGGGACCAAACTCAGATACTCCGCGACAGTCGTACAAGCTCTTAACCACCAAGCCATCTCTACAACCCCACAGATTAATTTTTATTTTGCTCCACATAGCTGCAAATACAGAACAGTTGCTCTATTCCTTTCATTTCCTCTTTTTCCCCCAAGTAAATTCAGAGGAAAATCTTCTAGTGGCATTAAGAAAAAATAATACCAAACAGGCAGTGGTGGTGCATGCCTTTAATCCCAGCACTCAGGAGTCAGAGACAGGCAGATTTCTGTGAGTCTGAGGCCAGCCTGGTTTACAAGAGCTAGTTCCAGGACAAGCTTCAAAGCTACAGAGAAACCCTGTCTCAAAGAAAAACAATACTGAGCATGGACAAAGCCCTAAGTCTGATTCCTAGCACCTTACAAACCATCCCAGGACTCAGTAGGTAGAGGCAGGAGTTTAAGGTCACCCAGGACTACACAGTGAAACCTTATCTCAAAACAAACAAGCAAGCAAACAAATGTATTACTTTAGTAGTGATAGCAATTTGAAGTGACAGCAAATTTTTAAATAAACAATAAACAAAATCTCATAAAATCACAGGATTTAAATTTGGAGGTGACTAAGAGGTCATCCAGGGACCTTCTAAATGTGAGACTAAGGTCTGGAGGGGGAAGTGGCCTGTTACAAAATCAGCCAGAAGCCACGGAATAAGGATGGACTTTGACATGATGAGACCTGGGCTTAGGTCAAGGCTATTTTATACACTTTTAGTGACACTGGGAGAGACTTTTTTAGGCAATTTATCCATCTGAAAAAGACAATAACACTTTTGCCACAGAGCTATTTTGGAACCCAAATGTAAAACCTTCTGAAGAAGCTGGGTGGTAGGGGCGCACGCGTTTGATCCCAGCACTCGGGAGACAAAGGCAGGTGGATTTCTGAGTTTGAGGCCAGCCTGGTCTACAAAGTGAGTTCCAGGACAACCAGAACTGTTACATAGAGAAACCCTGTCCCAAAAAGACAAAACAAAAATTCTGAAGAAATTGCAATTCAAATTTTCATCAAAATGTAATATTAGTCATTATTACCAACACCAGAGCCACCGGCCCTGCTGCGTTTTCTTCACTCTTATTTATTTTCCACCCGCTCCACACACACAGCCTTCTGGGAGAACTAGCTGTGAGAATAAATGATGTAACAAATAGTTCAAAAACATGAACCACAGAAATCAGAATTCAGCATCATGAGCCTGCATCAAAATTTCTATCCTTGACTGAGTGTTGGAGGCAAAATAAAAAGTATTTGTCCTGAGCTACATATGACATTTCTCACCTGCAATTCCAGCACTTGGAAGGCAGAAGCAAGACCAGGCTGGAAGTTCAAGGCCAGCATGGTCTACATAGTGAATTTCAGACAAATCAGGGTTCTATAGTAAGACCCTGTCTCAAAAACAAGTAAGTTTGTTCTTTTGCCTCCTCAGTCATTAGGCAGATATTTGCTTTTTTCTGGTGGTGACACCTCCCTGTGAAAAAGGACCCCTCCCGAAGGATCCTCACATGTCTCCAGATGAGGACACCCAAGAGGGACCTGGTACAGAGCCCCAGTTCCTCTCCCCAAAATGCTATAAAATCACTATGGCCTGGGGTGGTGGTGCTCACCTTTAACCCCAGCATTCATGAGGCAGAGGCAAACAAATCTCTGTGAGTTAGAGGCCAGCATGGTGTGTATTTTGAGTTCCAGGTTATCCAAAGCTGGTGAGACCCTGTCTCAAAAACAAAACAAACAAACCACCCAGCTGACCCTCAGTGGTCTTGAGCAATACGGGGTGTATGTTTATGGTTTTATTGTTTTAGTTAGCGTATGGCATTTTCATACATATTTATTTAGGCTGACCTTCACTTCCCCTCCTCTCCCCTCGGCTGTGTCCCCCATCTCCTCTCAAACCCTTCCACCCAGTGTTTTCTTCTTCTGCCATATTACATGTGCTTTAGTGTCCTTCCCACCAACCAAATTTTCCTGTGTGTTGTCTGCTCCACTGTCCCTGAGACCCTGTTCTAAAGCCAGGCTGATAGAAGGATATTTCTCCCGGAGGAAGCACTCTGAAGATGAATGGAAGCCATCCCCCAAACACGTTTTGGATAAAGCAACAATTCACTGAGTGCTCACCAGGGGTCAAGGGGACTGCCCTGGACAGCAAGAGCATGACTGGGAATTCCACAGACAATCCACTTTGAGGAACTTAAACTCCAGGCAGTTGGAATCAACCAAATCAGAAAGCAATGTGTGTTGGGCTAACTGTAAGAGGAAGAAATATTTGGGCATTTCAAAGCTGTTCTACAGGATATTAATGACAAGAGACTGAATTTACATGAATTCATGGTAAGGACAAGACATGGAGAAAGAGTTCTAGCTGAAATAAGCTCAGCAGTGGGCTCCATGTTTTTCAAGGATGTGTAACTCAGAGTTGGAAAGCCAATGTAAAATAGTGCTGTGAGTCTTTCTAGGGACGGGTCCAGAATCCAGAGTTTCTCCTCAGGTTCCACTCCCATTTAAACCATTCATACGACCTGGGCAACAGCTGGCTCCTTGATGTATGATCGTTTGTGTCCCGGTAAACTCATCATAAGCTGAATATATCCTAAGTAAAAACTGTATTGAAGGGACTGGGGTGTCCGTAGATGATGGTAGAGTGCTTGTCTGTCATAGATGAAGCCCTGGGTTCCATCTGTAGCAATGTGGAGAGTATGGTGACACTTGTCTATAATCTCAGTGCTCAGGGGGTGAAGGTAGGAGGATCAGAAGCTCAAGTTTATCCTGTCATCCTTGACTACTGATGTGAGATGTCCTTCTGTGTTGCTTTCATTGGTTGATGAATAAAGTTGTTTTGACCAATGGCTTAGCAGAGTAAAGCTAAGTGGGAAATTCGAACAGAGATAGAGAGAGAGAAAGGGAGAGAGAGAGAGAGAATAGGTAGAGTCAAGGAGATGCCATGTAGCCACCAAAGGAGAAACATGCCAGAACATTACCAGTAAGCCTCCTGGCGATATATAGATTAATAGAAATGGATTAATTTAAGATGTAAGAGCTAGCTAGGAATATGCCTGAGCCATTGGCCAGTGTTGTAATTAATAGTTTCTATTTGGTTATTTGGGTCTGGATGGCCAGGAAGCAAAAGCGCAATCTCAGTTTAAAGGCTACCCCAGGCCTGAGAGCCTCTGAAAAAACCACCCTGTCTCTGGCTTGCATCTCAAAGGAGTGCTGAAATTACGGATGCACCCGTCCCATCCAACTTTCTACTCAGATTCCAGGGAATGAACTTAGATCAACATCAATTAGGCTTGCACAGTTAACATCTTCACTTGCTAAGCCATCTTGCCAGCCCATAAGCTGCTTTGATTGAGTGGTTGGGAAGGACTATTTTGATGAGGTGATATTTGAAAGATGAGAAGAAATAAACCATACCAAAATTTGGAGGTGGAGGCCAGCCAAAAGGAAAAAGAATGGTAAAGGACTTAAGGGGAGTAACTGGAATCCTGAGGACTTAGGCTTGAGAACATAAGTCAGGGAGGGAAGGAGGGAAGGCACAGTGGGCCTTGGCTACACTGAAGAAAACCAAAGCCATCTGCTGATTGCAAAGGGAGGAAATATATGATCGACAATAGGAGAAAGAACCTGAATTCTCATAAAAGCAAGAGTTTTATTTTTCTTCTAAAACATTTCACTTGGAAATAGTGTTCAGAGTTGAAGCAGCTCTAGCTGAATGTGAAGAAACTCTTACAGAGGAACGCTGTCGGTTAAACCCTGGGGAGACGGCGTGCTGTGTGGGTCTGACGTCTGGGAAGCCCATGTCTGTGCTGTCTACACACCCCCACACACGGACACCTTTCCTTTGACTTCATTGCAATCACACTACATGCACTGTTCTGAGATTTGCTTTCTTTTAAGAACCACTGATTTTGTAACTGAGAACTCCTTTGTATGATCCTAGTCACACGTCTATAAAATGCAACTGGAGGATTATCTGAGAAGGATTACACATTCATCTCTTGATTCGGGTTGCAGGGATACAGCCTGCCATTAATTTCATCAACTACTTTTCTGAGCCATTCAACACCTACATCTTCTGTCTTGTGTCTCTCTGGGAGCCTCAGGTTCACATGTCTGGGCTTTGCTACCCTGTCTTACCTGGATGTCCCACTGATATCTACCCATGTGCACTTGTTCCACAGGATGGAGGAATGACTGTGTGTGCTTTCTTCGCCTTTTTTTCCAGCACATTGGTCGATCCAAGGAACAGGTTTTTGAACTGAGGCAGGAAAGTCAGAATCTTTCCCCCAAGAGTATGTTAAAACTGGAACTCACACAGAGATAGCCTCTTTTCTTGTTAGTAGTTATGCTAGAAGTCCAAGAACATCTTCAGTGGGAAAGAATAAAGCCAACTGGCATGAGAAATAAAAACTGGAAAAGAGCTGGGCGGTGTTGGCACATGCCTTTAATCCCAGCACTCGGGAGGCAGAGGCAGGCAGATCTCTGTGAGTTAGAGTCCAGCCTGGTCTATAAGAGCTAGTTCCAGGACAGGCTTCAAAGCTACAGAGAAACCCTGTCTCAAAAAACAAAAAACAAAAAACAAACAAACAAACAAACAAAAAACCCAAACCAAATCAAAACAAAAAATCAGCTGGAAAAGACTCTCCAAAGAGTAGGCTCCTCCAGTCTTCTGGATCTACTCCTTCCCGAGGCTCTATGCCTATTTTTTTCTGTGGTTTTAATAAATTTCTCTTTATCCATGAGCTGCTTTTTTTAAAAAAAGAAATCTATTACCTTTATTTAATCAGGAGAGGTGATGCATGCTTTTTCTTTTAGGACTCGAGAGCCAGAGACAGGTTCACAGAGGTGACCTCAAGGCCAACCTGATGTACATAGTAAGTTCCAGTCAGTCAGAGCTATACAGTGGGTCCTTGTCTCAAAACAAAGCATTTTTGTTCCGTTTATTTAATTTTTTGTTCTGAGAGGTGGTCAGGTGGAGGCAGAGGGCAATCTGTAGGCGTAGTTCTCTCCTTCCAGTGTGTGGGTTTCAGGGCTACAACTTGGTTGTCAGACTTGACAAATACTTCACCCGTGAGCCATCTCGACGGCCCGCCTTGAGCCTCTTTTAATTGGAATTAGCTTGGCTGGGAATGTTGTTCTGTGAGTGATACAGACACACATATATGCCCTAGGTTTGATCTCTACCACCGCCAGAAACACGCATATGCACAGGCTCACTAAACAAGGATAGCAGGGGCACTTTAAGTCCTCCTAATCTGCCACTCAGCTTACCCAGGCCATCCTTCTAAACACATAAGGTAGCAAAAAAGTGGGCTTGCATTCCTTCAAGCAAATCCAATAGCCCTGCTGTCCTACATCCCTTCCAAATGGGGTTCTGCACCTGCCACTGGCTGATCCCCTATCCTACCACCCAAATTGTTTCTCCCGAGTATCCGGTCTTTCTGTGGACTGTAGGTACTACCTTATCATTGAAACTAGAATTATGGAGTTATCCTAGCTCCTATCTGCTCCACAGTGGTTCTTACTGACAAACAGTAATTATTCCAGGTTGCCAAATGTACTTCCTGACCCTATCTGTTGTCTCTCCATCCTCAGGATGCTGCCTTCTGACAGCTCTCCTCTGCTGATACAACTGATCTCTGTCCATTTTGCTCCCTCCAACCATCTCCCATTTGGAACCTCTAAAAACAGATCTGACCACCCATTCAGTGGACTTGCATGACAACCAGATAGGGCTTCCCATTATTTTTGGTAGAGCCTTCAAGTCCCCCGCTGACCACGTGGGCTGGTCTCCCCATCTCTTGTGTGCCTACCTTCATAATAGCATTGTGTTGGCTACTTCTCTGAGTTTCCCCAACATTCCTGCACAACTAGCTAACAACTATCTGCTTATGTATTCTCTTACTCGTTTCCCCAGGAAGCAGTTTGTGAGGAATGGCTCTTTGGAGCACATCTGGTAGATGGGCTGGGTTGTGCTATTTAGACTTAAACCTAAAATTTTCATTTTTTTTCACTGGATTATATCTTTTGGTTTTTCCAGATACAGGTGGACATTAGGCTGGAAAGGCTTGGGAAAAAAAAACCACAAAACAAAGAATGTCATCATTGTTGTCACTTAGCTGAGAACCTAGTTCCTTTTTTTCAACAAACAAATTCTATTCAAAAACTAAAGCATTTTATTACATAAAGTTGTAGAATACCCAGCCATGTGCAAATTGGCTATCTTTTTATCTGGCTCTAGCTCAAAGCTATATGATGCATATATAAAAGGACAGGGAGACATTTCCAGGCAGTTTTTAGGCTCTGGAAAGGAGCCTGCAACGACTTGTGTAGTTTTCCTTCTAGTGAAGCAATTGCAGGTGCTGCCCTAGGAGAGGTGGGTTCAGAGGAACCAGTGTGAACCAGTGGGTAAGAAGGAAGGAAAGTGGGGGTGATCATTCTAACTGGCATGTGGTTGCCTGTAGAGGCCCTTCCTGCTGTACCGCGTTTTCCTGGAGGTTGTCAAGAGAGATGAATTGGTAGTGAAAAGTTGTAGGCTAAGATTGGAGAAGGGCCTAGGAAGCCTGGGGTCCGGGTTCAGTGGGGTTGTCTTGAAGAATGGAGTATTAAGTATGAGTGTTTATGCCAACAGTCCCAGCACTTGGGAGGCTAAGGTAGGAAGATTCCTTTGAATACAAGCTCAGCCTGGATTTCTGAGTAAGTGTTAGGCTAGCCAGGGCTAGGATGAGAGCCTGCCTCATACTCTACCCCCAGAAGGAAGAAAAGAACATCAAACATCAGAAGTATTCATTTTGAATAAGAAAGGGAGGAAGCAACCAAGGACTGGAGTTACAGCTTTCTAGGTCTTTCTCCCCTGAAATCCCTTTAGGCAAATGATCAGAAATGCATACATAGGAATGCCTGCTCCCGATTACAATCTAGCTTCCTTTCTCAACCTAGACCTTTCCAGCAATGCTCAGCCTTACGAAAGGGCCCTTGTAAAGTGACTCTGGATCAAGGCCACCAGAAAGAAGAACCCACCCATTCTGGGGTTCCAGTTCCCTGGTTCATGTATGTTAGACACTGGCCATATTTGTTCAGGCAGGGTTGTTCTCAGAGTCAGGACCAAGACATGCCCTGGAGTTGAGAGGTTAAATCAGATTACCCAATGAGAAGAGGCTGAATCACCTCCACAGTCCCACCCCCAAAGAAGTGGCTCTCTTTCTCCTCTTTTGTTGATTTGTTCCTATCTGGAAAGGCCAGGTTGAATGTGAGGGTAAACGCTAACAAAAGCAAGCTGTTGAATGTAATATTAGGCTGGAGGTTGGGAGGAAGAAAGGGTATTACAGACGCCTCAGGCAGTGGCTCCGATCTGAACTATAGATGTTAGGTCCCTTCAAGTTGTTTCAAATGATTAAAATAACTAGATGTATCTATGGCTTGTAGGTTCATAACCAGGATGTGACTTTAAAGGAAAGAAAACATTTTTTTTCTTTGTTGCCCAAATGGGTATCAAATTAAGCTCATGAGATTTACTTGTCTCAGGTTCCCAATTAGCTGGGAACATAAGACACATTTTCTTCTTATTTTATAGTACATTTTCCTTGTTTATGTTTAGGGATTGGCACTTTCTGTTTTTCCCACTGAATCTTTACAACCCTACAAGGCAGGGAAGCCAAGGTTCAGATTGGTTCAGTGCCTCGTCCTAAAATACCTCTCTCTCTCTTTGGAACTCTCAAATTCTGTTCCATTCCTTGTTCACCAGAAACACAGGAGGAAGCCAGTTGAGTCTGGTTCCCATTCACTGAGCGACCTCTTTTTATGAACCAGGCATAAGGATCAGCAGGCAGCAGGCTGAGGTACGGCTCAGAGTACTAACTTACCATGTGTTGGGCCCCGGGTTTCATTTCCAGCACCACAAAAATAAAATAAAGAGAGAAAGAAGAAAAAATAAGTGACCGTTAATTTGAGGTGAATGAGACTTCATTGTGGCCTCGAGGGATCTTGGTCTGGTGGAGGAAACAGAACGTCACAGCATAGTTTCACTATCACAACTTTCCCATAAACAAGCCATAAAAGCAAAGGAAAGTACTCCAGAGAACTGTGAAATTTCTTTTTGATCTATTCGTTTTATTTTAAAAACCATGTCCTGCGGGTGGTGGTGGCACACACCTTTAATTCCAGCACTCAGGAGGCAGAGGCAGGTGGATCTCTGTGAGTCTGAGGCCAGCCTGGGCTACAAGAGCTAGTGCCAGGACAGGCTCCAAAGCTACAGAGAAACCCTGTCTCAAAAAAACAAACAAAAAAGAAAAGAAAAAAAAATAAAAACAAAATCCATCACAACAAAAAATCGTGTCGTTCAAGTTGTTTTTCAAATTAGTTATATTTATTTATATATATTTTAAAATTCTTTAAATTTGTTTTTAATATTTTGTGGCTCTTGGTTTTGTTTTGTTTTTTAGGCAGTATTTCTCTGTGTAACAGTCCTGCTATTGTGGAACTAGCTCCGTAGCCCAAGCTGGCCACGTCTTCATGTCATCCCGTCATCCCCCCTCCTCGTTCTCGCCCCTACTCTGTGTGTGTGTGTGTGTGTGTGTGTGTGTGTGTGTGTGTGTATGTGTGTGTGTGTATGTGTGTGTGTGTGTATGTGTGTGTGTGTGTGTATGTGTACATGTAAATTTTTTTTCCTTTGTCAACGTTTTTTGGAGATAGTGTCACCTGTAGCCCAGGCTGGCCTTGAATTTATAAAGCTGAGGATGACCTTGAGCTTCTGATCCTCCTGCCTCCCCCCTCTCCTGGATGAGGTTGCAGGTGTGCTGCAGCACCAGCTCCAACTGATGTTGTGCAGCCCATTGAACCCAGGGCTTCCTATGTGAGACTCAAGCACTCTACCAGCCAAGCGACGTTCCCAGCCCTTCTACTCATTACAGCAAAAAACCACAAGGAAGATTCTCTGCAGCGTTGTGTACTTCATACTCAGTGTTAGGTATTGTTGCTTGAACAGCAGAAGACAATGCCCCTCCTCCATCCCATGATGGTCTAGTAGTGAGCAACCAAAGTTCTCTAGGGGGAAATTCCAGAGCAAGGCAGGGGAAAGGAGCTGCATCCCAGCCCAAGCTGTAGGCAGCAGGAGTCAACGCTAATCACGGCGCTGTGCTGGGCTCTATTTGAAGTGTGGCCTATAAGGCCTTTAACGGTTGTTCTCTTTCCTCTTCAACATAAACACTAGTGGACAAATCACTTTCTACAAGACAAACGAACGGCAACTGAAATTGAACACAGACTTCGCGCCAAGCACTGACATGTACTAGTTAGGCTAATTCCCACATCTGTCCCATTAGGTGAAAAATACTTATGCCGGGTCTGCCTCTTCTGGAGTCTGTTCTACTTCCAGGATTTCATTCTCACTTTTCTCTAATAAATTAACATTCACTCTTCTTAAAAACATAGTATCTCCTTTTTGTAGATGTAGTAACGGGGATTCTAAGAGGCTGACAAGCTTTGTGTTGGTTCAGCCAAGATTTGACCCTATAAAGTTTATGTTCTTCCTGCAAACCATGCCGAAGCCCACGCCTGCTCTCGCTGGTAATGGCAGCAGAAGCAGTAGGATTGGCTTCCAGTTTCAAGGAAGAGAAGGCAAACTTTCCATGAGCGATTTGGTCATGGAAACTTCCAAGCGATTCCTCCTGGGATGCCCCTCTGGCGGGCACTTTGGCACCCTTCCTCATCAAGCCGTGTGTGTTGAATCTGGACAAGGGAAGGGCGCATGGGCCATCCCCTGGGAGTGTCCACTGAAGTCTGCTTTACAGTTTATAATTTGCTGTCAACAGCTTCTGTTCCTAATTAAACCTGTAGGATCATGCCTGAACTTTTAGGAAACAAGGTTTCTTTTTATGGTTTGCTCCTCAGTGTAAGAAGCAGGGCCCTCTTGAGTCCACAGGTCTCCTCTACTTTGGGCCCCAACTCTGGAACTCTGGACTGTAGCCTACAAACATACAGGTCCTGGAAAACACCCAGCAAATGCCAGACGTGGGGACTACTGGCAATTAGATTCCACTTCTTCCATACTCCGCTGAGCAGGGCTCCAGGACACCTCATGCTATTTTTGCCAGACTGGGTGAAGATGTAACACTCTCAGCTAGAAGGTGCTGCTTGACAGTGGCTTTTGAGGAAGTACTTTGGTTCAGAATGACTCATTCCTCCGAAAGGCAGGTGCTCAATGAAATCACCTTGATATGAAATTGGCAATAATAGAAAATGAATGGGGTCTGATAGCTTTAATTTTTGCTAATTAAGTAGAGTATGTGTTTATTAAATAAAATCTTGAAAACACATGCAAATAGAAGAAAAAGTGATCATGGTCTCCTGCCTAGAAACAACCACTATTTAGCAATTTGGCCAGTTTTTTATTATTCAAGGATTGCGATTAACATTTCTTACAGTTTATTGTGGCAAAAAAAAAAAAACCAGTTCATGTAAATTGTTGCTTTAAAAATTTATTTTTTATTTATGTGTTTCTGGGCATGCACATGTGAGTTCCCACAGAGGCCAAAGGAGAGCAGTGGATCCCAGGAAGCTGGAGTTACAGGAAGTTGTGAGCTGCCCAACCTGAGTGTTAGAAACTGAACTCAGGTCCTCTGTAAGAGTAGTATATGCACTGAGCCACTGAGCATCTCTCGGCCCCCAGGTAGCATGTAAACAGAAACTTTACGTGCAGAGTAGTAACCTCTATTGCCAGTACTCATTCAGACACCTTCCTAGTTATAACCATAGGAAGGATTCCTGGAGGTGTAGCTACTAGAGCTCTTGCTTGCCTGTAGCACACAGCTTCCCAGTGAGGACGGTCCTTCAGACATTCCCGTGAGAGCGGAAACCTCCACTCTGAGGTGTCTCATCTTGGTAGTCACTGATCTTACACAGTCCAGCACTGGGTGTGGCTACAGAAGGTGAAAATGTGAGCAGGAAAGGCTAAATTGATAAGATTAATTTTATATTTTATTTACTTTAAAAAAAATTTTAGCTGGGTGGTGATGGCAGTGGCTGTATGGCTTTAATCCCAGCACTTGGGAGGCAGAGGCAGGCAGATCTCTGTGAGTTCGAGGCCAACCTGGTCTAAAAAGTGAGTTCCAGGACAGCCAAGAATACACAGAGAAATCCTATCCCCACCCCTACCCCCCAAACGTTTAATTTTAGAGGCAGGTAGATATTTGTGAGTTCAAGGCCAACTATACAAAGAAATCCTGTCTTGGGGGAAGGGAGTTTATTTTTGGTGGTCCTGGGTATTGAACCCCGGGCCTAATACCACTGAACAATTATTGTCCCCATCAACTTTGAGGCCAGGACTCTTAAACCGCCCAAGCAGGCCCTGAACTTTACCTGGGCTTTCAAGGTACTTGGTATGTTAGGCTCAGACTTTCCTTCCTGAATTACACCCACAGAACATTCTGAAACCCTGGGGTTCATAGGCTTGTGCCCCTGACCTGAGTACTTATAACTAGTTTATAATCCACGTATTATATGCAGACATATGCAGGCCGAGAGGCTATTATGTGGGCTGAACAGTTCTACACAGTGGAATCTATAAAAACTTGATGGTCTTTAAGTGTGCAGTGGACAGGAACTGAATGAAAACGGGCATTGGGAATGTGCAGCAAGTCATTTGAAACAATGACAGAACTCACTGCTTTCCTTGGTTTTCTTTGTCTTTTTTTTTTCAGCCAGCAATGAGCAATGACACTCCATGATAAAAAAAAAAAAAAAACAAAAAAAAAACAAAAAACGGAGAGGGGCTCACAATTAGTCTGTGAAAAGGAAGTCAGTCATTAACTACCTTCTGACATCCTAGCAATTAGCCGGGCTTGGAAGAAGAGCAGGTATCTCCAGCGAGGTGCCAAATAAATAGGAGACAAGAGCCTGTAAAAATGAAAAGCCTTTTGGTCTTTCATCACAGGATAATCCAATGCATTCGAATTAAGGGCAAAGAGCGCAGCGATAGCCTTTGTGAGGAAGTGGGAGCTGTGTAGCAGGATATCCTTCTTCCGCACTAAAGCACCCAATTCTTTCAATTTTATATACAGCGGAAGCAATTAATTGTACTAGAACGAAATCCACAGCTGGCTTTTCCTGATGGCCCCATAAGCAGCGAGCACTATTGTTCAGCTTCCGGGATAGAAGCAGAGTCATTCTTCTGCGGCAAGACGGAGATCTTCTGATTGCCTAGTGCAACTTCTCAAAAGATAAAAACGTGCTAACATCCAAAACTCAGCATTTCTTGTCACCACACATTTGAAGGCGTAAGCAACTGTCAGAAGTTAATTTTTTATTTGCAATATAATCCAAACATGTGACTTGATGGTGGTACTTCTTCTAAACTTTATATGACTGAATCATAAGTTATTCACTTTTGTTTGTTTTATATGTTTATATGAAGTTGACTACACTGCTTCTTTTTGTGATTCAACATTCATACTGTGGCTATTTAGGGACTGTGCTAAACAAACATGATTATACATTAAAAACCTAGAAAACTCAACATTCCAAACTGTTGGCCTGTTTATTAGATGCATCAAAATACCATATTTTATTAATTTGTAGATATTTTAGAAAACCTTCCAAAACCACAATGTCTTCCACTTCTTGATGTGTTGTAGTTTAACTGGAGATTTTTTTAGTCTAAAATAATATTTTATAATCAATAATATCTTGGTTACTATGGAAAGAATAATAGTAACTTTTGTTATGAAGAAAAATATCAATCAAATATGTGGAAGCTTCAATTACATATCTTTTATGAAATTCTAATTTTATTAAGGCAAATATGAAGCTTGTAATTTTTATTTCTTCCCCAATCTTTATTTAACCAACCAGTTGTTGTTATTACTATTATTATTATTGGGGGGGGGGTTCAAGACAGGGCTTCTCAGTAGCTATGGAGCCAGTCCTGGAACTCCCTCTGTAGACCAGGCTGACCTTGAACTCACAGAGATCTGCTTGCCTCTGCCTCCTGAGTGCTGGGATTAAAGGTGTGCGCCGCCTGGCTATTATTTTGTTCTTTAAACAATTTTTAGAAGATTGTTTATCTTATGTCTATAAGTGTTTTGCCTGCACATGTGTGTTCATCACATGCATGCCTGGTGCTCTGGGAAGTCACATCCCCTGGAACTAGAGTTAAGATGGTTGTAAGCCACCGCGTGCATGCTGGGAACTGAACCTAGGTATTTGCTCTTAACTGCTGAGCCATCTCTCTAGCTCTTATTTTGTTCTTTTGAGCAGTCTCATGTAAACCAGGATGGACTGGAATTCCATATGTACCTGAGGACAACCTTGAACTTCTGGTCAATGTCACTTCCCAGCTTCTGGGAGTACAGGTATACATCACCATACCTGGATCAAAACCAGTTGTTTTAGATTTTCTGGTGCTGGAGTCTGAACTTCGGGCTTTGCATATGCTAGGCAAGCCCTCTGCTGGGACTTGCCCTCTGCTCTAGCTCCAGGTTTTCCGGTTATAAAAGTGTTATTGTCCATTGTACGAGGTGAAGCTTACTGAAGAAAATAGTAGCTGCCCATTGGACTTTAACTCACAGCACTCCCAATACTCTGTCCTGATTTCCTTTTATTTATGCAAATACTTATTTTGTAACAAAAAATTAAATGCTTAAGCATATCTCCCAACTACCCTAAAAGGTACACAGTATTAAGCAATTAAAAATTCATTTCTCAAAAATCTTCTTTGATTAACATGTAATAGCTGTACATGTTTATGTTGTGCAATATTTCAAAGCAAGTCTAAGACATGTACTTATCAAATCTGGACAATCCTCATTCCGTCTCCTTATCAGTTTTTTTTTTTTTTTGAGCCTTTGAGTATCTCTCTTCACGTTCTTCTTGCTTGAAATATGTAACAGGTGTGAGCCTTGGCTTTGCTCTCCAGCAAAGCACACATTCAAGCATGCGTGTGCGCACATGCACGCACACACACACATGATTAGACTCTTTGATGATAACTGGAATAGTACTTTCTTGGTGTTTGGTACATGTGCAAGTGTTAGAAAAAAATAACTCTGTATACACCTTTAATCCTAGCACTCGGGAGGCAGAGGTGGGCAGGATCTGAGTTTGAGGCCAGATTGGTCTACAAAGCGAGTTCCAGGACAGCCAGGTCTACACAGAGAAACCCAAAAGAAAGAGAGTAAAAGCGACTCTGGACAACACCAGCCATGAAAGGCAGAGTTTGAACAGTGCTTCCGTTAGTAACCTAGCACCCCCGGTGTTCAGCACTGAGACTATAGCAATAATGGTAAGGGTGTGGGGAGTGGTGGGTGGGCGGTGGTGAGACAAGAAGAAAAAGGAGGACAATAGCAGTCTGGGATTACCTCCCTCCTCCAACTGGACTTTGAAAACAATGAATTGCAGAGGCAAAGATTCTGACACCTTTTGTATTTTGATGCCCTTAGCCGTCTCTTCCTAGGCTGGGAGGCTGAGAAGCACCTACTCAAACATAAATGGTTAGGAGTACACAGTCTTTTCTGGAGAAAAGTCTAACAGATGGTTGCCGCAAAGCAGTGTTTCTAGACTGAATGGGAATCTGGTGTTTTACTAGAAGAAGCCTAGAAAAAGTGGCATGCCCAGCTGAGAGGAGAGCCACTTAGGAGGTGAGCTAGTATAGTTCAGGCATACAGTGAGGAAGACAGGTTTAAGGTACACAGCAAACTAAATAAAGATAATCGACACTTTAGAGAAACACAGGGACTGCTTATGGTTAAATACAGGATTATGTGTCTCTGAAAGAAGCGAGAAAGTTGTTTCAAAAGCAAATGGAGACTCACATTAACTGTTAGAGGCAGGCTATTAAGACTGCCGCCAATGAGAGTTGTGCCAGGAGCATATATGATGCATAAACCATCATACAGTCACTGCTTAATAAATATTACCTACTGTTATGCCAAGCAGCATGATAGAAACCAAGGATAAGGGCCTGGTGCTATGTAGCTCAGCGGTAGAACACACGCTTAGCATAGACAAGGCTTACCTTCAGTACTGAGAAAAACAAAAGCAGCATAACTTGCAAATCAGGATATTTTTACAAGGCAAAAATTATTTATAGTATATCCAGTATATATACATATGTATTTTCTTTATATAACATTTTACGCTATATATACATATATATTATATATTTTTCTTGCTGAAAACTCTAGTGTAATAGTTAACTTACTGCCCTCAATGCGGAGAAGATGGGGTGGTGAGCTATACAGCACAACAGGGAAGGACACGGTTTGTGCTGGACTGAGTGGGAGCTGGGATGGGAGGAATTGCAGTTCCAGTTCCGTAGGCAGCACCTGATAACCAGAGAAGAGCAAACAACAGGTGGTATCTAGGAGAACAGCTGGCACCAGGATGCCCAGCCTGAGGAAATGGGGGAAAGAACTGATTACACACCGGGTAGAACAGTCAGGAACACAGAACACAGAAGCAAAGAGCTAGGGCACATAGCATGGCCAGTCTGGATTCTAGGACTAGGGTGAATCCTGACAACAGACTGAGAAAACCTGCAGTCTCGGCAGGCTGACGGTGCAGGATTTGAATATGACAGGGCCAAGGTTAGAGATGTAGCCTAACAGGCAGAGTGCTTGATTGGCACGAGGGCAGCTCTGGGTTATAGTCCCAGCACTGCAGAAACCTGGTGATGTGGCACAAGCCTGTACTCCCAGCTCTCAGGTGGGAGCAGGAGGTCAGAAGTTCAAGGTCATCCTCTGCCAGTGTCTTCCAGGCCAGCTTGGAATATATGAGACCTTGTCTAAAAATTAAATAAATGGCTTGGTAGGTGGAGGCACCTATTGCCAAGTTTGATAGCCTGGGCTCAATGCTTGAAACCTACATAGTAGAAGAGGACCAATTTTGGAAGTTTCTTCTTGCAAGCTATGCCAGGCATGTACCAAACCCAATAACAACAAGTAAACAAACAAACATTCAAACATACATACAAACATACATACACACATACATACATAAAAGGGCTATGGGTCCATTCTTAGATAAGGACCAGGGTCAGGGCTCCCCACATAATCAAGGAAGAGGGATACTCCACAGAAGTCCTGGGATTCCCTTTGCCTCTGGGTTCTAAGATGGGGAGGAACAGAGACCACCAACTACGTAGGACCAAGTGGTGTTATTCTATGACAGACAGCCCAGGAGATGCCTTTCAGTCATAGAAAACAAGTGCTTCGAAGTAAAGCAAAATTAACATGGAGAAAAGGAAAGAAAAAAAGTTTAGAAGGAAAAACAGAGAAATAAAATACTGTATGCAAATGAAGATAGATTATCATTAATAAAATGATATGGTAGTGTCCAGGCTGAAAATTGCATATGTTCCCTCTACTTCCCAGGATATAACACGTTTATCCACTTAATACTGGGTTTGTAACAAACTTAAGTGTCACCTACCAAGGGCATCCCTCCACTCGCCTTTACTGAGCTCTTATCTCCATACCCACAATGACTTACTGCTGCCTTTTGCCTCGTAAAATCTTTACAACAGGAAAATGACTTTGGACGGATTAACTTGGATTAATCTATTGAACTTGGATCCCTGAAGGCAGAAGTCCCTATTTCACTAAGGATGATGTAATCCACAGTTTCCCTGGCCAATCCTCACCTTTTTCCTGTAGTCATGCTACTTCCTATCACTGAAAGGGTCTTAGTGTCGAGTTTCAGAAGTGCCGGGAGGAAATCCATGCTTATCTATCTCAGTCATTTAACACCAGGCACAGCATTTAACGAACACTGAGTACTGCACACCAGGCACCGAGATCTGAGGAGAGGGGAGAACAGATCTACACATCTTTCTTCTCTTGGGGTTTACACCCTACAGGGCTGAGGGGCTCAGGCCATAAGCTAAGTAATTTCAGATAATAAAAAGTAATATAAAGAAAACAAAATCTGGGGTATTAATATAAGATAGGCAATTAGAAAAAGTGTTCTGAAGCCGGATGTGGTGGTTCCCGTCTTTAATCCCAGAACTTGGGAGGCAGAGGCAGTTGGATCTCTGGAGTTCAAGGCCAGCTTGGTCGACGAAGCAAGTTCTGGGACAGCCAGGGCTATTTATTGTACAGAAAAACCTGGTCTCAAACAAAACCAAACCAAACCAAACCAAACCAAAACGTGTGGTGGAGGAGCCATGACCTATTGGGAGGAAATGTTTCCTGATTCGCTCAGGCAACAACTGCCACTCTCAGGACCTATGATAGAACTGACTGCCCAGAGGAAAAGGACCACTTCTAGTCCCTTCTATTAACCTACTTAAAGGGATTCTACTGCATTACAGAATGTTAAATTGGACCTTGAAGTGTTGCCTTTGACTTTGGGGGCCAGACTGTACGTGTCCAGATGTCTCCTTGGGCTCTTGGCTCTCTGTTCATTTAGTGGGCAGGCAAACCGGAGAAACAGGCTGGCATGCTTATACATGCCAAGAGCCAAAAGGCAAACCATGTCCTGGCTCAGCTCACTTGTCTGTAGGCAGGGGATGGGCTGTGATATGCTACCGATTGAAGGCTGCGTACTAGGTGAGTTGATTTAAGAAGAGCATGAGAATAATAAGTTACAGTGCCAAATATTTGAAAAGGATCTTTTTGTAGAGAAGCACAGATAAGAATTAAAATCTGATGTTTCCATTTTGCTATTATTTCAGCAGCATGTCACTCAAGGTAGGCAAAACCAATTCGTGCACTTCAGACTGGATATCCTAAAGCTCCAACTGCCTTCTTTATAGGCTTATTTCTAGCCCCCAAATCTAATTAGGCTGCAGAGGTCATACTAGGTCCACTTGTCATGGGTGTCTGTTACAGAACATAGACTGGCATACGACTTTTGGCCAACGAGTCTGGAACAAAAGGTCCACTCTTTTCCTTGAAATTAAAGAGGGGGAGTGTGTAGAAACACCAAGAAAGGAAAGTAACAATCCGCTGAATGCAAGAAACCTCTACTATCACCATACGAACCTGCGGGACAGCGAGAAGACTGCAATGACTCAAAGCCGAGACAGCCCAAGAGTTCAAAAGATGAGAGAACATAACTGAAATGTAATTGAGTATCACGGAGTTCTGACGGTTCTGGAGGTAAAAGTAGATAAAGGAGAAAAGGAGTGCGTGCGCACCCCTCCTCCCCCCCAGTTTAAACTAGAATATAAGGGAATTTAAGTATTTTCAGTTGAATGAGGGAATATTTTGGGGTCTAAGTTTTTTTTCATTCCTCATGCCAGAATGTGTGTAAATACACAAGTATCAGTGCCCCAGTACATTCTCTTTCTTTCTTTCTTTCTTTCTTTCTTTCTTTCTTTCTTTCTTTCTTTCTTTCTTTCTTTTCTTTCTTTCTTTCTTTTTTTTTTGAGACAGGGTTTCTCTATAGCGTTGGAGCCTGTCCTGAAACTAGCTCTTGTAGACCAGGCTGGCCTCGAACTCAAAACTCACAGAGATCCGTGCCTCCAGAGTTCTGGGATTAAAGGCGTGCACCGCCACCACCCGATGCTCTCTATTTTAAGCGAATTTCCAAGAGATTTAAAGTACTTTCAGAAAAATGAATTAATCGAACATTGTATTTGTTCAAATACTTATCGAAGAAGTTCGTTATTTAATGTCTGGTTTAAAAGAAATCTTTTCTTCTTCATAAACAGGTTACCTAATACCTTTTTTTTTTTCGTTTTTTTGAGACAGGCTTTCTCTGTGTAACAGCCCTAGCTGTCCTGGCTCTTGTACTTTCAATGGCATTTTGTACGAAGAATGAGAGGCAAAGAAAGAAAAGAGGTAGTGACAGCGATTTGCATTTTCTAAAAGGAGGGAATGGGACTCGGGAGGGTAAACGAGGTCACCCCGCTGAGCCAAAGGTGGATTGAGAATCTTATTTATAGTCCGCTGACTTCAGTTCAGCCGGCTCCCGTCGCTCCTTATCTTAGGGCCGAGGAATTCGCGGCCCCGCAGATCACAGCCACCCCAGCGCCCTGAGGCCGAAACGCGGTTTTCGCTAGTGCCCCCGAGAACGCGAGCACCTCCACGTCCCACCCCACCGGCTAGATCCAGGACCCGGGAGCGGGGGTGGGGTGGGTGGGTGAGTAAGATAGGCGGTGCAGCTACATTTTTCACTTTTCTTTTCTATCACAAACCCAACGGGCAACCGATCCCGCACTACGGGAACTCAGTGCCTTCGGAGCAACCCCGCAGCTCCTCACGTGCGGCCCGAGCTTCGGCTCGTGAAGGGGTGTGCCCGCATGGTCTACTCCACGCAGTCCTGTGCCAGCAGCCCCTCCGTCACGTGGGTGGGGGCGGCGTGCGCGGAAGGCTGGCCCCCCTTCCCGCGGCAACCTGGCGCCCCCGTGCCGGCCGCCGGCCCTCCTTCCCGGCAGAGGGGCGCCGAGCTCCATGGGCCCTTCGGGCACTTCCGCCGAGCTCTCGGCCCCGTTCGTGTCCGGGGCGGGGCCGGCGCCCCGGGGCGGGTGCGCGCAGAGCTGGCGGGTCCTTTCCAGTGCGCGCGCGCGCCGGCGCTGCTCGCCCGGCCCGCCCCTCCCCCACACGCCGCCCCTCCCCCCCCCCCCTCCGCGAGCTCGCGTACTCCGCGGCTGAGGCGGCAGAGATTGGAATCTGCTTGCCGGCCGCGCGGAGGAGGAGGAGGAAGAGGAGGAGGGCGGAGGGAGGGAGGGCGGTTCGAGCTCCCGCGCGAGACGAGGACCGCACGGCCGCGCGAGGGGCGACAGGGCCCGGGCCGCTGCGCGCCGAGGGCGGAGGCCGAGCCGGGCCCCGGCGCCCCGCGCCTGTCCGTGCCCGCCTGCGCCGAGCGCTGGAGGATGAGTTTCTCGGGATCCCGGTGAGTTCGCGGGTCGCGGAGTGCGGGTGCACCGCGGGAGACAGGCGAAGTTTGGGGCGACGGTGGCCGCGCCGGGAAGCCCGTGACGCGCCTCGGCGGGGCCTGCGGGAGACCCCGGCCCCGCGGCCCGACACGGCCGCGCTCGCCTTTTGTTCGCATTCCCACCCCTCGGAAGACGCTTCTGGAGTCCTTAAATGGGAACGGAGCTCTGCTCCCGCTCCGGAGCTGCGCGCCTGAGTCTGGGGCTGGGTCTCGGAATTCTTGGCTGGGGGAAAAAAAAAGAGAGAAGGAAGCGTGTTCGGTGCGGGGATGAAGGCCGGACTAAGTGCTCGGCCCGCCCTCCAACTTGGCTGCGGGAGGGTGCCGGGTTTCTCACTCTGTCCTTGTGAGTTGGTTCACCTGTTGTTCTGCGCGGCCTCCGCTGCCATGTCTGTTGTGATTCTGCACTTGGATTTCGGAAAACTTTGTGCCGGATTGCGTGGACATCCCCCACTCCTTCCAGACTCCTAGCGGAAAGAAAGAAAAAAAGGAAGAGAAAAAGAGAGAAACGAGTCAAGAGAGAATAATACTCTGTGTGTTAGTGCCTGCCGGTTTGTTACTTGTAAGAGTCCGTCGTAGTGTCGTCGATCTTTTTCATTTGGTTAAGGGGCTGCCGGTTTTCTCTTTTAAACGGTTCACAAACTGTTCTGAGGACACGATACGAGCTCGCGTCACGTCATTTACTTATTGAGATAACCCTGGTTATTGTATTCTGTGTTGCTTTAGAGGAGGAAACCGAGACGCAGAGGTTAAGTAACTTAGATACGTGAGCTGGAATTGCACTCAGGGACGTCGTATTCAAGAGTATGACCGCCTTACAAAAGCAAATTGTGCATCCAGTTCGGCATGAAATTCTGTGTTGCCTGAGTCGTAAACGACTTCTGTTTTTGCTCGCGAGGGGAAATTAAAGTTGGGGATAAAGTACAGGGTAATTTATTATTGTTCTCAGTTGAACAAAAGGGATGGCGAACCAAAATTAGCTTTTTACGGTCAAAACTAAAATATTAACACTTCTGTAGGAATTCTTATGGAAGGCAGATTAAAACTTGGAATGCATTTTTCATTGAAGCGATACTCTTGCCTCTTGCTTTATGTGTTCCTTCTCACATTCTCAGTGGTGCCCTTTCGGGCCTTTTTAACTGCCCTTATGTTTCCCCACCCGTTAAGAGGGCAGCATCCGGTGGGTGCTCTTTGCTTTGGATGCCTACTAGAGGACCCCAAACCACTTCACTAATGAACACCTAGAGTCATCTCCTTTCCCACCTATTGGAGCGTGAGCTCTGTTGTCTTGTTTTGTTGTTGTTATTGTTGGTTTTATAATCAGAGTTTCACTACGTCGCTCAGGTTGGCCTCAGAACTGGCCGTGTAGACCAGGCTGGTATTTTGGGGTTTTTAAAAGTACACGTGTACTTAGGATCCCTCAGTTTACAAAAACTTTTCTATAGTTTTGCTATTCTCTCATGCCCTGTTGTGTTTTCTTTTCAAGTTGTTAACATTTTGAAGTTTTTTTTTCTTATAAAAGTAATACACGGTCGTTAAAGAGAAATTGCAAAATAGAGCAAAGTTGAAGATAAATTAAAGTACAGTTACCCATAATCCTTTCTGGAGAGACTGCTAGGAGTAGACTTACTTTTCCTCCCTGGACACTGGTGATTATCGACTTAACTCCTTATACACAGGTTTTCATATTCAAGAAGGAACTGTATAGCTGAATGAGATGGAAACTGTTCTGAGACCCGAAGTGTCTGTTAGGGAGGAACTTGTCAGACTACATCCCAATCTGGGCTGACATCCCACAAAAGTGTCCTTGTAGTTCCCTGCTCTGTGTGTTTCCTCCGAGGAAGATGTACTAAGGCTGGGGGGCAACCACATGGGCTCCCTATACTCGTGGAGCTTAAAAGTCTAGTGGGGGAGATGTGTGGAAGGATGAGTTCTATGTAATTAAGTGTAATTGTGATGATAATTCAAGTGTAGGGTATTATAAAAGCTTAAAGTGGAGACCTGACCTGGTGCCGGAGTTGCTGAGAGAATCTAGGAAGACCTCTCTAAAAATGTTATTTTTGCATCCTGACACAATTATGAAGGGAGAAAGAATTAGGTGAAAAGGGGACCTCTGACGTGGTGGCTTTACTCTCTTTTTGCCTTCTTTCTACCTCTGTTCTTCTCCTTTTTCCTAATTATTCTAAATGGTTTCCAGGTTTCACTTTTCACATCACTTTAAAAAAAATGGTTCCTAGGAATTATTACGTTTATTTCTGTGTGTGCTGCCTTGGCACACCAGTGGAGGCCAGAGGGCACCTTGCAGGAGTGAGTCTTTGATTTCACCACATGTGTCCTGGGAGTTTAGGTCCTCCAGCTTGGATGGTGGCACACACCTTTACCTGATGAGCCTTCTGACTGGTTCTCCCATGAAGTATTCAGATTTTTCTGTCTGATTATTTCTCAAATTCTGATTTGCCTTCTGAACTTGATGCCTTCTGGTTGCTTTATGTAAGAAACTATACCTGGTAGTCTAGTTCAGATGAGCTCTTCCTTAGCGGTTGGATTATGGTGCTATCCCTGTTAACGGAGCATGTCCTTCCTGAGTCTAGTCTGTAGCCAACATCTGCAGCTCCTTCTTTCTTTCCTGATACCTTGACTCTTTGTATTCCTGCCAACTCTGATACAAGTCTTAGTTTGTGCTGCTGTTGGGATTATAATATTTAGAATAACTGGATAGCAAGAGCAGTTTGGACTGGGATTATTGCCCTTAAACGACTAGAATATATATATATATATATATATAAAATCATTTATTTAGACCTAGCTTTTTTTTTTTTCTGGAGAAGACTTTTCAATTTACTTAATAACTATTGGTTTGTATAAAATTTCTATTTCTTGTGTGAATTTTAGAGTTTCATATTTTTTTAAGATTTGTTTTATTTTTAATTAGTCATATGCATGCATGTCTCTAGGTGGGCTTGTATGTGCTTGTGAATGTGGGTGTACAGGAAGGTCAGAAGAGGGTGTTGGGTTCCTTGGAGCTGCTGGAGTTTCAGGCAGTTATGAGCAACTCAGAGTTGATCCTGGGAAGCAAAACTTTGGCCCTCTGAAAGAACAGCAAGTGCTCTTACTTTCTGAGCCCTCACTTTAGCCCTGGGTTTTGTATTTTTTTTTCCAGGCATTTATTTCTTGAGTTTCCTATAAACAGTTTGTTTTGAATGTATTCATCCTCCAGACTCCCAGATTCACCCTCCACCTTCATCTCCCTATCCACATCCACCCAACTTTGCCTTTTCTTCTTTAAAACAATTTCTTTGTGGTTGTTTTTTTGAGACAGAGTTTCTCTATGTATAGCCCTAGCAGTCCTGGAACTTGATCTGTAGACCAGGCTGGCCTTGAACTCAGATCTACCTGACTGCCTACCAAATGTTAGGATTAAAGATATGTGTCATCACTGCTTAAAATTTTTTTAAAAATAAACTCATTGTTCAATTTGTGTTGCTCAGCTACTCTTGAGTCAGGCCTGCCTTGAAGTATGGTCAGCCTACCAGGGACCAAACCATTGAATAAAATTAACTCCGTCTCTTAGTAGCTATCAAATACAATAACTCTTCAGCTTCTGGTGGGATTTCATGCCCACCCCTCACCCCCATGTTGGGGTTTTGTCTGGTTTGAGTTTGTACAGGTCTTATGCATGCTGTCATAGCCTCTGTGAGTTTCTTTGTGTAAGTGCCCTGTTGTGTTCAGAAAAAACACCATTTCCTTGAAGTTGTTCACCACCTCAGTCTTCCCGGTCATCCCTTTTTACCAGATCCTTGAACCTTTCTTGGAAGGGTGTGATATGTTGGTTCCATTTAATGTTGAGCACTCCAGGAAGCACAAATTTTAGTTGGTCTTAATAATAAAAACCCAGAGTCAGATATATGGGTTAATGCTGAAGATCAGAGAAGCAGAGCGACCAGCTACTAGAGAGTTCTTTTATTTCTACCAGTGCTCAGACCAGAGGGGCAATCCTGTCCCTCAGACTGCATCTCCAGACTTTGTCTATCTCCACCAAACTTCAGACTACACTGAGCTCCTGTCTCCACTTCTTTAGTGCTTTAGCACTTGGAATCACATTTGTGTGAGCTTTCTCTTTTAAACAGATTCGATCTTGTGTATCCCAGGGTGGCCTTGAATAGAGATCCCTCTGCCTCAGTCTTCCTAGGCCTGGGATTAAAGGTGTGTGCCACCACTCCATGGCCTCCAATGGTTTAGCTCTGCACTCTGATCTTCAGGCAAGCTTTGTTTGTTAAAACGTAAACAAAATATCCCTTCAGCTCCAGTCTCTTACTCCCCTGTGCACATTCACCAGTTGTGGGTCTCTGTGTGAATTGCCATCTATTGTAAGAAGCTTCTCTGATGAGGACTGAAAGAGGGACGGATCTGTGGGTAGAGCAATAAGTCATTAGCAGACATTTTAGTACTAGGTCTATTTAGCAAAATATTGATAATAAGTTCTCCACTAGGGCCTTCAGTTTCTTGGCCCTGTTAACAGTGCTAGGCATGGATTCCATATCATGATGGAAGAAAATTATTTGGAGTTTACTTGGTTTTCATGTAGTTCCCCCTTCTACTTTAATTTCTACTATATTTGTCTCCTGTTTAGTTCAAGGTTGGTGGAATCTCATGGAAAAGAAGACTGTCCACTGTATTTTATTCTGTTCTTGTTAAGGGACAGAGTCTTGTATTGTTCAGGCTGGACCCAAATTCCTGGGACAAATCTTGCAAGTAGCTGGGAATTCAATTGCCTGTCATCATACCTAGTTTATATTTAGTTTTTCAAAGTAAATTATAAGACAGGTGTGGTGGTGCATCCTTAAGCCCAGCATTTTTGAGATGGAGGCAGAGGGGGATCTGAAGTTCAGAACCAACTTATTACACCAAAAACAAGCCAGACATGGTGGTGCACACTTTAATCCCAGGTCTTGAGAGGCAGGCAGATCTCTTAATCAAGGCCAGCCTGGTCTGCAGAGCGAGTTCCAGAACAGCCAAAGATACACAGAGAAACCCTCTCTTGAAAAACAAACAAACAAACAAAAAACAAAACAAACCTAAAACAAGTAAAGTTAAAAATGTCTTTGAATTTTTTAAATTAAATTATTATTTTAATGTGTGCCAATCTTTTCATTCAGTATTTTATTTTTATTTTTTCAAATCAGGATTCTTTTTATACCTCAGGCTGGCCTTGAACTCACAGCAATCTGCCTGCCTCTGCCTCTTGGAGTGCTGGAATTAAAGACATGCCACCAGAGTTCCAGGGTTCTTAAAAAAATAAAGTTGGGAGCCAGGCCGTGGTGGTGCACTCTTTTAATCCCAGCACTTGGAAGGCGGAGGCAGAAAGATTGCTGTGAGTTCCAGGACAGCTAGGGCTACACATTGAAACCCTATCTTGGAAATGTTAAGATAAATAAACAAATAAATAAAGTTGAGTCTGTCTTTGAAATCACAGCACTCTGGAGGCTCAGGTAGAAGAATTAAGAATTTGAGGTCAGTGGTTCCCCCCCACCCCCCCCCCAGCAATGTGCCAAGAGATCTTAGAGATTTTTTTTTTAAAGAGCTTTAGTTAAGGGGTTTAAGAAAATTGATAGAAAGTGGAATTCATCTCAGTTTGGGCTTAGTGAATCCCTAAATCAGGTTCATCTGGGCAGTTAAATATAGAACTAATGAATAGAAATTGAATACACATTGAAATTCTTTTTGAGTGTCTTTTCTCTTGTTATGGACTTCATTGCTCTTCCTTTTATACTGTTCATGATCCTTGTTTTCGTACCATATAGACTCACAGTGCTAATGTCTAAGAGGTGGCGCTTGGCTCATCTGGCTGTAATACGATTCCAGGGGGCTGAGGTTTGCCAGGAGTAGGGAGAAGACATCAGCTTTGTCCTTTGGGAGAATAATTACTCACTGAAGAATCAGTTTGAAGAAAGACCCGAAGACCATGGAACTTGCAAGTTTGTTTTAATGAGCTGGGCCGTAGAGGAGAGGAGGACAGTGGAAGGAAATTATGGCAAGACTTGGTTAACTAGGTACAGATGAGAAAGGGCAGGATTTGCTTAACTGATTCCCAAGTTCTAGCTGGGGAAGCAGAGTGATTTGAATTGATGACTGAGATGAAAAAAATGTGGAGAAAGGGCGGGTCTGTGGTGAAAAATAGTGTAGATTTGCATTGATTGATTGTGTGCCTCTGTGGGCGCACTTGGTGCTGTCACCCCAGTTCTCTCTACCATGTGGGTTCTGGGCATTGAACTCCATTGGGCAGACTTGGTGGCAAGTGTATTTACTCACTGGGCCACCTCTCTGGCCCCAAGTGTATTTTCTGTTTTTATCTAAGGAGTTTAAAACATTGCTTAAACAGTCAAATAGAGGTTTCTGGGACCCAGGCTGCAGCTGTGTGGTAGAGTGCTTATTTGTGTAGGTATGAAGTCCTGGGTTCAGTCTCTAGCATCAAATTCTTTTTAAAGATGTTTTTGACAACTGTATATATGGTCCTGGAATTTTACAGAGGTTTGGACTGGAGGAAGACTATCTGGAGTGATTATCATGAAGATTGTGTGTGTTTGTGTTTGTATGTGTGCTTTTGTTTTTCGAGACAGGGTTTCTCTGTGTATCTTTGGAGTCTGTCCTGGAACTTGCACTGTAGACCAGGCTGTCCCCTAACTTAAAGAATTTCACTTGTCCTGCCTCCCATGTTCTGGGATTAAAGGCGTGAGCCACCACCGCCTGGTTTAGATTGTATGTTTTAACAGAAGGATTGATTGGGTGGTTCTCAAAAGTAACTTGCTTGCAGTTTGACAAGCCCCAGTATATATTAACTTTTAGGGAAGAAAGACCCTACCATTTTAAGACAAATGAACAGCTAGAAAAAAGTGACTGGATCTAGTGGCGGTATTGGAGTGATATCTCTGCTCCTCACGTTTTGGGGTTCACTTTTTGGCCAAGGCATTTATCTGGCAGAGGAGGGCCTCTGGTAACTAATCCAGGCCAACCTAGACCTGACTGCTGTGGATTCAGAGCAGTGGAAGGAAACCTTTTCTAGTTGTATAAATCTGTCTCTTGCAGAGATACTTATGCATGTATGTGAAGGATGGAGTGTCCTTGGTGTCTGGGTCTCTCTTACATACCCGCTTGAGCACTGAGCTTTTAAACATCACCATAGTGGCCTTTCTAGAATCTTGTGGGGTGGGCAAGTGGTAGTTTTTACCAAATAAAAGATGACTCTAGATAGATAAGGCTACATCCACTTTGGTTCTTATTCTTAGCCTTCTAAAGATCATTTTTTTTAGAATCTGAAGAAAAACAAAATAATTTTGGAGCAATTTTATGGCTATTCTATGGGCTTTGTCCCAGTCTCCTGGTATATTCATCAAAGATAGTAACAGCTTAAGGCCTAAGTAGAGAGAGAAGACTGACATTAAGCAGTTGTTTAACTGTAGTTAGGTTAAGATATACTTGGGAAGTTTAGAGGTCTTACATCAGAGTGTGACAAGGAATCTTGCTGTTTAGAACAAGGCACGTAGAGGAGAGGGAAGATGTTTGTTTTAAAAGCAAATGTTTTTGTTGGCTTTTTTTTAAATTATGAGAGCAGTATATCCAGTATGGATAATTTAGTAACTATGAAAAATGGTCCAAAAAGCAGAAAGAGTGATGGCTGTGGGCTTCCAGTTTGATGGTGACTGTCTAGTGCTGTGTCTGCTGCAGAGGGCTGTGCAGTCTTGGATATCACACACAACTGCTGGCGTCTGTTGCTTCCTGGTCTCGAAAGTGAAAGAGAACATGTGACCTTTCAGGTCTTTCCTACTGCAGAGAAAGAAAAGAAGAGGGCTCATCTTGAGGGGAACCTGCTTTCTGTGCCAGGTATCCATGGCCTGGAGGAAGAGAACCTCCTACAAGTTGTCCCCTTACCTCCACGAGTGTGCATTGCCCTCTCAAATAAATAAAGGTAGTAAAAAAAAAATTAAAGGAAGAAAAGAAATCCATGACTTCAGCGCAGAGCAGTTAGCTGATGATATTACAGGTCATATTGTGCTTTGGGATCTGATGGCTGGATTCCTGACTTCTGCCAAAAAAAAACCCTTTTAGCCTTGGCAGTGTTTGCAAGACGGGAATGGAATGGTGCCAGGTAGTGATGGCGGCGGCCAAGTGGCTGTGTGCTCAGCAGCTGAGTAGTCAGTGCACACCTTTAGTCCCAGAACTGGGGAGGCCGAAGCAGGGGGATCTCTGAGTTTGAGGCCAGAGTGGTCTACAGAGCAAGCTCCCGGCAGCCAGGGCTACAGAGAAAAAGAGAAAAGAAAGAGTACTTCTACCTACCATTTGTGTTTGCTAAAAAAAAAAAAAAATGTTTTGGAGGGGGGATGTATGTGTTTCTTATTAGCTTACAATATAAAATCTAAATCATCTGAGACTGTGGCGCGCCCCTTGACCAGCAAGGAAGAACAACCATGAAGTCGAGGATTCTTCTCAAATCACACTTTATTGGAGCCTCTTGGTTGAAGGGAGAGCAGGAAGCGAGAGAGGGGGGGGGGGGGGACGACCAAGCGGCAGCTGCTTCTATAGGGTGGAGGGACTCGGGTACTGTCCTGATTGGTGAATACCATTCTGCTGGAGTCCCGGGCCCCGGGATTGGCTAGGGACAAGGCTCAATTGTGCAAATGTAGGCAAAGGGTGCTCAGCCCCATGCGGCAACATCAAAGGGATTTGTTTACCTCCAAGCTGCAGGACCACCTGTGCCATCTTATAATGGCGATTTCTCCAGGTGGCTCCCTACATGAGACTACCTTTCTCTGGCCCAGTCTGCATTTCTGTGGTGTTCACTTCCTACTTACTACCTTGGTAGCCTAAGTTGCCTACAATATACCTTTCTGGATTTGCATTCTAAGTCTTTGGATCTGTATTGTTTACTGCAGTACTCCTATTGCATGTGGCTGTTAGACCTTTGAAATGTGGCTAGTCTGAATTATGTCATGGTTTGTAAATTAAGTTACACACCAGCCATTGTAATAGTGCAAAAATGTGAAATACCTTTTACTTTCAAAATGTTGATTGCATATTGAAATACTACTTTGAATACATTGGGTTAAAGAGATTATTTTGTGGGTTTTTCTTGTTTTGTTTTATTTTTGGCAGTCTCCCTTTGTTGCTCACAGTAGTTCAACTGTGAGTTGAACTCTGAACTCACAGTTGTGTCTCAGCTTTCTGAATTCTGGTATTACAGGTGTATGCTTATTGCACCTGACTTTTTTCTTTAATCCCCCTTTTTTTTCCTGTTAGCAGAAGATACACATCTGTGCCTAAAATTAGGTAGGGTGATATGATGAGACTATTCTATGATCTTCACCTCCCATCACCATTGATGAATGCATAGGAATTAGTGTACTATTTTTTCCATTGTCTTCGTTTCTTCCATTCTTTTCCTCCCCTATCCAAAAATAGGCCGTTAAAAAAAAACAGCTTTGTTTTCATTGACTATATATGGGCAGAATTTTATGTCAGTGCATTTTGATTTTCATTCTTTTAAAATAATTGGTATTCCATTTTATGGATACAGTTGCATTTTATTTGCTTTTGAGATAGGGCCTTGCTATATAACAGTGACTGGCCTTTACTGACCTTGAACAAATGGCGTCGTCCAGTCTCAGTGTCCTGGGTGATATGATTGCATGCAGGTGTTCACCATTACCAGTCCCCTATTGATTAATGCTAAGATTGTTTCTCCAGTTTTATTCTCTTGTGTTATAAATAGTGCTATCTCACTCTGTGAAACTATTTTGTTGATTAAATTCTTAAAGAATGTGTCTATTCAAAGAGAAGGTGCACAAACTTATAGAGAGTAACTGTTTGCCGTGGCAAATCTTCACAGCTTCAGTCCCCACTAACAGGGTTTGTGTGTGTTCTTCCCCACGGCAGTTATTGGTCTATTTTCACTTTGCTAATCTGCTGAAGAATTTACTCCTGCCACAAAGTTCCTTTGCTGCTCTGATAATTAGCTTATGCTCTGAATTTGTCATAAGCTTTTCAGTGGATGAATTTTGTCCTACAGTATTTTGTATTGCTGAGAGTGCAAATGAAATACCTTGTACAATGAAAGTTCACACATTTGTGTCTGTTAATAGCAACAGGGTCCAAAGTATGTTTTTGTGTCATAAAATTATTTTGACCTAAAAGCATTTGCAGATAGAATTTTGTCCCAAATTCCTTACTTGCCTAAAGCAGAGCTTTACGAAAGAACTCACTGTCATAAGCTCTTAAAGCTCCTATGGGGACTCGGTTTTCACAAAGCTCTTCTTTTTGGGATTTTGAAACCAGGGAAGATTGAGTCTTAGCAGAGAGAATTTGTCACTACGCATAATAGACGCTGCTACAAAACTGTTATCTCTGTCTCCGAATCACCACTTACGGTTCCTAAAAGTTACTTTTTTTAATGCTCTGTTACTTGGGCTATCTTGGTAAGATACAGTGTTCCAAATTCTTATGACGATGTGTGTGCATGTGTGTGCATGCGTGTGAGTGTGTGTGTGTATGTGTATATGAGAGAGAGAGAGAGAGAGAGAGAGAGAGAGAGAGAGAATGAGTTTAATTCTTAGGTTCTAGTTGTTGAACCTAAAGAAAGTAAAGGAAAATTTTTTCCTGTTCAGTAATGGCTAGATTCACCCCTACCCCAGCATCCGGATAAAGATAAGCAAATTGAAGTTTCTCTAAAAAATAGTATTATTTTAAAATATGTAAAATCTTTTGGTAGTTTTCAGCTACAAAAAGAAAAAATATGTAAAAATACTTTAAGCTTGTGTAAAGTTGCTTTAAACTGAATTTTCTAAAATTTGTTGTTCTTCAAAACTAAAGATTTATTGAGTAAGTCTGAACATACTATTAGATGTACTTCTCTTCATACGTCTTCTACCCCTTTGTATATTCCTGCAGCTGTAACGCTATTTTTAAATTTTTAATTTAAATTTTTATGTGCATTAGTGTTCAGCCCACATGTATTTATATGTGACTGTGCCAGCTCCCCTGGAATAATTAGGGTTACAGATAGTTACAAGCTGCCATGTGGGTGCTGGGCCCAAGTTCTCTGAAAGAGTATCAGTGCTCTTAATTGCTGAGTCGTCTTTCCAGCCCTCATGTAATGCTAGTTTTAAAAATGGAGTGGCATAATGACTTGACTCTGAGTCTTTGTTCTTCTTAAAATTATTTTCATAGCATCTTTATCAGTTTGCATAAAAGAGTAAATGGTTTGTCCAGGTTCTTTGGTCATAACATTGAGAAGGAATGACAGAGTCATTGATTTAGGTTAAATTTCTTTTCAGATTTTCTTTTGTGTGTGTTTGTCTGAACGTATGTCTATGTCATGTGTGTGTACTACTCACAGAGGTCAGAAGAGGGCATCATGCCTTGGGACTGGAGTTACTGACCTTTGTGACCTGCTTGCCATGTGGGTGCTGAGAATTGACTTCTAATTCCCTGAAGAACAGTTAATGCTCTTAACCACTGAAGCATCTCTAGCCACCATCACCTACCCTTTTTTAAACCTGGAATTTGGTATGTGGACCAGGCTGGTCTTGAACACAGAGATCTGCATGGCTCTGCCCCCTGAGTACTGGCATTAAAGTTACCACACTTCTTGTACCCTGTGAGTCCCAGGAACAGAACTATAGTTGCCAGGCCTTCACAGAAAGTGCCTTTACTCATGAACTGTCTTGCTGACTTCTAAGTTTAATTTTTACACAAAGAAGTTACTAATTTCTCTTTCCTTTCCTTTCCTTTCCTTTGCCCTTCCCTTCCCTTCCCTTTCCCCTTTCCACTTTCCCCTTTCCCCTTTCCTTTTTCCTTTCCTTTCCCCTTTCCTTGATAGGGTCTTGCTATTACTTCAAGCTGTCCTCAAAATGAAAATTTAGCCCAAGATAGTCTCAGTCAGTCCTCAGCTTCCTGAGTGCTAGCATTACAAGCATGTATTACTACCCTTGCTTATTTATTTATTGACAGGATCTCACTGTGTAGCTTTGGCTGGCCTGAAATTCACAGAGACCTGTTTGCCTCTGCCTCCTGAGTGCTGGAATTAAAGGATTATGCCACTATACCCTACCCCTGGGTGATTTCTTTAATACTAGTACTGGGGAGGCAGAGGCAGGTGGAACTCTGAGTTCAAGGCCAGACTGGTCTACAGATCAGAGTTCCAGTACAGTCAGAAATGGCTAAACAAAGAAACCCTGTCTCCAAAAAATAAATAAGTAAATAAAAATCTGCCATGTGTGATAGTTCACACTTTTAATCCCAGCACTTGGGTGGCAGAGGCAGGTAGACTCTACAGCCTGGTCTACAAAGTGAGTTCCGAGACAGCCAAAGTAATATAGAGAAAATCTGCCTCAAAAAAACCCAAAATAAACAAGCAAAAACCAAACAAAACAAAAACAAAAAAAATTCAAAAACAAAATAAAAATAGAAATCAACCAATCTTGATAATGGTTACAGAGACTTTTCTTTAATCTGGATACCCAGATTCTAAACTTTAGAAAAGACTTGGTTTATTTATATGTTTAGTTATTATTTTATGGGCATTGGTGTTTTGCATGCTTGTATGTCTGTGTACTATGTGTATGCCTAGTGACCATGGAATCCAGAAAAAAAATGTCAGATTTCTTGGAACTGGAGTTACTGACAATTGTGACATGCCATATGGATGCTGAGGATCAAACCCAGGTCCTTTGGAAAAGCAGCCAGTGTAATGTCTGACCCCCTATTTTAAGTCATTTATGTTTATTGTGCTGTGTACTGTACACTCTGTTTACCAGATTTAGTGCCTTCAGCCCAAGAGTTAAAACTCTTTTGGTTTCTGAGACAGGGTTTCTCTGTGCAGTCCTAGCTGTCCTGGAACTTGCTCCGTTGACCAGGCTGGCTTTAAACTCACAGAAATCTGCCTGCCTCTGCCTCCCAAGTACTGGGATTAAAAGCGAGTGCTGGGATTAAGCATACACCACCACCGCCTAGCTGAGTTAAAACCTTTTTTTTTGTTTTGTTTTGTTTTGTTTTGTTTTGTTTGTTTTTCGAGACAGGGTTTCTCTGTGGCTTTGGGCCTGTGTGGAACTAGCTTCCTTGGAGTTGTCCACTTCCTCTGACTTGTAAATCATTCTGTGTTCTCTTCTGCATAGATTCCTGAGCCTTGAGAGGAGGGGTGTGGTACAGAGCCATTTAGTCTCTCGCTCTCTTCTTATTGTTTGATTGTGAGTTTGGTTGTTAGTACAAGAAGAAGCTTCTCCGATGAGGGTTCAGCAGCACACTGATCTATGGATATAGCAAAATGTCATTAGGAGTCCTTTTATTGGTATGATCATTTAGCAAAATGATTGTAGTAGGTTTTCCCTTAGGGCTTATGACCTATCTAGTCTGAGGCTCTTGGTTTTATTAACAGTGTCAGGTATGGGTTCTGTCTCATGGATTAGGCTTAAATCGATCAAAAGGTAGTTTGGGCTGGGTGGTGGCAATACACACCTTTAACCCAACATTTGGGAGGCAGAGGCAGGCAAATCTCTGAGTTTGAGGTCAGCCTGGTCTACAAAGTGAGTTAGTTCCAGGACAGCCAGGGTGGTTACACAGGGAAACTGTTTCTGACTGGCTCCCCACTCCCAAAGTAGTTGGCTAATCATGCAACATTTGTGTTGCTATTGCACCAGTCTGTGTGTTTGGAGGCAGATTGAAATTGTGGGATTTGCATCTGGTGAGACTGATGAGTACTTTTCTCCAGTAGTAGCATGTGGGTGAGCACTGTGAACACTAGTCAGCAAGAATGAAACTTCCACTTGAGCACTAGCTGTTTCTCCATGTTTGATGACATGAGTGTGTGGTGCTGTCAGCAATAGGGTCTTCCTGCCAAGTGTGGAGAGTAACTAATAGCATTGGCAAGAGCCTTATAAAGTGTGTGTGAGGAGATCTATGGCACCCTGTTAGCCAACAGCTCAAAAAGATGTAACCCATTCCTCTTGATCCTGGGAGTTTTATTTGGTAGCATATAATATCTAGTTGGGGCATTAACTTCCCCATTATATGATAAGAAATTCTATTTAAATACAATTTATATAGCTGTATATATGTATTTGAGGAAGCTCCTACAATAGTAGGTTTCCGTGAAAAAGTTTAATTTAAAAAGCAAGTGGTTAAGCCAAGCAGTGGTGGCCCATGCCTTTAATCCCAGCACTCGGGAGGCAGGCTATCTTCACTTGCTGAAAGAGGAGAAGGCAGGAGAATCGTGAGTTCGAGGCTAGCCTGGTCTACAGAACTGAAAAAATTGAAGAGAAAAGTTAAAATTTCTTAAGTAATATTACTAAAAAATAACATCTATAAATACCAGTATTGAAACTTTAAGTTGAAATTATTGCCTAATGTTGCTACCCTAATTTAAGATTTTGAGTAAGCTTCTCTTGGTACTTGAAACTAAAATCTAAGAAACTTCAAAGTAAGGGATAGTATCTAAATACAAAGTTTTGAAGATATGACTGTGAGTTATATATGCAGTTATGTCCTACCCTACATTTTTTTTCCCCTTCAAGAGAAAGAGTTGCCTGACTGTCCTGGAATTTGGTCTCTACCAGGTTGGTCTCTGTCTTTCAGTAATGGGATTAAAGACGTGAACCACTCCCCCCCCCCCCCCCCCCAGCAAAATGTGTAGTCCAGGATGGCCGCGATCTCACGATACTCTTGCCTTTCATCCTTCAGCAAACCCTACTGACCTGGCCTTTCTACATTCTTGTTATGTCAGTTTTGTAGCTTTTAAGTTTTAAAACATGTTAAAGTGTTTCAAGTCTGACTTTTTATTTTATTTTTTTGTAATGATGGATTAAAGTAGAATGAAATGTGGGAAGGTAGAACGTAAGCTAAGGGAGTTAAAAACTAGGTGGTAGTGAACATCCAGACCCTCTAGCTTGAACAGACTCCCAACATCTACTGGACAGCTGTGCATTCTTTATTCATGGGTTCTGCTACAGAAATAGCAATGCTCACGTTTTTAAAATAAAAATATATTTGAAATATAATATTTCATATCAGTAACTATAATAAGTTAATTCTTTTAAATGTACATTTAATTAATCTTTAAGTTTGCTTTCATTTCTTAGGAGTCATGCAGATTTTTTCTAAAAATAATAATACTTTTAGGAGATTAAATTTAGATTTCCTGCTTATATTATCAGTGCTCAAATCAATATTTTATGAAATTATACATCAGGAGCTCTTCAGTGGTACTAACATGTGATGCTCTTGTATACTGTTTTCCCCCTTCTTTAGGATTCCAGGATGATCTTGGACCTTGGGCCAAGACTAGGTTGTGAGGCGGCATGGAACAGCTCTAGATAACTAGTAGCTGGGAAGAGGTAGAAAAGGTTGTCAGGCACACACTTCAAGGGCAGATTGGTTTTTGTTTTTTAATAAGACTTCAAAAATAATGAATGACTTTTATATTACATAAGTTTAAGGAAAAATTAAAAAGTAAAGGAGAAGCTAGTCATAATTAGACTAGCAAAATCAGATGAAGACAACTGAGAGAATTCGTGATCAAGCAATCAAAAACAGGTGTGTTAAATTTGTAGACTAAAAGTAGCTCAAGGATTGCAGGGTAATTTTAAATTTTACACTCAGAAAAATGTGATGTCATTTACACTATATTAATAAGGAATACCAATTTATTTTAAGAACAAAAATAGTTATGAGTATTAGCTCCTACTGAGTGCGTCTTTAATGCCCTCGTTACTAATAGAGGCTTTAGCTATTGCAATATTAGAACCTAAAACAAAAAGCATAAGACTGGGGAGATTGTTTAGTAGCATTTAATGATTTATTCCCTGCATGTCAGGAGACACACAACATGTCTAGAGTTCACAGGAGACCTGGAACCCTTTGCTGCAGAGGGATCTGATGCCTCTGGCCTCCGTGGGTACTGACAGGGACACATACACATAATATAAAAATAAATCTCTTTTAAAAATGTGTATGTGTGTTTTCATTTGAGGAGACTGTCAAGGGTATATAGATAGAATTTATCAGTGTGCTTTGCCAGGTATACAGTCTATCTAAAAGTCAAGATGGTCAGCTGAGAAACTAATTAGATGAGTAGTCTATGAATTTGGTGAATAAGAGGTTTCTTATAGACCAGCAGTTGCCAATTTGAGACGTTAAACAGTTGGCTATATTTGCTACGTGTGTCTGCTGATCTTTGGCCTACTGGGCAGTTTTCCATCCCAGACATGTTTTGAATGGTGAGGGAGCTCTGGAAGATAAAGGTTCCAGTGTCCTGCTTACCTCTACAGAGAAAGTCCTTTGTTTTGAAGAGTTGGTGGCAGGGAGAAGAAGTCTGGCTGCTTTCTGAGTGCACCTAGAGAGCCCAAACTACCATCTGGTGTACATCTCACTCTGTTATAAAAATAAACTTTAAAGAAGTTTATAGTCAGAGGGCGTGTATCCTGAGTTGTCTGGGATCTGGAGGCTGTAGATCTTGCTGTCTTGCTAGAAGAATACCAAAAAATACACTGAGAGAAATGGAAGGGGTTCCTCTAAAACTAACTTTTTCAAACAATGTAACCATGGGGCTAGAGAGTTAAGTGCTGCTCTTTGAGAAAACTGAAAATTTCCCCAGCACCCAGATCATGTGGTTTAAAACTGCCTTTACTCTTGCGGAAGGGGATCCAATGCCACTTTCTTGCCTCCAAGGCTATCTGCCTGCACACATGATGCACACATTACTTACACGTCAGTTACAAAAGAGTAATCCTGGGTGTGGTGGCGTTTACTTTTAGTCTTAGCACTTAGGAGGCAGAGGCAGGCCAGTCTCTGAGTTCAAGGCTAGTCTGGTCTACCAACCAACTCCAGGACTGCCAGGGCTGCACAGAGAAACCTTATTTTGAAAAAACAAAAACAAAAATAAATCATAAAAACAAGTTTCTTAAAATGTAGCATGTACTTAATAGTTAACACAGAATTCTGTCAGTGTTTAAAAAGTTAACTTTCCCCTAGGCTCATGACTTTCCCTTTTTCTCAGTTTACTTCTCATTGGTAATTACTGTTACTATTTTAGGTAGTTGTGCTGGCTAGTCCTATGTCAACTTGACATAAACTAGAGTCATCTGAGAGGAGAGAACTTCAGTTGAGAAATGCCTCCATAAAACTGGGCTGTAGGCAAGCCTGTAGGGCATTTTCTTAATTAGTGATTGACAGGGTTGAGGAGGGTGGGGAGATGGAGGGTGAAGGGGTAGCCCATTGTGAGTGGGGATCCCCCTAGGCTGGTAGTCCTGGGCTCCTAAAAAAGCAGGCTGAATAATCCATGAGGAACAAGCTAATAAGCGGGACTTCTCCATGGCCTCTGCATCAGCTCCTGCATCCATGTTCCTGTTCTGTTTGATTAGTTTATGTCCTTATTTCCTTTGATAATGAACTATCACATAAAAGAGTAAGTGAAATAAGCCCTTTTCTCCCCAAGTTTTTTGATCATGGTGTTTTATCTTAGCAATAGAAATCCTAACTAAGAACCCTAAGTTTTTCTCCCCACCAATACAAGTACATATCTATTTTTTGGTGTTTTATATAAATGGTATTGTGTATTTTGTGTTGTTGCTTGGGATGTTTTGGCTTTTTTTGTTTGACAGTTTGTCTCATTCTCTTTCTTTTTCTCTTTTGATAGTTTTGCTATATGTAGTCTCTTCTGGCTTGAACGTGCCGTGATCTGTAGTGCTGAGATTACCATTATAGGCCTGTGACACTATGCCCTCCTCCCTTGACCGTCTAACCCCACTCTGAGTGTTATTCTCTTACAGCTCATAGATTCCCTTTGACAGCTCCATTGTTTCCACCATTCCAACTCAGTGTTCTAGGAAGCCTTGCACTGTTTGAGGCTCCTCCACTCCACTTCCCAGACTACTATTTCCATTTGGTTAAGATAAAATATATAATATTATAAAGAGAATCAGTCATATTACTTTAAGAGCTGTTTAATAACATAGCTCTTTGAGTAATGACATTTTTTTTCAGATAGAATGGTATGTTTTGGGGGCCCTGTATGTGTGGGTACATGTTTATATGCACCTGTGTGAGCAGGTAAGAAGTAGGTGTTGGCTTTGAAATAATTTGTGGGGGCTAGGAATATAGTTCAGTTGGCAGAGGGCTTGCCCAGCAAGCACCATGCATTCCACATCCAGCCTCACTAAAACCAGTATGGAAGTGCATGCAGTACTTGAGAGGTGGAGGCAGGACAACCAGTTCAGAGTCCTCATTGCTTTCAAAGGAAGTTCAGAGCTAGCCTAGACCACCTAACCCTCGCCCTGCAAGAAAGAAAAGCAGAGTGAATAAATCATTTACAAAAGACCACATATTGTATGAATTCATTTATAAGAAATGTTAGGAAAAGGCAGATCATTAGAAGAAAAATTAGAAGAAAAAAATAGCCTACTGGGGTGCTGACAGTGGGAGTAGGACTGTAAAGATTTTTGTTTTGATGCGTGTGTGTGTGTGTGTGTGTGTGTGTGTGTGTGAGAGAGAGAGAGAGAGAGAGAGAGAGAGAGAGAGAGAGAGAGAATGTTCTGGAATTTAATTAGTAGTGATCTTTTGTGTATATACTTAAAGTTATCAAATGGGGGAATTTTATGCTATGTGAATTTTATATTCCCAAAAATGAAAGTTATCAAATGGGGGAATTTTATGCTATATGAATTTTATATTTCCAAAAATGAATCAAACCCTCAAGAATCCTTAAAGTGATTGGAGCTGGAGCGATGGCTCAGCAGTTAAGAGCACCGGCTGCTCTTCCAGAGGACCTGAGTTTGATTCTGAACACCCATGGCAGCTCACAACTGTCTGTAACTCCAGTTCCAGTGGACTTGGCACCCTCACACATAAAATACATGCAGGCAAAACACCAATGTACACTTTTAAAAAATTCTCAAAATGGCAGTTTCAAATGTTGGTATTAATATTAAGAAGTTCCGTGGTCCCAGTCTTTGGTTTGCTTTTAATGAAAAGAAAAAAAAAATTTTTTTGCTTCTAACAAGACTGAAATTATTTTCAAGTCCATTATTCAGAAATAAATTGTTAGCTGCTAAAATATTAAAAATATTTTAGGTCTGGGGTAAGTTCAGTGAAGGGTTCAATCCTTGACAACAACAAAAATATTTTTTTTTGGTTTCTCTTTTTTTAATTGATATTTATTGAGCTCTACATTTTTCTCTGCTCCCCTCCTTGCCTCTCCCCTCCCCGCCTTTCCTGTCCCCCCTTCAACCCTCCTCCAAGGTCCCCATGCTCCAAATTTACTCAGGAGATCTTGTCTTTTTCTACTTTCTACTTCCCATGTAGATTAGATCTATGTAAGTCTCTCTTAGTGTCCTCATTGTTGTCTAAGTTCTCTGGGATTTTGGTTTATAGGCTGGCTTTCTTTGCTTTATGTTTAAAAAATGAGTGAGTAAATGTGATAATTGTCTTTCTGTGTCTGGGTTACCTCACTCAAAATGTTTTCTAGCTCCATCCATTTTCCTGCAAAATTCAAGCTTTTGTTATTTTTTTTCTGCTGTGTATTACTCTATTGTGTAAATGTACCATATTTTCCTTATCTATTCTTTGGTTGAGGGGCATTTAGGTTGTTTCCAGGTTCTGGCTATGACAAACAATGTTGCTATGAACATAGATGAGCACATGTCCTTGTGGCACAATTGAGCATCCTTTGGATATATACCCAAAAGTAGTATTATTGGGTCTTAAGGAAGGTTGTTTCCTAATTTTCTGAGAAATCGCCACACTGACATCCAAAAGGGCTGTACCAGTTTGCACTCCCACCAGCAATGAAGAAATGTTCCCTTTTCCTCAGAACCTCTCCAGCATAAGTTGTCATCAGTGTTTTTGATCTTGGCCATTCTTACAGGTGTAAAATAGAATCTCAGAGTTGTTTTGATTTGCATTTTTCTGATGACTAAGGATCTCAAACATTTCCTTAAGTGTCTTTCAGCCATTTTAGATTCCTCTGTTGAGAGTTCTCTATTTAGGTCTGTACTCCATTTTTTTAAAATTGGATTATGTGTTCTTTTGGTGTCCAATTTCTTGAGTTCTTTGCATATTTTGGAGATGAGACCTTTGTCTGATGTGGGGTTAGTGAAGATCTTTTCCCATTCTGTAGGCTGTCGTTTTGTCTTGTTGACCGTGTCCTTAGCTTTACAGAAGCTTTTCAGTTTCAGGAGGTCCCATTTGTTAATTGTTTCTCTCAGTGTCTGTGCTGATGGGGTTATATTTAGGAAGTGGTTTTCTGTGCCAATGGGTTCAAGTGCTCTTCCCACTTTCTCTTCTGTAAGGTTCAGTGTGGCTGGCTTTATGATGAGGTCTTTGATCCATTTGGACTTGAGTTTTGTGCATGGTGATAGATATGAGTCTGTTTTCATTCTGCTACATGCTGATATCCAGTTATGCCAGCACCACTTGTTACATATGCTTTTTTTTTCCATTTGATATTTTTTGCTTCTTTATCAAAAATGAGGTGTTCGAAGATGTGTGGATTGATATCTGGGTCTTCTATTCGGTTCCATTGGTCCTCCTGTTCTTTATGCCAATACCAGGCTGTTTTCAGTACTGTAGCTCTGTAGTAGAGTTTGAAGTCAGGGGTTGTGATGCCTCCAGAAGATCTTTTATTGTACTGGATTGTTTTGGCTCTCCTGGGTTTTTTGCTTTTCCATATGAAGTTGAGTACTGTTTTTCGAGGTCTTTGAAGAATTTTACCCCTCTCCCCTTCCCCTTTTCTTCTCGCCTCCCTCCTCATGTTTCCCACCTTCCTTCCTTTCTTTTCTTTCTTTCTTTTTTCTTTTTTGTTTTGTTTTGCTTTGCGTTGCTTTGTTTGAGACAGGATTTCTCTGTGTAGTCCTGGCTATCTTGGAACTCACTTTTTGTACCAGGCTGGCCTTGAATTTAGAGATCTTTCTGCTTTTACCTCTTGAGTGCTGGGATTAAAGGTGCGCGCCACAACACCCGGCTTCCCTTCTGTTTCTGGTGCTAAAGGATTGCATTTAGTATATCTGATTTGAATTCCATCCTTGTTACTTCTTAGTTGTGTGACCTCGCAAAATTATGTAAATGTTTTGTGCTCAGTTTCTTCCTGTGTAAATGGAGTAACAACAGTGTGGAAGCTAAGGCCTAATTTATTCATTTTGTTGTATCTATCACTGTTTCTTGGCAAATATTCTCTGAACTACTTCCAATATTGCACGTTTTGTTAGTCAGTCCATTCCCTCACTGTTTTGCAAATATTCTCCATCTCAGTTTTCTGACCCCATCCTTTTGACTGTTACGTCACCATCTTTTCTCCAGCTGTGCTCTTAGGCACTTAAAAGGCTTTTTACAAAAGAAGTTTTGACACTCCCCATTTGGGCTCATGGGATAGCTAAAGGAGGATAAAAGTCCCTAGACTGTTTATTTTCTCTGCCTTTATTTTGAGTTTCCTCTGTTTCAGGTCAGCCTCATGCCTGACTGCACAAGTCTGATACTAACTAAGGATGTACTGTCAACCCATCCTATCTCATCCTACCTGAAGGATGAGACCGCAGCTATCAGTCATTGTCTTAAGGCTGCAGTCACCTAGGATTCCAGTAGCTGCGTACCTTGCAGGACATTTACCCATAATAGTGATGCCGTGTCTTGGATCTTTTCCTGAGAAACAACTTGTCCTCAAGCAATAATAATGATTTCCTTTGCAGTACCAGAGCTGAAACAGTGATCACTGGGACAGGACTGCTAATTATTCATACCCCCTCCTCCTTGCTCCAGTGCTCCCTCAGTTTAAACCTAAAACTCATGTCAGTTTCCCAAGGCAAAATTGGGATCATTGAACTCTTTTGCTTCTCTTCCCAACACATTGACTAGATTTCTGCTTTTCACTATTGCCTCTTTAATTGATATGTTAGGTGGATAACTGAACCTGTTGGCTGCTTGAGCCAGTTACATTCCCTGATACAGTCATATTTTCATATTCCCTCCCTCCCTCCCTCCCTCCCTCCCTCCCTCCCTCCCTCCCTCCATTTTTCCCTCTTCCTCTTCCCCCAAAACAACAAAATTACATTCTGTTGTATAATGAATAAGTTCTTGACCTTTTGGCTAATAAAATAGTACATAGTTATATAGTGAACAGTAGTTGTATTTTTATTTTTATCTTGACAGAGGCAAGACTTTTGATTTTTCTGAGTAATGTATGCTTTCAATTGAAAGATTTCTAAAAATATTGTAAGACAGTAGTTGAAAATACAAAACAGCCAATTATGTAGGATAATTGATTTGTTTTCTATTGCTGTAACAATTTAGCACAGACTGGGTTAGAGCTTAATATACAGTTTCTTAGGGCACAAGTCAAACATATGTCTCACTAGTCTAGATGAAGGTGTCTTCAGGACTGTGTCCCTTTTTGGAAACTTTAAGAGATTGCCTATTACTGTACCTTTTCCATCCGTTAGAGTCTGGTCACATTGCTTGCCCTGTGAGCTCCCACTTGGCTTATCTTCACAGTCAGCATGCGCTCATCTCTCAGACCTTTGCCTTCTCATTCTTTTACCAGAGTGTAAAAAGGTATTCCCACTTTTGGGAACTCAGTTAGATGGGTAATCTCCCCACCTCAAATTTTGTGGTCATATAAACAGTTATTAAAAACCTTTTGCACAATTCTGATTTGTAATTTGACTTTTTGATATTTTTCCCAGCACAATTTTAGAGTATCAACTTTTCAGACTATTTAATCATTTAAATAATTTTTGGTTATTAAAATTTGAATACACTTTATGAATATGCCTGCCGTCTATTTTACCATTTTAAGTAATATATTCACAGGTTCCAAAGACTAGGTATGGAACATCTTTTCAGGAACCACCGTTAGCTATCATGGTTCATTTTTAGTTTCCCGCATAACTTTAGCCTCTTTATTTATTTTGATAAAGCTCAATAGTCAAATCTGGATTGACTCGTTCTGTATGCCAGCTAGCCTAGTGCAGTTAGGTCACTGGTGTCTTAATGTTGGAAAAATAAGGTGGCACTTCTTTCCAGCATGTGTCCACTGTAGACTAAAGTTCAGAGATGCCCTACCAAATTCTTATGTTTGTTTTAAAGAAAAGTATTGATTGACCTACCTAATTCACAGAATGAGAGCATGCGTAAGAAGTACTTTTGACATTTTATTTTGTCAGAAAGCATTAAGATGTTTTTGTCACTGTTGAGAAAATTTGTTACGTCTTTGCCTAGCAAGAATTTCCTTGCTCTTTTATCACATTTTCAGATTCACTTACCTCCTTTATTAGTGACAAATGAAAGTTGATTAAAATTTTTTTAATTCATTTTACATACCAACCACAGTTTTCCTTCCCTCCCCGCCTCCCCCTTCCTGCACCCCTCATTCACTCCTCAGAGAGGGTAAGATCTTCCATGGAGAGTTAGCAAGGCCTGGTATATCAAGTTGAGGCAGGACCAAGCCCCTCTCCCCAGTACTAAGGCTGAGCAAGGTATCCCACCATAGGGAATGGGGTTCAGAAAGCCTGTTAATGCCCCAGTGATAAATCATGGTCCTACTGCCAGGGACACCACAGAAAGACCAAGCCACACAAAAAGTTGATTAAAAATTAAAAGTATACAACTTGCTTGATTCTGCTGGGTGGCAGTGGTACATGCTGTTGATCCAGCACTCTGGAGGCAGAGGCAGGCAGATCTCTCTGAGTTTGAGACCAGCCTGGTCTACAGAGTGAGTTTTTGGACAGCCAGGGCTACACAGAGAAACCATGTTTTGAAAGCCCCCAAAACAAAACAAAACAAAACAAAACAAAACAAAACAAAACAAAACAAAAGCTGAAAACTTGCATGATTCTTTTAGTGACTAAACTTAAAATTCAAATGTATCTAAATTTAAAAACCTTAATTATTTCCTTTTCTGAAGATTTCTTATGAGCTAATTACTGCTGTTCATTGTAGAAGCAAAATCTAAAGCTACGTTGGATAAGTAAGACTGATTGTCAACTCTAGTTGCATTTTTAATCTTGCAAAATTGAATCTTACTCAGCAAAGTCTTCATTTGTAATTGACTGTCTAGGTACCTAACGTTTGACCCACCCCCCCAAATATTACTACATATTAGACAAAAACCACTTTTTAAAAAATGGTTGGATTTCCCTCCCTTAGGTGGTAATAGTGAGTAAATCTTTTCCACCTATTAACTGCACAGAGATTACTCCTTGGTCGCTGTGAGGGAAAAGTGATCAAGTTACACATTCTTTGTTCACTGCTGGTGTGCAGCCAGCCTAGGGGAGCGCTTGCTTCAGTCTCCACCCTGCCCCCGCTCTGGGAGCAAGAGGATTCCTTCTCGATGGCCTCCACACAGACCATCTTAACCTCAGTATCTGTAAAGTTGCTACTTTTCTATCAAAAGCCCTTTTATATAATTTAACAGATAAGCAAAAAGATTTTTTTGTACAGGCAGAGTTGTTTTAAAAAATGATACAGTCCTCGAGAAGCCTGAATTTTAGCCATGAAATTAAATGTAAACTTATCTGTAGTTGAACTGGAATAAATTTAGAGTTATATTTTGAAGAAAATGTGACTCTTGGCATAAAATAAACTTGAATGAATTGGATCATTTGTGTTTTAGACCCAGTAAAAAGCACCCACGGCAGTTCCACTACTTCTGTTCAGTTCCTTGTTGTCGCAGATAAACGAAGACTTTAAAGTGCTTTTACATAGATCTTTTGTGAAAGTTTTCTACGGGACTCTGAGCTGTAACTTGACTTTTTGATGTTTTCCCCAACTCAGTTTTAGGTAGAGAATCAATTTTTCAAAATCTTTAATCATTTAAATATTTTTGTTATTAAAACTTGAATGCACTTTATAAATCTGTATGCAACTGGTTTATTTCTGAGGGCATAAGAGATTTATTACCAAAAAAGATTTATTACCCATAAAATGATTACATCTCTAGTTAAACACTACCATCCATTAAGAAAATAATTTTTCCTTAGGTCATTTTAATTTATCAGTTTGCTTAATGAATGAATCATCTGAAAAAAGTCACAGAAATTAATAACAATTATATCAGATGTCATATTATATCTGTTTAATATTTTGATAGTGGGTGTTATATACCCCCTCCCCTGCTGCTATTTCTTTTCATGCTAGCTGACACTCTAACCTAAGCTACTTGCCCTGCCCAAGTGCTGTATTTTCTTAACAGAATATTGTATTGCCTTAGAATACTTTTCTCTGAAAGAGAAAAGGTACAGTTAGTAGAAGCTAATGGAGCCAGAGGTAAGTTTTACCTGTTAAAAGTGTTTGCTTGCAAATCTGGCCTAAATTTGATCTCCAAATTTCACGGGGGGAAAGAGAACTCCTGAAAGTTGTTATCAGCCACATTGTGCGAGCACACACATGTGGGTGCTAAGAATAATAATTTTTAAAAAGGTGGTGGCTATACATTGGAACCCTGTTTGACCTCTTTCATGCAATTGTGTTCTTTCTAGTTTATCATATTTCTAAAATATTGCCTTTTGTGTGTGCTCAGTACTTTGCTGTGATAGTTGGCTCTTTGTTGTGACTTCACTTCTAGACTTGTCTATCTCTGCTTGTCCTTGTATGGTAAGTTCCAGCCTTCTTTATAGGTTCACCCTAAGTCTCACCTTCTCCATGAAGATGCCATTTCTTCTGTGTTTCTGTTTTGTTGTTGTTGTTATTGTTTTGTTACAGGATCTAATTATGTAGCCTTGGCTGGCCTAGAACTCACTCTGTAAACCAAGATGGCCTTAAATTCACAGAGATATACCTGCCTCTGCTTCCCAAGTGCTAGGACTAAAAGATTTGTGTCACCATGCCTGTCTCTCTGTGCTTCTGTAGGTTATAATGCCTGTGTGTACTCTCTTTTTCTCATTATTTATTCTGCATTTCCAACTGGATTTTAAATAATGAACTAGTTACTGTTTATGTACTCACTGTATGGCAACCAACTACTGTATCATTGTGAGTTTTTAAAATTATATGGCAGCATAGGTATAGCAAGCTTCTAAGGAAAGTGAGAGGCAGCTGCACTGTGGGGGAAGTTCAGGCATAGATCTTTCCCCTTTGGCTTACATTGTACATATTGGATACTTTAAATGTATGATATGTTTAATAAGTATGGGGCAAATAGCTCATTTTTCTTTAGACTTTCTTTTAAAGATGGTTTTTTGGAAGGGCCAAGAGAAATGGTTTATTGGAATTTGAGAAGTTTTTTCTTTCTTTAAGGTCTCAAAGCACATGAACACCATGTTTTAAATCTCCTTTGTGTACTTACACAATTGGAATTAAGTTATAGGTTATACCTGTTTCTTTTTTTTAAATATATATTTATTTATTTTGTATACAATATTCTGTCTGTGTGTATGCCTGCAGGCCAGAAGAGGGCACCAGACCTCATTACAGATGGTTGTGAGCCACCATATGGTTGCTGGGAATTGAACTCAGGACCTTTGGAAGAGCAGGCAATGCTCTTAACCACTGAGCCATCTCTCCAGCCCGGTTATACCTGTTTCTTGAGACCAATTCCATATTTTCAGCTTTGTAAGTGCCAGAAAAGTGTGATGTCTTACTTGGGCATGGTGTTAGAAGTCTTGCCTGGCACATATGTGCGCATTAATTTCTTTATGACAGCAGTCAAAAAAGTTTTTTGGCCTTTTTAATTATATTAATAATAATTTTAAAAGCTTTGGTTTAATATCAGAAAACTGAAGTTAAGGTTTTAGGTTCCTGTTCAGAGAATTGTTCTTCAGAACCATTACATTGCGTTTTTTGATACTGTGAATTAAGATGACTATACTCATTCTTGATTGATGAAGCCTGTCAAAGGCAAGCCTAAGCATTGTTTCTGTTGGGTAAGAAACTGAGCTTTGAGAACTATGCAAGGTCATCCAAATAAGATGAGGAATGGGCCACAGGGCTTGTCATGCTTTGCTGAAGTATAAATTGAAAGTGCTTGCTGTCTTAGTTAGGGTTTCAGTTGTTGTGAAGAGACCATGACCATAGGAGCTCTTAAAAATAAAGGAGAACATTTAATTGGGGCTTTACAGTTATCATTTTGGGAAGGAAACATGGCCGGATGCAGGCAGATATGGTGCTGGAGAAGAAGATCTACATCTGGATTGGCAGGCAGCAGGAAGAGAATGCCACACTGGGTGTAGTTTGAGCATCTGAGCCCCCAAAGCCCACCCCCAGTGACATACTTTCTTCACCAAGGCCACACTTCTTAATGTTTCCACTCTCTATGATCCTGTGAGGGGTGTTTTTATTCATACCACCACACTTGATAATGTTGCACATCGTTGGTGCTCTGTGACTGTGAAGTGTCCTAGGTACAAGAAAATTCTTTGCTAGAGTAATTGTGAATTTTAAAAACAAATTTCTTATTTATTTAAAACCAGTATGAAAATATAGATGAGGTCTATAACTTAAAAAAAAAGATTTTTAAAAAATAGCAGCTCTTTGAAGTAGATCTTTAGCAGCACTTAAAGCTTCTGTGTTTTGTATAATTTGAAAAGGCTCCTAGTATCTGCCTGGAGGGATGTTATCCTCTCCTTCCCCCAAAAAGAATAGCAGATTCACAACAGTTCTTCCGCCTAGAGACTGCAAACCAGGACCTGCCAATTGGATTTGACCTACACGAGCATGCACTAGCTTGCTCTCTCTCCCTTTCTCATGTGCACCTCTCTTCTGTTTTTGAGACAGGGTCTCACAAGGTAGCTCTGGCTGTCCTTGAACTTGGCAGGTGTCTGATTGCCTCTGCCTGGAATTAAATCACTATCGTGTCCAGCTATTTTAATTGGTCTTTAAAATTGCCATCAATTAAAATTGAGAGACGTCACAGAAAATACGTATTTCTGGCTCCTCTTCAAAAAAAATGTAAGACAGGGAGCCTATAGTACTTTTCCTCAATGTAGTTATGTTTGGAGACAGAGAGCACACTCTCGAACCCACAGGGAACAGTCAGTCATAATATTTTTCATATAGTGGAGCTGAGGGAGAAAGTTCAGTGCTTATGGCTCAGTCAAAATAGGGCCTTCGTGTTTTAGGAAAAACAAGAACACACACCTTTTTTTGGTCAAAATATTATTTCTGGGGCTAGGGATATAGGTCAGTGGTAGGTCATTTACCAGCAACCATGCTCAAGGCTACGGGATTGACCCCCCACACATTACCCATCAAAAATATTAAAAATCAAACTAGAATAAACATTTCTATGGATATATCCCAAGTCCTAGCTTTTATTCTTAAGTATTTGTTTGTTTGTTTGTTTGTTTAGAGACAGGGTTTCTCTCTGTTGCCCTGACTGTCCTAGACCTCACTTTGTAGATTGAGCTGGCCTTGAACTCAGAGATTGCCTACCTCTGCCTTCCTAGTGCTTGGATTAGGCGTGCGCTATCACGCTTTAAAACACATTTGTTTGTATTTGGGTGATTTGTCTGCATGTATGTCTGTATACCATATGTGTTCCAGGTGTCCATAGAAGCCAGAAGAGGGTGTTGGATCCCATTGAACTAGAATTACAGAAAATAAACCACTATGTTGATGCTGGGATCAAACCTGGGATCCTCTGGAAGAGCAGTCAGTGCTCTTAACTGCTGAACCATCTATTTCTCTAGCTCTGGAAGTCTTATCTCCTGAACCTTACCTCAGTAAGAAGGAAGATCAGGGCTAGAGAGATTGCTCAGTGATTAAGAGCACTGGCTGTTCAAGTACTCAGGTTCAATTCTTAGCACCCACATTCACAACTATTTCTAACTCCAGTTCATGGGGATCCAGACATTCCATGCAGACACAATACTTATACACATGAAATAATTATAAAATATTTTTTTTAAAAAAGGAAAATCAATGTGCTATGTGGAAAATACATGTAACAGAAACTTTAGAACAGGATTTCAAACATTACTAGGGATCATTTTCATTAAATTCTTATTAGTATGTGTGTTACAGATTACATGTAGAAATCAGAGGACATTGTTCTGGTATTGATTTTCTCCCACATTGGAACCTGGAGATTGAATTTAGGTCATTGGGTTGGCCTGGCAAGTGCTTTTATCTGCTGAATCATCTTGCCTGCCCAACAAGGGTTATTTAAAATAAGAATAAAATAAAATTAGTCTTGCAGTCATGAGAAAAAAATCCATACTTGTATGTGCATGAAGAGAAACTTCCTGAGTTATTTAGATTAGTAAACAAATTTTTATGTGTTGAACAGCTGTCATGATTTGTAAATACTAACCTGTACATGTCAGTGTATACTAAAAATTAAATAATTTTCATCACAGCTACTAAGAAGTTAGAAATAAATACCACCTCATTAGTTTTGTTCATGCCTTTTTGAGAATAATCTTCCCCTATTCATTTCATTCATTTTCTTTTCCTTCCAAGACAGGGTTTCTCTGTAGATTAGGCTGGCTTTGAACTCAGAGATTCCTCTGCCTCCCAATTGCTGGAATTAAAGGTATATGCCACTTGTCTTACAAAATGATTGAACTTATGGAGGTTCAAATAGAATTTCAATCCAGTAATCCATGCTTGGAAGGGAAAGAAATCTTTGTTTTGAATTAAGTATGTTGTGGTTTTTGGAGTTTTGCCAAGTAGTTTTTTTGTTTGTTTGTTTGTTTTTTAGCGCTTCTATCAATTGCTATCACTACCCACAAAAGTTTCTAACTTTCAGTAATTTCCTCTTCTCTCCTTGCTGTGTCTGTAGACTAGGCTGACTTTGACCTCTAACTCACATAGATCTGTCTGCTTCCCCATCCCTCTCTCCCCCCTCCCCCCCTCCCAGGGTTTCTCTGTAGCATTGGAGCTTGACCTGGAACTAGCTCTTGAGGACCAGGCTGGCCTCAAACCCACAAAGATCCGCCTGCCTCTGCCTCCCGAGTGCTGAGATTAAAGACGTGCGTGGACTAATGGGAGGTGTGGGTTGGTCTTCAAAAAGAAAGTATATGTTTGATTAGAAAGGGTTTCTAGAGTAAGGATCTTACCAGAACCATTAAATTTTATTTTACGTCTAACTGTAGTCCTGTTGGTAAGACTTTGAAGGCCTAGATAAATGACTGAAAGGTGACAAAAGAGGTGTTGGAAGATTAAAAGTTACAGAGGGATGTCGTGAATAGAAAACTAGCCTATCAAATCTGTTTGGTTGATTTCGTATTATTTTAATAGCCTTCCAGATCTGATAGACCGAGTTAATAAGCATGGAGGCAGTGCTTCATGCAGCATTTCCTCAAATGTTTAAGAAAGGTTTTCTTTCTCACCGAAAAAAATTAAACTTCATATAGTGTGTGTGTGTGTGTGTGTGTGTGTGTGTGTGTGTGCGCACGCGCGCTCTATTGTAGTGATTTCTTTCTACTCTGTGGGTCCTGGGGATTAAACTCAGGTCATCTGGTTTGGAAGCAAGTCCCTTCACCTACCGATTTATTTCACTGACTCCCATCCATATGAAGGACAGTTTCTCAGGATATAGAATTCTAATTGTGTTGTTCTTCCCTGCCTCCCCACCACCCCCATACTTTTATTATTTTTGGTTTTCTGGATTTTCAGAAGAATGTGGACTGGAGAGATGGTCTAGTGGTTAGGAGCACTGACTACTCTTCCAGAGGATCTGGGTTCAATTTCCTGCACTTACGTGGCGACTCACAGTTTCCAGTTCCAGGGGATTTAGCACCCTTGCACAGATATACATGCAGGCAAGACAACAGTGCACATAAAAATAAATAAGTCTTTTTTTAAGGTATTGAATGTAATTCTTTATTTTCCTCATAGATCTTTTAAAGAATTTTAGTGTTTTCTACAATTTAAATCATATATGTCTTGGTGTAGGCTGTTTGTTGGAGACTCTCTACTTCTTTCCTAAAAGGGGCTGGATTTAGCTAGTTTCTTTCTGCTAGTTTCTATCTGTAAGGATAGAGTTGTTTGGAGTTAGCTATTTACCCCTTTCCAGGTAATTGGGACTCTGATAAATCCCAGTGGGTTCGCCTCTAATAAAATTTTCCTCTTGAAAATAAGCTTTATTAAGAAGAAAATAATGCTCCTGTTGTGTGTTGTGTGAAACTATACGGAGACATAAAGATTACCATGTGTTCAGGGCCACCTATCCACTCCTTTCAAGAAGCATAAGGGTCCTGGTTGTCTGGTTGTGAGCCTAGCCTTGAATGGCTACCCCTTTAGGGTGCTTTTTTTGGCTGCAGTTCAAGTTTGTTTCTCTACCCCGACACTGGTTGCTGAGCAGTTTTATTCATGAGTTTCTTCTCCAGTAATTGTGATCCTCTACATGTAAGTTGTCTGTCTCTAATTTTGGGGACAGTGGTTTGCTCTGCAACATCACTATTCTGATAGATCTTAAGAGAGTTGTTGACTTTGAGTTTGGTCAGCTTTTTAATTGTTAAGTCTGAGTGGTGATTTCCAAGCAAATTACATGCTGGACTAGAAACTCAAAGTTGGTATTTTCTTTTTGGACTGTAAATTTAAGTACAAAAGATGTTTTTAAATTAGGTAATGATTCTGTAATTTGTAGTACTCAGATTTATAATAGAAATTTTAAGGCTTTCTTTTCAACATATGTCTTTTATTTACGTGGTTCCTAGTTTAGGAGACAGGAATTACATTCAGAAGTATTTATTGACTGCATCAGGATTTATTGTACCTTTAGTGATATCTGTGGCTGACTGTTACCATCCAAAACTATACTTCTGATAGTGACCTTCAGACACACTCAGATCAGTTCAGTTGTGTCATTAACACCTGCACATCTATCACATACTGTCCATCTGCTGTTCTGACCACTTCATCTGGGTTACTGTCTTCAGGAGGTGGAGTCATGTTCATATCTAGGCTGCTCTTGAAGTCTTTGGTACAAACGATCTTCCTGCCTAGGTCTTCCACGTTAGCTGGAACTCTAGGTGCATGCTACCCAGTCTGGCTTCAGCTCAAGTCATTGTGTACTGCACATTCAGTTGCTGACATCACATACTTCACATATATATCATTAATTAAACTTTAGAGGTAAATGTTTATTTACATTTTGAGGGAAGACTTTTTAAGATGATTAAGTGAAGTAAGATATACATTTATTTCTGGCAGCTTTCTTCCCTTAAAAAGCAATAACCATAAGGTAGTGGCACACACCTTTAATTCCAGCACTTGGGTAAAATAAATAAATACATAATGTTGAAATGTTGAAAAAGTAGAGAACACCCCTTATAAAATATGCTTACTTGGTGGGTGGTAGTGATTCAAGCCTTTAATCCCAGCATTTGGGAGATAGAGGCAGGTGAATCTCTTGAGTTTGAGGCCAACTTGATCTACAGAGTGAGTTCCAAGACAACTAGTACTGTTATCGGGGTTTCTGTCTTGCCCAGTTTCTGCAATTATTAAGTCCCAAAGAAATCACACAGAGGTCTGCATTAGTTATAAACTGATTGGCCCATTAGCCCAGGCTTCTTATTAACTCTTATGACTTATATAGCCCATTATTAGTCCATTCTTATCTGTGTTAGCTATATGGGGGGGGGCAAGTCGCATCTTGCTTCTTCAGTGGTCGGGTCAGGACTGCAGAGGAATGGACTTCCTCCTTTCCAGAATTCTCCTGTTTTCCTTGACCTGCCTCTACTTCCTGTCTGGTTGTCCCGCCTATACTTTCTGCCTGGCTACTGGCCAATCAGCATTTATTTAAAATATAATTGACAGAATATAGACATTTGTACCACACCAAAACCCTGTCTCAGAAAATGAAACAAACATGCGAGTAAATAATAAAATAAAATACACTTACATTCACATTTGTAGATGTTTGTACTAAGGAAATGACAAATTTGTTCCAACACCTGAGTGTGGATATGACTAGCATCTCTATACACAGTTGCCTGAAACAGGGAGTAGGCTGTGGTCTTTGGTAGACAAATGGGGAACTGGTACATAATATACCATGACCTGTTCCTCATGATGGACATTGCACCCAAGATTAAGCTCTGCTGCTTGTGTAAACCCAGTGCCTGTGAAATGGAGGAATGTTTATATAGCTCTAGCTGGCCTCAAACTCATGATCCTTCTGCTTTAGCTTCCTGTATGTGTGCCAGCATGTCCTGCTAGGAAGAATTCTGTTTATTTGAGTCTTGTTCTGGAACTCGATCTTTAGACCAGACTGGCCTCAAACTCACAGAGATCTACCTCCAGTGTGCTGAAATTAAAGGTGTGCTTCACCATGCCAGCCTGGAAGAATATTTGTCTGTTCGTTCGTCCTTCCCTCCCTTCTTTCCTCCTAACACAAACTTTTCACAATAGTTCCTTCTACTCCTGTCACTGCATTCCTGTCTCGTTTCTCTTCTCTCCTCAGCCAGCTAGCCTGCCTCCCATCCTTCCCTTGCTCCCTCCTGGGTCTCACTATGTAGACTTTTGGAACTCATTTTGAGATTGAGTGTTGGATATGTCAATAGTTCTGCTTTATGTTGAGGATTAGTGTTCCATTAAATCCATGTGTTACATGGATTAACTCTGCTCAGAAGACATGGATGGTGGCTGATTGCTGTCTATATTCATGTATATTTTCCTTTCACATAAGATTTCATTTCAGTAGGTAAAGAATCTAGGAATGGCTAACAAGGTTGCTCAGTGGGTTAGCGCACTTGGTGCTAGGCCTGATCTGAGTTCCATCTCTGGGACCCACAAAATAGGAGGAGAGAACCTGCTCCTAAGAGGTGTTCTCTCACATCCACATATGTGCCATGTCACTTACGCTCCTTCCCCTATAAATACATAAAGTAAAACAAATATCTAGGAATGGTGTGGTAGTTATTCTGTCTGTGTGTATAAATGTGCTCCCATCCATGTCCTCTGGCCTCAAACTTGAGTGAACTTGAGAAGGACGTTTGGAAGCTAAACTTGAATCCTCTGCAAGGTAAGCAAGAACTCTTAAATGCTGAGCCAGCTGTTCAGTTCCAAACTTAAAAAAAAAAAAAAGACAATGTACATATGTATAAATGGTACATTCTAAAATAATGATTTGAAGTATAGTCTAATTAATATGCTAACAAGTTACAGTGGTTTATTATCAGATATTATCTACTGTATTTAACTATATTGCTAAAGTTTTTTATGATTAACAGTTCAGTAGGTTTGTTTACAGTAGTGTCACAAACCCATGGATAGTACATTGCACCTAGAGCTGTTTTAGAGTCAAAGGCCATCACTACACACTAGGAGCGTTTTCCAGCTCTTTTATCTTATTATCTTAGAGTCAGCCAGTTGCTGACTGGAACATTGTTAAACGGGGTAGAACTATATTGTTATATTTTTATTTTATTTATTTATTTTTTATCCATTGGTAAGTACTTGGCTGTTTCTACGTTTTAGACATTTGAATAATGCCTGTTGTGAACACTGGTGTAGGAATAAAAGAGCACTGTGAACGATTGCACACCAGCACGTTAGATATATTATCTGAAAGGACTGGTTTCTAGAAAATAAAAGCTAATGAGAGTGAATCATGGGAGAAACAAAATCCAAGTTGATCTATACCGAGTAAGGAGAGCAAATGAGTAATTAATGTCTTTACAGTTGAACTCTACCAGATAGTCAAAGAACTAACATCAGTCCTTGTTGGGCTTCCAAAGAAGAGGAAAGAATACCTAAGTCATCCTCAGGCCAGCAGTTCTTTAAATATCACAGCCGGATGAAGACGGTGGCAGAGAACTATGTGCAGATATCACTCTTGAACAGATTTAATGTTCCAAGTAGAGTAACTGGCAAACCTTCCCCTACTCCTTTGGTCTTCATGTTTCTTGCAGTTAAGTTATCCTTTTGTTACCAAGTCTATAAAATGAATGGAAGTGAAGTGTTAGAGTTTTTAATGAAGGCAGTAGTATAGACAAAGTGGCTAAAGGTTTGACGTTCTCAAGCATTGCTGGGACTTTCCCTGTCTGTTGAGCGCAGTTTTGTATGCTAGAATTGACTTTGAGTCAGGCTATGTACTTGATCTAACATTCCTGAATTTAAATTCTGTATCAGACTCCTTTAAAAAATTACTTAACCTCATTCAAATATATATTGCTTTGTAATTGTGCCGGCTAGCCTTATGGCAACTTGATTCAAGCTAGAGTTATCTGAAAGAAGGGAACCTCAGTTGAGAAAATGCCTCCCCAGCTGTAGGCATTTTCCTAATTAGTAATTGATATGAGAGGGCCCAGTCCTTTGCGGGTGGTGCCATCCATGGATTCAGGAAAGCAGGCTAAGCCAAGCCAGTAAGCAACTCCCCTACATGGCTGCTGCTTTCCTTCCTTCAGGATCCTGCTCTGTTTGAGTCCCTGTCCTGAAAGTGTAAGCCAAATAAACTCTTTCCTCCCCAACTTGCTTTTTAGTCATGAGGTTTCTTAGCAGCAATATAAACCCTAAGACAGTAACACAATAGGATACAATTTATAACTCTATGCCCAGACCCAGGTTACGTCCCGGGAAACATAGTACTTGATGAACATGTGCTGAATAACGTGAAATTATTTTGAGAATTAAAGGTGATTGTGTATTACAAAGCATTGGGCCTACGAGTGTATAAAATTTATAAAGCTAGCCACATACCAAGTACCAACTTTTATTCTACCCCTTTATTTCTGCAACTGGGCTCACACATAAAATGAAAAGCTTGATTCATACTTAATTTTTAAAAGTCTCCCTCTCTTCCTTTCTCCCTTTGTCTATGTTTTTCTGTTACTGCCTCTGATGTCTTTGTGAAAGTGTTGTGATTACAGACAGATCCGGCCGCTGTGTCTGTGTCAGGCTTTATGTAGGAATCTAGACCCACAGTGCACTCTCTCTAGCTCCAATCTACTTCCAGTTCTAAAAATTTCTTTATGGTTTTCAAAAAACCATGTTTCAGGACTAGAGAGATGACTCAGCGGTTAAGTGCACTGGCTGCTCTTCCAGAAGATCCAGGCTCAATTAATTTCCAGCACCCACATGGAAGCTCACAACTGTCTGTAGCTCCACTTCCAGGGCATCCAACATCCTCACACAGACACACATTCAAGCAAAACATCAATGTACATAAAAACAAACAAACAAACAAACAAACCAACCATGTTTCAGAATAGCCTGCCTTTGTTGGGAAGCCTTTTCAGTTACAGGAATTGATATTTGAGGTTTCCTAGAAAACTACCATATTAAGAATTGTACACTTGAATCTTGGTGCTTCCTTTGGCCATGTAGCACATCCCCTAAAAGTAAGAATGATTAGAAAGATTATTGTGGCCATGTTTTCTTCAAGCCCATGGGAGGCCTGCCCTTTTCTGAATGAAGATCATGTGGGGGGGGGCAGGAGAAGAGGGAGGGGAAACTGCAGTCAGTATGTAAAATAAATGAAAAAAGTTCTCTAAATAAAGTTTACAAAAAAGAAAGGAAGATTATTGTGGTAATTGTTCTTGAGATTGCTAGTACAGTAATAATAGTCCCAGGGACCCTGGATTCTCTGTTACTGTCAGTTACTGTCTTTTTGGTGCAGGAGACCAAACCTAGGGCCTGTACATGCTAGGAAAATATTCTGTCACTGAGCTATATCTTGAGGTCTGGGTTTTGACCTGGCATGGTTTGTGTGTATGCCAACTGCTTAAAAAACTGATTTCTCAGCCTTGTCTGGCTATTTATTTATTTTATTTGGGTCTGGTATGAATGGTTTTTCCATAATTCCTGCTTGTGTTATGATTAGACAGATGGTTCTACCATGTCTGGTAAAAAGTTACAAAGTAACTTTCCCCACTGTTCCCTGCTCTCACCCTATACCTCTTTCTTCTTCCTTTGGTTTTAAAATATAACTTCACTTTCTGCTCAGAGATACTTCAGGGTATGAAATTATTGTGTCAATTTTATGCTTTCCCCTTTATTCCCAAGCTCTTTTTCATTGTAAATCCTTTTCTCCCTTTTAACAATTTTCCTTTTAATTTTTTAAAAAAAGGTTTGTCTATTTGTTTATGTGTACTACAGATGTGCAAAAGACCATGAAACTCAGAAAGAGGGGTTTGGATTCTCTGTAACTGGAGTCCCAGGCAGTTAGGAGTTGCCATGTAGGTGCTGGGAACCAAACCCAGGTCCCTCTGTGAGTAACAAGCTCTCTTAACCACCGAATCAACTCTTCAGCCCCCTTTTTTTTGATTTTTAAAATTTTTATTGTGTTTATTTCTTGTAAATGATGCTGTGTTAGATGAGAATATTTTTATACAACTAATTTTTTGTACATCAAGTGTATATAATATATATATATATCTCCTGTCCCCATCTGTGCCCTTCTTACCCCTCCTATTACTTCCTTTTGTGCCCCTAGACAACTTCCCTCTACATTTATCTATATATTATATACATACATTTTATGTATCTATAGATTTTATTTTATATTCCTAGATTATAAAATCAAGGAGCCATAATGTGATAAAACACAAATACTTTGTTTCTTTTTTTTTTAAGATATTTATTTATTTATTATGTATACAGTATTCTGTCTGTCTGTATGCTTGCTGGCCAGAAGAGGGCACCAGATTTCACTACAGATGGCTGTGAGCCACCATATGGTTGCTGGGAATCGAACTCAGGACCTCTGGAACAGCAGTCAGTGCTCTTAACCTCTGAGCCATCTCTCCAGCCCCAATACTTTGTTTCTGAGACAGATTTAATTCATTTAATATAATGTCCATGTTTGTACCCATTTTCCTGAAAAGAACTAGTTCTTTATGGCTAAAAATTTTTGTGCCAAATATTCTTTACCCATTTTTCTGTTGCTGATGCCTAGGTTAGTTCAGTAACTTAGCTATTGTAAGTAGTGTCACAATGAACATTGATGTTCAGGTGTCTCTGTGACATGCTAATTTCTAGTCCTCAAGTAAATTCATAGGAGTGACACAGCTCAATGATCTGGTAGATCTAGTTTTAGGTCTTTGGGGGACTATCACACTGCGCTCCAATGCTGAACTAGTTTACTTTCTCACCAGTAGTGAATGAGAGTTCCGCTTTGTCTACATCCTCACCAATGATTATTGTCTTAACTATTGCCATTCTGATTGGTATGGAGTGTCAGTTTCATTTTTCTGATGACTAGTGAGGGTGAACATTTTTCATGTTTTATGGCCATACTTATTTTATCTTTTGAAATCTGCTCATGTACTTTGATTAACCTATTGTTTGGGCTTATTTTTTTAAGCAGTATTTTGAAGTTTTTTAAAAAAATAATTTAGATATTAGGCCTCTGTCAAATGTAAGCTGGCCAAGATTTTCTCTACTTCTGTCTCTTCACTTGATTGACTGTTTATTTTTTATGCAAAAGTTCTTTAATTCCATGAGGTCCCATTTGTTGTTTGTTGGTCTAATTTCCTGAGCCATCAGAGTCTTATTCAGACCATTCTTATGCCTCTATCTTGAAGTGTTTTCTCTACTTTTTTTAATTTCAGAGTTTCGAGTCTAAAAGTCTTGGATCCACTTGGAGTTGGTTTTTGTACAGGATGAGAGAGAAGGATCTAGTTTCATTATGGATATATCCAGTTTTCGCAGCATTATTTACTGAAAAGTCTTGTTTTTTCTCTAGTATACACTATCATAGTTATTGTTCTATTGGTCATGGTATGATGTAACACAGTGGCCAGGGCAGCTTATAAAAGAAGCATTTAATTGGTAGCTTGAGTACGCTTTCAGAAGGTTAGTCCATGATTGTCATGGTGAGGAACAAGGCAGCATGCAGGTGTGTTGCTGGAAAAGTAGGTGAGAGCTCATGTGTGATCTTTAAGTTGAAGGCAAAGAGAGAGATTGGGTCTGGTGTGGTCTTTTGAGACCTCAAAGCCCTCCCTTCCCCAGTAACACAACTCCTATAACAAGGCTACACCTTCTAATCCTTCCTAAACAGTTCACCAACTGGAAAACAAACATTCAGAATATATGAGCCTATGAGAGCCATCCTCACTCAAACCATCACATACACTTTTGGGATCTTTGTGAAAAAACAGGTGACTATTGTTAATTGCGAGTTAATAGTTAATTTTATCTGGTTGTCTATTCTGTTCCATTGGTTTATGTATCTGTGTTTGTGCCAGTGCCATGCTGTTCTTGTTATTATGATCTGTAATATAACTTGAAATCAAGAATGCTAATACCATCACCATCATTATTTTTGCTCAGGATTGCTTTGGCTGTTCAGGGTCTTGCACTTCCATATGAATTCTAAGATTTTCTTTTTCCATTTCCTTAAAGAATGACATTGGCCTTTCAATATGGATTACGTTGACTCTGCAGATTGTTCTTGGTAGTATAGTCAGTTGTCATAATATTCGGTCAGTTCCTGAGCACGGATTCTATCTTCTAGAGCCTTGGGTATTTTAAAGTTTTCCTTTTTTTCCTTCTTTCTTTTCTCCTTCTTCCCTCCCTCCCTTCATTCCTCCTTCCCTCCCCCCCCCCCTTTTTGTTTTTGGTAAGGCAACATTCTTCTAAAATTTGCTATCCTTGTTTTCGTTATGGTGGTGGTAGTTTGTTTTTTGTTTTTGAGAGTGTAACCCTGAACAAATTTCCTTCAAATTTGAAATAAACAAAATTTTCCTTCACTGGTGGTATCATCATCTGTCTAGGAACTGTATGCCATTTCCTTTTATCTCCTCTAAATTCAAAGTTATCTATTTAGTATCTCCCCCCGCACCCATCCCCAAGGATTTCTCTGCAGCCATGGTTGTTTTAGAACTCACTATGTAGATCAGGCTGACCTCAGACTCAAAGAGATCCACCTGTCTCTGTCTCCCCCGTGCTGGAATTAAAGGCTTGTGCCACCACTGCCTGACTCTATTTAAATTATTAAATTAGGCAGCAATCCTACAGTTGTGTAACTGAGACTGATCAAAAAAAATTGGTTTCTGAACAAAAAAAAGAGACCCCAAACTAATGCATCATCAAAGGTGTCATGAATCTGAGGTGAATCTCTGGCAGTGTTTTCATGTTGCACAGAGTGAGTTTGCATTGTGTGCCATTACATCACACCATGTAGTGTCCCTGACTCAATGACCCAAACTCAAAATTACTATACATTAGGAATTTCAGGGAACTTTCTCTGCTGTTAGAGATGCATAATGGTTTGATTGCAGAAACAAAACAACAGCTTTTTAATATTCCTTAGCATATGAGTATGAGATTAATATATATTTGGACTGTTGTTAGAATGTTTTGTTTTAAAATTTGCTCCTCAGGGCCTTGAAGAGATGGCACAGCAGTTTAGAGCACTTGCCGCTATTGCCGAGGACTGGAATTCAGTTCCCAGCACCCATAGCTGACTGCTAACCACTGTCCTTAGCTCCAGCTCCAGGGGATCTGATTTCTCTGGCCCTTGCAGGCCCCAGCATGCACTGCATGTATATATACACATAAACATAATTAAAATAAAGTCTTAAAAATAACAAAAAAAATTGTATTGGTGGCTTGCATTTCATTAAAACTCATTCGCTGATTTTGACTTGGGATTAGGATAGAATTTCCAGCAGTTCTGAAGTAGTCCTAGATGTATTCCTGCCATTTTGTACCACATATTTTATATGAAGTGATTTTCTAAGCATGGACAATTACAGAATCATAATAATGATGACAGAAAATGCTCTACATTATGTGATGTTAATATTCAGCCAAATTTAAATTCTCATGGAAAAGTAAATAAGCACATCCATTTTACTAGATTGCAGGTTTGCTTTCATCTTATACATATAACAGTGAATTGTTTTAAAATAATTTTATTTATAACTTATTATCAGTAAATGATTTGCCTACTTATTTTAGATTCCACACACTCAGGGTAATGTAAAACTTTCTTGAGCATAAAGGGTTTTTAAGTGAAAAATGTTTAAGAAGGTTTTATCTACTTCTTTAATAGCAGCTGTCTGTCATGATATATACTTACTTACCATTGCCAGGTTTGCATCTATGTCTTGGATTTGTTGGTGTCCCAGTTCTCCATGGTTTTTTCTTTGTGTGTGTGGGGGGGGGCGAGAAGGGTTGATAGGGTTTTGCTAAGTAGCTCATCCTGGAACTTGCTGTGTAGACCAAGCTTGTCTCTATCCTGCAGTAGATTCTCTTCTCTCTGACTTGGGAATACTAGGATTTATAGATGTGAGCTACCATACCCAACTTGTGTTGTTTATCCCCTTCCCATTTATTTCTTTTGTTTGTATGTGGTGGTATGTGGCGGTAATAGGACAATTTGTGGGCATCTGTTCTCTTTTCTGTGTGGGTCGCAGGCCTGAACTCAGGTCACTAGACCTGCTGGCAAACACCTTTGCCCACTGAGTCATCTTGTTAACCTACCTGGTTTTTTGTTTGTTTATTTCTCATTTTTGCTGTGTTTCAGATGACCACCTTTTTACTTACTAGCTTTTGAAAAGAACTTTACTTCAAAGAATTGTCTGTGGTGGTGCACACTTTAATCCCAGTGCTTCCCAGAGGCAGAGACAGACAGATCTCTGAATTCTAGACTTATCTGATCTAGAAAGCGAGTTTCAGGACAACCAGAGCTGTTAAACAGAGAAATCCTGTCCTGGAGAGAATGAATGAATGAATAAATAAATAAATAAGAATTTGCTTTTACAATAGAAAATACAGAAAAGTAATGAAGAAAATTGTCAACTGTGATACCTATAGTTGGCCATTGTTAAATTTGGGACTATATTCTTTTTTTTTTTGCAAAAAACCGTATATTTAATATGAATAATTTAAGTACCAAAGACATATTTCTATTACAGTCTGTTAAAAAATTACATTATGAATATATGTATGGAAGCAAAGGATGAAAATAAATATATATTTCAAACATCAATTAAAGCAAGAATGGTTGTTAAAAACGGAGGGTGAGTTAAATTCAGACTAAAGTAACTTATTGGGTAGTTTCCTAATATGATAACAAAAAATTGATATATAACATGATAACAGTCTTCAATGTGTTTACAGGAACAGATGGATTTCAAGATAAGATGAATTAAACATAGTTAAACAGAATAAAATGTGCTTTAAATTTATAATTACAAACTGATAATAATATTTAAAAGCTGTAATTTTATTTTATACATATGGGTGTTTAGCCTGCTAGTATGTCTACACACCCTGGGCATGCAATACCCAGATAGGCCATTGAAGGTTGACAGATCATGTGACATTAGCTTTACAGATGATTATGAGCTGCATTGTTCAACGTTGGTCATTTGGAAGAACAACCAGTGCTTCTAACTGATGACTTATCTTTCCAGCCCAACAAATGAATCATTAAAAAAAAAAAATCCCTATTGTTAATTTTTGACATTTTATCCTGAGAAACTGAAATCTTGTTCAAAAATCCCCTTCTTACTCTTTGTATTTTGAATTCTTTTTTTCTATGTTCTGTTCTAATAGTTCCAGAGTTACATGTCCAGTTCTTCCAATGATTGATTTGCATAGATAAAGAACTTATTTCATTCTTCTGCAGAAAGATATGCCATTTTCTCCAGAATCACTTGTTAAAGAGTTTGCCTCTTTTCATTTATATCTTTTACACCTTTGTCAAAAATTGGAGGAGAGTAACCTTATGGGCCTTTATCTGGAGCCTGTATTCGCTGCATATGTCTTCATCTTGGCTGTTGTTCCAGTACCACATTACCACATTATGCTTTTGCTTTGTTTCACTGTCACTATAGGTCTGCAGTATAGCTTACATTCAGGTATGGCACTACTTCAGCATGGGACTATATTCTTTACTTCCCTTGTTCTAATTCTTTAAAGTTCTATGTGCTTATTTTACTTTTCCCCCAACCCCTGTTTTAACAAAGGACAACTATTTCCCACAGTACTTCTTCTTCTGTAGTGTAATGTAGGAGTCATGCCATACAGATTGACAGTGTTGAAACTATCCAATTTGAAACCTTGGTTTCAATTAACTCCCTATCTGTGTGATCTGGGACAATTTAACTACTCTGGGCTTTCATTTCCCCATTTTGAAAATGAAGATAATGTCCTTACCATATATGCATTGTTGCTTTATCTGTTAAATGAGGTAAATATACAAAAATGAATTATTGGCAGTTAATAAATACTAACTTTTATAACAGTGGGATATGCTCATCATATTGCTCATTTTTAACACGGAATGCACTGCAAAAGGTAGGCAAAGTGTAAATATCTCTTGGAAAATAGAATGAAGATAGTGACTTGTTACAGCTCTAAGTGCTCATAACCTCTCTAGAGGGAAGTTTGCAATATGTATCACAGTAATTTTAACCAATAAAAACCTATACTTAAAAAGCCATTATGGTGCCAGCAAGGTGACTCAGAAGGTAAAGTCACTTGCTGTAAAGCCTGACAACTTGAGTTGAGTCTCTGGGATCTTTGTGATGAAACAAGAGAAAGGACTCCTGTCTACCACATGCCTGTGTGGGTGCATGCACACACATACACAGATGCACACACACTATTAAAAATAGTTGGGCATTTGGCACACTTTTAGTTCCAGTACTTAGGAGGCAAGGCAGGCAGATAGCTTTGCATCTGAGACTATCCTGAGCAACATAGCTGAGTTCTAGGCCAGTCAGGGCTACATAGTGAGATGCTGTCTCAAACTTAAAAACAATTTTAATTCCAAAAATACCCTACAATGTGCATTGCCATTTATATAGTCATACATTTTGAACAATAACAAAAGAAGCAAAGAGAAATAATGAAATGAGATTAGTAATTTGTCCCAACTCACATACACAGGGAGTAATTGAATCTACGATTTGAAACTTGGCAGGTTACTTAAATACTCTTTTGTCTGTAGTATGTAATCATTAGCCATGCTTCTTTAGTAGATTATTTAAAGAATTGAACAAGATAACTGTGTAGAATTTAACACATAACCGACACAGTGTTCTGTAAAACGGAATTCAATATATAATCTGTTACTGTTGCTATGCTTTTATTCTGTTTGTTTGAGACAGGATTTCTCTTTGTAGCGTTGGCTGTCTTGGATCAATCTGTAGGTCAGGCTCGCCTTGAACTCACAGAGGTCCTCCTGCCCCTGCTTCCCAGGTTCTAGGATTAAAGGTGTGTGCCATCACTGCTGGGCTGCCATGCTTTTGTTCTTAAGCCAACCAGAAAGTGTTTGGTACTAGTGGGCACTGTTATTAATTACTGCATGGTGTTTCTGTCACTGTCTTTGATGTGTTCTGAGGATGCTAGTAGTTGATTGCACTTAGAAAGTGTTTGCTTTTTGCCTGCTAGTATTTTAAGATCCGATCCTATTCTGACTTCTTTCATCTTTCCTTTCAATTGTGTACCAAAGATATCCTGGAACCTTGGGTGTTTGGTGGTTTTTAGATCGAGATAGTCAGTGGCTGAGTTTTTTAATGCTTAGTGTGAAGGGTTCTTCTTGCTTTGGATAGTGATGTCTTGTGGGCATGAGTCTCTGAGTGCAGTTACCCACAGAGGCCAGAACCAGAAGAGGATGTCATATTCCCAATGGTTAGATTTACAGGCAGTTGTGAGCAGTTGATGTGGGTGCTGAGAACAGTACACTCTGGTCCTGGAGTACAAGGAGTTATCTTTCTAGCCCTGCTGGTGTGTGTGTGTGTGTGCGCGCGCGCGCGTGCGTGCATGCGTATAATCTTTGTTAACTATACATTGATGGTTGTTGTTCTTCACTAGCCTAGAATCTGAACCCTGGATGGAACTAGCCTTGTCTTCTTGGTGTTCACTTGAACCCTCTTCACTTTCTCTTACGGCTTGATGACACATGTTCATTTGATGTTGCTTGCTGGCAGGAAATTGTCTAAGATATTTTAAAATTCTCCATAGTACCTTCAGTATTAACAGCTGGCATATTTTTATTTCTCTTAATCTCTCCTTTTCTGGTTGATGATTTTTATGAAATTCAGCCATAGCAATCCTTATAAACTTGGTCCCAGAGAACATGGTGTTTTTTTGCAAAAAAGGTCAGTAGTTCCCTGGCAGGCAGTTGGATTATGTGCATTATGTTGGTATAGTTGGTTATAATTATCTGTCTGAAACTCCCAGACCTGTTGTTGCTTCCTTATGAAATCTTGATTGCTCTAGTTGCTGCTCATCCTGTATATAAGCCCCTCCCGTAGCCATGTGACTCACTGTTTGAAAGCTGGGGCAGTATAGTAGTAATTAACTGCCTGCCTCTCATTGCATAGAGATGAGAATTTAAATGTAGGCTTCCTGTCTAACACTTTCTTTCCCAAGTGTTTACTCCTGTTGACATGTAGCAGCACTCTCTTCTACCTCACCTTCTGAAGACGAGCCTCTAGACTGGTTTTTCCTCTTGTTGGAAATGATTAGTTTGCATATTCCTATTCCTATACAAGGGATTTTTTTTATAGAGGTACAGTTAGAAAATAATTTTGTTTTCTGCAGTTTTAAGAATGTCATTAACTGGTTTTTATTCATGTATAGACCTTAAAGGGTTTGGATTTTAAATGAAAGTAATTAAGTTTTTAGTAAATAAGTAAGTCAAATATATGGCAGGTTAGTTGGATTAAAGTTTATTAAGAATAGTATATTCTTAAGATGATAACTTTTATGAAGTATAGTTCTTTTAAAAATTGTCTGTGTAAAGTGACTCATTCATTATACTTTAATTACATTGTTTTGGCAATCAAAAATTACTCCCAGCTATACATCGTTAGAAAATAAGTATGAGAAGGAAGTTTTTTTCTGTTCCCTAAATAGGACATTTAGAAATAGCTGCTCTTAGCTTAGTGGCATGCATCTACAGTCCTGGCACTCTAGAGTGTGGGTCAGGGTGATAATGACTTTAAATCTAACCTGGGCAACTGAAGAACTTAAGTTCTGGGTCAGGGTGAGGACCTATTTGAAAAAAACCCAAAGGAGAGAACAGAGGGAGGGAGGGAGGGAGGGTTTTAAAGGGTTGGTATAGTTACATCTGATTCCCCAATGTCAAATCTTTGTAAGTTATATATAAAATAAACAACCCCCCCCAGTGTGCTTGCCTCTAATTTGTTATTACACATAGTTTGTGATTTTTTTTTTTCCTGGAAAGGTGAACAGAATGTCTCTTCCTTCCAGAGAGTGCATGCGTCTGATCAACGAAACAGTTATACCCAAATCTAGTATGGTGAACCAGTGAGATTAAGGGGTTGCTCACAAGAATATGGCCAAGATTCATCAGAAAAGCTGTATCACTGGAGTTCTCTGCCAACAATTTCTTACTGCCTGTTATGAAACTCTTGGGGAGGGGCCTTGTAAGTTTTATAAGCTTCCAGAGTCTTATGGATTTCCCTTCTCTCTGCAGGGTCAATATTCTAATACAACAGAAGCATAGGCATAGTCTTTGGTCTTTTAAGAGCAATTTAATTTTTCACTCAATTTATCAGTAACAGTTTGGTGTTGGAGATATGGATCTATGGTTAAGAGCACTGGCTGCTCTTCCAGGTGACCCAGGTTTGATTTCCAGCACCCACACGATTGTTCACAATCATACATAACTAACTGCAGATCCAGTGTCCTCTTCTGACCTCTACAGATACACAAGCATGCACATGCAGGTACCACACTCATGCCCGCAATTTTTTTCTTAAAAAAAAAAAAGTCTCTAAAATTTGAAATTTGCTGGTTAAAAGAAAGCTTTTGGGGACTTCCTTGTAGATCTTTTAGTTTGATTTTAATAACTTCTGCCATAATAGCATTGTTTAGTAAACCTGTCTATATAATTATCTTATAGCTAATAAGTATGTATTTTCCCAGAGTTTTTGTTAGCTTTTTAAAATGGAAGGCTTTTTTTTTTGAAGTTACAGTTACAGTTTTGAGGTTTTGTTCATGTTGGTGTAGTGTGTGTTCCTTTATTTTCACTACTACGTGATGGTTCCGTTTTATGAATATACTATTACCTGTTCTATTGTTGGTATACATCAGAATTTTTTTCTAGGTTTGCTAAGAAATACTGCTGTGAATATAATTGTGTTTGAAGGTTATAGAGCTAGACTTTGGCGTTGTTGATTGTATACACTGTTAACTCTACCGAGGTATGGTACAGCTTCTACTGGGGAATGACCCGAATACGCTAGAATTCAAGAGGAACGGGCCTGTAAAGGATGGAAAATTGAGATGAGTTCTGGTCTGTGTGGTTTTGGGTTTTAGCCAACTACTTTGTAGTGTCGAACAGGCATTTAAGCCTTGTTTGGTTTTTAGCTTCACCTGTCTTTGTTTTTTTTCTTGGACTGACTCATTCTGATGTGTCTTCTTTTCCTTCTTGAAGTGGTCTTTATTTTTGTTATTACCACCATCATGCTATGAAAGCTTACAAATTGCTTTATAATAATAGAAAATTTGTTCTGTTCTTATAGCATAACTCTCAAGTCATCATATGCAGTCTTTAATCTATCAGTTATTAGTGTTCTATAAAAATAGTTTTCTAGCCACCATGAATGGTATAAATAAAAAGAGAAGAAGTTAGCAAAGGGGGAAAAAAAAATAAAGGTGCAAGCTGAAACAAATACAGAAGCAAGGAAGAAATGGGGCCTTTAGAACTAGTGCAGACTGTATGTTACTCAGCCCTGTTGAGTTTTATTTTATTGTAGCAGAACTCTGTTGGTATTCTCAGTATTGATTTTTTTTTTTACAAATTTAATTATAATTTTAGTTGCAAGTTTCCTTATATGATCATAAAGTGCAACAGTTTATGTTTTGGAACCAGTAAACACAAATCTAGAATTACTTTCTAGCAATTTTTTTTTCTTTTTTCTTTTTTAGAAACAGAGTTTCTCTGTGTAACAGTCCTGACTGTCCTGAACTCGGCTCTGTAGACCAGACTAGCCTCACAGAGATCCTCCCTTCTCTGACTCCCAAGTGCTGGGGTTAAAGGCGTGTGCCGCTACCACCTGGCTTTGTTTGTTTGTTTTGTTTTTCCACTTTCTAGCAATTCTGGTAGTAGAAATTTTACTTTCTTCAGTAGAATCTATTTAGAGGAGCTTGTTTGATGGTGCTTTGGCTTGTTGGCTAATAATACTGTTGATAATTTCTTAAACTCTTTACATAAGAAAGAGTATGTATTTCTCTACTGATTCTGCTTACTTGGAAAGGGAATTAAACATTATGTTAATATATAGAAAAATTAAGGCTTTAGAATTTGTTACTGTGTCATTGGGAGGAAGTTGAAAAGAAACAGAAGTGCTTATGTGGGATGGGCTTTGCTGCAGTGCTAGCCTGGAGCCAATACTCTAGCTACTCTAGGAGCACCTAGAGGAGGGGCAGGCAGAAGGGCAAGACTTAAAGCTTCCCTGAGAGTGAAGAATCAAGAGTTGCCTTGGAGTTAGTGCTTTCTTTAGTCCTGTGGTACAAGGCTGCCTTTCCCTATGTAATCAGTCATTCTGGTTACCCTCTCTTTTGTACCTTTGCCCCCTTGGCTGCTGTATCTCATTCTCCTTTTTCCCTTCTCCCACATGACCTAGTTCAGTCAGGATCATGTCCACTCTGAACTGTCCCAGATGTTCCTGTCTGTCTGCGTTCTCCCCCATGTCTCCAGGAAACTTTGTCCACCACCACCACACCTAGGAGCAGTTATGCCCTTTCCTTTCCTTTTTATTTCTTTCATTCAGTCTTAAATTTGTCAATCTGTCTGCATTTGTCTTTGAAGTGCTAATACTACAGACATGTGCCTCCTTGCCTGGCAAAATAGTGTATATTAGATAGCAGTTCTTTTGCTATTGAAAATCTAGTAGTGAAGAGCAGAGGTGAAAACATTTTAGAAAATTTAAAACGATAATTTTGAAATAATTATAGTAAGTATTCTGGTGGAAGCTTTACCCCCCGGCATCCATATACTCAAAGAGTATGGAATGTTCTAGTAGAAGTTCCACCCTCCCACATCTCTCTCCAAACCCTGCCACATCTCAGAAAGCCCACCAAATGATGACCCCTCCCCCAGAGATGTTCAAGACCACCCCCACAGGGTATTTAAACTGCCTCCCAGAAAACAGACATGTGGTTTTCTGGTCTCTCTCGTCTCCTCTCTGGGAGGCTGAAAAATCATCTGCGAGTGTTTTATCCATTAAATCTGGGCCTTTTCTTTCTTTTGTTTTCTTTTTCTTTTTGGTTTTTCCAGACAAGGTTTCTCTGTAGCTTTGGAACCAGTCCTGGAAACTAGCTTTTGTAGACCAGGCTGGCCTCGAATTCACAGTGATCTGCCTGCCTCTGCCTCCCGAGTTCTGGGATTAAAGGCGTGCACCACCACTGCCTAGCTAAATCTGGACTTTTTCTAATTCAGTTTGATTTGATCTGATTTGGATTGCTACAATGGTGGAGCAAAAGTTACAGAAACTTTTCAGTAAGGAGAAGTCCCATGTTGTCATTTATCTTTCCTCTAATTCTTACTGCCTTACTGCACAGTATCAAAGCTGAAGTTGACTTGCACTTTTTGTAAGACTAGTTCTTTTTGCTGTGAGGTGGTGACGCACATTTTTAATCCCAGCACTCAGGAGGCAGAGGCAGGTCGATCTCTAAGTTTGAGACCAGCCTGGTCTCCAGATCGAGTTTCAGGACAGCCAGAGCAACACAGAGAAACTCTGCCTTGCAAAACAAAGAAGGAAAGAAAGAATAGTTCTTTTCCATTTCAACGTGCGTATAGGGCTAAGGAGATGGTTGAGTGGGTAAAGGTGAGTAAAAACGCTTGTTGCTTAAGCATGAGGACCTCAGTATGGATTTCTACCTCATTATATAAAGCATCATACTGTTGTAAACCTCAGTGCTGCTAGGTAGAGATGAAGATCCTTGGGGATTGTTGGCCAGCTAGTCTAGCAAACTGGTCATCAGTGAGAGACCCTATTTCAGAAAGTAAGGTGGAGAGCCATAGAGGAAGCTATGCAAAGTCAATCACTGGCCCCTGTGTAACATGAGGAGTCGGCTTGTTGGGGTTTCTGTCCCACCCGGTACCCCATAGCCGGCAAGTCTCAAAGAAAATCACACACAGGACTCCATAAGATTATAAACTGATTGGCCCATTAGGTCAGGCTACTTATTAGCTCTTATAACTTATATTACCCCATTATCCTTATCTACGTTAGCCACACGACTCAGTACCTTTTCTAGCTGGGCAGCTCACTGTTGCTTCTTTGGTGATCTGGGCAGGACTGGCTGAGGGAGCTTCCTCCTCCCTAGCCTTCTCCTATTCTCATTGCCCCGCCTCTACTTCCTGTCTGGTTGACCCGCCTCTACTTCCTGCCTGGCCAATCAGCATTTTATTAAAATACATGATTGACAGAATACAGATAATTCTCCCACACCACCCCTGCACATAAATGCATGTCTGTACACCCACAACACCAATGGTATGTTCATGTAATTTTTGGCACCAACACCATACAAAGATGTTGAAAGCAGTCCCCAATCTGTTTTCCATTTCTGTGATTCCATCAAATCCTATTTAAAAATATTTAAAAAATGAAATTATATATAACTGTTTAAAATAGGCTTTCTTAACAGTCAACCTAATCACTTGAGATAATCCACTCAAGTTATGTCAATCAACCTTTCATCCCTTTTAGTGACTGAGTATGATTTCATGATTATGACAGACCTTGATTTATCAAAGCACAATAATTTGTTTCTCAGCTGCTCTGAGCATTTGGATTTCAAGATTTTGTAGTTTGCCCCCCCTTTTTCTTTTAAACAATAGTGTGAGTCTTAATGTATCCTTGACTATGTGACTATGTAGTTGTGACTATGTAGTTTTGAATTCCTAATTATTTTTGCTTAATTCCCTCCCCAGTCCTCCTCTTCCCCCTCCACTCCTTTCTTTGTTGAGGATTAAACTCAGGGCCTCAAGCCTGTTAAGCATTCTACCAAGGCTTAGAGTTTTATGTAGTTAGTTATGAGAGGTAATTTATTTGGACTAGACACTAGTAGATTTATTTCATGTTTTTTATTTGCTTGTTTTTATTTTTGTTTTTTGATGTGCTAGGTATTGAACCCTGGTCTTGCATGTGCTAGGCAAAGTGCACTGCCATTGAGTTTGCCTGTGACTTACAATATGGTGAAGGAACTGTGTTTTTGTAGATTTTTCTGCTGGACTTGGGTGACACGCACCTTTATAGCACTCAAGAGGCAGGCAGGATGTCTGAATTTGAGGCCAGCTTAGTCTGTATAGTAAGTTCCAAGATAAGAGCTACATAATGAGACCATGTCTCAAAAATAAAAAAAACCACGTTTGTTCTCTGGGAGGCAGTTTAAATAACCCATGGGAGGGGTCATCATTTGGTGGACTTTCTCAGGGGTGGAATCTGAATTGAGGCAACTCCCAGGGGGAGGGGGCTTGGAATTAAACTTCCAGAATATTCCAGACTCTTTGAATATATGATGCCAGGGACTGGGGTGTAGCTTTCATCCAAATATTTCTGACTCTTTGAATATATGGATGCCAGGGACTGGGGTGTGGCTTCCACCCAAACAATATGTCCATGTGAGGATCTGGCATGTGTGTGCAGGTGCCCATGGAGGGCACAAGAGGGTGTGGGATATGCTGGAACTGGAGTTAAAGATGGTTGTGATCCACCTGATGTAGATGTTGGAATCTGAACTGTGATCCTCTGGAAAAATAGCAGCAAGCACTCTTAACTGCAGAATCATGTCTCTAGTCCCCCCAAAAGGGCAATTGAGGACCATTGCTTTAACATCACTGCATCAAAATTTGGTTTTACCATAGTGAGGACTGAGTTTGACTCCAGACACAACATGGGCTAGTGAGTATCTAGAACCAGTGGGCAGGGAGTGGGGAGTTGTGAGTGGAAAATGATGAAGAAATCCATGGGCTAAGCAGATATTCTTGCTAAATGTACATAACAAGAGTTTTTCTAAATCAGGCCAGAGTAAGGTAATAAAGCATCACTTGGGAGGATAAGAGGGACTTGATCAGCTATTGGGTAATAGAGGGTCCTGCTAAGTTGGCTAACTCTTACATATTAATTTAATTTATCTCCATTAATCTGTGAATCACCATGAGGTTGTGACCTACCAGCAGTTTCAGCACGTCTGTCTCCAGCAGCAGATCCATGGCATCTCTTCTCCACCTTTCTTCTCCCAGCATTCAGTCCAGTTTTCTCCACCTACCTAAGTTCTGCCCTATCAATAGACCAAGGCAGTTTCTTTATTCATTAATGGTAATAAACACACACAGAGGGGATTCCCACATCACCTCCCCTTTTCTGTTTAAATAAAAAGGAAAGTTTTAACTTTAACATACTAAAATATATAACAAAACAGTTATCAAGCAAAAATTACAGTTGCAATATTTATATCTGCTTTATCTTTTATCATAACTAAGGAAAACTGTAACTATAAATTCTTCAACTCCTATCAAAGACTCCAGAAGGATATATTACCTAAGTAAACAGGAAGTACGTTGTAAGCAACTTCCAAAACTCTAGAATTGACAGAGACATCTCGCTACTTGGACATTCACCCAAAGTTCTTCTGTACCGTTGGGGCAGCCATCTTCAGCCTACAGGCCCATAGTATTTAGCAGACTTTTCCATGAAGCAGAAAATTTCAAAGACAGTTCAGTCACTTTCTTCTGTATCCTGCAGAATGTCTTGCAGACTCTTTCATGAAGCAGGAACCCTGAAGGATCATCTCACCTTGAGGCAAGTTCAACAGTCATTTCTCTGCGGGTTCTGCATATCCAGTCAAACAGTTCAGGAAATAACAGTTTCTTGCCCAAATGGCTAGGAAACTCCATAAGGAGCCTCTTCAATGCCGATCTTCCTTTTGAAGTAGCTTGTGCTGCCAGGAGTAGATGTGTCTCATTGTCACGAAAAGTCCGTAGTTATTAAAACATTTTAAATGCCATATTCTGAAGGCCTCTGAAAGATTTGAAGAATATTTATCTAACTGAATTATATATCTAGAAAACCTAACTAACATGACTACAAGCTTGACTATTATAGATGATTATCTATTAACCTATATTCCTTAATTATGCATTGCATTTTTGAATGAACTATACAAACGCAATACCTTAATCAAGAGCAGAAATATACATATAACAAAATTGTCCTAAATTTGTACCAATAAACTAAGATCCATACCCATGCAAATTTCTATAGCATATCCTCCTTTAAATGTAAACAAACATTTGTAGACAATATTTGGGAATATGGGCATAGTTTTATTCAAACTTCTTCCTGCTGTTTGGGGGCACTGTTAATCAGGTGTTTCATGTTGTATACTGTGTCTTAGGTTCATCTCAATCAACAGTTGGGAAAAATAATTTTTTGAGGGTGTTCATGGCAACCTTTCAGGGAGGCGTGGTCTATCAAACCACACCAGTCTGGAAGCAATCCTCAGCTTCTCATCCTCTGTGGAAACAAAAGAAGAACCTCTTTTCCAAAGCAACTTAGACCCAGATTCTGAAGTCAAGATACCTTTATAATGTACATGCTGGTTTAGCTTAGCAGCTCATACAGTGAAATGTCTCTCTTACTTATCTCCTTTGCGGTCAAAAAATTCAAAGAAAACATAACAATATATATAATCCAGACTCTTTGTGAATTTTCCGTCTTTATGTGGCTTATTTTTCTTCACTCCTTTTGATCTTTGACTATTTGTACTCTGTCTCTTTAAAGACTTTACTCCCCCCCTTTTTAAAAAAGCATTAACTTTATGACTCTCTCTACTCTTTTTATTCTCTCTTTCAAGCCTTCGTACATTTATCCAACACTATGACTCATCTGGATTTGTCTTTGTTGTATATCTGTAATTCTTTACTGTCTAGGAGTGCTTTTTAAAATGCTAAGCGCTTCTTAAAACTTAAGTTGTGCCATTATTATGGGAAACACAGCAGTTTCTGCTTGCCTGCCCAGTCTAAAACTTAAGCTGCACCATTATTATGGTATGTATGGTACTTCCTGCTCGCTCAGCACAGTCCAGCATGGCAGAGCTGCTTGGCCGCCTCTGAGAGACTTGCACAGTACCCCATCTCTAGGCACACAGCCGGTCCATGCCACCATTAAGCAAGCTGCAGCAGTCTGCTCACAAACTCCACTCAAATGCTCTGTCTCCTGAAAGAGCCAGAGGTTGCGCTAGCAGCATAGCTCAGAATGCCTGCATTTCAAAACGACTCAGCTTTTTTCCTGCCACGGCTGAATCAGGAAAATCTCTCTTAAAGGAGCTGCAGAAACTTTCCAGTAAACAGCAAGAGACTGTCTTAAACTATGTTTTTTTTTTTATTTTTTAATTTTTTTGGTCTAGAATTTCTTTTCAAGCCCTCTCAGGTTTTATGTGGATTTAGTTAGCCATGGGGGCACCAATCTGTTGGTGAGGGCTGCCGCTTGTTTGTCCTAGTTGCCCAGAACCGAAATAACCACACAGAAACTGTATTAATTAAATCACTGCTTGGCCTATGCTCTAACTTCTTTTAGGCTAACTTTTACATATTAATGTAACCCACCTCCATTAATCTGTATATCACCACTAGGTTGTGGCCTACCAGCAAAGTTTCAGCCCATCTATCTCTGGCGGCAGATCCACGTTGTCTCATCTTCACCTTCCTTCTCCTAGCATTCAGTCCATTTTTTCCTGCCCACCTAAGTTCTGCCCTATCAACAGGCCAAGGCAGTTTCTTTGTTCGTTAATGGTAATAACAACACACAGAGGAGACTCCCACATCAACTAGTGGTCTTCTATGTGTTAATTTGCTGTTCATATGATCTCTTAAATGAGATGCCTGTCACCTTTTAAAAAAAAGTTTTTTTGTTGAAATTTTTTCTTTGTATTGTTGAATTTGAACACCTCTCCCCCAGCATTGCTGGATATTGAACCTAGAACCATGTTGGTTCTCTCAAGCACTCTACCACTCAACTATACTCCCATCCCTATTATTGAGCTTCGAGATGAATATATATATTTGGTGCCTGGAACTAGCTCTTGTAGACCAGGCTGGCCTCGAACTCACAGAGATTCTCTTGCTTCTGCCTTCTGAGTGCTGGGATTAAAGGTGTGCGCCCCTACTGCCCAGAGGCTTCTTATGTTCTTTTTTTAAAAAATATTTATTTACTATGTATACAATATTCTGTATGCGTGTATGCCTGCAGGCCAGAAGAGGGCACCAAACGTCATTACAGATGGTTGTGAGCCACCATGTGGTTGCCAGGAATTGAACTCAGGACCTTTGGAAGAGCAGACGATGCTCTTAACCTCTGAGCCATCTCTCCAGCCCAGCTTCTTATATTCTTGATGAGTCATTTGTTAACATGTGTACTTTGTAAATATATTCTCCAAGTCTTTATCTTGTTCTTCCCCTTTACGTGTTTAAATCTTAAGTTTAAGTTACCATGGTATTTTAACTGTCACTAGTGCTTGTGTGTGTGTTAGTAAATAAGAGTGTTTGCCAAACATGTGCCAGGCCCTGGATTCAATTCCCAATCCACAAAAATAAGCCACAGGAAATCCATTAACCATTCAGAACCCATCAGTAACAAACACTGTTATGGATAGTACAGTTGTTGACCCTAAGTGTCTTAAGTATTACTTAATAATTCTTGTATTAGGGCTGATTTTACACAGTGCAGCATAAATTGATCTAAGAGGAAACTCAAAATTACTTTTGAACTTTTCTATCTTAACATGCTGGAAAATTTTAGGACAAAATCTTTGGTGAAAAAACCAGACACTTACTTGATGTTTGTCTTTTTTGTTGTTACATTTCAGTTCATTTTGTATGTTTGTGTTTGTGTGCGTGCACATGTGCTGTGGTATGAGTGTTGAGGTCAGAGGGAAATTTGCAGGAGTCAGTTCTCACCTTCCGTTATGTGGGGCCCGGGGGTTGAACTCAGGTTCCTTACTGGTCTTGGCAGCAGGCACCTTTACTTGCTGAGACATCTTACTAACCCCAGTGTTTGGTTTTAATAGGTTCCCTTGAACACACATAGTGCTAACAGACTGTGCTAAGTGTCCTAGTAAGTGAAGAGATTTGACCACTCCGCCTATGTAAATTCTGTACCTGTGCTTATATGTGTTATAGGTTTGTGGTTCACTTCTGAGTTACAGAAATAAAATCATACTTAATTTTCCTCAGCAAGCCTTAAGATTAGTTTTTTAAAATTACTTTTTTGTTTTTAGAGGCAGGGTTTCTCTGTGTAGCTTTGGAGCTTGTCCTGGAACTTGTTCTGTAGACCATGCTGGCCTCGAACTCACAGATCTGCCTCCCGATTGCTGGGATTACAGGTGTGTACCACCACTGCCCAGAAAGATGAGGGTTTTTTGTTTGTTTGTTTTTTGAGATTTTGTATGACTGTGCACAACATGAATTCTTGGTACCTGAGGAGATTAGAAAAGGGATCAAAACCTTTGGAACTGGAGTTACCTACTAGGAACTTGAACCCAGGTCCTCTGGAAGAACAGTATGTGCTCTTAATGATGAGCCATCTCTCCAGTCCCTAAGATTAACTTTTAAAAATTCTTTCTGAAATTTATTTTACTATTACTCTCATATAGGAGTACAACAGGACCTGGCAGTGGCGGCACATGCCTTTAGTTCTAGCACTTGGGAGGCAGAGGTAGGTGGATCTCTGTGAGTTCGAGGCCAGCCTGGTCTGCAAGAGTAGTTCCAAGACAGGCACCAAAGCTACAGAGAAGCCCTGTCTCGAGAAACAAAACAAACAAGCAAAAAACAATACAGCAGGAGGTTAGATAATCTAGATTTTCTAATTACGGTGTATTTGAATATTGGGGGTGTTTCTCCTTTTAAAAATTAGATTTAGCCTAAAGCACAAACCTTTTTTAGCTGTGGAAACAATGTTATAATAATTAGTGTTGTAATAAATAGTGTTTTTTGCTTGTTACTCATCATTTGATCCATTGCAAATATCTGGTAGAATTACATCAGTGGGCTATTTTTGCTTTTATGAAAATTAGTTTAACACAGTGGTTATCTCTTCTATACACATTTTCAGGGTGGACTTATAGTTTCCCCCAAGTGACTTTGGAGTAAAATACGCTATTTCTAAAGTGAAAGCATAATGTGTTTTTTAAATTTTTAATTTAGGGGAAATTTTTCTAAGATTATAAAGATTTTTGGATTGGAAAAATGAAAACACCAGTCCTTCAAATTGATGTCTACCCTCCCTCATTCCTCTTAGTGACAGTCTAAGAGTAGAACTGAAATATTCTAGGCCCTGGTTATATTATGGAAAATACATGAGGAGACCCCGAAAAGCTCCTAAGTGCAGACAGTGTTGCCAGTTGCTGTCAGGGTCATGCTCATTTCTTGGACAATGAAAGATTAAGCTGTGGCAGCCTGTCTCCTGAGTGGAGTCTGTAAGAAAGACTGATAGACTAGACAGACCGTTTTGAGTTGTCCCAGTTGGTGTGAGTTTACTTGTCATTGCCAAGACTATTAAACTTCAGCATGCCATTATACTAAATGTTCCAAAGATCTTGAATGGGACATAGATTCCGTTCATACTGCTTTTGAAAATTTCCTACTGAAATAGTAGTTTCCTATTTGAAGTTTTAGTTTAAAAAAATAAAACAGAACCCTCAGTGGAATTGTTTTTAAAATTTCAGACCCATGAGTTTCAGGCCAGCCCTAGAGTCCACAGTAAGACCTGTCTCAACAAACAAGAAAACAAGCTCTAAATAAACATGCGTATTTTTAAATAGATTAAAAATTGTTAGTGTCTTCCACCTTTCATTTTCCCCCTACCTTTATTTTTATAAATGTCCCTTGAAGCAATAGGGTCCTTAAAAGGACTGTATTAGTGTGGTTGAAATCTGCCTCTCAGACCAGTACAATCAAATACAATACCCTTACAAATCCTAATGTTATAAATAGGAATTGGAGTGAAATTGAAACTGGTTATTAAGGTTTTGCACCTTGGAATGGTAATGCACACCTTTAATCTCAGCGCTGAGGAAGCAGAGACACAAGAGCTCTGAATTCAAGACTAGCCTAGTCTACACTAGGAGCGCCAAGTCAGCCAGAGCTGCATAGTGAGACCCTGCCTCAAAATGCAAAGATTTTGTGGTAAGAGAGCCAGCAAGATAGCTCAGCAGGGATAAGGAAAATGTGGTACATTTACACAATGGAGTACTACATAGCAGAAAAAAATAACGACATCTTGAATTTTGCAGGAAAATGGATGGATCTAGAAAACATTATTTTAAGTGAGGTAACCCAGACCCAGAAAGAAAATATCACATGTATTCACTCATAGGTGGTTTTTAAACATAAAGCAAAGAAAGCCAGCCTATAAACCACAATCCCAGAGGACTTAACAACAATGAGGACACTAAGAGAGACTTAACAATCTACATGGGAAGTAGAAAGTAGAAAAAGACGAAAAATCTCCTGAGTAAATGGGGACCTTGGGGAGGATTGAAGGAGTGAGGGGAGAAAAAAAAGGATAGCTCAGGAGATAGAGGAGTTTGCTGCCAAACCTGGTAACTTGAGTTCAGTGCCCGGGAACAGTATGGTAAAAGGAGAGAACCAGTGGCTGCAGGTCGCCCTACAGTTGCCACCCTCCACTTGCATGGTGGTACTGAAAGGGTGTGTGTGGGGGTGGGGTTCCCTCCATAGTGCATAAATAAAAACGCAGTAAGAGAGGAGAAAGTGAAAGTGGAAGAAAAATTGTACATCTCAGTGTTGTTTTCACCAGTTCTTGGATGTTTTTTGATTTTAATACTGTTCATTAAAACTTTAAGTTAAATGTGAATATTTTTAACTATTTTCTTTATTTTCCATTGAACTATATGTTCTTTGGTCAGTAACCGTTAGTTTGAAGATGAATAACTTTACCTGTGAAATAGTTTGTGCTGATTTTACACATTTATTTTAACAAGTTTTTTCTTAAATAAGTCTTTTTTTTTAAAGCAGATTTATGAAAATATGCCTCAGTTTGATACTGTCTTGGAATTCATGAGATGGAAGCATAGGTCAAAGCTGTTTGAAGAAAATTGGAACTACGGTTTTATCTGACCACATCCCTGAGGTAAGGAAAATAAAATCAAGCCATAGAAAATGCTTTCTTTATTATTGAAAATAATCTTTCTGTGTCACTGCTGCAACTTCATTTGAGCGTCTTTAGTTTCCTTGTCACACCAGAACTTTGTGTTAGCTGCTCACTTTCTTGAATCGCCTTTCTTATGAATTAATAATTTTAATGTATTTTCATCTTAGAAATAAATGTTCGCCCCTTCAAGAATGCCCTGAGATCCAGTGGCATTTGCATTAGTTCGTTTCCCTCAGTGACTGAGATATCTGAGGTATTTAACTTACTGTAGCACAAATTCTAATAATAAAAACCCGGAGTCAGATATTAGGGGGTGAGAGCTGAGAGATCAGAGAAACAGTATAGCTAGTCACTAGAGAGAGACCTTCTACTGAATCTTCAGACTGAAGGGGCTATCGTGTCTCTATGAATCTTCAGACTGCATCCTCAGACTCAGAGTGCCATTACTCTTGTCTCCTCCTGTTTTATATTTCTGTTTCCACCTCCTTACTGCTTGGATTAGGGGCATGTGACACCCACTCCCCTCTACTGGAATTAAAGGTGTGAGCTAACACCTCCTGGCTCTGTCAATCTAGTGTAGCCCAGGCTGGCCTTGAAACTCACAGAGTGCTAGGATTAAAGGTGTGTCCTACCACTGCCTGGCTTCTGTGGCTAACTAGTGGCTTAGCTCTGTACTCTGATCTTCAGACAAACTTTCTTGTTAGATCACAGACAAAATATCATTATAACTTACAAAGAGGAAAGATTTATTTTGGCTTTGTTCTGGGTTCTAGTTCAAGATCAAGATACCCTGTTGCCTTGGACCTCTGGCAGTGTAGAACACCATGGTGAGAGTTTGTGAAAGAGTAGACTGCTGCCCTCCTAATCCTGAGAGATACCAAAGGGAGAGGCTGGGGTCCAGTGTCCTCTTCAGTGACTGGCTTCCTAGGAGAGTCACCATCTCACAGTTGTGCCATCTTATGACTGAGGCCTTCACTCATATACCTGCAGGGGATACTCAACCATACGCAGTCAGTCTTTTGATGTTCCACAGTGACATTTCAGCTCCTGACTTTATTTAATGACTTATTTGTGCAGCTCTTTATAGTTTCAACTGCTGGTAATTTCTGATCTAGGTGACACAAAAACTTTCTTTTATTTTGAAGAGATTACATGAGTTGACTCAAAATTTTAAACAACATATCATATACCAAAGTCTTTCACTATCCTCAATTCAACTGTTCTTCTCTCTACCTTCCATCTTAGTGACCTATATTTTATAGTTAATTTATTGATCTGCTTATGTATTGTCTGCCATCTTGGCTTAATTTTAATATCTAATATTTTTCTATGAAACCATGCGGTGGCTAGGCACGGAGGCACACACCTGTAATCTTGGCCACTTTAGGACTGAAGCTGGAGGATAGGCAAGCCTGAACAACTAAAAAGAGTGGGGATAGTTAGGTAGAAAAACACTTTGTAGCATGTGAATGACCCTGGATTCAGTCTCTGTTACCAAAGCTGAAGAGGTAAGGAATAAAGAGAGATAAAGAAACCAGGCAATATTCTTGATTTTCTTTCCCTAAAAAAAAAAAAAGATTTTGTCATATTTTTATTTGTATGTATGTCTTTATGGAAGTATGTTTAAACCTGTGTGTGAGTGCCCACAGAGGGCAGAAGATGGTGCTAGATCCTCAGGAACTGATTGTGAGCCACTTGGTATGTGTGCTGGGAACTGACCTCAGGTCCTTTGAAAGAGAAGCAAGCACTCTTAATCACTAAGCCATCACTGCAGTCAACTTCTTGATTTTCAAATTTATTTTTTAAAAAGGTATGCATAATGAGAGTACCTGCTTACAAAGTATTAGGATTAAGTGAAATATATAGAATAATTCATTTATTAAACTGATTTATTTATTTGTGTGGTGGAGAGTTGATACTTGCCATATTGTGTATGGAGGTCAGAGGACATCTTGGGCCAATCAGATATCTTCTTGCACCATGTTTGTTCCAGGTTCGACTCAGGTCCTCATGCCTGTCAAGTGCCTTTATTTACCACGCAGTGTCACTGACCCAATAGAGCTCCTTAAAAAGGGCCTTCTTTGGGTACAGGGAACTGTGCTAGGCATTGAGTCCAGGTCCTTGGGTATGCTAAGCAATTACTCTACTACTTAGCTACATTCTCAGCAGTTAGACTTCTTAAATGTTGACATTAATATTATTTTTAATATTATTGAATGTTGCTAATTATAATTATTACTAGGACTCTCAATCTTAATATTATTTACTTGTGACTTCATTTTTACATGGTGTAATGTTATATATGTGTGTTTTGTGTGTTTCATATGTCTTCAAAGAATTATCATTTGGTTTTATAGATGAACTCCACTTTTTTGTTATGTTTAATAAAATTTAGCATGCTGACTTCATTTGATAACCATTCCTGTGTTTTCATTCAATTTGTATGTATGTGTGTGTATATGTGTATACACATACATAGTCCTTGGTCATGGTGAGGCAAAACTTCGTGGTAGTGGGAGTGTGCAGTAGAAGAGGCTCTTCATGATGGATAGAAAGCAGAGTGAGGCCAAGGACTGGTGGTTAAATATAACTTTCACCCCGCCCTTCTACATCCAGAGCCTCCCAACAGTAGTGCCCACATGTGCCTGTGATACATGAACCAATGGTGCACATCTCATGTTCAAACTATAACTTCTGGCTGGGCGGTGGCGGCGCACACCTTTAATCCCCGCACTCGGGAGGCAGAGGCAGGCGGATCTCTGTGAGTTTGAGACCAGCGTGGTCTACAAGAGCTAGCTCCAAGACAGGCTCCAAAGCTACAGAGAAACCCTGTCTCAAAAAAAACCCTATAACTTCTGTTATTTCTAGGATTTTGAAGTTATAAGTGTACACATTGATCATCCCTTGGCCTAATTAGAGCTTTCTGCTACTCGCAGTGCTACTCACTATCTGTTACGGTGATCTGCCTGCCTCTAAGTGTGACCAACACCTGGCTCTTTCACTTTTTCTTAGACGTTTACAGCAGGGTACAGCAGTACATACTTGTTATGCCAGCAGTTCAGCAGTTGGGAGGTTTAGGAGTTGAAGGCCAGCCTCAATGATGTAGCCAGCTTAAAGTGAACATACAGTTCTTATATACACACCACCTTTGAACCTGTTGCCAGTATCTTTTTACTGGAAGATTATTAAATTTAGATAGTTCCTGGCATTTCCCTAATTAGATTATTATTAACCCCAAAGAATTGAGAAGAAAGACCATGGACTTAAATCATCATGATCAAATTAATTAAAGCAAGTTTTTTTATTTGTAAATACAGGTTGCCTCCTTTAAGGAAGGATTTAAGAGGTCAGCATTGGACATGGGAAAGACAAGCTCAGGGGTGGGGGTTTTCAAATGGGGGATTTGATGGACAAAATAGGTGGGGCTAAACAAACAGAAGATAAGCATAGCAAGTTAGTCATAATGACCTCCTAAAACAGAGACATAAAACTGCAAAGTAGTTACAACAGCCTTTTGAAACAAAGGTAGGATTGCAAGATGGTTATAACTTTTTGAAATAAAGGCTTGCAAAGAAGGCAAGACCAGAGGGAACCTTCATCCAACGATGGATGGCGATACAGACGGAGACCCACATTGGAGCACCGGACTGAGCCCCCCAAGGTCCAAATGAGGAGCAGAAGGAGGAAGAACATGAAAAAGGAAATCAGAACCGCGAGGGGTGCGATCACCCACTGATACAAGGGGACTGATCTAATGAGAGTTCACCAAGGCCAGTTGGACTGGGACTGAACGAGCACGTGATCCAACCAGATTCTCTGAATGTGGCCGGATTCTCTGAATGTGACTGGCATGGGGTCTTTCTGAAAAGCCATTGACAATGACTCTGGGACTTGTTTCCTCTGCATATACTGGATTTTTGGGATCCAGTCTGTTTGGATACTTACCTTTCTGGACCTGGAGGGAGGGGGGAGGAACTTGAACTTCCCACAGGGCAGGAAACCCTGACTGCTCTTAGGGATGGAGAGGGAGGAGGAGAGGGAGTGGGGGGAGTGGGAGGGTGTTGGGAAGAGGGGCGGAAATGGAAACTTTTATAATTTAATAAACTTTGAAAAAAAAAAGAAATAAAGGCATGGTTGCTGTTCCCTGAAGCAGGCAACACAGAACCATTTGTAGTTAAGGTTATAGGTAGAGTATAGCCTAATCCTTGAGAAACAGGTTTAACATAAACCGATGAACCTAATTTGTTTTTACTCTAAGATGGTTTTTAAGCATAAAGTGGATGTAGGTTGGTCAATCAGTTACATGGTTTGTACAAAAGGAGTGTGTGTGTGGTATTTATGTGTTTATATATTCAGTTGTTTAACTTGGTAGATGACTGTGGTGCTGTTAAAATAAAATCCAGGCAATACTTGCTATAAGCAGTATAGTTTGGGAAAGGTATATTTACATGTAATTAAATTACTTAAGATCTTTTATTTTTATCTGAAAACTGAGTAGATAGCTGTGAAAACAGTGGAAATTAATTTCCACTAGATCAGAGCTGGAAGTGAGCAGACTTTTATATCTTTTTATTGTTGTTGTTTGGTTGGTTGGTTTTGTTTTTGTTTTTTGAGACAGGCTTTCTGACTGTCACTTTTGGAGACTATCCTGGAACTTACTTTGAAGACCAGGTTGGCCTCAAACTCAATGGAGATCCACCTGCCTCTGCCTCCCTAGTGCTGGGATTAAAGGCGTGCGCCACCAGTGCCCAGCAATCATTTTGGTTTTGTTGTAATAAAAATAAGGTTATTGTTTTTCCTGCCTACTTTGGAGAAAAGTCTGGTTTTTTTATAAAATAAAGATAATTAATATAGCGTTTAAGTTTCTTCTGCCCTAATCAGTTATTTCTTATCTTAGTAAGTATTTACTTGTTACCGACTATGTGCCAAACAAGGTTCTAGATGTCTGTCCCATGTTTGGTGTGACTATAGCAGACATGTCTATCCTCTGAAGCAGTAAACAACACAAAGAACAAAGACTCAGGCCTGGTGTCCTACACACATGTGTTTCATAGCAAAATAGGAGTTGAGGCAGGAGGATCACAAGTTGAAGGACCGTCTAGAATACATAGTAAGACTCTGTCTATAAAAATTAAACGAAAACAGTAAATGAAACTGGGTACAGTGGTTTATCAGTGTACCTTAGCATTTGGGAGACGAGGCAGAAGGATTTCAATGAGTTTGAAACCAGCCTGGCCTTCTTAAGTGAGTTTTGCTTTGTTTTGTTTTTTGATTTTTTTTCCAAGACAGGGTTTCTCTGTGTAACGCCGACTGTCCTGGAACTTGCTCTGTAGACCAGCTGGCCTCAAACTCACAGATCTCCTTGTTTCTGCCTCCTCAGTGCTGGGATTAAAGTTGAGTGCTACCACACCTGGCATTCTTAAGTGAGTTTTTACATCAGCTTGGACTATAGGGTGTCATCATTTCTCAAATAAAATAAAATAAAATAGGGAAGATGGAATATCAAAGTATGCCAAGTGCTAATGAGAAAAACCTGGCTGGAGGAGAGAGGAGAACAAGAAGGCCTTCATTGACACTACTGTGCAGTTTAGATAGGATTGGGTAGGGTTACGTAGGGTAGAGTAAGGCGAGGATTTTGAATTAGCTCAGAGGCCATATGACAATACATATCTTCTGATATCCTGGGGAAATGATGTAGGTGGCAGCACTCTTCTTATGTCAGTCCTTTGTTGTAGTTTGTTTAAGGAATAGCCATAGGTCAGTGCAGATAGAGTAGTGGAACTGGAGTCTGCTGAACGTTTGTAGACCTAAGCTTTTACTTAACCCTAAGGTAATCAGGCTACCATTGGAGGGATTTAAACAGAGGTATGGTTAATCCTGATCAGAATTAGGATTGTTCTACCTGTGTTGTGACTATGTGGTGAATAAAGGTACTTGTGGGGTATTTGTAGACCATTTAGGTGGTTGTCTGAATAGTCCAAATAGAGGAAATTAGAGAATAAAAGAGGTTGTGAGAAGTATGTTTGGGTGGGGGGATCAGGGTATAATCTGAAGGTGGAAATGGTTGGTGATAGGATGATGTGGTGGAGCACTTATGAATGGCTGAGGATTTAAGTGCGAATAACTCTAGCCCTGTTAGCTAAGATGTAGACAACCACAGACCTAGTAAATATAAGAGGGGAAATATCAGGAAAAATAAATTACATAGCTGCTGATAAAATATTAAATCACTTTGTACTATTTGTGTCATATTAAATGTAAGAACATTTTCATTTATTATACACTGACCATGCTTCCTCACTCCCATTAGTTCCTTTTCGTATACTAGATTGTTTGCTTCTGCTTTCACATTGTGTTAGTTAGGGTTTCTATTGCTTGAAGAGACACCATGGCCATGGCAACTCTTACAAAGGAAAACACTAATTTGAACTGACTTACAGTTTCGAAAGTTTAGTCCATTATCATCATTGTGGGAAGCATGGCAGTATGCAGGCAGACACAGTGCTGGAGAAGAAGCTGGGTTTTACATCTGGTTTGGCAGGCAGCAGCAAGTGGATGCCACACTAGGCATGACTTGAGCATCTGAGACCTCAGAAACTCCTCACAGTGACACATTTCCTCCAACAAGGCCACACCTCCTTATAGTGTCACTCACTATGGGCCTATGGAAGGCATTTTCATTCAAAGCACCACACTTATCATAAATACATACATGATTTTGTGTATCTATATAAAATATAAGAACCATGAGAAAAACAATTGTCTTTGAGACTGGCTTATTCTTTAAATTATCTCCAGCTAAACTCATTTTCCTGTAAATGACTTAACTTTGTGTTATGACTGTCTGTGTGTGTGTGTACATGTATGTCCATCCATATATGCGTGCACAGTCACTTTCCATATATGCACATGTGCTGTGAATACCATAAGAGAGTATTAGGTCCCCTGGAGGTGGAGGAAGAGATAGTTGTGGACCACATTGTCTGTATGTTAGAACTTGAACTTGAGTCCTCTAGAAGGAACAGCAAGCTCTTTTAACCACTCTTGTTAAACTAATTTAGAGTACTCAAGTCTCCCTTCCTCTCTCTCTACTCCCTCCCTCCCTCTCTACTCCCTTCCTCCCTCTCTACTCCCTCCCTCCCTCTCTATTCCCTCCCTCCCTCTCTACTCCCTCCCTCCCTCTCTACTTCCTCCTTTCTTCTTAATTCTTTTTATTTGATTTTGTGCCTTTCTTAATCCTCATCACAGAGGGATTGTTTTTGATTGTCAAAAAAATTTACAGTGACCTCAAAACTTCACTGGAATTACTGGCCTTTTGTGGGCTTCTCCTCCTCCTCCTCCCCCCTCCTCCCCATCCCTTCTTTTTCTTTCTTTTTCTCCTCCCCTCCCTCCACCCCCTCTGTCCTTCCTTGTTTTTTTTTCGAGACTGGGTTTCTCTGTGTAGCCCTGGCTGTCCTGGAACTCACTCTGTGAACCAGGCTGGCCCTGAACTCTAACTAACACAATGTGGCCTGCCTCTTCCACAGCAAATCGTACTGGTGTGCACCACCACAGCCGACAATCTACTGACTCCTGACTGAGTAATTGAGGCTTCAGACAAGACTGATTGAACATTCCGTGTTTCCTAGAATCTCGTTTGTCTTCTGGTCCCAGAGAAGCTGCCAGCAGCTTCAGAGACTGTTATTTCCTATTCATATTCAAACTGAAAGATTTTCTTCCTTTTAGATGCTAAAAAGCAGGCTTTTGTTGTCACAGATACACTCTCATAGCTCTTGAAGCAAATGTTTTCTTCAGATTTGGATGAGATTGTGTTTTCACTGTTACAAAAATAATCATGACTAGAATAGCCCTGACCAGCGTTGCTGCAGTTGCTCATGTGTATATTGGGGTTAAGCTTACTTTCCCAGTAAGAAGTTAGAAATTGGGGGAAGAAAATGGATGAATTGCTTGTTAAGGGAAAAGGCCATATTCTTATGCTAATCCAGGCTCTGGATAAGGAGCAGAGCTGCCGTGCAAACAATGGCTGTGGAGCCAGAAAGTCTGCAGCCCGAATAGTTCTTCTCAGAAAGCTTGTCAGACCAGGCGCCTGGAGCTGCCTAAGGGGGGACCCCTGGAAAGGGTTTCCTTGCCGACTATGGAACTGGAAACTGGCCAGCTTGCTGGAAATTCCCACACCTTTCTAGTATTAAGAAAAAAATGAAGGGTATAGGGGAAGCTTGACAGGAAAAGGAAAGAATGACTTCAGGCTTGTTTTTTCAGCTGACTTCAGACTTTCCCTGTTTTGTTTTGTTTTTTCTATTTGTTCTTCAATTCTGATTAAACTGTTAGTTCAACATTCTTGTGTGTGAAATTTTACTTTTTTTTTTTAAACTTGAGAAATTCTTGGGGCTGGAGGGTTGCTGCTGCAGTTGGGAGTACACGTTCTTCCTCCAGAGGACTTGAGTTCAATTTCTAGAGCCCATACAGCAATTAACAGTAGTCTGCAATCCCAGCCCCAGGACACTAGACACACACACACAGACATAAATCCAGGCAAAACAATCATAACGCATATAATAAATAAATCTTTCTTTCTTTAGCCAGGTAGTGGTGGCGCATGTGTCTTTAATTCCAGCAGTCAGAGAGGCAGAGGCAGATGATCTCAGTGTGTTCAGTGCCAGCTTGGTCTACAGAGTGAGTTCCAGGACAACCAGGACTACCCACAAAGAAACCCTGTCTTAAAGAACCAATATAATAATGATGATGATGATAAATCTTTTTTTAAAAAAGACTCCTAATTTTGCTCATGTTACTTTTCCGAGGAAACTGTATTAATATAGGTACAATTGTTAATGTCAATTTGATAGCTTTTTGATCCATGCATCATTTTACAATTTTGATTATGCAGCATTTTAAGTGTCTGTGCATGTGTGTTTGTTCTCTCTCACTGATTTGAGACCTGCTCTGTCATTGAACATGGAGGAACTCCCAGCTAGGGCATTCAGCATGTTCCCCATGAGACTCTTCTCTCTACCTTCCCAGCCCTGAGTTTTATAGATGCATAGAACTGCAAGTGGTTTTTTTGTTTGTTTGTTTGGTTGGTTTTTGTTTGTTTTGTTTTTCAAGACCGGGTTTCTCTGTAGCTTTGAAGCCAGTCCTGGAACTAGCTCTTGTAGACCAGCCTGGTCTCGAACTCACAGAGATCCGCCTGCCTTTGCTTCCCGAGTGCTGGGATTAAAGGTTACACCACCACTGCCGGGCTCTGCAAGTGGTTTTTATGTGCCTACAGGGGATCAAAACTCTGGACCATCTCCTTAGCCTCTGTTAGTGACATTTGCAAAACAGATATTTTTAATTTATAGTAAAGATTCTAATGACAAGTGAGATGACTCAACTGATAAAAACCCTTGCTTTCTCCAACCTGACAATCCCAAATTCATCCCCAGATTCAGTGAAAGGACAGTATTGATTTCCCAAAGGTTGTCTTCTAAATTCTCCACTCAAATACCACACAATAATTTAAAAAATTAAGATTCTGGTGAGATTCTTAGCAATTTAACGCACATATATTTTATTTTTAAATGTTAGAATGAAATGATGTCTCAGTATGGTTATAAAGTCAGGTTATACCGGACATGGCAGAGCGCACAAGTAATCCCAGTACTTGGGAGGCAGAGACCAGTGAATCTTTATGAGTTTGAGACCGTCCTGTGAGTTCCAGGACAGCCAGGGCTATTACACAGAGGAACCCTCTCTTGAATCCCCACCCCCACATAAAGAAATAAAATCGGTTAACAGTTTTGCTGTTGTATTATGGTTGTAGAAACAGTTACTGTAAGACAAAGGAAAATTCCCATTTTTATTGCTACTAATGATTCTAGCAGTGACACCTACTTACTGAATATGTAATACTGGGGTGCGAGGTACTGACTCCTGGGTTAGTAATGAAGGAACACATCCCCAAAGGTCTACAGAGCTAGTTCCCGGACAGTTAGGGCTGTTACATGGAGAAACCTTGTCTCAGCTCCCATCCCCCCCTCCAAAAACAAAGTGCCTGCTTTCTACCCCTCTAAAGTGAGTCTTATGAAAATAATTTTAAAACAGAGCATGCTTTGGCTCTTTCTTTGAAGAAGCGTATTGTCCACAATGTTATAAGTTTCTGGGTGTTCTGTCTTTTCTCTTACCTGACTCCTTTTTCAGACTTCTTTGATGGTGATTAAGTTTTTATATTTCAATATATTTCTCACAATGGTCTTAGTTTGTCTGTTGATCTCGAAATAGTAATAGCTGACATTTATTATCACATACATTATCAAGAATCTACCAAAGGCATCAGGATATGGTGGCACCTGACAGTAATTCCCAGCACGTGAGAGACTGAGGCAGGAGAATCATCACAGATTTTAGGCTACCCTGGGTTCAGTTCAAGACCCTGTCTCAAAAATTGATCAAGCAAATGAAAAGAACCCATCACGGTCAGAGTGTTTCTAACTTAAGGTTTTCATAAAATTGTGAGCAAAATGTCCAAATAACACAGTTCTAAAGGCTTAAGTGGTTATTGGCGCACCTGTTTCTTGCCACGTAAGCCTTGTCAGACTGCTCGAATATGCTTAGGACAGGGCTGCTGGCTTCAGTTCGAGGACATCAAGGCAGAAGTTGACCTAGCAAGTCACTCATGTTTACACCGTACTTATTAGAAATGAGTCACTGAGTCTAGTCCATACTCTAGGGAGGGGAATTAGACTTCACTCTCTAGAGAATGTATCAAAGCAGTTGTGGACCATATGTCCAATCTTAACAGTGATCTTTGACTTATGGGGAGGGAGCTTAGATAAGGGTCTTAATAGTGTAGCCAATGCTGATCTCTGACTCTGTCCTGGCCTTCCGTGTTGAAATTATAGGTATGCACCGCCGTGCCTGGCCATTAGTGCAATTTCTAACTAAACAGTGCTCTGGGACTCTTTCATCCAAAGACTCTTGGCTTTTAATATCTCTGTGCTGTTGACATAATGGAAGATTTGTATCTTTAGCCACAGATGTTTCCTTTAAGCTTGAGAGTCAGATGCCCAGCACACATTCCTTTTGGGTAATCTCAGATGTCTAAATCTGAACCCTTGAGCCCCTTTTTCTTCACTTTGACTAAAAATCTGCTTATTCACATTTTAGTAATTGCTGAGACCAGCAGTGTGGGGATCATCTTTGACTCATGCTCCTTGACCCCTGCATCCAACCATTATCAAGTAATATATATATATATATATATATATATATATATATAGAGTCTTGTTTTTTTAATTGTATCCACTTACTGAACTATTGCCACCCTGATCTTAACCGCTATCCAAAATTGCACAAAATATCACTCTCTAGATTTTCATGTCTTCTCACCCCTGCTTTGCTTCTGCTCTTGCCTTTTCTAGTTCATTATGTAAAAACCGGATAACTGATACTCATCTCTCTTACTTTGAAATCTTGGCCGGGTGTGGTGGTACGCGCCTTTAATCCCAGCACTCGGGAGGCAGAGGCAGGCAAATCTCTGAGTTCAAGACCAGCCTGGTCTACAAGAGCTAGTTCCAGGACAGGCTCCAAAGCTACAGAGAGACCCTGTCTTAAAAACCAAAAAAAGAGAAAAGAAAACGTAAATCTTTCATAGAATCCTTGTCCTTTCTGTCTTTTCAACTTGTTTGTATTACACTGTCATATTCTTCACGGTTCAGAAGCGTTGCTCCCTATTTGTCTGATTCTCAGGAATCTTTGCATAGACTTTTAGCTTGATTTTCACATAGAAGCGTAAGTATTAATCCTCAGCATTGCTTCCAAGGGCTTTTCCATCTAGAAAAGATCTGGACCCTCCAGGATTTCACATTTTTCCTATCTTGTACTTAGTGAAAATATGCTTACATTTCATTTTTTAGTGCCTTACTCTATGTCAAAAGTATTTCCATCTTTTATTTTCTTCCCCAAGATGCAGAGCCTCCCACAAACAACTCCACCCCCGTGCTGTGATTGACCTTTGTCAGAGTATTATAGCTGTCTCATTTAGTGTCTGTGAACTCCATGAGAGATGTTTTTTTTTTCTGTTATGACTATATTCTTGGTGTTTGATACGTAGACTGTTGCATAAAAGAAGCTCTTAATGAATAATTAGGGATTAATATCCAATGGCAAGAACTCTGTTTACATAAGACTTGAGAATTTGAGGGGATCTAATGGATTAGTTTTCTCTCCCTTTCTGCTATCTGTTCCTCTTATATTCTGTGACCCTTGATCCCATTTGTATGTAAGTGGAGTAATTTTTATGTCTTACATTCTTGTAGTTATATTTTGTTTCTACTAATACCTAGTAAGATTACGTTAATAGTTTAGCAATGTTCTTAGTACAAATAGTGTATTGATTTTATAGTTACCACAAATTCTTAAACTATAAGAATTTCTCACAGTTAATGCTTTCCTCATATATACCAGACCATGACATAGACATGTCTGAGAAGAAGAAACTTTATTGAGTACCTGCTCTGTGCCACTGTAATCCTAAATACTTTACAATATATAATGTATATTTCATATTATATAGTATAATTAATATAATATATAGAGTAGCAATTAATAATGGAGTCTGGAAATAGACCTTTTGAATTATAGCTCTATCACTGTGTGTGATCTTTAATCTCTTCAGCCCACTTCAGTTATACTTTTCTTGTGAAGCAGTTATGGGAACTTTGTTAATTAATTGCCAGCCTCAGGTAGAAAAGATCCTTTCCGAAAGAACAATCGGTAAGGGGTTGTATGTGGAGATTTTTAAGCCAGTAAGGCATGGTGGTATATGGCTATGATCCTAGTGTTTGAAGGACTGAGACAAGAAAACCACTGAGTTCCAGAGTTGTAGACCAGTCTGAGTTATATAGCAAGACCCTGTCTCAAAAAACAAGCAGCCAAGCAGTGGTGGCGCACACGTTTAATCCCAGCACTTGGGAGGCAGAGGCAGGCAGACCTCTGAGTTTGAGGCCAACCTGGTCTACAGAACGAGTGCCAGGACAGGCTCCAAAGCTACACAAAGAAGCCCTGTCTCGAAAAAACAAAAACAACAAAATCAAGCTGGGAGTAGGGGTGGTATACACCTCTAATCCCAGCATTCAGGAGGCAGAGGCAGGTGTCTCTCAGTGAGTTCAAGGCCAGCCTGGTCTACAGAGGGAGTTTCAGGACAGGCTCCAAATCTACACAGAGAAACCTTGTCTCAAAAAACAAACAAGAAAAGCATGTGCTGCCACCACAGTCTTCTATTTTCTTCTTAGTGTACTAAGGAACTTTCTTTGTGGATGGTAGTGGTGGTCGGGTGAATAGCCCAGACTGGCTAGAACTGATAACCTTTCTGTCTCTGCTGCCCGAGTTAACCTTTCTGTCTCTGTGCTAGAGTTAGAGGCATATACCACCATACCATACCCAGCTGAAACATTCAATTCAGTAACTGAATAATTTGATTACATTAGAGCAACCAGAGAAAAGCTATTGAGGATTTTTTCTTCTTTTTCTTCCCTCTTTTTCTTTCTTTTCTTTAGAGTTGGAGTTGTCTTTCTGTTATTCAGCTTGTCTTAGAACTCCCAGACTTAAGGTATCTCTGCCCTGTCAGCTTCCCAAGTAAAGGGACCTTAATGTGTATCCAACACTGTACTAGTTGGTTGAGATTTAGTATGTTCGTTGTGGCTGATTTGAGATTAGGAGAGACTACAACTCTGTACTAAATTATTTAAGCATTGTAATTGCAGTGTCTTGAAAGTCGAGCTTTAATCTTTAAAAATATCTTTCAACAGATCTGAGACTGTAGCTCAGTGCAAGGCGCTAGAGTTGATCCCCAATACACACCAAAATTTTCAAGAATATATTTCTGCCTTTAAAATCCTGGTTAAGCTGGTTTTCCTCTCCACCCTCTAAAACTTTGCAGAATTTTATTATATTCATTGCCTTGTTTGTTTGTTTATTTTCCAGGAATCTGAAAAAAACAGCTTGTGAAAATCATCGTTTAGTGATTTTGTTCTTCTGCAAGGAAATCTCATTCAGTAAAGCCATTTAAATTAGTGAAATAGTAGGACCAGTAAATCAAAGTGGCAGTGTACAGGATACGTGGACATTGAACAATGACTCAGCTTTATGCTTACATCAGATTACTGGGAGCCTGTCTGTCCATCATTTCTCATGTTCAAGGTAAATTGATGCTTATTTCATAAGTCATTTCTGTATATATAAAGCACTTAAATGCCTTGATCTGCTCTTTGTTCCTGTTCCTTTTTAAACAGGTCATCCATACCAGCACAACTCTTAAGTGAAGAAGCAAAGAAAAAACACGCCAAAAGAAAGTGTGAACTTTGTATAGACACCTTTTTAAGAACCTTAGCCTCTTTGAACCTTTGTTCTTATCGGTAACACAGGCATGAGGTTTGTCTAGTGAGGATCAGATGAGATTAAGTATAAATAGTCTGCAGTTTAGTGCCTAAAGCACAAAACTATAGGTGCTTGAGACTGAGCTTTAAAATTCCTGTCTCTCTGAAAATACAACAAAGAATAAGCACAAATAATAATTCAAAATTTGTTTTATTTTCATAAGAAGACTTTGGAAAATAAATGTACTTGTTTGTCTATGCTGAGTTCTAAAATTTCTCTGTAGCGTCTAAGCAGTTTATGTGGCTTCTGTTATGTACCATGTTTCATAGATCAAACTGGAGATTAATAGTGATATCTACTACTATTATATGAACTGTATTTGCATATACCCCCCCAGTAGTTTAATTAGGACAGTAATTTGAACTGAAAGGTTAACATTGCTTTATAGAAGGTTTTAAGGTAGATCTCACCTCCATCTTTTTTCTGTTTTATAATTAAATTTTTGTATATATGTGTGTTAGTGTTTGTGCACAGCGTGTGTACCTACTTGTGTTGATCAGTGTTGGCATTGGGTGTCTCCCCACCCATTGTCATCTGAGAAAGGGTGTCCAACTAAACCTGGAGCTTTCTAATTGGCTAAATTTGCTTTCCATCATCCCAGTCCCTGTCCTGCCATCTTCATTTTCTGAACTTTGGTTTTATAAATTATAATTTTCTATGTAGTACTGAGTAATAAGGGTCATCTTTTTACCCACATGAGGAAATTTGGATTATATTATTAAGCTTTTTAAAATTTTTGTGTTATTGCATGAGCATGAAATGAAATCTGTACCTTCTTTGTATTTGCCTTATTGTTGCTTTGCTCAGAACACAGAGCCCCCTCAGCTCAAGCCACTTTTATCTGTGAAATGTGAAAATCCATAATACAGTGCCTTTCTGTTAGGTTTTGCTGATCACTGTGAACCAGAGTTGTCATGATTGTGAAGATAAATTAATAATGTATCACCCAAGGAAATTTCCATTTTGATAAACAAAATGCTTTTATGATGTTCAGGTTATATATAGATAGTATGGTACACCTCTCTATCTCTTTAATTCTCTCATATATTATACCCTGACTACTGTGTTCTCTCTCTACTTTCCTCCTAGTTCACCCTCCATGCCACTTCCCTGTTTCCCATGATCTACTCCTCCTCTTTTTCCTTCATAAAAGAGCAGGCTGCCTTGGCTATCAACCCAACATAGTATAACAACTTACAACAAGACTAGGCACATCCCTTTATTAAGGCTGAATGAGGCAACCAGTAACAGGTTTCCAAAAGCAGGCAAGAGTCTGAAACAGCCCCCACTTCGCCTGTTGGGAGTCCTACAAGAATACCAAACTACACAACCGTAACATACACGCAGAGAACCTAGGTCAGACACATACAACCTCCTGATTGCCAGTTCGGATGGCCCTGCTTAGTTGATTCTGTGGGCTGTTTTCTTGTGGTGGCCTTTACCCCTCTGGCTTCTACAATCCTTCCCTCCCTGTCTTCTGCAGGGTTCCCTGAGCTTGCCTAATTTTGGCTGTGGGTCTCTGCATCTGTTCCCATCAGTTTCTGGATGAACCCTCTCTTATGATGGTTATGCTAATTTTCGGTCTCTGAATTATTCAGTTTACATGGCCTGACTCTCCAGGCAGTGGCAGATCTGGGCTATCTGTTATGACATGAATCTCAAGTTGGATCAGTCATTGGTTGGCCACTCACACCCAAAGTGTGACACCCTTGCACATTTTGCAGGTGGGGCAAATAGTAGGTCAAAGCATTTGTGACTGGGTTGGTATCCACTCTCCATTGGAAGCCTTGCCTAGTTACAGAAGATGGCTGGGTCGGGCTCCATATCCTCCATTACTAGGGTCACCCTCGTAGATGCCTAGGAGTTTACACTGCACTGGGTTTTTACCTCATGCGTGCAATGACCTCAGTTATAGTCATCTCTCCCAGTACTCTCCCTCAACCCCCGCTACCCATTCTCTTCTGTCCCCATCCCCACCAACTCCAGTCTACCCAGAAAAATCTATTTCTTCTTCCCATGTACAACCCCCACACTACTCCACTGCCGCTCAGCCCTCCTTGTTCCTTAGTCCCTCTGGGTCTATGGATTGTAGCGCAATAATCCTTTATACTTAATATCCATTTGTAAGTGTTCACATGCCATGTTTGTCTTTTGGGTCTGGGTTACCTCACTCAGGATGATTTTTTTTTTTCTAGTTTCATCATTTGCCAGCAAATTTAATGATGTCATTGTTTTTAACAGCTTAGTAATATTCCATTGTGTAAATGTACCGTATTTTGTTTATCCATTCTTCAGTTGAGGGACATCTAGGTTGTTTCCAGGTTCTGGCTATTAAGAATAAAGCTACTATGAACATAGTTGAACAAGTGTCCTTGTGGTAGGGTGGAACGTCCTTTGGGTATACTATGCCCAGGAGTGGTATAGCTGAGTCTTGAAGTAGATGGATTCCAAATTTTCTGAGAAACCACCATATTGATTTCCAATGTGGTTGTACTAGTTTGCACTCCCACCAGCAGTGGAGGAGCATTCCCTTGCTCCGCATCCTTTTCAGCATGAAGTATCACTTGTGTCTTTGATCTTCGCCATTCTGACAGGTGTAAGATGGAATCGTGAAGTCATTTTGATTTGCATTTCTTTGATGGCTAGGGATGTTGAACATTTCTTTAAATGTTGTTTGGCCATTTGAGATTCAACTATTGAGAATTCTATTTAGATCTGTATATCACATTTTTTAGTTGGAATATTTTCTTTGTTGATGTTTAGTTCCTTGAACTCAAGTTGTTCCGTAGTAAACTTATATTGAGTGGAATGACCTCACATGATTTACACTTCTAGTCAGGAGTGTTAGCACACACCTTTAGTCCCTGTAGTATGATCTAGAACAACCAGCGCTGAATGTAAGACTGTCTAAAAAACAAAACAAAAAACAAATCAGCCACACAAAGAATTAACACTTTTGTGTGCTAAAGATCAAAACTTTTTTATGTGTCATTTGAAAAAATTTTGCAGATAATTTCTGCTTTATGAATGCTGTGATTATAAGTGTTTGCCCCCACATCACTATGGGCAACATCTTGTTTACTATATTTGTTGTTGTTGATGTTCTGTAAGAGGCAAGGTGTTTGTTATACTATAGCATAGGCTGGCCTAAAACTCCTGTCTCAGCCTCCCAAGGATTGGAATTACAGGTGTGTCACCCAAATCTGGATTACACCACACACGTTTGTCCTCTATGGTTAAATTGATGCTTTTTTTGTTTTGTTATTGTTAACTATATCAGGATTTTAAAACCTTGAGTCCTATTGCCCCCCCCCTTTTGTTTTGTTTATTGAGACAGGGTTTCTCTGTAGCTTTGGAGCTTGTCCTGGAACTAGCTCTTGTAGACCAGGCTGGCCTCGAACTCACAGAGATCCACCTGCCTCTGCTTTGGTGTCCCGAGTGCTGGGATTAAAGGTGTACACCACCACCTCCCAACCCTACTGCCTTCTTAAATAAGTGAATACTTAAATAAGTTTATAAAGATTATTCACCTACCTAATTAGGAAACTCACAAAAGACCAGAATGTCTCTCATTTGTAGCCTGCAGATTTCTCCCTTCTCATACCCTACCATTCTTCCCCATCTTTTACAGTTGATGTTGTTAAAATAAATGAGGCTTTTTTCATTTTGTAGCCATTTGGAGGATCATCAGAAGCTTTGCCACTGTGTTAACAGTACTTCCGTCTGAAAGGACGTCATGGTGAGGGGCTGAGGGACACATAACATAGACAGATCTTACCTTTGAAGGATATTTGTTGGTCTCCACTGTTTTATGAACTGACTCTGTGGTACTGAGTGCGTGAGGTTAAATTTGTTCTCTAAACTTACTCTGTCTCCTGCTTGCCTTTTACCCGCAGGTGGGTTAGATTCAGCTAGCCAGCACATGGCGCCTCAATCTCAGCAGTAACCAAGGCGATTCTTGGGCCAAAAGCTGTTTTTTCTTTACTTTTCCTACCCATTTAGCAAGCAGTAAAAGTTGTATCTCCACGTCTATCATGCTTACAGATTTTAAATATCTCTGCCTTTGTTTCTGCTCCACTCTAACTTCCTTTGCCTACATATATAACTGAATACTTTTTCCTTATCCCATATATATACTTATTTACAAATTTTTACTCCCGATTTAAATTTTGTCCTGCTTCTCTACATTTCTTTAACTTCTGATCTCTGTTTTTGAGCGCTCAATACTCACATATCCAGCTGTGGTGAAATTTTCTCTCGTGGGTTCCTCATGTCTGGTCACTTATTTTTTGTTTTTGGGGTTCGTAGATCCACCCCACGTTGGGCACCATTATGTTGAGGTCCGGTGCTAGCCTGGACAATAAATTAAGTCTCTTGACCAGACCCCAACATAAACTATCTCTCTGGACCTGCATGGAGGCGCGGGAATAAAGACACAACTCACATGGCTTTTTTGGGAGGGAGATTCTCAGTGGTCACTCATGAAGTCCAGAGTTTACATGCTAGAGAATTCCTCCTGCTTTATTCTCCAAACAGCCTTATATATCAAAACATCAACTAAGGGATAAATACATTAGCATTCTGTCTCCTAGGTAACCAGGTGAATGGCTTTTAGTCACATCCACAACCACCTGTCTGCTGTGTATGCTGACTGACACATAGGCTTGAATTAGCATCTCTATCAGGCATCCTCCAAATTACAAAGAAAGGAGCAACAACATCCTGACTTTTTGTTAGGTTAGGTCAATACCCCACCTGAAAGGTTATGTGACCATCTCAGACGTAGTCTATGGCTTTAGAGCCAGCTGCCATACCATATAGAAATATGGGCCTACAGATATTCCTTTTCAGTATTTGTTTCTATTAACAACTACTTATTCAGAAGTAAATTTCTTTCCTGAATATTAAGTATGAGAAACTTAAGGTCATTGCTATTCAAGTTATGGTCGCACGGTCATGGTGAACAACTTTGATTCCAACACTGGGGAGGCAGAGGCAGGCAGATCTCTTACTTGAAGGACAGCCTAATCTAGAGTGACTTCTAGGACAGCCATGGCTACACAGAGAAACCCAGTCTCAGAAAGCAAAGAAGCAATAATAATCCAAGTTACGGAATTTCTAACTCTTACATTATGCTTTCTTGCTGTCAGTGTGTATGTATGTGTTATTTTCCTCATTTTTGTAGTTTATCAGTATTGTTAAATTTAAAATTGAGTTTAGTACTGAACCACTTCATTTTTATAGTGAAATTCTTGCTTATCTAATCCTTTTGACTCTACCATTCTTTCTTTTGGAAGGGCCAGGTGATTTCACCTACAAAATTCAGAGCTGTGTATATTGTTACCTGTCATTTGATGCCAGAAACTCTATAATGCAAGATCCTTATTTTATTATATAAGCTTTTGGCAACTTTTGCTTTCTATAGCATAGTTTGGATTCAAACCAGTTACTCTGGGATGAAAGGCAGAAAACAGGGTTTGTTTCATGTTTTCACAGTTCCCTTACTTAGGCAGTTAGAGTTCTCTGTAAGGTGCTTTGTAGCTCCATTTTCAGAGAAACTTTCAAAAAGAATTTTTAAAATATAGTTACAAGTTTGAACCAAAAAATTAGAGGAGTTTTGCGCCCCCCCCCTTTCTGAAATCATTAGAAATTTTCTCAGTCTTTCCTGAAATCTCTCCCCATTTTCTACCTAGTAAATTGTAACTGTCAACAGCAGGCTGGAGGTCCCATTGCATGAGTGTCACAAATATGGCAGGGGCAGATTCCTGAGTGTTGGCACCTCTGTACTCCTTAGTTCCATGGGCTTATGGGTCAGGTTTTCAGAGGAGACTTCAGATTCCAGACTTTGAGAATTAGACTCTTAATGCTCTTGATACTCAGATCAGAACGCATTCTGAGCCTTGAAAACTAGTCCTCAGCAGCTAGTATTGTAGACTTCTAGCTTAAGACATTTGATCCCCTGGCTCTTAACCGTTGGATGCTTTCAGGAACTCTTTGACTGCCTAGGATCCCTAACTTAGCTTTTCATGCTTTCTCACCAGCTCAGTGTGTCTGCAGTCCTTCAGAGTCTCTGGGGTCTGCCTCTGGCCACTGTGGAACTCTTTGCCACCTCCTAACTCTTAATTTTGATTTTGGTTCAAAACTTAGGAGTAGCTTTTTTGTTTTTATTTTTATTTTTTTTAAGTTCTTTATGAATGCCTACAAGATAAAGGAGCCTGGAGCACTTGTGAGGGTGAGGGCTCCTGAAGCTGGGTTGTGACTTCGGCAGTAGCCGTGGTTCCAGTGGTACCTGCAGCTGCTATGGAGTTTCCTCAGAGAAGTCCCTGGGGTGTTCAAAACAGCTGCTCTGTCACAGTGACGGCACTGCTAGTTAGGAAGGAGGGCTGCTTATTTGACAGCTCCTCACTCAGGGCGACCAGGACCAGGGAGGGGCCTACAGTTGTTAATCAGATGGCCAGTTGGCTGTTTCAAATAGTTTAGCTTATTTAAAGAAAAATTAAAACTAAAGGGCCCTTATAGTAGGGATCTGTCCTGGAATTAACATTCTCAAAAGTGTTTACCAGTGCTTAGCTCTTAGCTAAGTACCTTTACGGAGAGAGTTCTTCTGCTCTGTCTCAGAACCACAGATCTTTTGTCATTTGTGTGTCTTTCATTGGTATACAACTTGTAACTGGGCAATCTCCTTACATCCTGCTGCATCTGGTAATTCTGTATATAATAATTTATAAATTGGTATTATCAAATTTATTTTAAGATGTATTAACTCCTGTTAGTATGATGATAAGAAAACTCAGAAGCTTTTTTTATTGAAGACTCTAATTCAACAACTTTCCAAGAATGATTATTTACAAATTTCATTTTTTAATACAGGGCAGAATCTAGACAGTATGCTCCATGGCACTGGTGTGAAATCAGACTTGGACCAGAAGAAGCCAGACAATGGAGTGACGTTAGCACCAGAGGATACCTTACCTTTCTTAAAGTGCTATTGCTCAGGACACTGCCCAGATGATGCTATTAATAACACATGCATGTAAGTATTTGGTTCAGTCCTTAAGAGTTAGATGAAAAGTATACTCGAACAAGCTTTCCCCCCATTTGTATATGGTAGCTTTACAAAGAAAAAGAAAATTCCTGGTTTAAATATAGAAATATTGTTACCTATCATTAAACAATTGATGATCATTAATCATATCATGATACAGCTGATTTATTTGTTTTGATTTTTGAAACAGGGTCTCTTTACATAGATCTGACTATCCTGGAACTCACTATGTAAACCAGGCTGGCCTTAAACTCACAGAGATCCACCTGCATCTACTTACTACCTCGTACTGGTATTAAAGGCATGTAGCACCATGCCTGCCTTATTTTTCTTTTCTTTCGTGACCTTTTTAATCATGAACTTAATGTTGCTGATTGTAGAAAACGTTTTCTGTTTTGTGGATTAACAAAAAGAAAATAAAAAGTTTACCCAGCGTCTCCTTAGCCAGTTGTCGTAGTGCATAGGTGTACAGGAAAGGTGTTGTGACAGTTTTGTTATTTCTCTGTGGACTTTTTAGTCCACATCTGTTTTATATGACTTTTCATTTCCTACTTAGTTTTATGTTAACCATTCAATGTTAACCTTTCAATCCACTTATGGATGGTCGTGTAACTGGAGTACATATTTTTTAAACACACACACATATATTGTGTATTCATAATATGTGTAGATGTACTTGAAGAGATCAGAGAACAATTTGCAGTAGTCTCTTCTCTCTTTTTCTATGTGGGTTCCAAGAATGGATCTCAGATTGTCAGTCTAGGCAGCAGGCACTTCTACCTGCTCAATCATCCTCTGGCCCATAGTCTATATCTTGAGGGCACATTGAAGAATTGACTTTCTGAATCACACTCCCCTCCCCCCACGAGAAAACAAAAATATAAAGTGTAATTCCGTTTCATCAGTCAATTAATTGTCTTTTTGTTGTAGAAGTAATAATGAAGGCCAAGTTTTGTAGTTCACTAACATTCTGTGCTCTTTGTATAGACTAGACAATGCCTAGAACTTGATCTGTGAAATTATATTATTTTCATTTCTACATTTGCTAAGGAAAAAATTCAAGGACACTGACATTAAACTGGTAGAACGTCATGAAACTAAAATATATGTAAACTTTTTTTAAATGAAACTATTGAGACTGTTTCTGTTTTCCTGTCACATTCACTACAACGAACCTTTTAGAATCTTAGTTGTCTGCTTTTCCTAAGACACATACTGTGTTATTGGGGGCTGCCGAATGTTGCACAGAAGAGCTTGTTTTCATTTGTCACCATGTATATGTAGGATGTGGTCGTGAGTGTGACTAGCAGAGCAGTTTATAACAGCATACACATAGAGCATTTATTTTGTAGAACTCCCTTCCTACTTGACATAGAGTTCTCATTGCCCCTTTAAGCCGTAGTTAAAGCACACCACCCTTGATTTGGCTTATTTCTAAATTGATTTTGCTAATAAATCATGTAACAATGCAGTTTAAATGCAAAAAAAAACCCCAAGGTACTGAAAGACATATTCATTTCACATATCTTCAGTTCTTTTGTGAGTCTTTTAAAAATTTTTTATATTTATTTGGTATGTATGTGTATTGTACACATGTGCACATGTCAACTTGCCAGAATTAGTTATTTCCTCCACCATGTGGATGCTGGAGATCAAACTCAGTCATCAGGCTCGGTGACAGTGCCCTTAACCACTTAGCTGTCTCTCTGGCATTCTTTATTAAAATCTCTCTATTTAGGTCAGGGTGACCTGAAATGCAAGATCCACCTGCTTTAGCCTGAATGTATTCTGGATGTGCACCAACCATACCCTGTTCTTTCTAATATGGAGTTGTATTTTTTTTCTCTATTGTAGAACTAATGGGCATTGCTTTGCCATTATAGAAGAAGATGATCAGGGAGAAACCACATTAGCTTCTGGGTGTATGAAGTATGAAGGCTCTGATTTTCAGTGCAAGGTGAGATCTAATTGTCACCATGAAATAAAGAAGGGTACCACTTGGTGAACAGCATGGAGTCCTCTAGCACAAGTGGACTGCTCTTCATACTACTGCATGCTCACAAAACAGATTTGCTGAAGAAAGCCTGACTTGTTAAGTAATAGGATTTTCCTAATTCAAGTACCGGATTGCTTTACTTTAAGAAAGTTTTAATGCAGAAAAATGATAGTCACATTTATTTCTGGAGTGTAAAGTTTACTGAGAAGATTTTAAAATAATGGATAGTAACCTTTTCCCCCCAAGACAACAATATTGAATTCTTGTGGTGATTTGAATAAAATGTCTTGCATAGTCTCAGGCATTTGAATACTTGATTCCCAGTTGTCTGTACTGTTTGGGAGAACATAAGGCATGTGACTTTGTTGGATGAAGTGTGTCACTGAAGGCAGGCTTTAAAAGTATAAAACCTCATCTGTGAGTTTGAGGCCAACCTGGTCTACAGAGTAATTTCTAGGACAGCTAGGATTACACAGAGGAACCCTGTCTTGAAAAACAAAAGAATATAAAACTTCACATTCTGCTAGTTCTCTCTGCTTTCTTCTTGCCATTTGAGATGTGGGCGCTTAGTTTCTGCTTTTGCTGCCATGCCTTTGCTCTACCATCATATACTCTTTTTTTTTTAACATTTATTTAACTTTATGTACATTGGCATCAGATCTCCTGGAACTGGAGTTACAGACAGGTGTGAGCTGCCATATGGGTGCTGGGACTTGAACCCGGGTCCTCTGGAAGAACAGCCAGTGCTCTCAACCACTGGGCTATCTCTCCAGCCCCCCATCATATACTCTTAATTCTCTAGATCCGCTAACCAAAATGAACTCAGTGCTCTGTGAGTTTTTTGGTCATGGTATTTGATCACAGAAGTAGAAGAGAATAAATACAAGGTTTCTGTGCAGCTGTTTGAAAAGAGCAGCAGCAGAGAGGATTCCTTCAGATTTTTCTAATTGTATATGTGAATTGTTTTAAGAGATCCTGCCAGTGTTTTTCAAAAACAGCTCTGTATAGAACAGTATATAATGTCAGCTTTGTCTACAAATTAATTCTGTTCAGAACTGGTTGGATTCATAGAAAACTTCAGTGATAGGTTTGTACTTGAAGTCACTGGGCAAGTGACTGAGTTTCTTCCCCCATCTCTGGTTGCACAAAAAGACCTGACTTCTCAAAATCACAGCCTTTTAGTATGCAGGCAGAATTGTTTCCGTACTACTTCCTCCACACGTCTTCTCAGCCTCTAAAGAAATAGCTCATAGTATCAACCGCCCCTTATTTAGTTAGTTCTATTATTCACTAACCTGCCTTTTTCTTTTTCTGAATGCAGCCACATGTGCTTTGGAAGTTGTGCTGTATTCTCAAGACATTGAACTTTTGCCAACTAAACCCTTATGTCTTTGACCCACTCTGCTTCCATGCCACAGCTCCTTCACTCTTCCTAGTAACGTTGATCCTTTGATACAAGTGGATGGGGATGGAATAGTTTTGTTGCTTTTTGTATTTGTATTTGTTCATATTTGAGCCAGGCAGTGGTGGTGCACGCCTTTAATCCCAGCACTCAGGTGGCAGAGGCAGGTGGATCTCTGAGAGCTCAAGGCTAGCCAGGTCTACAACAGAGTGAATTTTCGGATAGCCAGGGCTATTATACAGAGAAGCCCTGTCTTGAAAAAGAACAACAAAAAAAGGAAGCATTTGTTCATTTATATGTTTAAAAGTATGATAATTAGGGGCTGGAGAGATGGCTCAGTGGTTCAGAGCACAGGCTGCTCTTCCAGAGATCCTGAGTTCAATTCTCAGCACCCACATAGTGGCTCACTGTTACAGGGGGTGGGGTCCCTTGTTCCGGCCTCCCAGCTAGCTTACACCTGAAATAATCACACAGAAACTGTATTAATTAAAACACGGCTTGGCTATTAGCTCTAGCCTCCTATTGACTAACTCTCATATCTTGATTTAACCCATTTCTATTAATCTGTGTTCACCTTGTGGCTTACCGGGAAAGATTTAGCATGTCTGACCTGGTGTCTCCATGGTGACACTCTCACTTTGACTCTGCTTTCTTCCTTTTATTGGTTAATAAAGAAACTGCTTTGGGCCTGGTGATAGGGCAGAATTTAGGTAGGCGGGGAGACAGAACTGAATTCTGGGAGGAAGAAAGCAGAGTCACTTGACTGTGGCTTACCGGCATGAATCTAACCAGCATTCGTCTCGGGCAGGAGAATCGTGGTGTCTGCTACACTGCCCTTATTCCCAGCATTCAGTTTGGTCTACTCCACCTATCTAAGTTCTGCCCTATGAAAAGGCCAAGGCAGTTTCTTTATTCAACCAATGAAAGTAACACATAGACAGAAGAACCTCCTACACCAGTTTTCTAGCAGATAATTTTTAAAGCTAAAAGCAGCTAGCTGAATGATAATTTAAACATACCAACATTTAACATAAAGACCATTAAAATTTTTTTTTCCTCTGTAATTTATAATCTAGTGTCTTTACCTATATAATCTTAAGGAAAATTATCTCACAATCTTATTTTCACCAAAAAATTAAATTTTCAGTAATATTTTTGTTGTTGTTTTTGGAGACAGGGTTTCTCTGTATAACAGCCCTAACTGTCCTAGAACTCGATTTATAGACCAAGATGCCTTTAAACTCACAGAGATCTTCCTGCCTCCTGCCTTCTGCCCTCTGAGTTTCCCAAAGTTCTGTGAGCCATCACACCCAACTAATTTTGTGTGGTGGGGGTTGAGACAGGGTTTCTTTGTAGCATTTGGAGCCTTTCCTGGAACTCACTCTGTAGACCAGACTGGCCTTGAACTCACAGATACCTGCCTGTCTCTGCCTCCTGAGTTCTGGGATTAAAGGCATGCGCCACCACTGCCCAGCCAAGCTAATATTTTTTTTAACTTAGGGTTGGTGAGCTTTTCTCTGACTGAATTATAAATTATATTTACCAATACTAAAGATGTCTGTGTTCAGTTTAATATGTCAAGTACTTTAATTTTACCATTACTTTTCTTAAAGGATTCACCAAAAGCCCAGCTACGCAGGACAATAGAATGTTGTCGGACCAATTTATGCAACCAATATTTGCAGCCTACACTGCCTCCTGTGATTATAGGTAGGTCAGGCATGATTCTCTGTAATTTCTTTTCTTTGTCCTTAACAATAACTAAGCTAGCTAGAACTCAGTCCTCTAAGTGACTCTCTCCTCCTTCATAAGATGCAGCAGAAAGATGCTATACTTGCTTCATTGTTGACTTCCATCCTCAGGTCCATTTTTTGATGGCAGCATTCGATGGCTGGTTGTGCTCATTTCCATGGCTGTCTGTATAGTCGCGATGATCATCTTCTCCAGCTGCTTTTGTTACAAGTAAGAAGATACTTATTTTTATGTAAAACATAAAATTGTCAATTATTCTATATTAGCAATCTTTTTGTTTTTAAACTAACAAGTTAAAAAACACTGTTGTGTGCAATTCAGAAATCATTAATTTGTATTCTCTGATAACAGCTTTTCAACTGTTAACGACTTCCTTGGAAGAAAAGATGAACTTAACTCTGTATTAGCAATCTTTTTGTTTTGTTTTTAAGCTCACAAATTAAAAAACACTGTTGTGTGCAATTCAGAAATCATTAATTTATATTCTCTGATAACAGCTTTTCAACTGTTACGACTTCCTTGGAAGGAAAGATGAACTTAATTCCACTAATTTTTTTGGCTATTACTTCATTCATTTATGTTCAGGAGTACTCAGGCATTCTTGTTTATAGAATAGTGAGCTATGTTATGTCTGAATTCTAAAAACAGATTCCTAGATAATGTAAACTGTCTAGTTTAAAAATTTGGGGTATTATCTGTGAAACAGGTTAGTAACCCCATAAATAAATTTGTATATAAGGAATTTAACAATGCCTAACATACAGGAGGACTTGGGTTCTATCCGAAGCACTGAGGTATAAATTTAAAAAAGAAAGGAAGAAAGAAAGAAAGAAAGAAAGAAAGAAAGAGAGAGAGAGAGAGAGAGAGAGAGAAGAGATAAATTTAGTAACTAGATTTGAAACTGGGTTGATATATAGAAAAAATGTAATTAGGATGTTTCCCTACACTATAAATTTGAACCAGATTAAATTAGAACTGTATCTTCATATGCATAGTTTGGAAAACCTTTCTGAGTCTACCTGAGCTTAGAAGCAACCAATGAAGTAAACACAGTATAAAAAGTAGTGTCAGCTCCATAAAAGTGGAAGTATGCAGAAAAAAAAAGAAAGATGGGGGCTGGAGAGATGGCTCAGTGGTTAAGAGCATTGCCTGCTCTTCCAAAGGTCCTGAGTTCAATTCCCGGCAACCACATGGTGGCTCATAACCATCTGTAATGAGGTCTGGTGCCCTCTTCTGGCCTGCAAACATACACACAGACAGAATATTGTATAATAAATAAATAAATAATAAAAAAAGAAAGATGGAACAAATGAAAAATACCAAAAGCTAATACTTACTGCAGGTGATTGTTTTACACATATAAAAAGAGCTTCTATATAAACTAAAAGGCATAATTCATTGAAGAAATAGACAAAAATAGATACAGTTTTAAAAAGAAATATGCATGGTTTTCTGTTTTTTAAGACAGTCTCATGATGTGACCCTGCCTAGCTTTGAATTTGCTATGTAGACCACGTTGGTTTAGAACTCATGGAGATCATCTGCCTCTCAAGCTTTAGAATTAAAACTGTATACCTCCATTCTCAGCTGTATGACTCTTGAAAAAGAAACTAACAAGAATATTCCTAGCTCGGTAATGGTGACACTCAGCTTTAATCCCAGCATGTGGGAGGCAGAGGCAGTTGGATCCCTGAGTTCCAGACCAGCCTGGTCTACAAAGTGAGTTCCAGTACAGCCAGGGCTGTTATACACAGAAACCCTGGTTGTGGGGGGAGCAAAAAAAGAGTATGAAATATATGATGAAAATTATAAAATGTGAGGTATTTTTTATCTGCCATGTGGGTAGATGAAATGAAGTAAGACTATGGGTGCATATGCCAGGGTAGAAGCCAGTGAACTTCTCCCAGTCACCCGCCTCTGTAGTTCTTCAGATAGCATCATTACACTAGCCCCTCACATTATGTAGATATTTATTTCTTTAGATATAAGTAGCAGATTGAACCTATCAGCCTGGACTGCATAGTTCCAGACCAGTTTGGGCTACAGAATGAGATCCTGTTTCAAAACAAACAAAAACTTATTCTGAAACAAGAAAAAAAAAACAATTTATCAACTATGGGGTGAGACATGATAATGAAAATAAGAGATATGGTGAACATGTAAATACCAATTTAATGACTTTGACTTGTCAGATTAAAGATTAAAAATCTTATAAACCAGACAAGATTCTTAGGGGAACTTGTGCAGCCTGGGAGAAAAGACCTACAGATACTAATTAGAGTTAAATGAAATGGCCTAGGCAGATTCAACACATACCAGTGAGCCCTGCAAATCTCTCAGAGTGAACACTGATTCCTAGAAACGGGAAACAAAGAATTAAGCACTAAAATTGCCTGTGTTTCTGCCTGAAGAGTATTTGACTTTATGACATAGAGAATGTAGATATTCTCTGATGAGAAAATATAGGTGAGCGTCTGGGGAGATGCCATCAGCTATTCATGGGGCAGGTAACCAGAAAAATAGAAAACTGTAGTTGGAATTTTCTTTAGACCACCAACCAGCTCCCAAATAAAGACACAGATTCTTACTATTAATTTTTAATGCTCAGCCTTAACTTAGACTTACTTCTTTTAACTTAATTTACCATGTTTCTACTCATGTATGTTTTGCCTTGTGGCTTTTTACTTTTTTTCATTATGTGTGTCCTACTCTCCTGCTTCCTTTGTGTCTGTCTTTCTGATCCCTGGGGTCTTTCTTTTCTTTTTCATTTCTGGAACCTAAATTCCTCCTCCCACTTAATTCTCCCTGCCTGGAAGTTCACCTATACCTCCTCACTCACTATTGGCTGGTCAGCTTTTTATTAGACCAATCAGGTGCCTTACACTGTTGTTGAAGGCTGTTCATTTATTTCCTGGCTGCCCAGACTCTCAAAATATTCATACAGAAACTACATTATTTAAATCACTACTTGGCCAATCACTTAAGTGTATTTCTAGCTTGCTCTTATATCCTAAACTAACCCATCTCCATTAATCAGTGCATCACCATGAGGTCATGGCCTACTGGCAAAGTTTTGGCAGACTCCAGCAGAAGTGTCTGCACCTGGCAGCTACATGGCTTCTCTTGACTCCACCTTCTTTCTCCCAGCATTCAGTTTAGTCCCCCCCCCCAAGCTCTACTTTGCCCTATCACGGGTCAAAGCAGTTTTTTTATTCATTAACCAATAAAAGCAACACAAATACAGAAGGACTTCCCACATCATTAGACAGGCAAGATAAAACAGTAACACATCTTTGCATAATTAAATGCAACACATCTTTGCATGGTTAAACAAATATTCCACAACAGAAAACTTCATAGGAAGACTTGAGTTCTGCAGATAACCCTAATCAGTATTCAGCATATTCATACAAAATACTACCCAAGGCTGGGAAGAACAAAAAATGGCTGGAGGAAATAGTGTTGGTGGTCACAGAAAGCTGGGAATGGTCTCTGTTAGCCACTATCTTTGAGACTAGGAAACCATAGGTCTTGTTTAAAATTGTAGGTCTTGCTTCAGACACAGAGAATAATTAATTAGTTCTGGAGTAAATTTTGCTCTGGTCACACCTTTAAAACAAGACCAAACTGGACATGGTGGAACACAGTCTTTAGTTCCAGCACTCAGGAGGCAGGAAGTAGATGGACCTCTGAGTTTGAGGCCAGCTGGTATACATACTGAGGGCCTGTCTTTAAAATCAAAAACAAACCAAAACCCTGAAGATTCATGCTGTTTTCAGTTTTGTTCTGGGAAAAATAATACAATAATATTTGTAAGAATACATCTATTGCTGGGTGGTTGGTGGTGCAGGCCTTTAATCCCAGCACTTGGAAGACAGAATCAAGCAGATCTCTGTGAGTTACAGGACAGTTAGAGCTGTTAAAGAGAGAGACCCTGTCCCAGACACTCCCCCCCAATAAAGAAAAAAGAATACATCTGTTATTCCCACACTCAAGTGATAGAAGCAGAAGGTTTAGGAGTTAAAGGTCATTCTCAACTCACAGGTTCAGCACCAGCCTGGGTTACACAAACAAACAAAAAACAGTATTTGACTTTTTTGTTGTAGTTACTGTTTGTTTGTTTGTTTGTTTGTTTGTTTGAGACAAGACAGCCCTGGCTGTCCTGGAACACACTTTGTAGATCAAGTGGTATTACAGTAATTTAAGTAGAAATGTGGGAGGACTTTTTAAAAAGATCCAAATGAAACTTGAGGGAATTAGATTAAAATACCTTGAATGTCATTGTGAATGGGTAAGAAAATGGCAAATTAGATTTCACTTAAGAGCTAAGTGGACATGGAAGCATGAGAGTAGAAGCTGTTTGAAAGAATTCGTGTGTGTGCATGTGCTGCAACATGCTTGTGGAAACTTCGTGTCTCTGTTCAGTGCTGTGCACAGCTGTGCAGCTACAAGCTAGCTGGCCCATGAGATTCCTGGAGTTCCTCTGTCTCTGCTTCCCATCTCCATGTGTGGACACTAAAATTACATACAGATACAGCATCACCCAACTTTGTATGTGTTCTGAGGATTTGAACTTGTGTCTTCACACTTGCATGGCAAGTGCTTTGCACATTGTTTCCTCAGCTCTGAAAGAATTTTGTATGAGACATGATCCAGTATAGTTATAATCAGAATCCTCGGTGGACGGAAAGGGACAAGAAGAAAAATGTTTAAGAAATAATGACCAGGGCTGGAGAGATGGGTCAGAGGTTAAGAGCATTGCCTGCTCTTCCAAATGTCCTGAGTTCAATTGCCAGCAACCACATGTAATGGGGTCTGGTGCCCTCTTCTGGCCTGCAGGCATACACACAGATGGAACATTGTATACATAATAAATATATACATTACAAAAAAATAATGACCAGGGATTTTCCTCTCTCTTTGTGTGTGTATGTGTGGTTTGGTTTTGTTTTATTTTGGAGCCTGTCTTGAAAGTTGCTCTGTAAACCTGACTGTCCTAGAACTCTTATTTGTAAACCAGGCTGGCCTCGAACTCATGTAGATTTGCCTCCCTCTGCCTCCTGAGTGCTAGGATTAAAGGTGTGCAGGACCACTGCCTGGCTGGGATTTTTCAGCTTTAAATGAAAACCAGAAAATTATTAATCTAAAAGTTTTAGTAAGCTCGTAAAGATACCAAAAATATGAAGAGAAATACAAAGCACATTTCTCAAAATTGGTTATAAAAAAGTTAATTTTTTAAAAATTTTTTAAATTTTTGTTTTATGTGTATGAGTGTTCTGCTTTCATGTATGTCAGTACCCCACATGTGTGCAGTGTCCTTGGAGGCCAAAAAGGTTGTTTGCCACCAAATGACTGCTGGGATTTGAACTCAGGTCCTCTGAAAGAGCAGCCCATGATCTTAACAGTCTAGCAGCAAAGGAAAATGTCCGTGCAGCTGGAAAAGTGCAGATTATAGCCTTTACTGTCCTAGAGCTTGTTATGTAGACCTGGCTGGCATTGAACTCATTGAGCTCAACCTGCCCATATCACTCCAGTGCTGGGTTTAAGGGCACATACAGTTTGAGCACAAAGATACAGTTATAGTTTTAAGAGTATATGTGTTTGTGTGATTAGTAACTTTTTGTGCTGAATATCCTTTCATATTTTTTAAAAACATTGTTAAAATTTATAGTTTTTTACAGCTGTGATGCCATGTTACATGCTGAGGGAAGGCAATCATTTGGGGGTTTTGTTTACCTTTGCTTTTGGGGATAGAGTTTCACCATGCAGCTTAGGTTGCCTTTGAATTCAGCATCCTCTTGCCTGACTCTTCCTAGTGCTACCACGTCTGGCCTTTTTGGGTGTGGGGAAGGTATATGTGTTGATATTTTTTAAACAAGACCTCACTTTATAGTCCAAGCTTGGCTCTTTAGCCCAAGCTACCTTAAACTCCCATTCCTTATGCCTTCCAAGTGAAGGATGTATGCCACCACACTCTCTTGTACATGTGTTCTCGTGCTAATAGACTGTGACTATCTCTTAATGTTAGCATGATACACAGCATTCTACCTCTAATTCCCATTTCTAGTGAATTATAACAGAATTTTTTTTCCTGTGGTAAAGATTTATTAGGTCATGATTCTGCCTGAAGAAATGATGTTAGATCTCAAGGCTCAGAGTATCAGAGTGTTCCAATTTTAATGTAGATTGCTTCCAACTTTTTTTTTAAAGACATTACTGTAAGAGCATCTCAAGCAGAGGCCGTTACAACCGTGATTTGGAACAGGATGAAGCATTTATTCCAGTAGGAGAATCCTTGAAAGACCTGATTGACCAATCACAAAGCTCTGGTAGTGGATCTGGACTACCTTTATTGGTAAGCTAAAAGCATTTTATAAATGTAAATGGTATATGAATACAGATGTGACATCATGGGTAAGTGGGCGTCTTAGTAGCCAACTAAAATATGAGAGTTAAGTTTAAGCTAATTGGCTGAGGGAAGTATAGGTCTAAAAAACGTTTAGGTCTAAAAAAGGTTACAGATAATTCTGATGAATGGGTGGGCAGGCAGGCGGACAGACTGACAGACGAACAATCAGATGGATGGATGCAGATAATCGGCTTCAGGGATGGAGAAGAACATACTGAGGCAGTCCTCCTAATCACAACACTACATTTTTGGGTAGGTCTTTTAACTGTTTAATAGGTCTAAAGTAATCTGTGATAGAATTGCAAAGGTGAGAGTAGGGATAGCTGTATGCAGATAATATGATTATGGAAAAAAAAACCCAAGATTGGTACAAATAAGCTTACTGCAACCAATGCTTGTCAGTTTTCAGAATTCATAATCATGATTTAAGTTTTACTGATTTTATATACCATGGCAACATGTCTAGAAACTGAAAGTTAAGAAATACTATCATTTGAAGTAATATCAAAAAGCATGAAATATGTTTGAAATAATCTTAGGCAAATATGTACATTGCAAATTTTATATACCAAAAATTATTAGTTATTGAATTATTAATTAATTGATATTCTTAAAATTTTTTGAAGTAGATTGCTTCTTTTTTGGTTTTTCCAAACAGGGTTTCTTTGTGTAACTTTGGACTCTGTTCTGGTATTCGCTCTGTAAACCAGGCTGACCTTGAACTCACAGAAATCCACCTGTCTCTGCTTCCCAAGTAGAATTAAAGGCATGCACCATCACTACCTGGCAAGTTTCCTACTTTTAAAAAGACATTGTAAGAGCTTCCCAAGTAGAAGTCCCATGATTTGGGACAGGATGTAGCATTTATTCCAGTCGGGGTATCATTGAAATTAAATATTCTTAAATATTCTTAAGACTTAAATAGATGGAGGTGTATAATCTGTTTGTTTTTATTTTATTTGTTTGTTTGTTTGCTTGCTTGTTTGTTTGTTTATTATGTATAGTGTTCTGCCTGCATGTATGCCTGCAGGCAGAAGAGGGTACCAAATCTCATTATGAACGGTTGTGAGCCACCATATGATTGCTGGGAATTGAACTCCCATCCTCTGGAAGAGCAGCCAGTGCTCTTAACCTCTGAACTATCTCTCTAGCCCCATGTTGTTCATTTCAGTCCAAACAGAAATCAGAGCAAATTTTTACAGAAATGGATGGACAGATTTATAAAAATACGAAGAACTAGATGAGCTGAGTTGTTAGAAAAGAGCGCAGGACCTAACTACACGGGTTCCCAGCTTACTTACAAAGCTGCACTAGTTAGTGCTGTGTATTTGATGGGCAGAGCACAGCCCACAAAGGGATGCGCTTGTACAAGAGTTTATGTACATGGGACTTTTTTTGCCTGCGTATCTATTTGTGTACCTGTGTACTCAAAGAGGCCAAAAAAGGATGTTTGATCCCCTGAAACAAGAGTTACAGATTATTGTGGGCCACCCTTGGTGTTGGGAATTGAACCTGGACACTTTAGAAGAGCAGCCAGTGCTCTTAACCACGGAGCCATCCCTCCAACCCAATCAGTTGATTTTATTATTATTTGTTGTTGTTGTTTTGGGGGGGTTATCTATGAAGACCTGGCTCACCTTGGATTCATAGAGATCTGCATGGCTATGCCTAGGAGTGCTGGAATTAAAGGTGTGTGCCTTCATACCCTGATCGATTGATTGACTGATGGTTTGTTTGTTTGTTGGGGTTTTTTGTTTTTGTTGTTTTGGTTTGGGGGAGCTTTTTGAGATAGGGTTTCTCTGTGTAGTCCTGTCTGTCCTGGAACTCACGCTGTAGACCAGACTGGCCTTGAACTCACAAAGATCCACCTGTCTCCTGAGTGCTGGCTGGCTTCAGACACCCCCAGGGGTGCTCAATGATTTTTTTTCTTTTTTTAAAGATTTCATTATAAAAGATTACATGAGGCCATAATTTGTTTAAAGTACTGAAGTAATTCATTGTAGCAAACTCACAGGGATTCACCTGCCTCTGTGTCCCGAGTGCTGGGATTAAAGGTGTGCGCCACCACCGCCCAGCCGCTGCTCAATTTTCAAAATGTACATTTTATTTTATATATAAATTATACTTGAATATTTTGACCTTAAAGTATGTCAGAAAGATTTTATGCTAAGTGACTTATGATATAAACTAGTTCAGCTTTGCATAGCTCCAGCCTCAGATATACACTTCCATCCAGAAGAGCATGTTCTTATTTATTTAAAATTATTAGTAATATTAAAATGCAAAAAAGTACATATGTACTTCACATATTATTCCCAATTACTATGAGCCAGGAATAGAATTCAAGCAAAGGTATATAAAAAACAAGATTGTAATTCTGACTGATACAGCCAATAAATGAGTATGAGAGAGACAGACAAACAGCACTATACAGAAAGTTGGGCCTGCAGCAAGAGCCTGCCTGTGAGAGGAATAAATGAGTGAATTATGAAAAGTTAGAATGGAGCTTGAGAATTTATTTATTTGGAGGTTCCAGTGGGGGAGCAAAGCTACTTCTATACCCTTCACTGAAAACAATTAATTTCTCTATCTGGGGAAGTTTTGAGTGGGATCCACACAGAGTGTTGAAAGAGGAAGGAGATATCTGACTGGCTATTCAGGCCAGCTGAATCAACCCTAGCAGTCAACGGGTTGATAGATGTCATAGCCAGATCACCCTCACATTCAAAGTTGTAAGAGCCAGAGATGGTGCATGACTCCAAGAAAACAGTGTTTTCCAGACACAACAGGACCAGTACACATATGAACTCAGAAAGTGTGGTAACATGCATAGCTCCAAACAAGACAAAATCCCAGCATTGAGAAGGGGAGTTAGACACATAGTCCCACCTCTAACCTCTGGGAGGAATTTGAAGAGGGTAATAAATGAGCAAAATACTCTGTATTGGGGGAAAAAAATTGAATTAAAAAAAAAAGTTGGAATAAGGGGAGTATAGGTAAATAGTGAAAACTGGGGCTGGGTCAGATCATCTAGGATCTTAGAGACTGAGGTGAGGGGTTTTTATTTTTAGATTTTGTATAGTAAATCACCCTGAACTTAGTGACTGGAAGCCAAAAGTATTTATTTCTCATGGCTGAATTTGTTGGGAAGTTTGACTTCTAGATTTGCCCAGATACTGATCAGCTGTATAGCTTGTGCATAGGATTGACAGTTGACATGGTGCTGCTTCTCTCTGTGGGAGGCAGGGTTCCCAGAAGCCCAAAAGAAAGGGCAAGCTGTGATACACACGCATCTGTGAAGTCTGCGAGTCACATACTTGATATTCTGTTCACAAAAGAAGTCACATAACCAAAACCCAAGTCTGTGGGGAAGGAGACTTCTCAAGGGTGACTGTGTGTGATTTCAGAATACATTGTTTGTTGCTGCTTTTAAATACTGTAGTTTAAACATTGAGGTTAGTATGTTTGCATGGAAGTTATTTGGATATGCCAGTGTTTTATGGCATGGCATGACATATCACAACTTAATAGACTGCTAATAGATTAGTCAGTCTTAAAAGATTCTTTGCCTAAAGAGCTCAAAATGCTGTCTTTTTTCTTTCCTGTGTAGGTTCAGCGAACTATTGCCAAACAGATTCAGATGGTTCGGCAGGTTGGTAAAGGCCGATATGGAGAAGTGTGGATGGGTAAATGGCGTGGCGAGAAAGTGGCAGTCAAAGTGTTTTTTACCACTGAAGAAGCTAGCTGGTTTAGAGAAACGGAAATCTACCAGACGGTGTTAATGCGTCATGAAAATATACTTGGTGAGTTTCCTTCGCTTTAGTAAGTTTCTCATTGTGGCAGGGGTGTTTGGGTACAGGGGAGAGCCTGCCGTGTGCATGTGGATTCAAATGTTTGTATAACTAAAAGAAATCCAGCAGAATTCTTAGTGAACCAGAACCAGAGAATGCCAAAAAAAGCTTTTTATTACTCTAAACAGCATTGAGTTTCAAAAGCATAATTAAAACTGGTTTATTGAATGTACATAATAGTGGAAGCCAAGTCTTTTGTAGAGAGCATCACAGAATGCTTTTTCTAGGGTAACTTTAACTGAGTCCGCCTTTAGCTTTTGTCAGCACAAGAACCCAGTGTGTGGCTTCACTGTATTTTCTATACCCAGTATATGTTCCTCTCACTACCTCATTTATATAGTAGTGAAGTAATGTGGGTCTCTGATCAGTAGATTATATAAACAGATCTCGTTTTCCTGTGTCTTTTCAGCTGCTATTATACTGTCTCTTATTTTGTAAAGTGCTTTGCCCATTGCCAAGTGCTGAGATTTATGTTCCTTTCCTATTGTGTAAAATGTTATCACAAACTGAGTAGCTTAAAACATCAGAAGTGTAGTCAGGTGTGTTGGCCCAAACATTTAATCCCATGTTGAGGCAGATAGATTTCTTGAGTTCAAGGCCAGCCTGGTTTATAGAGTTTCAGGACAGCCAGTGCTATACCGAGAAACCCTGTCTCTAAAATTACTCCTCAAAAAAGGAGAGAAAAAAAAAATCAAAAAAGAAAACACCAGAAGCAGTGTGAGGCGGTAGCCTACTTGTGAAGAAGGGGTTGCCTAATAAGCAGAAACCTGAGTTCAGAAGCGACTTAAAGAGCTAAGTGTGTTATAGTACAAGCTCGTAATCAGTGATGGTGAAGGATGGAAGGTAGAGGAGACAGGTGGATCCCCAGAGCACTCTGACCCAGCGCTTGGGTCTAAGTTCTGGGTCAATAGGAAACAACATGTAAGGTGGTTCCCTGACCTAAAGGCACTATCACTCACATGTATGCACATGTGTACACATACAGAGAAAGAAAACAACTGATTAGATTATCCCCTTTAATTTTAGAATCCAGAATTTTAAAAATCAAGCTATTGGCAGGGCCTTGCCCTATCTGGGGTTTCTTCCTGACTGCCAGTCTTTAGTGTTCTTTTACTATTGTTGGTTGTTTTTTACTCTTTGACTCATTGGGGTTCCACCACCCAGCTCCTAAATAAATACGTGGAGGCTTATTCCTATGAATAACCGACTTTAGCCATCTATATCTTGCATGGCTTCATGTAAATATAATTCCACCTATAAAGATCTTGTTTCACATGTAACTTAAAGTATCTGTTTTTCAACTTGAAATAAAAACTTTTATTTTGGGTGTTCGTGGGTAGGGTTTTGTTTTTGTTGTCTTTGCACAGAGTCTTACTCTGTAGCTTTGGCAGCTTCAGTTTGTGCTTCCTCTGTCTCCTGAATACTGGAATTACAAGTGTGTGCTGCCATCTCACGAGAACATCATGTAGGTTATTATTATTACTTCTTTTTCTTAGTCATTATTATCACGGTTGTGATTAATGTTAGGATTATCATAAATTAGCTAGCTGTATGTTCTGGCACAGGCATATAATCTCAACACTCAGACTGAGTTTGATCACAAGTTTAGATATAGCCTGGACTGCATAGCAAAACCCTGTCTTTAAAAATACTGTAAATATGGACTGGAGAGATGGCTCAGTGGCTAAGAGCACATACTGTTCTTGCAGAGGACCTCACTTTGATTCCCTGCACCCACATTAGGAAGCCGATAATTGCCCGTCACTTCAGCTCTAGAGAATATGACACCCCCCTGATTTTGTCCTCCATGAACACACATAATACATACATAAATTTAAGAATACTCTAAATTTGTTTTTTGGGGGGTTTTCGAGGCAGGGTTTCCCTGTGTAGCTTTGGAACTCGCTCTGTAGACCAGACTGGTCTCAAACTCACAGAGAGGCACCTGCCTCTGCCTCCTGAGTGCTGGGATTAAAGGTGTGCGCCACCACCACCCGGCAAAAAAAAATACTGTAAATTTGTAAAAATGTAGTAACACTATACTATGTAGTGACATAGGAAATGGGTTTTTTGTTGGTTTGTTACACAATCAAAACATTTTGCAGGTCAAATTAGGAAAGTACTATCTGTACAAAGTAAGTAGTTCGTTTCCAGTATTTTGAATGTGCATCTGTAACTGCCTAGCGCCTCTGCTGATAGCTAACCTTTTAAACTCATTAACCAAACAGGTTTTATAGCTGCAGACATTAAAGGCACTGGCTCCTGGACTCAGCTGTATTTGATTACTGATTACCATGAAAATGGATCTCTCTATGACTTCCTGAAATGTGCCACACTAGACACCAGAGCCCTACTCAAGTTAGCTTACTCTGCTGCCTGTGGTCTGTGCCACCTCCACACAGAAATTTATGGTACCCAAGGAAAGCCTGCAATTGCTCATCGAGACCTGAAGAGCAAAAACATCCTTATTAAGAAAAATGGAAGTTGCTGTATTGCTGACCTTGGTCTGGCTGTTAAATTCAACAGGTAAATGATTTTTTGTTTGATGTTTGGAAATTATTTCAATATATAACTGGTATTTATAATCAGGGTTACTTTGGGGTTTTTTGTTTGTTGTTTTTGTTTTCTTTTTTACAAAGCTATGTTTCACTATACTTTTCTGGGGGATTATTGGGGATTGAACTCAGGATCCTACATATACTAAATATACACTCTGCTACTAAATCACATCTCCAGCCTCTACATAATTGTTGATTTTCTATTTTTTATTCTTTTATTTCAGTTTACCTGTACTTGATCTTTTTTCAAATAGTTGTCCATGTTACATATAAGTAGCTTGTGACCCAAGTAATGGACAAAGGGCATTAAGTTTGCTTCCAGTTCATCTGTATTAAAGCAAGGTTGTCATGAAACCATGTGATAGTAGTTACACGCCAGCACTCGGGAGGCAGAGGCAGGCAAATCTTGGAATCGACCTAGTCTACAGAGTAAGTTCCAGGACAGCCTGGGCTGTTACACAGAGAAACACTGTCTTGAATACCCCCACTCCCGAAAAAAAAGGGGGGGTTATGAAATCAGGATGGGAAGGTGGACACACCTTTAATCTCAGCACTCTGGAGGCAAATGTGGGCAGATCTCTGAGTTGTTCGTTCTAAGACAACCAGGGATACTCAGAGATACTCTGTCAAAAAAAAAAGAAATGAAGGTTATCATAAATATTATTGAATTTCAATCATTTATACATATTACTCTACTTTTGAGTACTTGCATAAGTATTTTTTCATAATGGATTTCTAGAGAAGGGAGACTACTGGAGGAGCTTCCACATACTAACTTGTGCCATGTTGTATAGTACTGCTTCACAGCAGTATCGTGTGCCAGTTCATACTCCTGTAAATGTGGGAGATATTCTCTTGATATTGTCAATTTTCCAAAACAGTTGGCATTATAAAAATTTCAGTAGCTAGATGGTATGGCACATGTCTTTAATCCCAGCACTTGGAGGCAGAGGCAGGCTACAGAGCAAGTTCCAGGACAGCCAGAGTTACACAGAAAAACCCTGTCTCAAGCCCCTCCTTCCTCCAAAAAAAATCAGGTGACTGTTGAAGCAGTTATCCTGTATTATGATGTAGTTTAAGAATGGAGTGGTTGTTTCACATTTCAGAATTCATTTACAGCCACAAAAGAAAAGTACTACTGGAGGGACTGAAGAGATAACTTCGCAGTTCAATGAGTGGCTTTTTTGTTTTTCAGCAGGCTTGCATACCAAATATACCGGACATTTGTGATGGCATCATATGGGCTCCAGTGAACTTGGATAGCCCCATTCATCCTGCTTTGCTGCCTGCGATAAATGTAGCCTCTCTCTTAGGCTGGCTCTACTCCGTACTTGGAGCTTTTCTTCAATGGACATTCCTAGTCCTAGCACCTTCAACTTCCTAGATCTCTCTTATTTTGGAGAATTCAGCACTGTTGCAGTGTTTTTTTGAAGAACCTTGATAAGGCCTCCATGGCCATTTAACTTCCATTTGGTGTGACTGATGAACCACATGGTGATGCCAATGAATTCTTCTGCTTTTTCATCACTTAGTCAGCTTGTTCCTTTTCTGCCACAGCTGTACTTGGCCTTTCTATGCCTTGGCAGCTCAAACTGGGAAAATCTCTATAGAATCGTTTTGGAGCAGGGTTAAATCAAAAATTTTCCTGAAACCATACTTTTCTAATGAAATAGATGATTTTGTAGTTAATAGTTAATTGCAAGTTTGGGTTGGGAAATTCACAAATGTGTGTGTGTGTGTCTGTCTGTGTATTACATTCACAAATACATAGTACCATATGTGCAATGACTTATTTGTACAATCTCTGAAAGACAAAATTTTATCACTGTCAATAGCTTCCTGACTCAGGAAACTAGACTGGTTTTAGTTGACTTAAGTAGGATCCTTCACACAAAGTTCAGATCAATGAACTAGAAAGTTAAGATTGTGGAGTAGTGAAGACAGTTCATGGAAATGTAATCATATGGTTAGGCAGTTTAAGACTTGGCTACCATAAATGAATGAGCAAACTATTTATTATAGTGTAAATTATTGACCTATTTGTTTTCCCCGCCCCAAACTCTTTCTTTTTATATAGATTCTCCTTTTTTTTTGTATTTGTACTGGTTTAGCAGAAGCCAGGAAAATAATTTTGAGCTATTGGAATGTTATCTAATTTCTTATTATTAGCTTATTATTAACTTTATTGTGTAAAATGGTTTTATACTCCTTTAAAAAATAAGTAAGGGCCAGTGTGATGGCTGAGTGGGGTAAAGGCACTTGCCACTAAGCCTGATAATGATTCCATCCCTGGAACCAGAATAGTGAAGAAAAAAACTGACTCCTGCAAGTTGTCTTCTGAGCTGTACACGTGCTCCCTCCTGAACACAGGAAAGAAAGAACGAACCACGCCACAGCTAGAATGGCGTGCTGTCTTCAGGTTTCCTCCACCAAACAGCGCAGTCCTTGGGGTCAGAGATGGCTCATTAGTTACAAACAGTTGCTGCTGTTTCCAGCACACTCATGAGAGGCCCACAGTCAGATGTAACTCCAGTTCCAGTGCCATCTGCAGATGCCTGCACTCACATGGTACACACATACGTGAACACAATCTTAGTCCATTGTTGGGGTGGGGGTGGATATTGTTTTTCAAATCAGGGTTTTCCTGTGTCCTGGAATTGACTCTGTAGACCAGGCTGGCCTCGAGTTCAGATCTGTCTGCCTCTGCCTCCCAAATACTGGGATTAAAGTGTGTGCCACCACACTGTCTTTATTTTTTATTTTTAAGTGTATAGATATTTTTCATGCATGGATATCTTTGTGTCACATGCATGCAGTTCCTGAAGAGGCCAGATGAGGGCATCAGATCTCTGAAGCTTTGGATGTTGGAAATTAAACCCAGGTTCTCTGGAAAAACATGAAATGCTTTTAACAGCTAAGTTATCTCTTCAGTTCTTAATTCATTACTTTTAATTCATCTTCACATGAGTTTTCAGGACATATGAAGATTTCAACCCTATTCTTGCCAAGATGAAACATAAATTAGCCTCTAGCCTAGGTCTCTGTAGAGTTCTTGTTCCCTAAAGCATCATGAGCCAAGCCTCCACTTTCTGCATTTCTCTCAGCATTCTAGTCTTCCATTTCCTATCAGAACGGCCCGGTATGCTCTGTTCATCATTCCCAGGCCTCTCTAGCATGCACATCTGAACTCTTCCACAGTCCTCCCATAGGCCAGTACTAACGGCATATCAGTCATACTGTCAGGTTTATCACAGTGACAACCCTGCCCCCCTCCTTCTCTGTGTGGTATGTACTGATACACAAGCAGAAGCCAGAGGAGGACCTCCAGTAGCCCCTTCTTACTTATTTTGTTACTTATTTTGTTACTCCCTTGAGAAAGGGTCTCTCATTAAACCCGAAGTTAGGTTGGTGACTGGAAGCCTCAATGAACATCCTTTCTCCACCCTCTATAGCAGTGGGGTTACTGGCGGGAACATGGACGTACCCAGCTTGGGAAGTAAGGGGTTTGAACTCAGGACCTCTTGTTTGTGCCACAAGTGCTCTTACTCACTGAGCCTGTCCTTATGTTTTGTGTTGCCAGGACAAAAAATGACAAAAGCAACTTTTGTCTTTAGCTTTTAATGGCTGAGCTATGATGCCAGCCCAACAAAAACAGCTTTTAAGGAAAGAAGAAGTTCTTTTGTTCATGTGTCCATTATAAAAGGGGAAGCATCATGGTGGGATTGTGAGATTGCTGCTCACATTGCACCTGTAATCAAAAAGCAGAGAGTTGAGCGCTAATTGGGGGGAGGTCCCTTGCTTTCTCTGTTTTCCATTTTAACTCATTATGGGACCCTAGCCTGTGAATTGGTATCACCTCATTCAGGATACTGTGTCCTTCGTCCATTAAACTTCTCTGGAAGCAGGCTCAGAGACCCACCTCCAGGTCTTTTTTAGTTTCTCAGTTGCTTACAAATCTAGTCAAGATGACAATAAAGATTAACCACCACAGATGTTTTATAACAAAATATAACACTTTGTATCCCTCTCTACTGGAAAGCAGTTCTAGAAGCTTGCTTTAGGGGCACAAGTAATATTAGGTCTTCAAGTCTAAAATTCAGTTCAAAATCCAGGAAACTAATAAATCATTTTTCACTGGGTTGACTTTTTATAGATATCACTTTTCTTGTAATTAAGTAGATTGGAACCTTGAAAAATAACATAATTCTGTATTTTAAATGCTAAGCTTATAGCCTGACAGTGGTAGCACATGTGTTTAATCCTAGCATGCAGGAGGAAGAAGCAGGTGGATCTCTCTGAGTTTGAGACCAGCCTGGTCCACAGAGTGAGTTCCAGGACAGACAGGGCTACATAGGAACCCTGTCTCAAAAAAAGGAGGAAAAAAAAATGCTAAGCTCATTGTATAAGAATGGTAACAATAAATGATTCCTCTTCTATTTTCATACTTCTCAGATATAATTATTTGTCCTTATATAAAATATTGGTTTTTTTGAGACAGGGTTTCTCTGTGTAACAGTCCTGGCTGTCTCTATAGGCCAGACTGGCCTCGAACTCACTGAGATCTGTCTGCCTCTGCCTGCCAAGTGCTGAGATTAAAGGTGCGCCACCACTGCCTGGTTCCTTTTTCTTTTCTTAAGACAGGGTCACATGTAGCTCAAGCTGGACTGGAACCAGCTATTTAGCCAAGGATGACCTTGAATTTCTGATCTTCCTGCCCTTACCTCATTGGTGCTTAATATTAGGATTATAGGCCATGCTCTGTTTATATGGTGTGTACCACCTCCTAGACCAGCACTGTTACTTTTTGAGAAGTGTAGAACTTCCTTGGTGACAGATCTTTGGCCGAACTAATGAATGGTCCTTGTGAGAAAGAGGAAATGAAAAAATAAATAAAAGTGCTTGTGGTAATACAGTTTAGTGTAAAAAAGTCAGAGTTAGTGATTTGTGGCAGACATGGTACCAAGGCCCAGAATAACCTCTCCAGACCATACTGGGGATGTTATATAATATGCAATATATAAAGTCTACAAAGGTGCTAAATTTTGTAATGTGACCCCAAGAATTTATGGTAAAGAATATAGGAATTTACACATTTAGAAAGAAAAATGTTTATTAAAACTATACAGATATGAGCCGGGTGGTGGCGGTGCATGACTTTAATCCCAGCACTCTGGGAGGCAGAGGCAAGCAGATCTCTGTGAGTTCGAGGCCAGCCTGGTCTACAGAGTGAATACCAGGACAGCCAGAGATACAGAGAGAAGTCCTGTCTCAAAAAACCAAAAAGAAAAAAAAAGTACAGATAAGAACTATCGTTGACTCTCAACATGGCCATTGTCCTTCTCCTGTCGTAGTGATACAAACGAAGTTGACATACCCTTGAATACCAGGGTGGGCACCAAGCGCTACATGGCTCCCGAAGTACTGGATGAAAGCCTGAATAAGAACCATTTCCAGCCTTACATCATGGCTGACATCTATAGCTTTGGCTTAATTATTTGGGAAATGGCTCGTCGTTGTATTACAGGAGGTAAGAGTTTGAACCATGTTTTTGATTATGTTTGTTTACCTGTCATTTAAAAAGTAATTACCTAGTCTGTACGTCACCTATGTCAGTGTTTTCCAGGGCCACTCTCAGAATCTGTGGTTTCATTAGATTTACCCTAAGATCCTCACATAGTTGTCTTGATTCCTCACATACATTTCAGTGAAAAGATACCTTAAAGTCCTCTGAGGGGAGAGGTGCCGAGAGAGGCTCCAACAGCTCCACCCCTCCCCAGCCAGCTGTGACTGGAAAGTGTTGTCATCCGGAGAAGCTCAGTCTTGCTCACATCTGTTGGCTGTCATCAGAGGCCTCTGTGCAGTTAGTAGGTGAACTACTGCTAGCACCTGGGAGGTGACGGCCTCAGTGGTGAATGACTCACCATTCAGTTCCCAGACAAGAGGCAAGGGCTGACCTTGTGTCCTTTTTAATGAAAGCCATAGTGGGCTGTCTTGTGAGCTTGTGTGCAGATTGTGATTAGTCATTCTCTTGCAGTAGAGAGGAATAGAGACATTCCTAAGAGTGACAAACAAGTAAACAGATATTTACACCAAAAATTTTAAGAAAATCTTACTTCTTTCTTTTGTGTTTGTTGTTTGAGAGTTTCATTGCTTGTAACACAGGCTGGCTTCAAGTCATAGTCCTCTTGTCTCAGGTCTTAAGTGCCCTACCCCCAAGAGAAACACTATATACCATTGTTGACAGACTCGCCCTGTTAGAAATGATGGGTCATAAATAATAGAAACATGTATTTACTGTTAATAAGAGAACCATCCAGGTTTTAATTTTTTATGTACGAATTCATTCTTTGTTCTGTAGTTGAGTGAGCTGCTGTATACCACTCCTCCATGTTTCTGCTCACTGTGTCTCTTCACTCCCCACAGGAATAGTGGAGGAATACCAGTTACCATATTACAACATGGTGCCCAGTGACCCATCCTATGAAGATATGCGTGAGGTTGTGTGTGTCAAACGATTGCGGCCAATCGTGTCTAACCGCTGGAACAGTGATGAAGTAAGTTGGAACCAAGTCCCTGTAAAGTGATGAGTGAGTGAATGTTGTGTTACCCCATGCTTACCACAGTCTCTTTCCATTTCTCTTTAGTGTCTTCGAGCAGTTTTGAAGCTGATGTCAGAATGCTGGGCCCATAATCCAGCCTCCAGACTCACAGCTTTGAGAATCAAGAAGACACTTGCAAAAATGGTTGAATCCCAGGATGTAAAGATTTGACAGTTATACAGTTGTAAGGGAGAATCTAGACTGTAAGAACTTCACCCAAGGAATGGGTGGGTTAGCATGGAATAGGATGTTGGCTTGATTTTCAGACTCTTTCTTTGCCACATCTTCACAGGCTGCTAACAGTAAACCTTCAGTACTCTGCGGAATACAAGATTTGAACTCCCAAGCGTGTCAATCTTTATACATGGACAGGACAACTTTGTTCTACAGGTTTGGTTTTATGAACGATATCAAGACTCCAATCCTGATAAGAAGCCTCTGGTCTAACTCTGGGCACTCATTATTCTGTCCATAAAGTGATGCTTTCTATGAAAGCCTGGAGAAAATTAATGAACTCAGCAGAGATGGAGAAAGACATTTTTGCCTTCTATCAGAGAAAACATCTATTTGCGTTCTATCTTTGTAAACAGCCTACAGATTATGATCTCTTTGGGATACAGCCTGGTTTATGATGGTGCACTATGCCTTTGATATGTACACCAGAGTTCCTCTGCTGCCATGGGGCTTAGGAAAAGAATGTGTGATGTGCAGGAGGGTATTGTGGCTGACAGGTTAAACATGCAATATCCGATCAACATTTGCCAATCTCATGAAAGTCATCTACCTTGTAACTGTAGTAACTTCTCCACCAAATTTGTTTCTAACATAATAGTTGTAAAGGCCAAATAAGTTTAAAGTGTCCATAAATTTGGACTGTTTCTCTTCTATCACCATTTTGTTTTCTAGTTTGGTATTTTTTTTTTTTTTAATAAAATACCACCTGTCCAGAGTTGAAACTTTAAACCCTACTTTGGAAGAAAATGCCTCTTGCTGGAGAAGGCCTTGCTGTATCTGATAATGATGTGCATGTCTGTGATCAAATTCTGAAGTCTTTGCTCTCAGTATCTCTTAAAAAGGGAAGTTGTTTATCATGTGTAATGTGCTTTTATTTTCAAAATCTACATAATCATCTTTCTAGCCATATTTTACTTGCACACAGAACTCTATTCCAAACAGTTTACTTGGATCTTATCCATAATGGGGGGAATGTTTTAAAGTAGAACCATGTGTGAATTTCAGAATTCATGCATTTAAAAACTTTAGTCAAAAAGTTCATTAAGATATTGCCTCATTCTTTTATGAAGGATGTCAGCTAATATAAATTTGTCAGTAACTGGTAAATGTATTTTATATATCTAAATCTTTAGAAATTTGCTTTTTACAGTTTCTGATCCCTAACTTGTGAAGACAAAGAGTCAGGCAGAAGTGTCCAGTACCGGTCACTGCCCATGTCTATACTGAACAGCTGAAATAAAATGATGCTTTTTTTTTTTTTAATAGAGGGCTTGTTCTCTCAAAGAACAGTTCTGGTTCAAACTTACATGCCGATATCATATTATTTAAATGTTTATTCTGCGCAAACAAGCCAGGAGAGGATCAAGTGACATTGTCTCTGTGGATGAAACATAAATTAAAAGTGATTGCGTTATAACATAGTCAACCGTTTTCGTTTAAATGGGAGACTGTCCATCTATTCATTTATAACTAAATATAATACACGAATTCCACAAATTTGAGACTTGCTTTGACTATTTAATGAGTTTCATTTATTGTAACCAAAGCCTGAGAACACATAGGAGATTTGAATTACTTAAGCCAAGTTAACCTGGCTATATTTTTTGCCTGAATAAACTAAGTCTTAAAAATCATTATCATCTTGATGATATACCTAATGAACGGCACACTTCATTCTTAGACATGCTTGAATGGTGTGTGGAGGCCGCTATATAATGATTCTTTTCTAATTAGCTTGGTCTGAGGAAGGGGGCTACCAGGGATTAATTCTAAGGCTGATAGTGAGTACTGGAGTCACTGCCTTCCCAAGCTGCCTCTCAGTACTCGGTAGAAACAGTAACATTCTTTAAAGGACAAATGCTGCAATAGTCCTTACGTAGAACCCTAATGTCTAAAGTTGCATTAAACTTTTCCTTTTCTTCTCCTCCCTCTTATTCTTAAATTTGAAATTTAAGCCTGGAGAGATGGCTCAGAGGTTAAGAGCACTGGCTGCTCTTCCAGAGATCCTGAATTCAGTTCCCAGCAACCACATAGTGGCTCACAACCATCTGTAATGAGATCTGGTGCCCTCTTCTGCTGTGCAGGCATATATGCAGGCAGAACTCTGTATACATAATAAATAAAGCATTTAAAAATATGGGAAATTCAGTGAAGTATTTGAAGACTATATCAGCCCTTGGCCAGTGAGAAGGCTCAGTGGGTAGAAACACTGCTGGCAAGCTGCCACCTGCAGTGCAGTCTCTGGGTCACGTGCGAAAGGAGAGAACCAACTATTCCATAATTGTCTTCTGACATCAATACACTCTTTGGCATGCATCCCCCCGTGCACTCCTCCACACACACACATAATGCACTCCACATATTCAAACACATAAGTGTAATTTAAAACAAAATATATAAACAACTGGTAAAAAAAAAAAGTACTGTGTAGTTAGTAATTAGTAACTTGTAAAAATCTGCAAACTCATTTGGTCCCACTTTGAATCTAGAGTTTAAAAAATATGGCTAACATCAGCAATCTTTTTAAATCATAACATTATAAAAGCCCAAACCCATCTACCTAAATAAATATCAAATGATCCAGGAAGATACCGCAAGTGGTTTGTATGGTCAGGTGTTACAGGGGTACAGAGCAGGTAAAGATTGGTCCCAACTTGACTGTCTTGAGGCTTCTGCAACACTGAGAACTGATTTCCCTGGAAACACTGTAACAAAAGGTATTTAGTCAGCATGTTTGTTATCCTTCCCGTGTCCAGAAACGCTCCTAAGCCTGTAAAGTGAACTGGCTTAATCAGCTCTTGTCCTGGAATGTTCTAATGTTATTCAATCCTTTTTTTCTTTTTAGATATTTTTCCTTATTTAGAATAAAAAGATAGTAATTTTTCAAGAACCGTGTATCTCTGATTTGGCCCAAGATAAGTTGTTGGATATTGATTGTTTCTTCCAAGGCAGATTTCCTAAGTGAAAACCTTGTCTTTTCCAGATACATGTTGTTTTGAAATGTCTCCAGATGTCTAAGATAATTTCAACAAAAGTTTAATTCATATTGAAAGAAAGGTTATGTAGCCCTTGTGGTAACAACACAAATTGAGTCAGATATTAAGCAGTGACGGTTTGCTCTCCTCTTGGCTGTGAAGGAGGGGAGACTAGGCAAGCAGAACTTGTTCCTCTGGTGAAGTGTGTGAATCTGCAGGAATGACCATCCCATAAGGAAAGCTTATGAATATGGCTTTTGCAAAGAATTAGACATAATACTGTAATTTTAGGTTGTACTCTGCACTCTTTCAGTGGAATTATTTAAGCTCTTTAGTGACCTTTATTCTTCCCTCTTAAAAGCTAAAATGTAGTATATATTGTATAAAATGAAAATATTATAGCTTAGGGAAACTGTACATAAGGCATTGACAGGTTAAAAGGAGGCATTTTTAATATGCAATTGTAAAACACCAAAAATATAGATTCATCTTTGATATGTAACACACTAAATGTATTTTGTACAGAATCTGATTTAAAAGGTGCCTTATTAAGTTTACCATTAATTGCTTTGTTCTATATACAGATTATGTCTAATGTATCATTTTTCAGTAAATAACCTTATTTTAGTATAATTCAGTGATGTGTTTTGTGATGTTGTTCTTGGATTTATTGTGTATCAGAAGTCATCTATTGAAATTTTATAAGTGAGTCAGTGTACATACATATGTATGTTCCTGAATTGCATTTCAGCTTCCAGAAACCCGGAACGTGGCTAGGTAAGTGGCCATACGTTTTTTCCTATATGTAGAGATGATGAACCTATTATAGTAAGGGGATTTTTTTTCTTCTTTAAAAAAATAAAACATTGTTTTCTGGTTATTAAAATGTGTATTTATAACAGAACTCTCGGGAAAAGCTAAAGGAAAGAATAAAGAAGCAAATAAACTACTTCATTTTATTGACAGGCACCACTATTTACATTTTATTGTCTTTTTTAAAAAGACTTACTTATTTTATGTATATAAGTGCTCTATTAACTTTATGCCAGAAGATGGCATCAGATCCCACTACAGATGGCTGTGAGCTACCATGTGGATGCTGGGAATTGAACTCAGAACCTTTGGAAGAGCAGTCGGTGCTCTGTTTTTTTTTTTCTTCCCCCCCTCCCCCCCCGTTTTTCGAGACAGGATTTCTTTGTTTAGATTTGGAGCCTGTCCTGGCACTCACTCTGTAGACCAGGTTAGTCTTGAACTCAAAGAGATCTGCCTGCCTCTGCCTCCTGGCTGCTGAGATTAAAGGCGTGCATGCTGCCACTGCCTGGTACAGCCAGTGCTCTAAACTACTGAACAATCTCTTCCAGCTTACTATTCACATTTGAATGTTTCTCTCCTGTGTGGGCTTTTTTTTAATAGCATTAAGATCATGGTATTCTCTTATGTGTCAGCTGAAGACACGATATACTGGCAGAGCATGGTAGCACATACTTTTAATCTCAGCACTCAGGAAGCAGAGGCCAGTTGTCAGTCTGGTCTATAGATTAAGTTCCAGGACAGCCAGGGCTACACAGAGAAACCCTGTCTTGGTAAAAAAAGAAAATCACCAAATACATTAGTCCATTATGTTCCACTCCCAGAAAGGATGCTCCTAACTCAGCTCAAGCAGTCCTGTGCCTCCCAAGTAGAAGAACTGTAGGTTCATTCCATAGGGTACAACTAAAAGTACAACTCACATCGAGACAGGGTTTCTTTGTGTGCTTGGCTCTGGCTGTCCTAGAACTTTCTCTGTAGACCAGGCCAGCCTCGAACTCACAGAGATCTGTGCTGCATAGTTCCAGGACAACCAGATCCATTTTTTTTTCTTCTTTTTTTTTCTTTTAAGGCAAACAAAAAACTTTCAAAAATAAACATGTGACCACATAGAGGAAATAACTTACTTCTATGCTCTTCTGTTATTTCAATTATTTTTTCATTATTTGTGTTTTTTGTGTGTGTTCAAAGAAAGGGTAAAACTGCGTCTTGCTTGTAGCCCAGGCTAGCCTCAAACTCTGTATACTCTAGCCCTGCCTGAGCTGCGTCTTCAGCCCCCTCACAGAAAAACAGGTATTAAGCACCGTTACATATAAACTCCATTTTGTCAGGTCCTGAATACAGAGAGGTATTTAGAATTTTATTTGCAGTGAGGGAAAGTTAAGGCTCTTGGTGCTGTCCTGTCATTCATTTGCACTGCGTAGGGTTATGTTCTTCAAGGCTCTTCCTTCCATTTGATGAGGTACCTATAAGTGTCCACAGTGTTCCTGCTGCAATGAGAAGGAACGCATTGGATGACTTTTCTTTTATCCCACAGTGCCTCATTTCCCATCTACATTGAGGCTTGCCACCTGCCATGTACTGTTTGCAGTAAGTTCCCATTTGCACCTTCTGCTTTTAGGGAAACAGACATGTTTCCATCTTAAAAGAGTCACTGGTTTAGTTATTTAACAGCATGCTTAGAGACAGCCCAACGTGTTCCATGCTGGAGCCCCCATTTCATGTCATCATAAAACTCTTATTGTGAAATTAACAATTCAGAATAGAGTCTGCTTAAGAGAAACTTGTATTGCCTCAGTTTGAGAGACTGTCAATCCATTGTGACATAGAAGGCATGGCAGCTGGGCTTGATCCATGGGAGTAGAATCTGTGACCACCTCTTAGTGGTGAATCTGGAAGCAAAAGAACTGAGATCAAACTCGAATCTGATAACCCATTCAGGGTCTGCCTTCAGAAACCACTTCTGTTAGCTAGGTCACAGTCACAAGGTTCCACAGACTCAAAACCAGCTAGGAGATAGCTCATTCATAAAGTGCTTGTCACAGAAACATGAGAACCAGAGTTCAATCCCCAGAGCCTGTGTGAAAACTCAGACATGGTAGTGTGGGGCCTGATGTGGCAAAAGACAGATACCCAGGGCTTCCTGGCTAGCACCCCTCCTCTACTTAGTGAGCTTCGGGCCAGTGAGGACCATAACCTCTAAGCAGCAGACACAGAGCCAATCACAACCATCTGTAACCACTTGCTGGGATCTCACACCCTCTTCTGACCTCTGTAGCACTGCACACTTGTGCTATACAGACATATGTGCAGGTAAATAATTTTTTAAGATCTCTCTCTCTCTCTCTCTCTCTCTCTCTCTCTCTCTCTCTCTCTCTGTGTGTGTGTGTGTGTGTGTGTGTGTGTGTGTGTGAGTATGTGTTCAGAAAGTCTAGGAGGCGATAGATCCTTTGGAACTGGAACTTACAGGTAGCTATGAGCTTCAGTGTCAGTGTGTCCTCCGCAAAGGCTGTACTTCTCTTTAACAGTTGACAAGTTAACTCCCCAGCACCTCCCTTATTTTGTCATTTGAAATGGGGTCTCTGTGGTGCCTGGCCTGGCCTCAAGCTGAAGTCCTCAGCTTTACAAGTACCTAGGACTAAAAGTGCACCACAAAGCCAACTAGAATGCCTATGAGAGAAATACATCTTCCACATGTATGTATGTAAATGGCTTATTTGTTGTATGTTCCATTCTACCCTCTGGTTTTAACCAATATACTGGTTTTTTTTTTCTTTCAACTGCCAGATTTAACAATTTTAAGTTTTCATCTGCAGAAACTTGCAAAGATACTACACAGAATCCCATTTACTCTTCATGCAGTCTCATTAACTTAACATTTTGCATAACTGCTGTATGGGGTTGCGTTGGGAAATCAATAGCCTACTTGTGCTTTCTCGGAGCTGTTTGAAAGAAGTTAATGCGCTTATGCCCTCTAAAGTCTCCAGGAACATTCTGTTAACCAATTATGTGCAGTGGTCAACATCAGGAAAGTTGATTTGACGCCGTCACAACAGTCAATAATACCATGACCTGCAGGCTTCATTCAGATTCTGCCAGTTCTCATAAAGTCCTCATAAAGTTTTTCTGATGTGTGCTATATTCTCTGGATAGTATAATGTGTTCAGCCCTTGGGTCTCCTGTACTTCTACTAGATAAAACATGTTTTATAGTACTTTTTCTTTTTTTAGGGAGGTGGACCTGATCTTGCTCTGTGGTTTCAAACTGATTTTGAGTTTGGCAGTCCCTGTGCTCTGTCTCCTGAGTGTTGGCACATCTGCATGTGCCACCCGTGCATCTCACGTCGTTAGTGTCAGTGCCAGCCACTTGCTTTCTGTGTGTTAGGGTTTCTGCGGCTGTGATAAAGTATTGAGACCAAAGTAACTTGGGGAAGAAGGAGTTTATTTAGCTTACACTTATATCATAGACCATCACTGAAAGAAGTCAGAACAGGAGCCTGAAGGCAGGAACTGAAGCAGAAATCATGGAGAAGTACAGCTTGCTGGCTTGCTCCTCATGGCTAGTTCAGCCTGTTTGTTTTAATACTATCCACAACATTTCCAGGGTGGCATTGCCTCCAGTGAGCTGGGCCCTCCTAGAAGATCACCACAGACTTGCTTATAGGCAAACCTTAGGCGTGTTCCCACTGAGAGTCCCTCTTTGGCTAACAAAACTAACAGAGAACATCATGATAGCTTGTTTCTGTAAAGTTGCCCTTCTGTTTGTATTGAGTACATTAAGGGGGTGCTTTGTACTAACTACATAGTACTTGTGAATAGGTAGTTGCTTTTCTTTTTTCTTGCTTTTATTTGTTTGTTTGTTTGTTTGTTTGTTTTTTAGGACAGGGTTTCTCTGTAGCTTTGGAGCCTGTCCTGGAACTAGCTCTTGTAGACTTGACTGGCCTTGAACTCACAAAGACCCGTCTGCCTCTGCCTCCCGAGTGCTGGGATTAAAGGCGTGCACTGCCACCTCCCGGCTGCAAGGTGATTCTCTGATGCCATCATTATTATGATGCAGTGCTATTGACTATAAAAGGTCTTTGCCTCCAGAGGGCCAGCAGCTGTCCAGTATTGGGCTTAGGGCTGGCTGCATAGTTCTGCTCCAGAACTTCCAGCTGTTTGGGGCAGTTTAAGCTTGAGGCTCTCTAGCAATGCTAATATTTGGGGTTAGGATTCCATGTTGCTATCTTCAAAGAATCACTAAGCCATCTTGGTGCAGCCTGGTGCTCTTTCATAGCTGTTCCAGGGGCTTCAGGTGGTGTAAGCTGCCCCGAGTCAGTCCCAAGTCTCCCTGCAGAGCACTGGGAAAGTTCACACCCAGCATCAGCTGTCTCAAACAGATGAGACACCATCAAAAGAATTTTGTAGTTCTTACTGACCTGCTGCTGGGAAGATGGCCCAATTGGTAAAGTGCCTGCCTTGCAAGCATGAGGACCTAAATTTGGCTTCCCAAAGCACCTATGTAAAAGCCGGGTACATTGTGTATCTGTGATCCTAGCCCCGGGGGTGGGAATACAGGCAGGAGTCCATTGACCAGGCGACCTAGCCAAATTAATGATCTCCAGGTTCAGTTAGAGACCCTGCCTCAAAAATCACACCTTTAATCCCAGCACTTAGGGAGGCTGAGACAAGGGGATCTCTGAGTTCGAGGCCAGCCTGGTCTATAGAGTGAGTTCCAGGACAGCCGGAGATACACAGAGAAACCTTGTCTCAAAAAATCAAAAAAGAAATAAAAACGTGGAGTGACTTAAGAATACCCACTGTCAACCTCTGGCCTCTATGAGTATCCACACACATGTACACACCCACATGAACACATACATCACACCCACTTACACAAGAGCGTTTGTGTTCACACATACATAAATTTTTTTACTGATTTGGGGTCCTAATCATAGAACTGTCTAAACAGAAAATGTGGCTTAAACTTGATGTTAAGGCTTTGTCCAATGTAATCTACGTTTCAGTGCACAGTAAGCACCCATGCTGAAGAGAGCCGTCATTTTTCCTCGCTCCAGCAGCTGCCTCCTACAGTGGTGGTGGAGGATGACCCACTGTGTCTGGTTACCTTCCTGGGTCGGGGGGATGGGGGAGAGACTGATTCACACTGTGTATCATATGCCAGAAACTCAGAATGGAAGTCTTCAGGGTTGAGACTGCATTGCCCTAATATCCCAATTTAGTCCTCCAAAGGGACTGGCCAGTGACAGCAACGTGGGGCACAAGACTGCCTGGTCTGCTCAGCACAGGGGTGACCTACCACACACGGCACCCCAGGCTTTGGTGTGTGGTGGCCCAACAACACATGCCCTGGCTTAGAATAGTCCTCGATATCCCGAGAGCTGCACTGAGGGGAGTGAGATTCAGAGATCTGGCCAAGATCACACAGTTTGGGAACGCTAGATGAGAGCTGTTAGCGTAACCATCTTAATACAGATGGGTTCGTGTTTAGAATCGCGGTTTAGCCCATGGTCAAACCATCAGCAACAGAGTAGCGTGAATTAATCTAACACTGATACCTCAGCACAAAGCTTAGCAGTAAGTTAATTCTGAGGATCAGTTACTTGAATTGATTGCAGCAAGCAATGAGAAGAGCTGGCGACCTATTACCAAGTCAAATCCCATTTAATGCGGAGAAGAGGATGTTCAAAATCACACTGAGCTCTACTGGAAGCCTGCCCTATTTTCTGATGGCTGTGTGGCTGCTTTCTTGAGCCTGCTGTAGGGTTCTAGAGGCTTGTAAACCACATATGGGTGCTGCAGAAAAAACTGCCATCCTGTGCTGTCCTGTCCAATGACTGTCACTACCTAGTGAGGAGGCCTCTAGACAGATGTAGAATAAACTGAGTGTTAATAGTCAAGTATGCCTAGAATGATGAGTCAGTGTTGCCCTAGTTTCATTTTGTCCCATACCCCAAGTGCTTCACCAAATGTTTCCCTTTCCAGCAGTAAGCAGGCAGTGCACTTTGGAGGGCATCTCTTTATTCCAAAATTGGTCTGTTAACCAGGGGAGGTTAGTTTCCCTCCTTCCTCCTTAGAGATGCTGGGGAGGCTGTGGACTGTGGAAGAATGAAAGGGGCAAAGGCCATACCAAGTGTTGTCCTTGGTTGATGTCTCTTGGCCTCTACAGAGTGAAGCAAGGAGGAAAAGACATGAAATTAAAATTAAATACACAAATAAAAGACAACGGGTGACTTGAAAGGAAAAAAAAAAGCCTGGTGGTGGTGGCACATGTGTCTCTGTGAGTTCAAGGTTAGTATGGTCTACAGAGCGAGTTCCAGGACTGGTTCCAAAGCTACTGAGAAACGCTGTGTGTGTGTGTGTGTGTGGGAACACTTCTTACTCCTTTTGTTGTTTCGAGAGAGGGTCTCTTCTATCCCAGGCTAGCCTTGAACTGTCACAAAACTGAAGCTGGCCCTGAGCTTCTGATGCTCCTGCCTCCTCCATGTGCTGAGATCACAGGTGTGTACCACCGTGCCTATTTTATACAGTGCTGGGGACTGGATCCAGGGCAAGCTGCATTCCCAGCCAAGAGATAACTAAATTCATTTCCCACAGTTGGTTGAAGCAACCATTAGCTTCCTTCTGCGGCTAGAAAGGCTGGTTTTAACTAGCTTTCCTGTAGTCATTGGAGACTTGTTTCCAATTTCAGAAAGAAAAAAATCCCTTTTTTCCTTAAAGTTTTTTTGAGGTATTAAAAAAAAGAATCCAGAGCCAAACACAATGAGCTACGCCTGGCCTGTCACCTTCCCTGTAAACATTCTTTCTGTGAAACAATGACTTTCTGACACAGGGAAGAGGAAAAGATTTAAATATTGTACAGAAATTTCCAACCACGCAAGGAGAAAAATACCAATAAAACAAAGTTGCGGAATTGAGGGAATGGCTTAGAGCCAAGACAAGCCATGCCATTGGGAGAAGGCGTGAGAAGCCCAGCTCCCGCTCCAGGCATAGTCCAGGGAGCAGCATTCTTGGCCTCCTCCAGCCTGTGTATCCAAAAGAAAGTACATGCTGCCTACGGCAGGATCTTTGCAGGTATCCAGGGAAGAGCTAGGCCACTACATGTTCTCCAGTCTATGGACAGCAGGCGAGTTTACCATATCTGATGCAAACAAGCTGAACCCAGGGTTCAGGTCTTGAACACCAGGAAGCCTCCAAATGTAGTGTGTGGTTGGCTCCCCTTTGTTACTGACCCTTGGATCAACTCAAACCACACTCTCTCGCCCTTTTGCATCTCTGCCATAGCAAAACTAGTAGCTGTGCCCCCACCCCTCTGTTCTGTGCTGTAGACTGGAACCCGGTGATGACCTTCAAACACCAGCTGCCCCATGCCTGGGCCTGGGCCAAATGTAATGCTCACTGCAAAGAAGTAGACACCACGTTGGGGGGCTCTGAAGTAACCGTGTTCGGGGAAGTAGCTGCTGCCCACATTGATGGATGTGGTGCTAAACTTCACCATCTGCAGGGCGGTTGCTGCCTCTGAAGAACTGGCATAGAAGGCCACAGGGGAGCCTGAGAAAGGAAAACACTCAGTGAGTTACCCGTTCCTTCGCAAACTCTGCCTTCTTCACCTTAATTGCACTATAAGCAGGACACTATCTCTAGACACCTTCAACATTCCCGAAGGTGTCTGTCCCAGACAATGTGATTTCAGAGTGGAAGAGAAGGGGAAACCAGCTGATTAAAAAAAAAAAAAAAAGCACTTTCTCCTTTGATCCCATCCTTTCAACTCTCTAGAGAGGTGTCTTTGGCTACCCAAGGCTCACAGCTTGGTGGGCTGTGCTAGAAACAGGGGTATCCAACTCCCAGGTGTGTGCTACCTGCCAAGGATCCTTCCTTTGTTCCAAATCAGGCCAGGGATGGAACACAGGGCCTCACACATGCTAGACAAGTGCTCTATTACTAAGTCATACCTCTAGCACATACCTGCTGGGAACCTTGAGATATCTGTGGAAGAGAGTATTATTGTCAAAATAACATTAACATTGGGAGATAGTCGGGAGCAGGAATGGAGGTTCTTATGGGATGAGGGCACAAGAGCATAAAGAAAAAGGAAGGAGAAACCCCTTCAAGCCAGGCGTGGTAGTCCACACCTGTAATTCTAACATGATAGTCCACACCTGTAATTCTAACATGATAGTCCACACCTGTAATTCTAACTTGTAGTCCACACCTGTAATTCTAACATAGGAGACTGAGGCAGTAAAATCTTGATTAAGTCAATCTGAGCTACAGAGTAAGACCTTTTCCTGAGCAAGGGGGACCCCATCTGGCTATTCATCTAAATTGTTTGCAATTATTTTATTTTTTAAAGATTTATTATGTATATAGTGTTCTGCGTGCATATATGCCTGCACACCAGAAGAGGGCACCAGATCTCATTACAGATGGTTATGAGCTACCTTATAGTTACTGGGAATTGAACTCAGGACCTCTGGAAGAACAACCAGAGCTCTTAACCTCCGAGCAATCTCTCCAGCCCAATTATTATTGTTTTTATATGTACGGGCATTTTGTTTGTATTCATGTCTGTGTACCATGTGCATGGGTGGTGTCCACAGAGGCCAGAAAAGGTTACCAGGTCCCCTGGAACTGAAGTTATAGATTGTTGTCAGCTGCTGTGTAGGTGCTGGGAATTGAGCCCAGGTCCTCTGGAGGGGCAGTCAGTTCCCTTAACTGCTGAGCGATCTCTCAATCCCTGATTAATCGCTTTAATGATTTCAAAAATGCTGCACAGAGCCCTAGCGTGGCATATGGGGAAAGTGAAGTTTTAAAGGGACAGTTTGATGATCCAGACCACACAAGCAGAGAGCAGAGCTTGGGCCCTCTCGATTTGGGGTGCTCTTCTGTCTTTCTCACTTGCAAAAGGGCAATCCTGCTGAAATTAGAGGCAGGGTAACCCCTTGCCTTGTGCAAGAGGAAGGGTGCCTGCTACCCCTCCTGTTTAGGAAGTTCAAAGGAACTGATGGCCAGCGGATGGGACAAAGGGAATTACCTTACTGGAGTCCAGGAAGTGAGACCACCCTAGCAGGGTCCTCTTGGGAGTTCCTCCCTCAACCTCCGTGTAAGCCCTTTCATTTCTCATAAAACAGAACCGAGACGTAAAAGAAATTGGCAAAACAGTTAGTGACTGAAGTCTCAGACTATAATCCGTCTCTTTGCCTCCAAATTCAGAAATAGCCTTAGGAATGACAAGATTTTGCTTCTCTCTATGTGTGGAAGACTTTAGGGGAATTGTTTATGCATACCCTTCCTGTTTGTGCCGCAGGGACTGTTGAGGGCTGGTGTTTCAGTCCCTGAAGCATCCAGCAGGTGGAGCTCCTGGTTCTTCTTTCAACTTGCCTACATAGAGGAGTCCCCCGTAGCGGGAGAGTCAGTGGGCTTCAGAAGATGGAAGGGCTGTGCAAACTGAGGGTTTGTGCCTGTAGGGCACAAATGCAAGCTCTATGGCCTTCTTGCAATAATAGGGCTTTTAAAGGGGAAAAATATTCTCCGAAGTTAAAGAAAAAATACTGCCGGAGTAAACAGACTCCTAAGCTTATCAAGCAAGTGGTGAAAGTCATCGGCATGTTGGGGCTTGTACCGCTCACAAGCGAAAGAGAGATGGAGGAGTTAGTGCAAGTGCAGCGGCTCTCTGGAAATGCTGGCGATTGCCGGGGAAATGCCCAGGTTCCCGCCTGCGCTGGGGAAAGGAAGCCCTCAGGTGTTGTGACAACTCTGCGGTGTAGGCGGCCCCTCAGGGGTCTTCTGTGCGCTTCCTGCACCTGAAAGCCCGCCTCTCAGGGCTGCTCGCTGCTTGGATGAGGTCATTTCCTGGGCTGGAGCCTCAGTTTCAAGTAAGATGTGCTGATAAAGAATGCCTGGTTGAGCAGCTAAGGCTGAGTCACCGCGACGAGGCCCAAGAGAGATGCCTCAGGATATTCCCACTGCCTACTGCGTTTCCCAGCACTCGGAAGGCAGAGGCAGGCAGATGTCTGTGAGTTTGAGGCCAATCTTATCTACAGAGGGAGTTCCAGGACAGGCTCCAAAGCTACAGAGAAACCCTGTCTCAAACAAACAAACAAACAAAAAATGTCCCCTCCTTCTGAGCATAAGGCCGTTTTCTGTATTCACCTCTTTTGGAGGTGCTGCCATTATAGATGATCCCTGCCCCAATCCACCCTCCCTAGAGTACAGGGATGAATTTATGAAAGACAAGGACTGGGGTGAGGGTGAAGAGTTGAGACACCCTACTCTGCTCATTGCTAGGGCCTCTGCCAACTCAATGGGCTCCGGAACTATGACTGATTTTTTGAGACTTACACCTCCCTGTACTCCAGGGAGTACATGAGCTAAAGAGGCTCGTGGCCACTTGGTGTGGTGGCTCACACCTTTGATCCCAGCACTCAGGAGGCAGAGGCAGGTGGATCTCTGTGAGTTTGAGCCCAGCCTAGTCTACAACAAGTTCCAGAGCAGTCAGGTCTACACAGAGAAATCCTGTCTCAAATGAACAAAGAGACTCATAGCTCTGAAGAGAAGGGGAAGGTAGCCCCCTGAGTAGCGGTAACCAACCATCATCCTGCCTTCTTTCACCCTGTGCCTCCTCCGCCTCCCCCAGGAGAATGGAGCAGCTGTGTAGGCAGATAACTGTGTCCTAGATTCACACAGTCAGTCTCCGGCTCGGCACTCACCTGCTTCCCAGAGCTCTGAGTCCAGAACACCTTTCTCCATTCCTTTGGCGTGTACATCTGCAGACATCACCACTTGCTTCTTCTCCCTCTTCCGGGAGGCTCCTAGGCCCTTCTGCTGCTTCTTATCTTTCTTACTCAACATGGCATGCAGCTTACCTAGGTCTAGGCTAATGTTGTTTGCCACCAGCTCTTGGAAGTTCTGGAAAAGGCCGTGGAAGAGCTGCTGGTGCTGTCTCAGGCTGTGCCGGGTGTCAGAAACCATGCTGTGTAGGTCTTCAAGGGAGCCATTGAGGGAGGCAGCCCAGGAGGCCTCACAGCACCGCCCAACCTGCTTGACATCAGAGTTTAGACGTTGAATATCCTGCTCCAGGTTCGCCAAAGCCGTGGCTTCCTCCTCCCTCCCAGAATCGTGGCTGGGTTCCAGTTGTTCTGCCAAGTGTGGGTGCTGCTCCACGGCCTGCTCCAAGGCCTTCACTCGAGAGGCCAAGGCATCCCAGCCAAATGCCTGTTCCTGCAGCCCACTGGCGGCATCTTGCAGGATGAGGCGTATCTGGTCATAATTCAGGGGCAGAGGGCGAGGTGCCTCCTCCGACATCTCCTCCATCATCTCTTCCCCAAAGAGGGCGGTCAGCACCGCCTGATGCCGCAGTGCATCCTCCAAAAGGGCTGCAAAGGAACTATGCAGCTGGTGCATCTCTCTGCGGGTCTGGTTTGCCACAGTCTTCAGCGCTTCCACAGCGTGGTCCAGTGCCCGCAGCTGGCTTCGCATCCTGGCCCTCTCAGCCCGTGCCCGCTCGCTCTCTCCTTTGTGCTCGTCCATCGCTGAGGACATGGCATCCACAGTGCTTTGCAACGACTGTAACGAAGAATCGTCCAGCTGGTGCTGCTCGTCCGGGCTCGCTTGGGTCTCTTCCAGGGTGCGCATGGTGTCCCTTTGGCTCTCCCGGATGACGTCCACGTCAGAGTAGATCCTCTGACAGTTGCAGTCTTTGACATACTTGATGAGGTCTGCATGGCCCATCTGCAGATGCTGCAGCGTGAGGTTTAGCTCCAATAGCTGCTGCTCCAACTCCACTTTGTTCTCTTCCATGATCAGGGACTTTTCCATCAAGATCACCCGCAGCTCTCGGAGCCCCGTGTGGTTCACCAGCAGCTCCTCCACCTGCCGTTCTACCTTGCTGATCTGATCAAAGGTCTCATCTGATTCAGAGTACAGCTCCTTGATTTCATCCACATGCCGGTTCAGGACACTGTCCATGTTCTTGAGGGTGCCCCGCAGTGCTTCCTCCCTCTGGTCCATGATCCTATGCAGAGCGGAGATGTTTCTCTGCAACTGGCCCAGCCTGGCCTGCAGGCTCTCTGGCTCTGGCCTTGCTGCTGCAGATGCCACCACCAGGCTGCCGTTGGCCCCTGGAAGTTCCTGAGCCTTGACAAGCTGCTTCAACTTGGTGCTCATCTCAGTTTGGACCTCGGAGAGGGCATGGTGCAGGGAACGGCGCTGGGCATGCAGCTGTTCCTCCATATCCTGCCACAGCTGGCCCACTCTCTGGTTATTCTCCTGGACCTTGGCATCAAACTTGGCACCAAGCTCCTGGAGGTCAGCCCTGGTCACGGTGTCCTCCTGGACCGTCTTGACAGCCTGGCGATTGGCCTCCACCTCGAGAGACAAGTTCCTGATAGCCTGGGAGAGGCTGTACAAGCTCTGACGGAAGCTCTTCCAGATGGGACCGACGTGGGCTTGCAGGAACGCGTCGACATGAGGCTGCAGGGGCTGCAGGGGCTGCAGGGGCTGCTCTGACAGCCCACCAGAAAACTCTGCAATAGATACCATGTATCACACGTCTGTGGCAGTAGACACCCCTTCCCAGGCAGGGAGAGCAGGGCCTCTGTAGTCTGGGCCTTCTTGTGGGCTGCTACTCACCGAATTCTGTTTGATTGGTTTCTGTCATCTCAGCTGTGAGGTTGCTGGCCAGGGCTTCCCAAGGGTCTGGGATGCCATCTTCTGCCAACTGGGCATCGTTCTGGAGACTTTGAAGCAGGTGTTCCCGTTGTCCCTGTGGCTCCTTAATCTCACTGAACTCTGTGACAGGGTGGCCTGAAAACATATTAGACGAACTCGCCAGGCCTGGGTAGAGAATACAGTCAAGAAAAGACTTGGGCTCAGAGCAAGCGAATATTGTTGGCCCCCCTGGAGCTGGAGCTTAGACGCCATTAGCTTCAGAAGGGCAAATGCAGCTCTCTCTGCCATCAACCTTTTCTCCCACACCCACAGCAAACATGACTGATCAGTCAACCCGTTTCTTTCCTTAGCCACAATGTCATTCCTGCAGCTCTAACCAGAAGATAGTTGATCACATAAGGACATGCACCCCTATCCCACCCTTGAAATCAATTCATAAATGGTGACTCTTTTGTGTTAAGGCTGAGGCCAGGTTCTGGGGTTGGCAGAGGGGGCACTGTGCAAGAGTGTGGAAAAGCTTCCTCCGTGCCTAGAAGCTTTTGTAGATCAAGGGGTAGGAAAGGAACCTGGAAAAGCCATCTTTCCAAGAAAAATGGGGTTAGGAAAGGGGACAGGTATCAGTCCCAGGTAGTAGCTGAGGACCCTGGGAGCCTGTTCCCACAGAACAGTGCAGAACCACAAGGAAACACATGCTGATTCCTCCAAGGGTAAAGTCTGGTACTTCCTGTCAGAGGAGGAAGAAGTAGACCCATGAGCTCTGTTATTCCAGGAAAGCAGCATACCAAGTTCAAAGCCATCAAGCTGGTCCCAAGTCCCCGGGAGTTCACCACTTGGCTCCGTGGGCTCAGGGTTTGCTGTGGGATCTGCAGAAAGAAGCATGGTATATTGAGTCCAGAAGTCAGAGGAACAGCATGACTTCTGGGACAGGGGGCTAAGGAGGACTTGGGGGAGCCTTACCATAGTCCTCGCAGTCTGGACCCTGGAAGCCTGGGCAGCATCTCCAGGCCACAGAGACCAGCACCTTCTGTTGGACGCGGTACACTGGCTTCTGAGCCACTCGGTACCTGAGGAAGAAAGCAGGGGCTCAGCACCTCTGGCCAGCCCACTGGGCCTGGAAGATGACCTGTCCACCCCACTCACATGACTTTGGCTCTCTGGCAGTCAGGAGCCCCCTGTGGACATGGCTGCTGTGAATGGACCAGGAATTTTTCTGTTTTGCAAGCAGCTACGAAGGTGACCAGTCTAGACTTCTGGTAAGGGCACCAGTTCCTGGAAAGGAAGCCATAGGAGAGTGTTGTGAGGCTCGCCCTGTGTCTCAGTGCCCTGCCGATGTCTAGGGATGCCCCACCCTGCCTCCTGCCCTGTCCAGCTCTGGGGTTCTGGAAACCATTGAATGCCAGGGAAGGGAGCTCTTGTCTTAATCCCCAGGCTCTGCAAAGCCACTCAAAAGAGCCCCTGATGCCACTGTCTCCCCAAAGCCTCCCCAGGGTAGGTAGAACGAGGCCAAGAGGTTTCCCCCTCCCACCCCGTCTAACACAGCTGCCTGTGAGCTGTGGGGCTCTCACTGTCCCCCTGATCCCAGGGGACATCACAGTGTGAGTGGGGCTTGGAGAACCATCGCTCTGAATCTGCAGTTTCTGGTTTGTGACCTTGAGTGACACACTTAAGGAGTTCTCTCTCTCTCTCTCTCTCTCTCACACACACACACACACACACACACACACACACACACCGCGCTACAGTTAACAGTGGTGACACCCCTTTCTGGGCGGGCACTGGAACCACTTTGCTCCCTATCCTGGCAACTACCCAGTTCTCCCATCTTTTCTCACCAGAACATGCTGTACCTACTACTCCCTGGCCCTGCCTACTGGACAAGGGGCTTTCTAGCATTTACTGGGGAAGGAAGGTAACTGGGTAGAACAGCCTCCTCTCTGGGAAGGGTCTCCCCTTAAGGATCCTGCAGAGAAGTTGGGGTCACATTTAGTATACTCAACCCTTGGGAGGCTGCCTCTCCATTTTTACCCTTTGCTTGTATGCACTGTAGAGGCTCTGGGGATGGGGAGCATGCTCACTCCCCTGAGGGCTGGCTCCCTGGGTTCAGTGCATCGTCCCCTCATAGTTAGCTACCCGAACAAGCTCTCCAGAGATGCAAGTGGCAATGGCCTCTTGCTACCCCATGCAATTCAATACATCATGGGTGCCAGGTACTGGCACTGGCATGGGCAACACCATGGACATTCAGATTTTCCCTGAAGGGTCCAAAGGAGAACAGGCAACCTTAGAAGAAGGGATGTGGTTAAGACCTATAAAAGATCTGATTACAGGGCTGTGTCTAAAGGGTGAGTCAGACGAGGAGCTGGAAGTTTGGCTAGGGCTGTGGATGTCGGAAGGGGCTGCAGACGGAGGCAAGGAAAGTAGAAACCTTCGTAGGGAGGCTTGGATACCAGAGGAAGAACTGGGCCACATCTTGAGGCTATGGGAAGCAGAGAAGCAGGGAAGCAGGAAAATCACAGAGGCCCTCCAGTTCCAGGACCCAGGAAGAATGGGAGTCAGTAAGATATGGATGGTCTAGGGTAGAGATCTTAGGGTCTAGGGGAGAAAAGGGGGCATCTCAGACCAGGTGATGGGGACATGGAAGAAGTGGCCATGCCTGGCAGTCATCAGAGAGCAATGTTCAGGAACTTTGCTGGTTGGGTGGCTTGTTGGTATTGGAATTTTACTTTCTGAAGCTGCCCTTTGCCCTGGGGCCATTAGGCACCATTAAAGATGAGGGGGTGGTGGTGGAAGAAAGGACTTAATGGCCATTGTGTGGCCACATCCTTTGTGATCCTGAGAAATATACACACCCCACTAACACTTACCCCACTCCACCACAAAGGCCCGCTCTCCCACCAGGCTCACACTTACTTCACCCCACCACAATGGCCCGCTCTCCCACCAGGCTCCTAGAAGCCCGACAGGCAGCCTTCACCTTCTGGGCAGCAGGCTAGAAAAGCTTGCCAGGAAAACTACCTAATCTCAGCAAAAGAGACCTGAAGATGGTGACATTGGGAGAGCCTCCCAATGAACTGCCCAGCGGAGACTCCTGTATCAGAACAGCTCAGAAAGCCGTGACGTGACTGGACGTCTGAGGATGAACCCTGAGAAAACTCTGTTACAGAAGAAGGAAGCTGAACCAAGGAACAGCTTGGTATCAGAGCACGTGCCTGGCATATACAAGGCCCTAATTAAATCCTCAGTACTGAAAAGAACAAAAAAAGATGAGCAGGAAGTCAAAACGGACAAATGGGAGTGGGAGGGTTCCATCTGGAGAGAATCCCGCCCGCAAGTTTATCCAGTGTTTCCACCTAGGTCAGAGAAGTTGCTGCACGGAAGAAACCAGGCAGGGCCTACTTTGGGGTGGGGCGGTGTAAGGCGTTGGCAGGGTATTCAGAGAACAAAGAGAACACTTGAAAATGAAAAGCCTCCATTAGACAGGAAAATAAAAACAAGACCCAAAACAGAACCGGGCTGGGGACACGGCCCAGAGGCAGAGTGTGTGCCTGGCTGACAGGAAGTTCTGGGCTAGATTTCCAGTACCAGGTAAAGGCAGGTTTGGTGGCACAGGCCTGTCAACCCAGCCCTCGGGGTGGATGCAGGAGGATCAGGATTTCAAGGCCACTTACACAGTGAGTACCAGGCTAGCCTGAGCTGTATGAGACCCTGTTTTAAAAACGAAACAGAAACAATCTCGAGAGATGACACTCGGTGGTGTAAGAGCTCTTGCTACTCGGGCAGAGAACCCAGGTTCGGTTCCCAGCACCCACATGTGGGCTCACAAACATCGTTAACTCCAGGCCTTCTGACCTCCATGGGCACCCAGTATCCATTCGGTACACAAATGTGTGAGCAGACAAAACACTCATGCGCATAAGTAAGATGATAAATAACAGAAGCAAGCAAATAACAAGACAGAAAGAGCAGCGAGATGAACAACGAGAGAAGGGAGGTGGAGCATCAGTCCCAGGCCCAACATCCAGATGACGTGGATGGCATTAAAGGGAAGAAGGTTTTGTGTGTGTGTGGTGTGTTTGCATGTGTATGTTTGTGTGTGGTGTGTGTTTGTATGTGTGGTGTGTTTCAGCGTATGTCTCTGTGTGGTGTGTTTGCATGTGTATGTTTGTGTGTGATGTGTGTCTGTATGTGTGATGTGTTTCAGTGTGTGCCTCTGTGTGTGTGTTTGTGTGGTATGTGTGTTCCAGACATAAAAAGTCTTGAGTTTTTCATGCAAAGGACCCACCAAGAACCTGCAATAAGATAGAAATAAGCTCACATCAAAGCTCACCTCTGCGAAATTTTAGAACTCTGGGAACAAGATGGTTATAACTACATTCTTACAGAACAAAAAATCAACACATATACACTGAGGAGAGAAAGAGAGAGAGAGAGAGAGAGAGAGAGAGAGAGAGAGAGAGAGAGAGAGAGATTTATTGATTCTTCTTTCTGGACCCTGGGATGAGCGGGCCTCTGTGATACTGCTTCCCTGCTTGTGACCTCTCTCTGCTTCCCATGACCTCCATCTCAAACATAAACAAGTAAATAAGTCAGATATATTACAGAGATCAATGACAAAAGAATTGCCTAATAATCTGTATGTGTGTTGCCTAATTGCCTGTAATTGTATGTGTGGAAGGAGGGAGGGAGACACACACACACACACACACACAGAGAGAGAGAGAGAGAGAGAAAGAGAGAGAGAGAGAGAGCTTGAACCTTTCAACAACATTCCTTGGTTTAGAAACATGGTGATGAGAATTATATTAACAATATTGGCAGAAAATAGTTGCCAACCTAGAATCCTGTGTGCATATTATCTATCAGTCAACAGAAGAGTACAGAATGGACGCATTTTCAAACATAGCAAGTTGTATCCAGGTCATCTACTTAGCATCCCATACAGGGAGGATTGTTTGCTTGAGCTCAGAGTTCAAAGTCAGCCTGAGCAACAGTGTGAAGTCTCTACTTCAAAATCAAACAAACAAACAAATAAATCAATCAATCAGATGTATTAGGTTTCTAGGCTGCTGTCTCTCTTGTACCTCTTAGCAGTAGATTACTAAAATGTGGTTCAAACCTTGCCTGGACATGGAAACCATCTGTGGCTTTTAAAAGCCAAGGTCCCTTGTGGGTTGAAGGTGCATCTTGATGGCAGCGTACGTCCTGAGCCTGCCAGAGAGTCAACCCCCAGCATCACGATAAAGTATAATAACAGTCTCTAAGCCCAACCCCAGACCAGTTTCAGAAGACCCCCAAGTCTGGGCGAGAGCATCAGCATTGTAGAACTCTCTGGGTCATTCCAAGGCACAGCCTAGAATTGAGTGTCACGAGGATCCAGGAGATCCACCAATGCAGGAAAACAAAACCTAGCTGTCGTGGAGAATGCTTATAATGCCAGCACTTGAGAGTCTGAGGCAGAATGATGTTGAGTTCCAGGCTAGCCTTGAACTACATAGTGACTTCCGTCTTTTGAGAGATGGCTCAGTGTTTAAGAGAGGTGGCTGCTTTTCCAGAGAACCTGGGTTCAGTTCCCAGCATCCACATGACAGTTCACAACCATCTGTAACTCCAGTTCCAGGGGACCTAATGCCTTCTGGCCTCTGCAGGTACAAGACACACACATGATACACAGAAGACATACTTGCAGGCAGGGCCCTCAGGGCAATGGTGGAGCAATGCCGTGGCCCAGAGGGCAACCTGCAAGGCAGTTCTGGTTGAGAACACAGTTGACCTCTGATGTGAGTGCTAAGAGAATAGTGGTTGAGAAGGTGAGCTTTTAGACAAAAACAAAACCAAGCGGAGGAGAAAAAAAGTTTTAATCCAGGGAAAACTAAAAGCATGCAGAGGAAAAAAAAATGATTCGTAGTTTATTTCAAGACTTAAGGCATGTAGCAGTTACATGATTAGAAATACTCTGAAGATTGGGAGAATGGCAAGGTGTGTGTGTGTGTGTATCTGTGTGTGTGTGTGTGTGTGTCTGTGTGTGTCTGTGTACGCATGTGTGCAGGTGTTTACCTTTGTGTGGTGTGGGGAAAAGAGCTGACTCACAGGCAATAGTACTTCCAAAGAAGTAGCAATGTTAAGTGTGTAACTCAGAAACACAGAGCTCAATGACAGAAGAATTGCCTAGTGAGTTGAAAGTTAATACTTTGAGGGACAAAGGGGGCTGGGGCTTTGGATGGTTTCAGCAAACCTTGTAGAACTGACTGACTTCAATCCAGGAGCGTCACGCATAGTGTGAGTTGTGAATGTGAGATAGGAAACCTCCAGTGAGGCACTGCCTAGACTGGATGGGCCTGTGGCTAATTGCTATCTGAGGGCCCAGCCCACTGCGGGCGGGGTCATCCCTAGGCAGGTGGACCTGGGCTGTATAAGAAGCTAGAGGGCACGAAGCAGCTTCCTCAAGGCTCAGTTCCCATAGCTTTCCTCTCATCTTCTCACGGGAAAGGCAAATTCATTCTATAATACAAGGCTGCAACCTGTCAGTCAAATGAGCCTTCTCTTATTGCACCCGAATAAACACCCAGATTGCTTTTGATTAGTATCCTATCACAGAGAGGCAAAGGAGAGCAAGTGGCCCACAGGCTTCCTCTCTAAAAGGACAGGTGGTAAATATTTTACATAGCACTAACTGCACAGGGCAGAGTGGAAATTTGAGCTATTTGTTCAACAATTATTAAGAATTTTAAGAAGCTGGAATGTGTCCAGCGTATGCCCTTCAGAGTCCTTGTAGGACCCCAGGGCTGAGCTCTGCAGATGTTCAGGCCACATCCCCTTGAAGCTTGCCCGGAATCCAGGCTTTCCAGTCAGGATGGAGACTGTCACGGCTCCTTCTGTCATAACACGAAAGCAGTCTCTAAAAATCTGTCAATAAGTGAACCTAGCTGTGCTCCAATAAAACTCTATTTAATCAAAAATAGGACCCATTGGCCACTGTTTTCTGGCCCCTGCATAGTGTGCTTATTTTTAAAAAATGAAACTTTAAATAAATAAATGAAATCGTGGAAGGCTTGATGGTACATGCCTATAATCCCAGTACTTGGGGAACTGAGGAAGGAAGATTTCAAGTGTCTGGGCAGCCTGGCTACATAGCAAGATTGGAAAAAGAAAAAAAAAGCAGGGGCTTGGGGGTTGTTGGTAAAATACTTGCCACATAAGCATGGTGAACTGAATTTGGTTCCCCAGGACCCACGTAAAAAGCCAGACACAGCTGTGCGCACCTGAAATCCAGCTCTGGGGAGGCAGAGGATTTCTGGAACTTGCTGCCCAACTAATCTGGTCTAATAGACGCGTAGGAAGTCAAGGAAAGACCCTTGAATTGAGCAATTGAGGAAGACTCTTGATGTTGACCTTAGGCCTCCACACACATGAAATGCACAAGTGTATGTCAACACACATGCACACATATGAACACATGCAAACACACACAAAGGAAGGATGTAGAAAAGTTGGGAGAGCACTTCCTAGCACGCATGGAGTTCTAAGTGAGTTCAGTACCAGCACCACATAAAACCAGGAATGGCAGCGCACGCCAGTAATTCCAGCCCTCGGGAGATAGAGGCAGGAAGATCCGAAGTTCAAGGGCACCTTCTGCTACATAGCGAGTTCTAGGCCAGCACCTAGAATACTTAAGAACCTCAAAAAAGTCATAGAAAGAAAAAAAGAAAGAAAAGAAAGGAAAAGCGGTGTGTGGTGAAACTTACATATAATCCTGGCACTTGGTAGGTAGAGGCAGGAGGCAAGGCAGGAAGTTCAGTAGTTCAAGGTCAACCTCAGCTACAAACTGAGTTTGAACCTAGCCTGGGCTACCAGAGACCCTGCGTCAAAACAAAACAAAATGAAACATAGGAATGCTGGTTCAGATTTGGAGGTGGGAGCGAGGGACAGAATTCTCAAGATGCACGGTTGGTGAGAATACAGGCTAGTGCAAAATGGACATCAATCTAGATGATCCCCCAAATACTAAATACTACAAGAGCCAATCCTGGTGATGCATGCCTGTAATCCCAGTGCTTGGGAGGCAGGAAATAGGAGGATCAGAAGTTTGAAGCCAAGATCAACTAGCTTGAGCTATATGGAGACCCTGTCTTAAAAATAAACAGGGTATTCAGGCAGTGGTTGGTGTGGGATTCCCCTCTGTATGCTATGAATATGTTTTATTACCATTAATTAATAAAGAAACTGCATTGGGCCTATAGCAGGGCAGAATAGAGCTAGGTGGGGAAAACTGAGAAAGAAGGTGGAGTCAGTGAGATGCCATTGAGCTACCCGAGGGGAAAGACACAAGCTGAGAGGTATAACCTTGCCGGCAGGCCACGAGCCTCACGGGAAAATATAAAATAATGGAAATGGGTTAATTCTAGGTGTAAGAGCTAGCTAGCAATATGCCTAAGCTATTGGCCAAACAATATTACAATTAATACAGATTTCAGTGTAATTATTTTCAGTCTGAGCAGCTGGGAATGAACAAGTGGCCTCCCCCAACAAGTTGTGGTGAATGTCTTTAATCTCAGCATTGGTCCAGCATGATCTACAGAGACAGTTCCAGGATAGCTAGGGATATACAGAGTAACCTTGTTTAAGAAAAAGGCCAGCCTGGTCTACAAGAGCTAGTTCCAGGACAGGGTTCAAAGCTACAGAGAAACCCTGTCTCAAAACAACAACAACAAAAAAAAAAAAAAGAAAAGAAAAAAAAGAAAAAGAAAAAAGAAAGAAAAGAAAAATAACAGAAAAAACAGGAAAACAAACAGCTGGAGAGATGGCTCCATGGTTAAGGGCACTGGCTGTTCTTCGAGAAGACCTCTGTTAAATTCCCAGCACTTAAGTGGTGGCTCACAACTGTTTGTAACTCCAAGTCCAGGGCACCCAATGCCCTCTTCTGGCCTCCTTGGACACTAGGCACACACATGGTACACAGTCAAACATACAGACAAAACAACCATACACGTAACACTTTTATTATAATTTAAAAACTTTTAACTTTTTATATAGCAGAGAATATTTTGTGTATATTTACGGGGTACAACAGAATTTTGTTGTTTATATTTAATTAGCATAAAATGTAGAAAAACTAAATAAAAATAGTTAAACCCTAAAACTAAAACAAAATATGCAATTACCATATGACCCAGCTCTAAACTCAGGGAGTATACTGAAAGGGATCTGCACCAGCAAACGGAGATACCAACACATCCTGCTTCCCAGGCTGTTTGCAGCAGTCGAAGTGTGGCGTTAGAGTGGATCTCTCAGCAAATAAATGGATGAAGAGCATGGTATATGAATAGTATATATATTTATATATGATATATATGTGTGTAAAATATATATTCAGTTATTGAAGAATCGAAATAATGGCATTTGCAGGAAAATTAATAGAACTAGAGATCATCACATTAAGGGAAGTCAGTCACACTCAGAAAAACAAGTACCTCCTGTGGATTCTCATTCGTAGAATCTGGGCTTAAAAGCAAAAAGCACCTGAAAGTAGAAGCGAGACTAGGAAGAGGAGGAGGAGGAGGAGGAGAGGAGGAGGAGGAAGCAGCAGCCTGGGATGAGGGAGGAGAAAAGGAGAGGGTAATAGGGTGCGAATAAGAGCAACTCCATAAATTGAGTGTCTGAAAAATTCATGACAAGGGCAAGGGAAGTGGCTCGCTGGCAAAGCACTTGTCTGTGCAAGCTCAAGAGCCTGAGTCTGGATCATCTGCACCCACAAAAAGTCAGGCATGGTCAAATACACTTGTAATCCTAGTGTTGGGGAGCCTGGGTGGGGATGGGGTCAGAGAGAGGGACAGACAGACAGAGACAGAGTCAGAGAAAGGGGGGTGGGGAAAGAGAGAGAGAGAGAGAGAGAGAGAGAGAGAGAGAGAGAGAGAGAGAGAGAGAGAGAGAGAACATGAGAACATGAGAACATCATGGGCCGGTGAGTGTCCTGGGATGCACAGGGCCCATGTGCACTCCAACAATAATGAATTATCCAGTCCAGAATGCCTGAGAACCAATGTAAACAAGCCCCACCTCACACACCTTAAGCTTGCTCCTAAAGCCCAGGATGGGGGCCGGGGCGGGGTGGAGGGGTTTGAGATGGTGGGGCGTGGCCTGATCCAGCCTGCAGAAGTGATGGGACTTTCCAGCTCTCCCTCTTGAACTGAAAGTCATGCTGCCCACCCTTCCTGCCCGGGAACTTTCTCTTCTGCGCTGCCACCCCGCCGCCGCTGTCGCTGGCTCGCTCCTCCCTTGGCAGCTCCCCGCTTGGCACAGCACAGGCAGTCGGCCTCGAAGGCCTGGGAAAATTCCTAACCTTTGCTTTGGTTTCCTATGGCTCTTGGCAGCTCCTGGGAGGCCCTCAGCACATGTGCCCAGGCTCGACGTGCTGAAGTGCCCCATTGTTCTCGCTGCCCTCTGCCTCAGGCCTGCTTCTTCTTTTGTAGCCTGCTATGAGGATCCCTGCTGGGCGCCCTCATCTCCCAAAGAAGGTGTACTGAGGATCGGGTGCCAGCCAAGAGTGAATGTAGGGGTCCGTCTCAACCCTGTGTGGCACAGACCGCAGGGGATACTGAGCCTGAGCCGGAACTGGGAAACTTGAGGCTCTCCTCCCCTTTCCTTCCTGGACTCTGCTGACCTTGAGTCCTCCCATTCCTGGAAATGTGCAGAAGCCGTATCCCTGGAGACAAAGAGAGGGGTTGTGGGGAAGGCTGACAGGGGCTGTTGCAGGGAGGGGCTGGTGCTTTCTGCATCTTTGGAAGCGCCTCAGCTGCGGTGGCTACCTTTGCAAGAATGTGTCTTTGCTAACCAAGGAGCCCATCTCTACAAGTTCTTTCTGGATTGATGGTGTCCTTTCTGGCTACCTTGTTCTCAGAGGCCTGCATCCAGCTGTCAGTGTGACCATCCCAGGGAACTTACCCTCCTTCCTGGGGCTTTGTCCCTGAACGGGGAGGGATGGAGTGGTGGTATATCTTGGCAGGGAAACTCAAAGCCAGCCTGTACCTGGGACTCCCTGAGGATAAGCCTAAGGTGCCTCAGTGCTGGCCTGTGGAGCTCTTCCCTGTGGAACCCTGTGTCCAGAAGTGGGAACAGGTACAAGGGCACCGTGTTGACCCCATTTTGCTGCTGTGTGACCCCTAGTGACATGTTGAACAGCTCTGGTTCTTGAGCTACAAGCTACAGAAGTCCCGAGTGATCCTTCCCGTTAGGAGGAACCTGCTCCTGGGAGTAACACTTTATATGCCCACCCTGCCTGGGAACGGATCAGGACAAGGGAAGACCTGGCTCCAACCCTTATGAGATCTGAGGCCCTAAGTGGCATCCTCCCACCTCTGAGCTGTCACAACAACACAGAAGATGGGCAACCTCTTGCAGAGTCATCGTGGCCCCTACCACAGACCCAGTCTCTCTAGAGCAGCTGACTTGGGTCTAAGGAGCCCACATGCTACATCCACACCGAAACCAAGAAACTAGAAGGAATTTCTTCCCTGTGACATCCAAAGGTGTTCCTTGCTAGTTCCCTGGTCCTGCCCCTTCAGGATCCCCAGGGGCTTAGGAAACAGTGAACCATATCCCTCTTCTGCCTGGCAGTCTGGGAACACGGGTATGGAGGCTCTAACTTGCTTTGTTTCACTGTTCTTTCAAAGGCTCTGATCCCTGTGGGTGCAGGGCCTGCCTGGTACCAGGTCTCTGGAAGCTGGAGGGCCACACACACAGAGAGCAGGAGGTAGAGAGCAGGAGGTCTAAGTCTGGCCGTGGAGATGCTGATGCTGTGCTGCCCCATCCCCCACCCTCACGGCTGATGGATTACTCCCCTCCCCTTGCCCTGCTCTTCAAGGATCCGAGCGGCACTTCGGCCTCCTGTCACAGGAACCTGGGAAGCCATCAGCCCAGGAAGCAGCATTTCCTTCCTTTCCCACCAGGCTCTCCGGATGCTTCAATACCTTGGGCTTTAACTGCGGGGTTCAAGCTTCTGGGGACACGAAAAGGAAACCCCAGTAGGTAGAAGTCCTAGCCTGGGTGACCTGGGCACTCCTGGAATCAGAGGCAGCACAAACCCTCCAGTCACTCGAGCCATCATCCAGGGAAGATGGAGGGGCCTCTGCTCTCAAGAACTAAGGAGCAAGCAGACCCTCTCCACATCCGGGAGATTATAAGAACAAGGACCACCTCCTGACCCCTCCTGCTCCTCCATCCTTCCCTTCACAATGGGAGGAGGAACTTGCCTCCTGGGGCCTACTGCTGATGGCTTGGGGTAAGAGAGGCTTGGCCTCCCCCCACATCCTGAGGTCAGAGCTGGGTGGTAGAATTGCCTCCATCAACGGTCACCTGTGCTTCAGAGCCTGTGGTAGAACTGGGGATGGACCTCTTCCCTTACACCACCAGACCCACCCCCTCCTCACTAATCAGCGCATGCTCCCTGTCACTCTGGGGCTTCTTTCTGGCTAAGCCTGATTTCCAGAAAGCTCCCAACAGATATTCCCCTGGGAGTGTTAGAAATGGATGGGAACCTGGCCCCGGGCAGATTTGTCTGGGAACCCTATCGCAGTCCCTTGGGGAAGCTAAGGATGGGTGTGAGCTGGCTGCCCAGTCTTTAACAGATCGCAGGGTTCCACTCAGAGAGCTGGGTATGAAAAACGAAGATCCAGCTCTCCTAGGCTGTAACCTGGGCAAGTCACTCAGCCACTGTGAGATGCAGCCTCCTCCACCGTGAGAAAGGCTGTTGGGAAAAGCAATAGAAGTAATACTTGAAAAACTGAGCCTCCGAGGCTGGCCCAGCAAGTGGCACCTGCCTTCTGCCTTGGACATGTCCAGTCATGAGACCCCAAACCCTGAGGGACGAGGGACAGAGCTAGAGACCAGGCACCTCGAAGCATAATGAGGATGTTGGAAAACCATGTCTGGAGTCAGCTGTATCCTGTCCATCCGTGAGGCCTCATGGAATTGCCCTAGGAGCCCCTGCCTCCACGAGCTCGGGGGATTCAGGAGCCCTTCATGCACTGGTCAGTCCTGGCCTGGTACCTTGGGCACTCAGATCCAAATGTCTCCCCTAGGGATAGCTGCCTTGTTGGGGCTCAGCTTTCAGAGCTGAGTTCCTTCAAAGAGTAGCCCTCATCAGCAGGAAGCATCTAGAACATCAGTCCCTCTGAGTTCCATGCTGGTGACTGATAGTGGGAGCCCCAGTCGAAGTCCCTGGTAAGGGTCAAGCAGGGACCACCCTGGCATCCTCAGGCTGGGCCCTGAAGTACTGGATCCAGGAAACTAGCACCAATTAGCCATATATCAGCCCATTCCACAGATATGTATCTGGGACTCAGCTACCATCCCCTGACCTCCGCTATGGCCAGGATCTCCTTACCGTCCGATAGGGTCTCTGCTGGTATCGGCAGTCTCTGTTTTCCAGCCCGCAGGTACCCTGAGCCTTTTGGGATCAGAGAACCTGGTACCAGGGTCTTGTGCCCAGGCCCCCAGAAGTCCCCAATTCAGGTACCCGCCAAGGCCCAGCATCAGTGTCAGGATCATGGTGACCGGCAGACGTAGCTGGCTCCACCGAGGTTCAACCTTGCCAGTGACTCCCAAATTTGCTGCTGATGTGGTCTTCAAGTCAGAAAGAAAGGAAAACATGGGGACAACAAAGGGAGGAAGTGGCCTGGTCCGGCCCACCCGGTAAGGCTCATCCGCCCCCGCCTCTCCCAGCCTGGTCCCCTCTGAGGTCAGCAACCACTCAGGCCAATTCCTGTGTCCTAATGGCACTTGAATCAGGACGTTGCGGGTGTGAGAGACACACGAGGGTAACCCTATCACCCTGTAGAGCCATTTCTACAGGACTCTGTTCTGGGCCTGAAGACGGAACAGTGGAAAGTGTCAGCCTTGGGAGATAGGGTGCCACCCACGCTGTTGGCCAGGAAGCAGGGGGAAGAGGGGGGGTCAGGCCCTTCGTGCCTTCTTAGCACCCTTTGTCGCTGGGCTATGGGAACCAGCAGGTGTGTGAAAGCTCAGAGAAGGGAAGGAACTATGCTAGAAACACACAGCATGTCACCCAGTCCATTGCAGGCATGGGGGGAATCTGTGTTTCTCAGCTTTCCAACAGGTTTGACTAGAGCCCCAGGGTCAGGAGCATCCAGGATGCTGTGGGTAGCTGGGCATCCAGAGTAACCTGCAGGCTGGGCTCTTACCGGACAGGCTCTGACCCCTGCCCAACCTGGGACACTGAGGCACAGGCCAAGATGCTTATCTTCTGCACAGCACATTCCAGGGCACAAGACCCCCATGACTTCCCAAGGGTGACTGAGGGACAATGATAGATTAGGATATGTCCAGCCTCCTGTAAGCACCCCTTCTCCTGGAGTGGCAGGAGTCAGCAGGGCAGAACTGAGCCAGAAGGGGCCCAGGCCCTGCTCTCTGGTTGTGTCCCCCTGGGGCATGCTTTCTCCAGTCCGCCCTCCCTGCCCCCACCCCGCCCTGGGCTGGCCGGGTTCCAGACAGCAGCCACAGCATCAATATTTCATCCGCGTCAATAAGAGGCAGCGGCGGCAGGGACAGCGGCTGCAGCCAACACTTGCCAGCTCCAGTCCCCAGCTCGCAGCAGTCAGGTCCCGTCCTCGCAACCACCATGGACGTCTTCAAGAAAGGGTTCTCCATTGCCAAGGAAGGTGTGGTGGGGGCTGTGGAGAAGACCAAGCAGGGAGTGACAGAGGCGGCTGAGAAGACCAAGGAAGGAGTCATGTATGTGGGTGAGTGTGGCAGCGGGGCGGGGCAGGGTGGGGCAGAGGGCTCCCTAATGTAGACCGGCTCCTACTACCTTCCTTCTGCTGACTCCCCCCACATTCCGGGGAGTATTTTGAGAGAGATGAAACCCTGATTGTTGAGGCAGGGTCCCCCACACTCTGGAGAATATGTTAGTATTTGTCTTTGGAGCCTTTGGCGGGGAGGTACTCTGAAGTCTTTAGGACAGGATTTAGTGCCATTCAGACCACCTGAGTGTGTACATGCAAGAGCATGCACGCACATGCCTGGGGGTGCCTGTGCTTGGAGACCCAGAGACAGTGATCTGCTCAGGTGGACCCTGATTTCTCTGATGGGAGCTGCAGCAGCCAAGCTAGGCCACATGGCCCCACTAGAGGAAAGGGGTAGGCTCTGGAGATGGCCCCAGTTGAGCGTTCAACCTACCCCAGCTCTCTGGTCTCCCTCCAAAGAGGGGGCAGGGGTGGCCAAGCCTGTGACTCAGCTTTCTCTGCCCTGTTCAGCTCCTGCTTCTGAGGCTCGGGCCACACCCATGTGAGGGCCATAGACCCACCACCAGTGACCCTCCCTCAGGCCTGATTCCCCTTTGTCCCTTCTTCCTGTCCTGTCTCCTTCCCGTCTGTCTTCTGTCTTTCAGACATAGCAGGAAATGTCCCTTTGAAGGGGTTACTGTCCCCAGACACCATCCTCATCCCCTCCTGTCCCGCCCCCATCCCTGGGTATTCAGCTATTCACCCTGACTGCCTGAACACCTCTTCCCTCTGACAGGCACCAAAACCAAGGAGAACGTGGTACAAAGTGTCACATCAGGTAAGGGGACCCCAAGAATCCTGCCTTGTACCCAGGGCCCACACCTAGAGGCCTCCTTGTATCAACTGGGACCCTAGGATCCAGATGACCTAAACTACTATATTCTCTAAAGGCAAACCAGAGCAGGCTCCTGTGCCCCCCTGCCCCATCCCACCCCACCCCATCCCTCACATTGTTGCTGCCTTAGAGTCAGAGAATGGCATGGAGATTTAAAAAAGTCAGGCATCCGAGCTCTGGAAAGGGACTGTTCTCCCCAACTCGGGTAGGCAGCGGTGGAGACGCTCCTGGCTGAGTTCAGCCCGAATCCTCTGCAGTGGCTGAGAAGACAAAGGAGCAGGCCAGTGCCGTCAGTGAAGCTGTGGTCAGCAGCGTCAACACGGTGGCCACCAAGACCGTGGAGGAGGCAGAAAACATCGTGGTCACCGCTGGGGTGGTACGCAAGGTGAGTCTGGCTCACGTCCTTTCCCTGGGCTCCCTGCAGCAGGAGACACTGTTGGAAGTGTGGGGAAGGAGCGTTAGACGCTGCTTGACATTACAGGCAGCACTCATTGTGTGTGTTGGGACGACATGGTGTCTTTACAACTGTTCATATCTGGAATTCTTTCCGCACCCCTGGATTGGGGACTCTGGGATTCGTTTTATGCACAAACACTCAAACCATGCCCAGCCCATCACTTTTGGAATATAGGAAATAAATTTTACAAGTGAATTCAGGGCCCTGTGTGGTGAAAGGCAGCCTTCTAGACAGGCTAAAACTTCCAAGCCACTACCAGGACTACCTGTGCCTTTGTGCAACCTCCATCGGTCCCAGGGTCTGACCGCTGCCTCCCCATGAAGCGGTGGGGGAAACACTGCCCCCTTGTGGTAGACAAGCAGCAGGGCTCTGACGCCACCCTCTGCGGAAGTCTTTGTGTGAGCATGTGGGTTGTATGTGGGTTGTAGGGATGGTGGAGATGAACACGGATGTGTATGCATGTGATGTATGCATGGATGGGTGTTCGTGTGTATGTGTGTGGCAGGCGGCTGAAAGATCAGGGCCCTCGGGCTCCCTAGGGATAGAGGCCAGAGGTAGGAGCTGACTCAGCACTTGCTGAATGCTTTAAGCATTTTACACTTACCCTTTGCATGGGCTCCCACATTCCACAAAACAGGATGTGGAGAGAAAAGCCTACAGAGACTGGGTGACGAGCCACAGTCGCGTGGTTAGCCTGTGTGAGCATGGAGCTTCCGTGAGCGCCAGTTCCTGGGCTCTTGAAAGACTGAGCGTAGACTGTGCAGGGATGGAGGTTCCAGAATGGAGGCTGAGAGGAAGCTGAGTCCAAAGACTTGTTATCTTCAACCCCCATACTTACAACAGGCCGCCCCAGTGGCTGAGCCCCAGGGTCCCTCACAGCCAATACTACAGAAGTCTGCTCTGGGGGTGTGTGTATGTGTGTGTGTGTGAAAGGGGTGGGGCCACCCACCCCAAACACTTGCTGCTGGGGCCAGCACAGGGTCTCTTGTCTCTGGGCTGTGCAGACGCACCTCGGCAGGCTGTGTGACTTTGGAAAGAGATCCTATCCGGATCCGCAACTCCTTGTCTGAAATTGCCGTCTCACAGGACTGTGGGGGAAGGCAGAGAAAGTATGCCAGCGAGCATTTCTGCCAGGCACGTGGTGGGCACCCACCATTGTCATCTTCACCACTGTCACCAGAGCTGCGGGCATCCCAGGAAGCCTCCTCCCAAGCCCCTAGCAAGAAGGACCCTGGGAGCTCGTTTCAGGCTACCCCTTGCTAAACCGAAGAAACTGCTGAGCCCGCGGAGCTGTACCAAGGGACAGTCATTACCTGGTGACACAGTACCTAATCCTACCAGTGACCTTCAGAAGAATGCAGCATGGCTGTCTGGCCACTCATGCCATGGGGTTCAGGTGCCACTCTTGGGGTAGTATGCCCAGGCAAGCAGTCGCTTGCACTTCGTCCGAAGAGCCTGGCTCTGTGTGATCCCGGCTGAAAGTTCTGCGTCCTTTTGTCTCTCCTTGTTTTGGTCCTGAGGTAACACGGGTTCTGAGAACGGATTTCGGACGGACCATCAGTTTTGTTCTAAACTCCCCGCTGTCATGAGCATGTCAGCACATGCTGTGGAGAGAGCGGAGATGGAAGACAGGCCCGAGTCCGGAGCACATCCAGAAGGCAGGAAGAGGGGCCTGGAGCAAGCAGGAGCTAGCCCTGCCAACGTGTTGTGCTCTGAGGCCCTGAACTAGTCTCTAGGCCGTGGCTGCTATCCTCCGGGGTGCCGTGAACGCTGATGACATACTACTGTTCACACCACCTGAGTGCGGGGGTTCATGTGATCCAAGGGTCTCTGCTCACTCCCAACCTTACTCCACGTCTTCCAGACTTCCGCACTTAAGGAGCCTAAACATGTCGGGAGGCAGGTACCCATGACTTAGCTCGTTTGCGGAAGATGAAGCTGGCTTGATGTATCTGGTACACTCAGAGTCTTGGGACTCTGGCACCCCAGATGTCCTAAGGACAGTAGAACGATGGAAGGCCCTGCTCATTTGTGACCCTGGCAGCTGAGGGTCAGTGTATCTCTTTCCATAGCCTTGTGTCCCTTTTGTACCCCCACTGTAGGAGGACTTGGAACAACCCGCTTCTGCCCAGGACCAGGAGAACAAAGAGCAAGAGGAGGATGAAGAGGTAAGAGCAGGCCTCCCAGGGCACACCAGAAAGTTCTGGTAGAGACCCGAGTCACATAGACCTCCTTCATTTCTGAGTGGAAGATTTTCCACAGCCTCCCACAGGGACATGGGTGTGGCAGTCCTGGACCTGAGTGCATAATCTCCTCATAAGTGACCCTTTCCTCGTGGTTAGGGAGAACTGAGGGCCTGATGCTGAGTGCAGGTCTCTCTCCCTCGGTTCCTCCGTTTCTCTTTCCCCCTCCCTTCTTCCATCTCTGCCTCCCTTCCTCTCCTCCCTTCGCTGCCAGGCCAAGAGTGGAGGAGAGTAGGAGACTGCCATCAGCCACAGAGGCCCAAGGGACACCCCTTCTATCTTGGATCCCGTCCCCACCTGGCAAAATAAGTGTCCTGCCCAAAGTGCCCTGCGGGTTGCCCACGTTCTCTGCGACCCAGCCGGGTGCCACAAGCCTATCCACGCGCGCACGCTACTGCCAGCGCCAGCGCCCCCTGCTGGCTCCTTTTACCCTATGGCCCTCAGGATCCCATAGATCAGATGCTGCTGTAATTTTTTTTTTTTAAATGATTCCAAATAAAACCTGAGCCCCACTTCCTGCCTTGCTTCTTCCCTGGGCTGTGCCATCACTCACGAAGTCCCTTGAACATCCCCGGGTGCACTTCAGGACATAGAGTTCTTCTGGAATCTGAACCTTCAGGAGCATTGTCCCCCTCCACTGTGCCACCATCTTTAGCAGTAGGGTGGCCTTTCTCTCAGCTCTCCAGATAACAGGCTGCTGACCCTGTCCACAGGAGCGCAACTGGACAGACCAGGTTTCAGCCCCAGAGCCCCTTTAGAGTGGATCCCACCACCTGCCTGATTCACTGTGTCTGAGGAAGCTCAGGTGGGCAGAGGGTGTGAATGTCTGTACAGTTTCAGTTTGTGTGCTAAGTATGGAGACAGGGGCACCTTCCTGGGAACACGCTGACAACCATAGCGAGGACAGGCACAAAAGGAGAATGACCCTGAGACCCTGTCTGGCCCCAGGCATCCTCGGGGTAGTGGGTTTTCCTTTCCTGCCTAGCCAGGAGCCTACAAGGTAGCATAAACAAAAGAAAACGGTATGTTTGGTACTGGGAATATAGCTCAGTGGTAGAACGCTTGCCTACCAACCATAGGGCCACGGGTTCAGTCCACAGTGTTGCAGAGGAATAAATGAACACAGTTCGTGTGTACCATAGTTAGCCTCGAGAAGGAATTAAGGGACTGAGAGTTTAAACAACTTGCCCAAGAGCACAGAGCTGAGACACATCAGGACTGGACACAAACCAGAGGGCCTTGTTTCAGAACCACCTGACTCCACTCTCTGCCACGGCTTCCAGGGGGCTATGTCAGAGTCCCTACCCCTCCAAAATTTCAGAACAGCCTTACTGGGATCCAGTACTAAGCTGTCCCATCCTTGGGATATTTCCCGGGGGTCTCAACCTTGTCTTGGACACTCAGATTGGGTTCAGAACTTGGAAGAGATTTGTCCAGACCTCCAATGCCAAAACCAGAACCGGAGGCCACACTGGCCCGAGACATTTGTCTTCTCCCGATGTGCAATGGGGAGCAGGGGTTGAGGACAGCCCGGTCAATCTGCCCCTGAGCTCTTTATCCAGGTGGGTGAGCCACAGGACCCGTTGCCGAGGAAGATAGAGAGAACTGAGGTCAGTGGTCCCATGATAGGAGGAAGAAGTAGCGGAGGCTCAGGGCAGGCAGGTGTTCCTGCAGACACCTCCTCCCCAGCTCACAAGTTTCGGGAACTAGTACCCACCTGGGAGCTCTCTAGGATGGAAGAGAAAATGGAGGAACAAGGTTAGCTTGGGTGACTGGAGGTGGAAGACCTGGCCCTAGGAAGTTTCTCATCTCCCAGGCATCTCCGCAGAGGTCTCTGCTTCCCCAACCCTGTTCTGGACTCAAATGACAAGCATCAAGGTCAGCCTGCTCCAGGGATACCCTTCTCCAACTTCTAGACACCTGCAGCACCTGCAGCGTTCCCAAATGTTCACCCCAGACACACACTCTGGACTAACCTCTGGAAAAAGAAAAGCCATGTCGCTTCTGACCTTGAACCTGAGCTTACTCAAGAAGCCCACCCACCACTGCCCGGCTTATGATTGAATTTTTTTTAAAGATTTATTTATTTATTATGTACACAGTGTTCAGCCTCCATATGTCCCTGCAGGCCAGAAAAGGGCACCAGATCTCATTACAGGTGGTTGTGAGCCACCATGTGGTTGCTGGGAATTGAACTCAGGACCTCCGGAAGAGCAGTCAGTGCTCTTAACCTCTGAACCATCTCTCCAGCCCCCTATGATTGAAATTTTTAAAAAAATATTTAGTGGTGGCTCATACCTTTAATCCCAGCATTCAGGAGGCAGTGGCAGGCAGACCTCTGTGAGTTCAGGATCAACCTGGTCTACTGAATGAGTTCTAGGACAGGCTCCAAAAGCCCACAGAGAAGTCCTATCTTGACAAACCAAAAAAAAAAAAGTAATTATGTGTATACATGTGTGTCTGAGTGTGGGTTTGTGCACACAAGTGCACTGCCCCCAGAAGTCAAAAGAGGGTGTCAAGCCCCTCAGAGCTGGAGTTACAGGCAGGCCAGAGCCACCCTTTACAGATGCTGGTACACAGTTTCTGATTCTCTGAAAGAACTACTGAGCCTTCTCTCCACATACCTCTCCCTTTAAATTTAACTTTGTTTATTTTTCATCACAGAGTCTCACTGTGTAGCTCTGGTTGTTCTGGAACTAGCTGTGTAGATGAGGCTAGTCTCGAACTTGCAGAATCTGCCTGCCTCTCTCTGCCTCTTGAGTGGTGGGATTAAAGGCAGAGCCACCACACCCATGATTTGCTTTTATTTCTGGTACTAGCCTAGTAAAAAGTCTGGTAAAAAGTGACCTTGAACTCCTGACCCTCCTGCCTTCTCCTCCCTGTGCTGAGAACACCACAGGGCACCTCCGTGCAGCCCGCTGCCTCCACCTTCCAAGTACTGAGATCATGCGCAGCTGTTTTCGGATATTTTTGGTTTTATTGTTTTGCTTTTTGAGTCAGGGTTTCACTCAGTAGCCCAGGTTAGCCTCCGACTTGCACTGATCCTTCCTGACTTAGTCTCCCACATGCTGGAATTACAGATAGAACCAATCACACCGGGCTTTAAATGCTTAATTTATTTTTATTGTATGTGCATTGGTGTTTCACCAGCAAGTGTGTCCATGTGAAGAAGCCAGATCCTGCGAAGCTGGAGTTACAGGACAGCTGTGAGCTGCCACGTGGGTGCTGGGGATTGAACCTGCGCCCTCTGGAAGAGCAGTCAATGCTCTTAACCATGGAGCCATCTCTCCAGCCCCTTTAGTCGACTTTAACAATCATAAATTTGGGGCCTGCGGGATGTCAGGGAGTGCTTGCCGCTGTGTCTAACGACCTGAGTTCATTCCCTGGAACTGCATGGCGGAAAGAGATGATTGATCCCTGCCAGCACTCCAGCCTCTGCATTCACAGTGTGGAGTACCTGTGTGCACACACACGAGCTCTCACACACAAACAAATGCAGGATAATTTTTTTTTTTGAGACAGTTTCTCTTTGTAGTCCTGGCTACCCTGGAACTCACTCTGTAGACCAGGCTGCCCTTGAACTCACAGAGATTCCTCTGTCTCTGCTTCCTGAGTGCTGGAATTAAAGGCCTGTGTCACCACCGCCAGACAAACTAAACATTCTTTCAATTTTTTTTAAATGTCACTATCTGGACAGTGGTGGTGCACACCTTTAATCCCAGTACTTGGGAGGCAGAGGCAGGCAGTTCTTTGAGTATGAGACCAACCTGGTCTATGGAACGAGTTCTAGAACAGCCAGGTCTACACAGAGAAACCCTGTCTTGAAAAAAGAAAACAAACAAACAAAATATCACTAATTGGAGGCCAGGAGAGGTGAATAGCTCTACTAGCTGAGCTCAGGAGACAGGGGCAGGAGAATCAAGAGTTCTAGGCCCCACAGGGTTAAATGGAGGTCTTGTCCTGAAAGAGGAAGTGATTAAGTAAGTTACTAAACACATCTGCATTACATAGTAGTTCTCTTCCTGCTTTCTGCACTATACCTCTGCCACGGGGGTTGTGATGATGACAGTCACCTAGGCTACTTCACTGGGCCTGTCAAATATCTTTAGGGTTGTGACATAGGACCTTATTCTTGGGGTCATGCTTCACTCTGCAGCTAGGCACGTTAGTCAGTTGAGGGGTGTTTGTTTAGAACTGGCAGTAAAGGCTGACATATACTAGGTCCATCTCCTCCCAGTTCAGGGCTGAAGACATCAAGAGATGCAGGACTGTGGGAGGTGGGGGCCTGGGGGAGCAGTGCACACTCCTTTAATCCCAGCCCTCAGGAGGCAGAGGCAGGAGGATCTCTTTGAGTTTGAGGCCAGCCTGGTCTACAGTGCAAGTTCCAGGACAGCCAGGCTGTTACACAAAGAAACCCTGTCTACAAACAAACAAACAAACAAACAAACAAAAAACCAACAACAAAAAGCAAAAAGAAAAAATTCACAAACAAAACAAACAAATGAGCAACCCAGGGCATTCCTGCCCTCTGCCTAGCTGGTGGGACTGGGTGTCCTGTGGCAGATACTTTCCTTCGCCTGACACAGAGGAACAGAAAGTCTCCCCTTCTGGGTTTGACTTTACCCCCCCCCCCCGCCCCGTATCTATCTTGGTTGGATCCCAGGGTCCTTGGGGGCACACAGCCACCCTGCAGTGCCAGACCCAGTGGGTAGAGACAGGGGTTCTGTGTTTACCAGGCCCCAGTTTACCCATTGCAATAGATTTGAGTACTGATGGGAGCGTTTGAGGGAAACCCTACTGACCTTCCTGCCTCAGTTTCCTTCTATAACCCCATGCCATCCCAGCTCACTATATGATTATAAAAATTACACAAGAGACTGTAAAGCATTGTGTGTGCATGTGTGCGAGCATGCTCCCGAAAATGCTCAATAACAAACCCTGTTACCATTAGTATCGACTCCAGTTCTGAGCGCCCAGGATGACCAGGTGCAGCCCCCAGCTGAGGAGGAAGGAGCCCAGTCCAGGGGCTGAGTAGACTCCTGGATCCCTCATCTACCCCTTCTGCCTTCCTGCGTTATCTTTCCCACTCGAGTTAGAACTTTCCTTCCCTGTGAGGAACCCTCAGGGAAGTGACCCACCCTTACTCCCTATTTTCCCCAAAGCCCAGTAATCTGCCTGCTGTCCTGCTTCTGCCCTCCCTCGGCCTGGTGAACTGGCACTGGGCTACTTAAAAATCAGGCCGGCGGTGGTGGCACATGCCTTTAACTCAGGAGGCAAAGGCAAAAAGATCTCTGAATTCGAGGCCAGCCTGGTCTACAGAGAGAGTTCCAGGACAACCAGAGCTACAGGCAGAGAAACCTTTGTCTTGAACCCCGCCCCCAGCGAGGGCAGTACAAACGACCTGGACCAGCCGGTAGAAGACGCCCAGGGTGCCAGGGAGTGGAGCCCTACCTGAACATCATGGGCCTACCTTTCTAGGACACACCAACAGGGGCCGCGGTTCTCTGCAGTGCAGAATCCTTGGACCTCGTCTTCTTGAGACAGAGGTGCCACCGGGTACCCACCTGGACCAGGGCTTTGGGGGTTGATGGAGCCCATCTGAGGAGGTGCCAAGCGCAGCTCCCCTCATACAGCAGGCTGTGGTAAAGGTCCGCTGAGATGGACCTCAGCCTACTGAAAGACCTCCACCTGCTGGCCTTCCAGCCCAGGGCAGATGGGACCAAGAGGGGTCTCCAGGCCCCAACGGACTTCCGGAGTAGGGCTCATTGTCTTCCTGGCCTAAGGCAAGAGACTTCATGTTATTGACATGGAGCTGAGGACACAAACTTTTTGTTTCAACGAGTGGAGAGGGTGACACCACAGAAAAGTCCCACGGTGTTAGCGGGTGGAGGGTGAGGGAGAGGGGTGCACACTCCTCAGAGGCTCCAACCCTGGCTCAGTGTTAGCCGCTCTGCCCTCAACGACTGGAAAGTGGGGTCCCTGGGGAGCATACTTTAACCAGATTTAACTTTGCAGAGCAATGGATCCCCAGGGCACTGCCTTTCTGCGTCCCACTTCCTTTCCCAGGCTCGGACGGTGCTGCCAGGCGCCCGCGAACCAGGCTGTTAACCAGCATCTGACCAGGCGAGCAAAGACTTCAGCCATCAGCAGTGAGGAGACCGGGCACTTCTTTCCGGTCTGGGATCTGCAGAACTTGGCCCGGAGCTCTGCTCAACTGGTGCCTCCTTGATCTGCCCTTAATTAAAGCTCCTATTATCCTTCTTTTGGGTTCACTTCAGTGATGTCGCCAAGCGAGGCCCAGCTCTTTGGCGCCGTTAGGGGCGGGTTCCCCATCCTCTCCGCCGCCTCACTACTCATTAGCTCCCCAATTCAAAGCTTCCCTTGCTTTGGGAAACAGGTTGCACCTAGGATGGGGATACCCCCGTCCCCTGATCCTCCGGGGACTCCTCTCTGAAGCGAGACGAGGTGCTGAAGAAGACTGGGGGGGGGGGGGCGGGCGCCTGCGAGGACCCTGGGCAGCGGGAGGCGGTGCAGGACCGCGACTGCTGCGCACCGGGCCACACCCTACGGTGACTCACCAGGGGGGAATTGCCCGGTGTTTTATAAGGTTTTGATCGCGGCCGCCTGGGGGAGCCCTGACCCCAAAGAAGGAAGCAAGGGTGCAGGGTCCTGGCTGGTGACCTGGGAGTCAACGACAGAGGCACTCCCAACCTCCCTTAAGCTCCCTTTTCTTCTAGAACTAACTAGAAACTTCTGGTCCAGAACGAAGGTAGACATTTTCTTCCGGCAAGTTACAGATGGAGTAGGGATCCTGCAAAGCTCCCTCCCAACCCTCAACACGTGTCCACGCACGAGACCTCAGCTTGGGCACGCCCTGCTGCCTAGTGACTCACAGACGCCGCAGGGTGAGACTACACCCAAGCATCCATTCATCAGAAACACTGCCACACCCCAGGGGACCTCTGCTTGCCTCTTTTCCCATCTCCAGACTCTTATGCATTTATTGTTGTCGCCCACAGTAGTACCTTCTCCCAAACGGTGCATACAGGTTTATCACTTCAGTCAAAAACAAAACAAAACAAAACAAAAAAACAAAAAAAAACCAAAACCAAAAAAAAAACCAAAACAACAACAACAACAACAACAACAAAAAACACAAGGACCACACCCTTCCTAGTTCTGCAGGAGTAGAGATTAGGAAAAAACAGCCTCCTATACAAACTGGCCCCAGGCTGCCCTTCACAACCACCCTTTTCCTCTTCCATCCTCACCCAGGGTTGCCTCCATTTGGATTCATATGGCTGACTGTTCCCCCAAAGAAAGTGTCCCCAAGTGTGCAAAATGAGATGGTACAGTTACCTCCAGCTCCAAAGAAGGCCCTTTAAGAGACGCCTCGAGCTGTCTGAGGGCTTCTGGCATCTCCATAAGACCTCACTTACAGGACTGGGTCATGAGACAGTTGGGACTGACCACACTAGGAAACTGATGAGCTTGAGTCTTCGATGCCCCATTGTCTTTCTGTTGTTTATCCTTGCCCAGCATGACTCAGGCATAAACTCCAGAATGTTCACATCTGCTGCTTCTTGCCTGTTCTGCTTTAGGCACGGTTGGGGGGTGGCCAGCTCTTGCTAGGAGGGGAGAGGTCAAGCCTGTGAGATGGGGTGGGGAGTATCTAGGAAAGGTTTTTTTTTTTTATGATCTTAAAAGAAATAAAGGGACCAGGTACATAATAATACACCTGTCTTTAATAATAATGATGGCGCATGCCTTTAATCCCAGCACTTGGGAGGCAGAGGCAGGTGGATCTCTGTGAGTTCGAGGCCAGCCTGGTCTACAAGAGTTAGTTCCAGGACAGGCTCCAAAGCTTCAGAAAAACCCTGTCTCAAAAAAACAATAACAAAACAAAACAAACAAACAAACAAACAAAAAAGAAAAGAAAAGAAAAGAAAGGAACAAGGAAAGAAATGACCCCACCTTTCTTATGAACTTTATAGCTTGCTTGGAATGGTTCCTAGAACTGTGGTGGGCACTTGCAATCCAGGACACAGAGGGGAAGGCTACCTCACTGATCAGGACAGCAGGAGTGGAGCCCTCTGTGCTGTCTGGAGTCCTTTATCCAATCCCCAGCTTCTGCCAATTCTGTAGCAGCCGCTGTTCTGGCTGAAGACACGTTTTTGAACTAGGGTTTCTGTTCCAATAGAGTCTGTTGACTAGAAAGCTAAGTCTTCTCCATGTTACGTGCACTCCAAAGCCAGGCACTTGCCACCCAGCTGGCTCTCAGGCAGTCACACATAGTCCCCTTTAGTTCCTTTCCGGAGACCATCAGGTCAAGCTCTTCTTCGGGGGGGGCGGGGCATTGTCCCCATACTCTACTTTTGTGTCTGCAATGCACTCACAGGCAACCCTTGCCTAGCTGCACCTGGTTCTTCCTTGGTTCTTGTCTCAGTTTGGCAGAGCACATACACATGCACGCATGCACACACACACACATGCACATACTCTCTCCCCCCCCAACACACGTATCCAGCCATGTGGATGCAGGTGCCTGAGGAAGCCAGAGGCCTCAGATCCCCCAGGAGGTCAGGAGCTGAGTGAGGACACGGGGGCTGGGACCTGAACTTTTGTCCTCAGCAAGAGCTTCACTCATTCTTAACCGCTCTGCAGCCAAAGCCATGCATGCATGTATGTATGCATGTATGTGTTTATGTGTTTACATGTATGTGTTTATGTGTTTACATGTTTATTTACTTATTTTGAGACAGAACCTCACTATGTAGCTTGGGCTGTCGTTTAACTCTCCACACTCCTAAACTTCAACCTCCTCAGTGCTGGGTTACAAATAGCTGGCAACTTCCCAGTCTTGAGGTCCCCTCAGACCGCAAACAGGCCAGAGCAGAATTTCCTACTTCCCAGTCTCTCTTCCTCCCCTTCCTTCCCTGCAGCTTTCTCCTATCTACTTTGTAAAAAACAGCATTTACATTCCAGTGCCCAACCCTGAGCCACTCCTTTGTTTTTGACTTAGATCTACCAATGGAGATAGTAAAAGCTTCCAGTCAGTCCTTTGGCTGAAGTACTTTCTGCTGTCTCCTGATTGGTTGGAGTCGGTCCCCAGAAGTGTTCTCAAGACTGAAACAAAGATAAGATGTCTGGGATCTGAGAAAAGGGCCCACAGAGATTTATATTCCAGTATGGATGGCATTTTCTATTTTAAAAATTGTGAAAATCAAAGTTAAAAGAGAAAGGTGGGGCTGTAAGAGAGATGGGTCTGCAGTTAGAGAACTCGCTGCTCTTGTGGAGAGCCTGGGTTTGGTTCCCAGCACCCATGTGGTGGCTCACAGTCCTGTAGAACTCCGTCCAGTTTCAGGCGATCCAGTGCCCTTTCTTGCCTCCAAGAACACTGCATACACAGGGTACATATACATGTGGATACATGCAGGCAAAGCCCTTACACACACACACACACACACACACACACACACACACACACACACGTAAGCCTTCCTGGGTGGAAGGGGCTGTGTACCTCACACATGCTAGACACAGATTCTACCACTAAGTTACATCCTGAATAGGGAAGTCTCACTGAAACCTCAAGACAAGATTTCTCTGTAGGTGTGGCGCCTGTCCTGGAACTAACTCTTGTAGACCAGGCTGGCTTTGAACTCACAGAGTTCCACCTGCCTCTGTCTCTTGAGTCCTGGGATTAAATGCGTGCACTGCCACCACCTGGCTAGGAACTTATTTTGTATCCTAGGGAGGCCTTGACTTTGTGCTGCTCCAGCCTCAGCCTCCTACAAAGTAGCTGGAAATAGAGGCCCAGGCCCTGAGACCTGGATGTCCTGGGTTTTTAACGCGTTGAGTATGAGCAGGAGATAATTGAGCTCCCTGGTCGTCCCCCTCCCCAACTGCCTTTTGTTCTTTGCTATGCACACTCTCTCTTGCTGTAACAGTGCCCTCGACAGCAACAGCTTCATCCACTCATCTGCTTCTACTGAGTACACACGCACCCCTCTCCAAAGGTTCTTACCATCCTTGAACCCTGAGACCTCCACCTGCATCTGGCTACATGAAACCCTATTTCTAAACAACGGTATGTTTCCCCACCCCCGTAACAGTCAAATAGAGGCAATTTCTACCCTATCCAGGTATGAAGAACAGAAGAGCCAGTCTGGCCGCAACTGGTTTTGAGCCTGTGCAGTGAGACAAAACTGTGTCCTCTAGTAACCTTTAGGGAGAATTTCCTATCTATCGCTTTCTGTTGAGGTATATTTGGGTATGTGTATAATTAAAATCAGATGCATTATGGATGGGATATGTTCAGTAAGAAAACAATACATGGCCTAATCTCTCAATCAAAGTAGAAACTACAGCCTGCTAACCTCCTTCTCCTGAACCCCATAAAAGGAAGCCCCAAACAATGACTGGAACCCTCGAGTCGTTCTGCTCTTGGGGAGCGATGTCAGTTTGAACAGTGTCTCTTTCATTTGCACTATTGCTTTGCTCCACACACACTGATCTTGCTTCTGCTTTGCTCCACACACACTGATCTTGCTTCATGTGCAAATCCTCAGAGCTGCAAATCCTGGAAACGCTTGACCCGGACCGGGACAACCGGGAACATCCACTTCTAATAGTATTGATCTTGGCAAATACACATTACAGTAAGCCTTGTTTTGAACTAAACACCCACAAAGACCAGGTTAAAAGTCAAAATGGAGCTGGGTGGTGATGGCACATGCCTTTAATCCCAGCACTCTGGAGGCAGAGGCAGGCAGATCTCTGTGAGTTCGAGGCCAGCCTGGTTGGTCTACAGATCAAGTTCCAGGACAGACTCCAAAGCTACACAGAGAAGCACTGTCTCAACAAAACAAAACAAAACAAAACAAAACAAACAAATAAAAAATCAAAATGGAGTGCCAGGTGTGACGGCACATGCCTTTAATCTCAGCACTAGGGAAGCAGCCAGAGGCAGGAGGCAGCAGGGTCTCTGTAAGCTCGGGAACAGCCTAGTTCACATAGTGAGTTTCAGGACTGCCAGTGTTGTGCAGAGAGACCCTGTCTCAAAAAACAAAAACAAACTAACAAAAAAATCAAAATGGAGTCACTCAAGCTAAAGTCAGAGCACCACCAAGACCAAACTCTTCTGTTTGTCTCTCCTAGGAGCCTGGACTAGAGCCGAGTTACCAAACAGGCCAGTTTCAGTTGGCAGTCCTCTGCCTTAATCCTTCCACAAAGAGGCAACCTGAAATAACCTGTCGTTCACTAATTATTACATGCTGTAATATGGTTGGTTTTTCGGCTTGGGGTTTTCATTTGTTTGTTGTTTTGAAGCAGGGGCTTCTGTGCTCCAGGCTGGCCTCGAGCTTGTTCTATAGTTGAGGATGACCTTGGATACCTGACCTTTCGTGCCTATACCTGAGTGCTGTAATTATGGGTACCTGCCACCACGTCTGGCTTCTGTTGTGCGGGGACGTGGACTCGGTGCCTTACGCGGGCGAGGCAAGTCTTCTCCCAGCTGAGCCACATCCCCAGCACAGGTCTGCATTTTCATTCCATATGCCTTCCTCTCCTCCTGCCTTCCCTGTAGTCACTACTTTCTGCATCTCTGAATTTGGCTTTTGTAGATGCCATATATAAGAGAGATCATTCAATGTTTGCCTTTCTACATGTTGCTTATTTCACTTAGCATAATATCCAAGTCCATGTTACTGCAAATGGCAGTTTTCTATTAAAGCAGATTATTGCATTGTACGTATGTACTGAACTGTTGCCGGCCACTTTTTGCTGCTTGGTTTTATTTATTTGTTTTCTTGAGACTAGGTCTCATGTAACCAGTGCTAGCTTTGAACTCACAATACAGCTGAGGCTGACCTTGAGCTGCTTCTCCTGCTTCTGCCTCTGGAGTCCGGGACTGCTAGCGAGCACCACCACACCTAGCTCTGTCACTCTTTGTTGATGGACATCTGGCTGCTCCTAGATCTTGGCTATTGTGACTAAGCCTGAAGTAAGCACCGTAGTGTGGGTATTTCTTTGAGACACTGCTTTCATTTCCTTTGGGTATGTGACCAGAAGAAGAGGCACTGGGTCCTATAGGACTTCTTACTATTTTCAGTATTTCAAGAGGTCACCGTACCGTTTTTCACCATAGCGGTACGAACTTGCATCCTGTTCCCAGGGTGTCTGGAGGTCTACACTTCTTGTGTTCTGTTTTGTTTTAGTTTTTAGTGGTTTTGTGTGTTTGGGGTGTGGGATGGGGCTTGAGTCCAAGCTTTGTGCTCCACTGAGCTTTACTCAGTTCTCTCTGTCTGTCTGACTGTCTGTTCTCTCTTTCTCTCTGGCAGAGGGGTGTGTACGGGGCTTCACTTTGTAGCCCAAGCTGTCCAGGACCTCATGACCTCCCTAGTCTTGGGTCAGAACTGTGTGTCACCATGCTCAGCTCCCTAAGGATTTTTTTTTCCTTTCGAGACAGGGTTTCTCTGTAGTTTTGGGGTCTGGAACTAGCTCTGTACACCAGGCTGGTCTTGAACTCACAGAGATCTGCCTGTCTCTGCCTCCTGAGTGCTGGGATTAAAGGCGTACGCCACTACCGTCTAACCCTATTGGGTTTCTTATGGTCTTCATCTCTGCTTTGTCTGTTACATCTCCACCTTTCTGTCTTACTCCTTGCCTCTCTCTGTAAGACCCCTCCCACCACTCCTATTGGGTGCCACCTCACCTCAGAATTCTGATATTTCTGATTGACAGACTTTTTTCATCACTATTATTGTTTATTAAGCATCTTCTGTTCTTTTGGGTGATAGTTTTCCTGTGTCTCCTCTGAACTAAGCTTTTCTGTGGGATTTACTTGTGTAATGTGATTTTAGTATTCTTTTTCATAGTTAAAAACCAGTGGGCTTAGCTGGACAGTGGTGGCACACACCTTTAATTATAGCACTTGGGAGTTAGAGGCAGGCAGATCTTTGAGTTCAAGGACATCCTGGTTTTCAGAGTGAGTTCCAGGGCAGCCAGTGCTACACAGAGAAACCCTGTCTCAAAAACAAAACAAAACAAAAGGTATCTTTTAGGTTGATGAGATGGCTCCATAGGAAGAGGTACTTTCCCCCCCAACCCTGATGAACACACACACACACACACACACACACACACACACACACACACACACACCAAATAAGTAAAATACATTTTGAGCCAGGTACACTAGCACATGCCAGTAGTCCATGCTCCTGGAAAGCTGAGGTACAGAGATCATTTTAGCGTTGGAATTTGGAGCTAGCCTAGGCTGCGCCATGAGACCCTGCCTAAAAAAATGTTTTCACTGCTAAGCAGACGAAAGTAAGATGTAAAAGTGTGTATAGTGCTGGGCGGTGGTGGCGCACGCCTTTAATCCCAGCACTCAGGAGGCAGAGGCAGGCGGATCTCTGTGAGTTCGAGGCCAGCCTGGTCTACAAGAGCTAGTTCCAGGACAGGCTCCAAAGCTACAGAGAAACCCTGTCTCAAGCAACAACAACAACAACAACAAGTGCGTATAATATGCTTTCTATATGTGCTGTAAGAAACCATAGAAGTCTGTCTTGGTTTTTCAGAAACTGAGGACATTGGTGACCTACAGGGGGCAGTAGAGAGGAAGGGAAGAAGCAGAAAGGGAAGAAAGCCAGAACAAGGTAGCAGAGCTAGGGAGACAGACAGTCTTTTCCCCCCACCTCATCTCTCTCTCTCTCTCTCTCTCTCTCTCTCTCTCTCTCTCTCTCTCTCTCTCCATGCGTCTTTCTGTCTCTCTTTGTGTCTCTCTGATACTAGGTAAAATAGTGAAAACAAACTAGAATCTTGGGGGATAGGAACCCAAAGTGGAGCAGAAATGTTAACAAATGAACCAAATTCTATTACAAATGCAAATAACTGCCAGGAATGGAGGTACTTACCTATGCAATGTAACTTATCTATGTATTCAGGAACCTGTGGCAGGATGTGTTCGAGGTCAGTCTGGCTACGTGATGAGTTCAGCGTCAAATTGGACTGTATTGAAGATCTTGTCTTGGAAAACAAAGGCCACAGAGTATGACCCTGTCTTGGGAAGAAAAAATTCACTTGTTGAGAAGAAGAGGTCAGTGGGAGCAGAAGGGCACAAGGAGAATGATGTAAGTGTGTATGAGACTGTGAACCACATGAAGTTAAAAAATCCATACTATCACTGGGTGTGATTGCATACACCTCTATTGCCAAGATTTGGGAAGCTGTGACAAGAGGATCGGAAATTCAGGCGCATCCTCAGTTTGCTAGCATCAGTAGATCCACCTCTTCAAGGTTCCTTTGGGGACACACTTACCCAAACCTGCGGCATGGGAATAAAACCCCTCATCTGAAGTAAGTAGCCATGAGTCCACTGTGACATGCACACGTTAGGGATTAAATAAGTATGGGAAGGAGCAACCTTACTGTATATTTCCAAGTAGTGAGAGTGGAAAGGAGAGGGTAATAGGTAGCCGTGGGCAAAACACACAAGCAGTTACTGCAGGTAACTGGGAGCTGATGCTTGCTTGAGGAACGGTCAGACAGTGTTCTCTTTTATTTTGCTTTAATATTTTTGAGTTATTTATTTTTATTTTGTATGTATGAGTGTTTTGCCTGCATGTATGTATGGGTATCATGTGCTTGCTTTGCCTGTGGAGGACAAAACATCAGATTCCCCAGAACTGAAGCGCAGATTTTGTGAGCCACCACATGGGTGCTGGGAACCAAACCTGGTCCTCAGATAAAGCAGCGAGTGCTTTCAACTGCTGAGCCATCTCTCTAGCCCCAGTTTTCTCTTAAAAAATATTTGGGAGACCAGACAGATATAGAGGTGCACACCTTTAATCTCAGCACCTGGAAGGCAGAGTTGGGAAGGTCTCTGTGAGTTCAAGGCCAGTGTGATTAACTTACAGAGCTCCAGTATAGCTGGAAATACAGAGAGACTTTGTCTCAAAAAACAGAAACACCCCTTCCACATTCATACACATTTAGGGCCTGGAGAGATGACTCAGCCATTTATAGCACTTATAGCTGCTGCTCTTGCTAGAGGACCCATGTTGTAAGAGGCTTGTTCATTTCCAGCTGCTCAGTCCTGAAGTAACCAGACAGAAACTGTAGTAATTAAACCACTGCTTGGCCCATTAGCTCTAGCTTCCTACTGGCTAACTCTTACATCTTAATTTAACCCATTTCTATTAATTTGTGTATCACCACATGACTGTGGCTTTCCCGGTAAAGTTCCAGCAGGGCTACATGGCTTCTCACTGACTCTCACTGACTCCGCCTTCTTTCTCCCAGCATTCAGTTTAGCCCCCCCCCCCCCCCCCCCCCCCCCCGCTTAGCTCTGTTCTACCCTATCACAGGTCTAAAACAGCTTCTTTATTAATCAGTGGTATTCACAGCATACATAGGGGAATCCCACATCAGACCCAGGTTCAATTTCCCCACATAACAGTTTATAAAACAGCCTATGATTCCAATTTCAGAGGATCTGCTGCCCTCCATGTTTTTAAAATTTATTATTATGTGTCTGGGTGCATGTGCACAGAGGACAACTTTGTGGAGTTGATTCTCCCCTTCCACTCTTACATGGGTTCTGGAATTTGAACTCAGATCTTAGGGTAACCAGACTTTATAGCAAGGGCCTTTACCCAATAAGCCTTCTTGCTGGCACAGATAATTTTGAGAAAAGGGTCCTGGAAAGGGAATTCTAACTTATGGTACTTTATGGAGGGGCCTTGAAGACATTATAGTATGTGAAATAAACAAGTTACAAAAGTGTTTCCGATTTTGCGTATCTGTAGTGTGTAAAGCAAACAGACACATCGAACAGCCAGTACCATGCTGGTTGTCTGAGACTAGGAGGAAGGGGTGGCCAGAAGATGTTTCCATTTTGCAGGATGAGATGGTTCTGGAGACTGGCTACATGGCAAAGCGAAGTTACTTGGCTCTATGTGGCAGACACCTGCATACTGTTAAGGCAGCAAAGTTTGCTGGGAGGTGGTAGTGGTGCATGTTTTTAACCCCAGAACTCTGGAGGCAGAAGCAGGTAGATCTCTGTGAGTTTGAGGCTAGCATGGTCTATAGAGTTCCAGGACAGCCAGGGCTACATGGAGAAATCCTGTCTTAGAAAAAAAAAGGAAGAAAAATGAAAGAGAGAGAGAGAGAGAGAGAGAGAGAGAGAGAGAGAGAGAGAGAGAAAGTTAGTTACTATTATGTGAAGGATGCATGTCTAAGGTATTTTTCTTTTTTTTTTTTTTTTTTTTTTTTTTTTTTAGTAAATTTTATTAAATTATAAAAGTTTCCATTTCCATCCCCCCTCCCAACACCCTCCCACTCCCCCTACTCCCCCTCCTCCTCCCTCTTCGTCCCACAGGGCAGTCAGGGTTTCCTGCCCTGTGGGAAGTTCCAGTTCCTTCCCCCTCCCTCCAGGTCCAGGAAGGTGAGTGTCCAAACAGACTGGATCCCCAAAATCCATTATATGTAGAGGAAACAGGTCCCAGTGTCATAGTCAATGGCTTTTCAGAAAGACTTCGGGTCAGCCACAGTCAGAGAATCCGGCCAAATTCGGAGAGTCTGGTTAGATCACGTCCTCTTTCAGTCCCAATCCGACTGGCCTTGGTAAACTCTCATCAGATCCGTTCCCTTGTATCAGTGGGTGATAGCATCCCTCGCAGTACTGATTTCGTTTTTCATGTTCTTCCTCCTTCTGCTTCTCATTTGGACCTCGGGGGGCTCAGTCCGGTGCTGCAATATGGGTCACCGACTGTATCGCCGTCCTTCGTCAGATGCAGGATCTATGGTGATAAGCAAAATATACATCAGTATGGACATGGGCCACGGCCGATTCAGGCACCCACTCCTCTGTCCAGAGAGCAATCTGGGGGATCTCTCCTTGGACCTGGGATCCCATATATAATCAAGTCTCCTGTAAACCCTAAAATGGGCCCCTTAGTTGAAATATAATCTTCCCTGATCCCATATTCATCCTTCCTCCCTCCCCCCCCCCATCCCAGGCCACCAAGCTTTCCCCTTTCTTCCCCTACTCCCTTCTCTCTAACCTTCTCCCCTTCCATCGACCCTCCCTCCCCGCCATGCACCCGAGGTTACCTGGGACTCTTGTCTATTTCCTACCTCCTGGTGGATAGCTAAATAATCTTCATCAGGTTCATCTTCTTATTTAGCTTCTCTAGGATCACGAATAATAGGCTCAAAGACCTTTAATTATGGTTAGAATCCACTTATGAGTGAATACATACCATGTTCCTCTTTTTGGGTCTGGCTTACCTCACTCAGTAAAGCGTTTTCTATTTCCATCCATTTGCATGCAAAATTCAAGATGTCATTGTTTTTTACCGCTGAGTAAAACTCTAATGTGTATATGTTCCACACCTTTTTTAACCATTCTTCTATTGAGGGGCACCTAGGCTGTTTCCAGGTTCTGGCTATTACAAATAGTGCTGCTATGAACATAGTAGAACAAATGCTTTTGTAGTATGATCGGGAATCTTTAGGGTATATTCCCAAGAGTGGAATTGCTGGGTCCTGAGGGAGGTGGACTCCCAGTTTCCTGAGAAACCGCCACACTGATTTCCACAGTGGCTGCACGAGTTTGCATTCCCACCAACAATGGATGAGTGTTCCCCTCACCCCACATCCTCTCCAGCATAGGATATCATTGGTGTTTTTGACTTTAGCTATTCTGACAGGTGTAAGATGGTATCTCAAAGTGGTTTTGATTTGCATTTCCCTGATCGCTAAGGAGGTTGAGCATGACCTTAAGTGTCTTCTGGCCATTCGAAGTTCATCTGTTGTGAATTCTCTGTTAAGTTCAGTACCCCATTTTTTAATTGGGTTAATTAGAGTTTTAGTGCCTAGCTTCTTGAGTTCTTTGTATATTTTGGAGATTAGACCTTTGTCTGATGAGGGGTTGGTGAAGATCTTCTCCCAGTCAGAAGGCAGCCTTTTTGTCCTACTGACAGTGTCCTTTGCTTTACAGAAGCTTCCCAGTTTCAGTAGATCCCATTTATTCATTGTTTCTCTTATTGTCTGTGCTGCTGGGGTCCTGCTTAGGAAGAGGCCTCCTGTGCCTAAATCTTGTAGACTACTTCCCACTTTCTCTTCTATCAGGTTCAAAGTGGACAGATTAATGTTGATGTCTTTAATCCATTTGGACTTGATTTTTGTGCATGGTGATAGATATGGATCTACTTTCATTTTTTTACAGGTTGACATCCAGATATGCCAGCACCATTTGTTAAAGATGCTTTCCTTCTTCCATTGTATACCTTTAGCTCCCTTGTCGAAAATTAGGTGTTCATAAGTTTGTGGGTTAATATCTGGATCTTCTATTCGATTCCATAGGTCGACTTCTCTGTTCTTATGCCAATACCAAGCTGTTTTCAATACTGTAGCTCTATAATAGAGTTTGAAGTCAGGGATGGTAATGCCTCCAGAAGTTCTTTTATTATATAAGATTGTTTTGGCTATCCTGGGTTTTTTGTTTTGCCATATAAACTTGATTATTGTTCTCTCAAGGTCTGTGAAGAAGTTTGATGGGATTTTGATGGGGATTGCATTGAATCTATAGATTGCTTTTGGTAGAATTGCCATTTTTACTATGTTGATTCTCCCAATCCAAGAGCAGGGGAGGTCTTTCCATTTTCTGGTATCCTCCTCAATTTCTTTCTTCAAAGACTTAAAGTTTTTGTCAAATAGGTCTTTCACTTCCTTGGTTAGAGTAACCCCAAGATATTTTATGCTATTTGTGGCTATCATGAAAGGTGATGCTTCTCTGATTTCCCTCTCTGCTTCTTTATCCTTTGTGTAAAGGAGGGCCACTGATTTTTTGGAGTTGATCTTGTATCCTATTTTTCTTTTTTGAAGTAGGATCTCACTATACCCCAATTCATCCTCAAATTCTGTGGCCCAGGCTGGCCTGGAACTCACAGCTCCTCCTATGTTAGCCTCTCAGGTGCTGGGATTTCCCATGTGAGCCAGCTCTGCAGTATTCTTGCCAAATACTCTTTAATCTCTGTCCAGTCATGGGAAGTCAAACCCAGCTCAAAGAACATTTGACAAATCCTGATCAGGACCAGTTAAAAGTGTCAAGGGTCATGACGGGGAGAGAGAGAGAGAGAGAGACAGAGAGAGAGAGAGAGAGAGAGAGAGACAGAGACAGAGAGAGAGAGAGAGACAGAGAGAGAGAGACAGAGAGAGAGACAGAGAGAGAGAGAGAGACAGAGACAGAGAGAGAGAGAGAGAGAGAGACAGAGAGAGAGACAGAGAGAGAGAGAGAGAGAGGCAGGTAGAAAGAAAAGCAAGCATAGCTTTGGGAAGTCACCCCAAGAAACTATAGGAGCCAAAAAAGTAACTTCCAAATATAGTGTGAGCCAAGATGAAACCTGGAACCACAAAAGGACACTAAGGGGACAGCTGGTGGAACTCCAATAAAACCTTTAGCTTGTCTGGTATCTTACAATTAATTGTTCAGTTTATGTCTGTGTGTGTGCGCGCCACATGTGTGCCTGAGCCCACAGAGGTCAGAAGAGGGCCGTGAATCTCCTAGAACTGCAGTCATAAACAGCTGGGAGCCTCTGTTGGGTGGTAGGAGCCAAACCCAGGTCCTCCACAAGCGTAGTAAGTACTCCTTACCCCTGAGCCACCTCTCCAGAGTCTACTTGATCTAGTGTTTTGTTTTATTCGGAGATAGGATCTCACACTGTAGCCGAGATTAGCCTCAAATTCAAACTGTAATCCTCCTGCTCCACTTTGTTGAATGCTAAGATTATAATTGTGAGTCACAATGTCTAGCTAGTCTGTTCAGTTTAATTCAGTTAATTAATTTAAATTCATTTCAAAATTAGGAGTTCAAGGCTATCCTTAGCTATGTAGTGAATTAAAGGCCAGCTTGGGTTATAGGAGACCCTGCCTCAAAAGAAACAAAAACAAAACCAGAGACAAAACTAAACAAACTCAAATGCAAACGACTGATTATTAAATGAGACAACTTTAAATCATTTAGTTAAATTAATATACTTCTCTTGTGAAATTAGTCCCATATACTGTGATTGGTTCCCCGGTTCTGCTCCCTGTGCTGCGGGATGGGGAGGATGGGAACATTCAGGAGGTGGAGGAGGAACATAAGGAGTGTGCCTGCGCACTGGGAGACAGAAAGACGCTCTGTCAGACAGAACCCCTTGTGCTTTCCATCTGGGAAGCTCTGCAGGGACCTGAGACTCTAGTATGGAGTGGAACATCCCTTACAGCAGCATTGGGGAGGAGGTGCGGCAGGGGAGAGCCCTTCCTTTCCTGAGGTATTGCCAACACCCTTCTGTCTTTCAAAATTTAGTCAGCTTCAGGAAGAGTCTGCGGCCAGCGTTCTGACACCAGTGGCACCCCCCCCCCCCGGGGATTCTCCGATGTTCACACGCCTGAACTTTCATGAGCTCCATCACCCATTCCTTCGTGCCTTACTTCTGTCCCCAGGAGTCCTTTCTACTGGAGGTCCCCCTGCCCTGCCGGCCCCTCCCATCCATTACCCCACCCCTTGGCTTCCCACACAGGTTCTTCTCTGCTCACTTGACTTTGGGTTTCCAAACACCTCCTTGTCTCCCGGTTCTCTGAAATGGAGCATGACAGTGGGCCTTCTCTTTCTTTTGTTGCTCCACATAGTTCTAATTAGGGAGAAGAGATGGGCATTTAGAATTAAGTCGTGGTTTTCGGAAGGATAAGCTGGTTTTCTGATCTCCACCCACACTTCCTCTCTCCAGTTCCTCCCTGGACAGCTTGCCTGGGTTGTTTTCCCTGGATTCCGGTCTGTGAGCCGGGACCAGTCAGAGGGAAGATGCTGGCTGGAGTCTGGGGAGAAAGAGGAGAGGTGGTTTATTCCCTCAGCTGTCCCCTTCTTGTGCAGAGTTTAGAAGAGGCCATATGTTCTCTGACGATGGCTGTAGTTTCTGTCCCTTGATTCTTCCACAGCGAAGGCCCAGGAGCCAAACTCTTTAATGCCCCCTGAACCATCCAGACAGATACCAGGTGTCCTATTTCCTGACGATTTGCATCCCAGTGTCTCTTATTGTTCATCCTGTGCATGGTCCCTTTCCGAGAGCATACATGTCAATGTGCTCTCTGCCTTGCACCAGGAGTCTACCTGGTACCCCGTTTATGTGTAGGATGACATAATGCTGGGCATAGCTTCCTTTGGCGATCCACAAGCCAGGTCTCTGAGAGTCTGGATGCCTAAGGCTCCACACTGGCCAGGAGGGCTCAGTATGTGCAAAATTTATGGGTACAGAAATATCTGCTACAAACTCAGATCGGGCCAAAGTGTGAGGAAGCAGAGGCAGGATGGACCACCATTCTTTGGATGTTTGTGTCAGTCAGACATGAGGCAGCCTAGGTGTTTAGCCACCCAACGTAAACAACTTTAAATAGAGCATTGGTCTTTGCTAAGTTGGCGACCGGCCTTTGAAAAATCAGCTTTTCTCGACTCGATGATTCAGTCAGCAAGTCCTTTGCCAAACTGGGTTGCTGAGCAAATTCTCCTAGGAGAATTAGTTTGCTCCTGTCGAAGCCAGATTCTCCCTGCCCTAGGAAGGCTAGACCTGACCTGCTGGTTCAGGGAAGGTTGGCTTGGGTGCCTGTGTTCAAGGGCTGCTCCCCTGGATGGGGAAACGGAGGGCAGCCTTCACCTGAGTCATCTTCAGCCTCATGTAGGCAGGTAAAGCTGCCCAACCACAATGGCCAGGATCCATCTATTGTTAGAAGAACCTTTGGCGAGAAAGGGGGTCCTGTCCCAGGCATCTAGAGGAGTACAGAAGACCTATTGGGACACTCGGTGGCTTGGGAGCACAGGGAACGGGTCGCAACTGGATCTGAGTGACCAGTGAGACTGGACCTGGGCCAGAGCCAAAGGGCCAGGGAGCTAAGTCCATCTCCGGGCCGTTCGGCCACTCCTGGTCCCTCTACCTTTCCTGGCCAGGCATTTGGGGTGTGTGTCTGGGCAAAGAGCAGTAGTGTGAGTATTCACCCGGAGACAGTGTCCTAAAGAGGGCAGGGTCTCTGGGAAGTGGTGCCTGACGGGGGCGGGGGTCATCATTGTCCTGGGCTGTGTGGGCTGATGGGGCGGGAAGAGGGAGGGACAATATCCCGGATTGTGTGGGCTGACCAGGTGGGGGTCACAGCACTATCCTGGACTGTGTGGGCTGATGGGCGGGGAGAGGGAGGGACAGCATCTTGGATTGTGTGGGCTGACCGGGTGGGGGGGGGTCACAGCACTATCCTGGGCTGTGCAGGCTGATGGGGGGGGTGTCACAGTATCATCCTGTGTTGTGTAGGCTGACTCTTGACAGGGGTCTGTTGGGGCTGGGGAACTTCAGAGAGGAGAACCATGCTGAGACCTAAGCTGGGGATCTATAGGGAAAGGTCTGGAAGTTGTTCTGAAACTAGTAGGGGAAGAGCAAGAGAGGACCCTTGTGAGAGTAGAGGTCACATGCACCCTCAATGGAAAAAGGGCCTTTGGTGGGTCCAAAAGTATCTCCGTATATTTTGAAGTCCCATCACCACCAGCTGTACACTCCTTCCCCAAGCTAATGCCCCAAGTGGAACCCTCTAGAACTTTGCCTTAAGTGGGGAAGGATAGGGTGGGCTGAACCTTTTTCAGTTCCAGGGACCCCACTTTTATGGTCCTTTCCCCACCTGTGGGGGGGTTCTATACATACAGTACATACATACATACATACATACATACGTACATACATACATTCGCTTATATAACTAGCAAGAATCTTTGTTCTTTTTCTTTCTTTTAAAAAGTCTTTGTGTGTGTGCACACTGTGTGTGTGAATGCGGGCATGTGTGTGCCGTGACACCCATGTAGGTCAGAGGACAGCTGAGGGCATCAGCCCTCACCTTCCATCTTATTTGAGACAAGCCTCTCTTTGATTTTTCCCACAGTGCACACCTGGCTAGCTGGCCTACAAACATCTTGGAAGCCTCCTGTGTTTGTCCTATTTTCCTGTACCAGTTCTAGGATTATGGATGTTCCTGCTTTATGTGGGTCCTAGGGATTTGAACTCAGGTCTTCTCACGTGGTAGGCGCTCTACCCTCTGAGTCATTTCCCCACCCTTCCTGTTCCTAAAATGGGCTACTCCAAATTAAGTGTCTGTCCACTCCTGCCCTAAAGAGACAGCAGTAACGTGTGGGGCTTGGTCATTTGACCGGAGGTCCTGTTGCCCACTGCGCTCTTTAACTGCCCTAACCACAGCCCAGGGCCTGCTGACACTATACAGGAATGTAAAAGGACCTCAGCTCTGAAGGGCATGGGCTCTGAGGGCCCTTGATCAGGTAAACACTAATTATGTTCTGTCACACCCAGCAGGACGGCCTTGAGGGGGTGAGAGAGGCTTCCCAGGGAGGAGGCCCCAGCTTTCTGACCCAGGTCTAGCCCATGCGAGTGGGAACACGGCAAGACCTTCTGCCCCTGTCCCTAGGCCAATGGAGTCCATCTCCTTTAGCTCTCTAGCTCCACGGGGTCTCCCACCCCAGTGCACCGTAGCCCACAGCTGTAGTGAGTAGGGCCTATGGCCAAGAGGAACTTCCCCAGCATATCCATGATGATCAGGAGCGACCAGGTATTTGTAAGAGCTTGCATGCTTTGTCCCACTGACTAGTAGTGACACAGCCAGGAAGGCATAGCTGTCCCATTTAATAGATGAGGAAACCGAGGCTTTGCTTAGGCTACTGATTAAGGGAGGCAACGTGTGGTATGTGGCTTAAGGAATCTCTGCCTACCCTGAGTAATGAGGGAGGAAGCCTGACCCCTCTGCATGAGACATATCAGGAAGCTATGGAGCTGCTCCTCGGGGTTATTCGAGTGAGACAGCTTCCCAAGCAGTGATGGTGTCTTCGGCCTACATGCCTAGGATGTGGGGAATTAAGTGGCAACTCTTACACTTATAGAATGTCCTTAGAAGCTGAACTCCAAAGTACAAAGTGGCCAGGACTCTCCCACGGGCTGGCTGCCCCCGTCACTCAGCCAGGGCCTAGGCTGACTGAAAATCAGCTGACCGAGCCAGGATGACTTTGCACCTGCCCAGTGCCGTGTCCTCCAGAGGATGAAGCCACACTCTGAGCATCCTGTCAGGTGGAGACCACGAGGCCATTCAGCTGGGCCATGGTTCCTTGCAGTGGGAAAGGCAGTAGGACCTTGGCTCTAGGCTCTAGGCTCTGAAGGCCTGACCAGGCCACTGCGGGGACCCTGGCAGGTAGGCTGGAGGCCTTGCCATCAGGCAACAGGTCTGAGCTCAGGTTAGGGAGCTCAGGCCCTAGCCAGGGCCTGGGCAGAACAACAGTTCCTAAGTGCTGCCATGTTAACTCACAGATGTCAACTCACAGAGCGCTCAAGGCGCCTGCCATGGGACAAGACACGTCCAGAGTGACTTCTCTGGTTCTGCCTTGTCCCGGCTTCTCGGGGCTCCTAGTAGAGGAAATAGGGGGGCCCATTGGGATGAGGTAGTGCACAGTACTGGGGTAGCCCCACCCAGGCCCTGAACTGACTCACCTGCTCCTATTGGCTGGGTAAGGGCTTGGTGCCCTGGAGCCTGGCAAGTTGTCACAGGCATGTATAAAAGCACGCTAATCCAGCCTGTGGCACCGTATCTGTCACTGTCTGCGGCTGGACGATGCTGGGAGGCTTGGGGAAGCTGGCGGCTGAGGGCTTGGCCCACCGCACTGAGAAAGCCACTGAGGGAGCAGGTAAGGGGCTGGGGCTTTCTAGCTGCCCGGAAGGTGAGGGCAGACTTCTCTGGGTCTGTTGAAAGCAGGCAAGAACCTTGGGGTAGACTGAGGCTGAGGCCCATCAGGGAGCTTGGCTCATTGGCTCCACCAGGAGATAGCAGAGTTGGGGGCACAAAGGCTGGGGTAATTTTTCAGTCGAGAGTCCCTGGCCAAGCAGCTTCCTTACTAGGGACTTGCTCCATGACCTAGGCTGAGCCTGCCTGGAGGTCAGGATGAGGCCAGCCCTGCGGAGGCTCCTGGAGGCAGGCAGAATCCAGATACTGGTGGCTTAGGTCCTTCTGCCTGGAAGCCAAGAGTACCTTCTGTTATCATTGCTTATTCTAGAGCCTGAGGGTGTAGCTCAGTGACAGAACATTTGTCTGTACAAGGCCCTGGATTTTTGCAAGAACTATAAAACAAAATGAAACAAAAATCCTGCCTATTTGATTTGTCGACCCAGAGAAAAAGGAAGGCAGGTTTTGATTTTCACCACACTTCATAGGCTCTGTTATTATGAAACATGGAGTCTGGTCCTGTTCAAAGTCTAAAAGGACATTTCTTCCAAGAACTTAGGATATGGTTCTGTGGCAGCTCACGAGTCCCTCTGGGGGACACAATAAACCTGTGTCAAGTTTGCTGTTCTTTTTGGAAATGGCTGTAGACAGAACAGCATGTACTTCATTTTAAACTCCACGGCTCCACATCCGACCTCCTCTTAATCTTCCAGCCATCTGAGCTGTGAGGGACATGGCAGCGGAAGGTAGTGTTAGGAACAGTTCTGTCTCTCAAGTCTTTGGGTTCTAACATGCTCCTACCCAAACTCTCCAGAACCCGGAGTTGGGTACAGACTACCTCTTCCAGGAAGCGTTGCCCAGAGGAGCTTAACTTCTCTGCAGAGATACAGATGAGGCTGAAGCAGGCCGGTCAAGCTCGTCCCGACAGGTGTGGCGGACTGACAGCCGTCCCACCTCAAGACAAGGCAGAGGCTGTTCTTGGTTATCCATGCCCATCCAGGCAGAGAGGGGCAGGGAACGCCCTGTGCATGTCCAGCAGCCAGGCATCTTGGGGGGTGGTTCTACGAAGGGAGGCAGCTAAGGGTTTTCGGGAGGCAGCTAAGGGTTTTCCTAAGCCGTCTCCCCTGACTAGGGGCAGCATCGCAGAGTCTCTCCACGTTGTCAAGAAGCATCGTGGGCCATTGTGAGGGGAAGTGGGCTTACACACACCCTCACTCTGAATTTGTCTTTTCTATTCAGTTCATGCAGTGGAGGAGGTGGTGAAGGAGGTGGTGGACCATGCCAAGGAGGCTGGAGAGAAGGGTAAGGCTGATGTTTGAAGATGGGAATGGGGAGGAGGGAAATAAGGCAGGAGAAAAGGAGGGGAGGAGAGGAGGCAGAGCGGTGGGCGTGTAGCTCGGAGGCAGAGCACTTTCCTACCGTGAAGTAGTTGCACCCCCAGCATAGGAACAGTAGAGAAAGAGTGGAGTCAGCAGGCAGGGAGACAGAGAGGAAGGAAGGGAGCCCCAGCGATACAGCGAATCCTTTTCTTGCTCAACCAGACCCAGCCCTGCCCCAGATGTGGCATCCTCTCAACTGGGCTGCAATTATCTGCGCATTCTCCCTGGATGCAATTATCTGTGCAGGTTGTACCTTGGGTTAGGGCTCCATCTAGGCTGTTTTCTCTGTGGAGTTTGAAGAAGACAAGGCCACGGAAAGTGATGTGGCAGCACATAGGGACACAACAATTAAATAGACAAGTATGCATCTTAATATGTATTTGTATAAAAATTTACTGTGTATGTGTTACGCCATGAGTAGAACAGCGTACGAAACATCTCATTCCAATCTTTACAACCAAGTAGGGTCCAGATGGTGAAGGATTTACATTTAAACACACAAGTATATTAAACTGTTTAAGCTCAAACAGCTAAAATAAAATGCTGTAAATTCAATGGTTCATAAACAGCAGAAATTTATTGTTTCTATGGCCACACATGGTGGATCATGTCTATGACCCCAGAACTAGGGAGAATGAGGCAGGAAAACTGGGTTTGAGGCTAGCCCGGGTTACATAGTGAGTACCGGCCCAGCCTGAACTATGTAGTGAGACTCTCACTCAAAAAGACCGGAAGAAGGAAAAGAAAAGAAGGAAATGTATTGATAAGCTGGGCAGTGGTGATGCAAGCATTTAACACCATCATGGGATCAAAGGCAGAGGCAGGTGGATCTCTGTAAGTTCATGGCCAGCCTGGTCAACACAGTGAGTTCCAGGACAGCCAGGGCTTCACAGAGAAACCCGTCTGGAAAAACTTAAAATAATAATAATAATAAAAAGGTTGTTCTTGGTGCTGAAGTCTGGAAGCCCCAGGCAGCATTGGGCATCTGGTGAAGCTGGCTCCTGGCCCACGCGACATCTTTCTGCTATGTCCTTCCTTGGCTGGCTTGCTCTCCTGGGTATTAGCCGTCCTGCCCACGAGGTTCCACCAATCCTGCTAACCTAGCCAGCAGCACAGCCCACCTTTTCATGACGTGATCTAGAGGAGGATTACAACATGGAATTTGGGGGACACAGAAATTCAGATCAAAGAAGTGTCCTGAGAGACTTCAGTATAATCTTGGAGGGGGGAGGCTCTTGAAAACAACCACAAAACAGCACAGTAGTCATAAAGAAAACATTAGGCAAAGCTGTCAATCTGAAACGTCACAGATTTACACAGGAGGGGCCAGGGACGGGGACGTAAAAGGTGAAGCAAAGCGTGATGGGAGTTAAGTCAAAAGGAAGGCTCAGACCTCTGTGATGAATGCTGATGACAGAAACAGTAATCAAATACAGCACTCTCCATAAAAACAGTCAGAGAAGACCAAGAAGCACTATCCAGAAACTGTAAGTAGCCAGTGTACCCGTGAGCTGTCCATGCTGTCTCCCTCAAATGTGAAGAAAGGAAAGTCGTTTGGGAAAATCAAACCAAACTGGGATTCATTATGACACTGGCACTCTTTCCTTCATCCTCCTGGAGCCCCCAGGATTGGCCCCCTAAGATGACCTCACCTCCCGGCCTCTCCTGCTGGAAGCACTAGATCACTTGCTCCTACGATTTTCTTTCTTTTTCCAACAGTCCTTACCGATGCCCTGAAGAAAGCCCAAGAATCAGGGGACAGAGTGGTGAAGGAGGTCACTGAGAAGGTGACCCACACTGTTACGGATGCTGTTACCCACGCTGTAGAAGGCCTGGGTAATCTGGGACAGTGAGACCGACCGCTTGCCACCATGCCCGGCCCTTCCTGAATGTCAATAAAAAGCTTGAAATGTGAATAGAGTCCTGAATTGACTCCTGTTGGATAGAAACCGTAGGCAGAGTGATTTTCCGTTGTTCTTCATTTTGCTTTGGACACAGGTCTTAGGTGCACTTGCTGGGCAGCTGAGGCTGACCTTGAACCCCTGGTCCTTTTGGCTCAACCTCCTGAGTGTGGGATCATAGGCAAATGCCACTAGGACCCAAGAAGCCAAATTTTTTTTTCTTTAAAGGAAACACTGTATATTGTTAGCTACTCCTCTGCCATAGAGGAACATCCAACATGGTGGGTACCTGCCACCTCTTGTGGTTTTCATCCAACGAATCAGATGAGGAATTATCATTCCAGCAAGCAGTCCTCGTGTGTGTGTGTGTGTGTGTGAAGTGTATGTTTTCAGACAGGGTCTCTCACTGGCCTGCGACTAGCCCAGTAGACGAGGCTGGCTGGCCAGCAAGATCTGCCTGCCCCCACTGCTGTAGCACCAGGAATACGAGCACGCATCACCACCATGGCTGTTTTCATGATTTTACTTTAAATGTGGGGTTTGAGGGTGGAGCTCAGGTCCGTGACTGCACAGCGAGCCTTTACCTAGGGAGTTCTCTCCCTTCCTTCTCTTCGCTTCTTTGTCAAGCGAACCTAGGGCTTAACAAGCACATCTGCTCTCTCCCACTGCGCCCCACCCCCAGCTGCAGGTGTGTGCACGTGTGTGTAGACGCTCCAAAGGCCAAGTGCATGCGGGCTGTAGCATTCTTTGGTTTTTCCTTGCAATGGAAGGTTGGGACCAGGGAATGGCCGGGCTGCCTGTCCTGAGACCCAGAAAAGCATTTATACTGGAGGGTATAGAAGTCAGTTACGGAGGAAGAAATCCATGGCTTTTTTCCTGGAAGATCCTGGTAGGCTCCACTTGGAGACACGTGGCCAAGACACAACCAATGGGTGGCAGTGGGCTTCCTTCCTTCCTCTCATGAGCAATCACTACATTACAGTTCAGATACATGTGTGGGGGACTAGTGGTGGTGGCACACCCCTGTAATTCCAGTACCCAGGAGGTGAGACAGACCAATCCTTAGCTACATAGTGAGTTTAAGGCCAGCCTCGGCTACATGAGACCTTGTCTGTAAATAGTGTGCAAGTAGAGAAGTTTTAGAAGCTTAGAAGTTTTGGAACAGAAGCCAGGTGTGGTGGTACATGCTGTAAATTCCAGCACTTGGGAGGTGGAGGAAGGAGGTTGAATTCAAGGTCGGCTTGGGCTACATGAAACCCCCAAAGTGGACAAAGTGCTTGCTGGACCTGCATTTGAGCCCCCCAGCATCCATGTTAAACACCTAAGTATGGGAGCAGAGATGGGTGGATCCTGGGATCTTGCCTGCCAGCCAGTCAAGCTGAACGAAACAGTGAGCTCCAGGCTTAGTGAGACCCTGCCTCAAAACTCAGTGCGAAGAGTGGTGGAAGACACCCAACATCAGCCTCTGGTCTCCAGGTGTGTATGGGCTAGTGTGCCTGCACACACATGTGCAACACGCATTTATCGCACAAACACACACATACATATTTTTTTGTGAGCAAAGAATAAGAGAAATTCTGTGTGAAAGTCTATGATTTTTTCCCCTCCTTCAAGACAGGGTCTCTCTGTGTAACAGTCCTGGTTGTCCTGGAACTTGTTGTGTAGACCAGGCTGGCCTCAAGCTCAGAGATCCGCCTGCCTCTGCCTCCTGAGTGCTGGGATTAAAGGCGTGCGTGGCAAGGCTCCAAGTTTTCATTTATTTGCTATTTGCTCTTAGCAGAAATGAAGAGAAAAGGTGCTTTGGTGAAAGAATAAATCAGTTTCTTGCCACGTTTTGACTCTTCTGGAAATGTCTCTCAGATTTCTAAAAAGCACAGGCTACTCAAGGGTCAACACTGGCATGTACATTGTCTAGTTAGTGTCGAACTTTTTATCTTGGTTTGGCTCCTGAAGACTTCTGAATTTCCCCATCCAAACCCAAGCTTGTAGAGTTAAGGAGAGTATGAATGGCAGACATGGATTGGAATGATTTCCTTGGGTGTGTAAAGGTGCCAAAGTGGGAGTGTAGATTTACTATAACATGTTCATAGTGGCAAGAACATGAGAGCAAGATGAAAACATCAGAAATCATTGGATACCACTCAGGTGGCAAGTTGTGCTTTTTTGAGGCTTGTCACACAATGTGGAGATGGTACCCATAAAATCTTTTTTTTTTTTTTCGAGACAGGGTTTCTTTATAGCTTTGGGCCTGTCCTGGAACTAGTTCTTGTAGACCAGGCTGGCCTCAAATTCAGAGATATACCTGCCTTTGCCTCCTGAGTGCTGGGATAAAGGCGTGCACCACCACTGTCTGGCGATACCTATAAATCTACTGAACTTTAAGTTCTTTGGTCTGTAAATGGGATCTGGGCCTGGAAGGCTACCATCTTTGGCTAACAAACAGTGCCTATAGAATGGAAAGGGATTATACATGGCTACTGAGTAGGAAGGGCTGGGGATGTAGCCCAGTGGCAGAGTGCTTACCTCAGATAAGCAAGGTCTGTGCCCAGGCCTTAAAAAACAACTAGAGGAGTATAAATATATCATGTCCAAGTCAGTTAATAAGTTGCAAAACATATTTGTAGAACAAGCTCATTTTTTCATAAGGCAAATGTTATAATTATCTAAGAACAACATAAAAACCTAGACAGCTCATACCTGATAAAATATTAGCAGTGGTCCTCTCTCTGTGGGAATATGAGAAATTCTTACTTTAGCACTGGTGTTTGATTTTAAGAGGAAACTAAGATAGTTGTTTTAAAATTTGGTCATGGAGGGCAATACTAGCTTATTCAAGATTGTTCCCTAGTGATGTGCTTCTCAGAGTTACACTTGGGAAGCGTGAAGAAGCAGCATTCGGAAGCAAAGCACCGTGGCTCTGTGGACATTCAGGGTGGCTCAGTGCGAGCGTTCTGCTTAATAGTCTATGGAGGTCAGCTTGCATTGATGAGGCTGCATGACAACTCTGATGTGAACTAGTCCACATGCATGAGTAAGATAAACAATGAAATTCTTCTGTCTTAGGCCGATGAGATGGCTCAGTGGATAAAATGCTTGCTGAATAATGTTGATGGCTTGAATCCAACCCTGGAACCCATGGAAAAGCACGGGGCTAGGACCAATTCCATGTCCTCTGACCTCTATACACACACATAAACCATGGCACGTGTGTGCCTCTACCCCACAATAACAATAAAATATTTTTAAAAAATTGCCCCACCTCCAATGAGAGCCAAAGTGCTGCCCAAACCTTAAGTCATCTCCTACAGCATTATTTCCATATTTCATTTTCTCCTCAGTGTCCTTGGCAATGAAGAACATGGAGTCAGTGTTATCAAAATAACAGTGGTACCAGAAGAAAATGATGCTAGTCTGAATCTTGGGTCATTCTCTACCCTTCCTGGTCTTACCATGCTCCAGAAAACCAATGGCCTGATCTTACTGAAAACCTACAGTCCTGAAATTCTAGCACAGGGAAGTTTGAATTAGGATTGCCAAAAGTTCAAGGCCAGAGTTGGGCTAGAAGAGTCTCAAAAAGGCTCAACAGCCCGGAAGCCTGATGAGGGATTCCCCTCTGTATGCTGTGACTATGTTTTATCACCATTGGTTAGCAAAGAAGCTGTTCTGGCCTATGACAGGGAAGAATATAGTTAGTATAGCTAGGCAGGAAAACTAAACTGAATGCAGGGAGAAAGGCTGAGTCATCCAGATACCATGTAGCTGCCAAAGGAGGACTCCAGAACTTTACCGGTAAGCCACAGCCTGGTAGTGCTACACAGATTAATAGAGATGGGTTAATTTAAGATATAAGAGCTAGTTAGGAATATGCCTGAGCCATTGGCCAAACAGTGCTGTAAGTAATATAGTTTTTTGTGTGATTATTTGGGTCTGAATGGCCAGGAAATCAAAGCAGTCTCTGTTTACAGAAACCCCCCTGGAAAGACAGAATATTTAGTTGGAATTCTTTCTTTTAAGACTTCATTTATCTAGGCATGATGACACACACCTTAAATTCCAACACTCAGGATGGACAGGCAAGAGGATCATTTTTGAGTTTGTGGTCAGTCTGAGCTATGTAGGGAGACCCTATCTCAAAAAACCAATCGCTGGGGTGTAGTTTAATGGTTGAGCACTTGCTAGCATGTGCTAGGTCCTGGGTTCCATTTAGGGCACCACAGAAAACAGATTCCTCAACTGCAGGGGCTCCTAGTCCTCTGGATCGCCCACTGATAAGCTGCGTTTATTTCTCTTGATGCTAACGTCCATTACATCTTTTTATTGGTGGCAGTTGCCAGAAACACTCAGATGTCATCCTTTAAGTTGGTGGCTGGTAACAGTTTGAGCAAACAACAGGATAAGAAGCTTTTATGGAAAAACGGGGAAGTGTGTGGTTTGCAAGACAGTACATCCCAACTAATTTCTTGGATCTGGAGGCTCCCTGTGCAGGACTGTGCACATTCTTGAAAGTGTCCAAGGTAGGGTGCTGTTCAGAGGCAGAATACTCACCTATTACACACTAGTCACTATTTGCTTTAAAAAAAACTTGCAGCCAGGTGGTGGTGGCACACACCTTTAATCCCAGCACTTGGGAGGCAGAGGCAGGCAGATCTCTGTGAGACTGAGGCCAGCCTGGTCTACAGAGTGAGTTCCACGACAGGCTCCAAAGCTACAGAGAAACCCTGTCTCAAAAAACCAACCAAACAAACAAAAAACAGGTCAGATGTAGTACTCTGGAGCAATAGGCAGGAGGATTGGAATGAGTTCAAGGCTAGCCCCAGCTAATAGCAGGTTTGAGGCTATCCTGTGCTACCTAAGGCCCCGTTTCAAACAAATGAATAAATAAAAAAGTACCAGAAATTATACTAGCATGTTAGTTTTACATAGTATAACCTCTTCCCTGAAAACAGCCATTACAGTTTAATAAAATGAAATGAAAAGTAACCCAAGAATAAAATTTGAGCAGCTATCTAGGCGGTGGTGGCGCATGCCTTTAATTCCAGTACTTGGGAGGCAAAGGCAAGAGGATCTCTATTAGTTTGAGGCCAGCCTGGTCTACAAAGCTGGTTCCAGGATAGCCAGTGCTATGCAGAAAAATTCTGTTTCGAAACACTAAAACCAAACCCCAAAATTTTAGCAGTTCATAACAAAAGAAGTAACATAGACAGTTACAAAAATTGTTGAAACTCAATTACTGTTTTATCATTTACTAAGAGACTATCAAATATGAAAACACAGAAAAGAAACATACACTTTAGAAAAGGTAGATTTTTAATAACTGCTTTTATCACCAAGTTAATCATGCAGTTACAAAGTAGTTAGAGATTTCTGAAAGGGCATTGTTAAAAAAAAAAGCACTTCTTCTTATATAAATAATATCTGGTACTTCTGTGGAACATTCCTGTTCAAGAGCCCTAGGCAATGACTCCCGAGCAAAAGTCAACTCCAGGCAGTCTCCAGCCTGCTGTTAGTGAAGCGGTGTGCAGAATGCAAAGCCTCGGAAGAAGGGGCACACAGTCAGGTTGAGCCGGGCTACTGGCTGTGCTTGGAGCCAGCCAGACTCCAAACAGGGAGCCCAAGGCTTTTTCTGGGACACTATTTGAATTATGGTTCAACTACTCAACACAATAGCTCTTCAAATGGGAAGAACAAGTCATTTTCATGGTAAGGAGGTTACTGCGCTCCCTGGACTGTGTTACAAATTCCCCAGAGTCCCTGTCACTTGCAGGTCTGAGGAGAGTGCTCCCACAGTGCCACGTTCTTTCTCCTGGACAACAATGCAGTGCCAAAGGCTACAAATGATACTGTTTTTTGTTATAAAAACTAGCTTCTTCATTATGTTTTTAGGCATTCACTGCTTGAGTCGAGGTCAGGCTTAAGTGATTAAAGGCAATTTTATTACAGCAGCATGTACTAATTTTATTCTCAAAGAATAAAATTCGTAAGAGAAACAGCTTTTATTTTGTTTGCAACTTAGAAAACTGAGTTATTTTGCAGATGTAAAATAGCAATAACTCATTTGAGGACCATGCCACCTTTGGAAAATGCCACACACCTACTTTTCTACGTATCCAAGTTCCCAGACTTGTCCAGAAGAGGCTGGTTGCTCTTGACTGCCTCCCCTGCCAGCAGCGCTGACCCTGTTGGCAAGGCAGAGCAGGGCAGCACAGCCAGGAGGCAGGCAGAGACTGCACTTAGAAAAAGTACCTAACTGGTTCTGATACACGTGATTCCTACTAACACATCAGCTTGTACATGATCCTCTAACTAATCTCTCAAGGGGCTGATTCAGACTGACTTGCTGAGAACAGTGTCCATTAACTAATGAGTCACAAGAACAGATTTCTGTGGTTACATGTAAACTTGTGACAGGTCTGCAGAAATTATAGGTGAAGTGGTGATAAAGAAGTCAGTTGTGACCTGTCTATGTGAAGGTCACACCAGCTTCGTTGTACACCTTGAAGACTTTCTCAATGGCATTGACATAGGCAGCTGTTCTCAGGTCCAATCCCAGGTTATACTTCATGGCTGTGCGCATAATTTGCTGGAATGAAGGAGAAAAGGCAGTGAGACCACCTGACTGAGCGGCAGGCTTTGAACACAAAAGGTATGCATGGAGGATGGGTACCACTCACCCACCCATGACCAACTAACTATAAGACTTAGACAGCCAAAGGCAAATGACTGGAGCAGCAAATTCTCTGTTGTTATCGTCCAGTGAACAGCAATAACTACTCCTGAGAACTACAGATGTGAATGGCTTCTCTGTTAACTATCCTGTGCTCTCGAATGAGCTCAGATCATACTTAGTAATTGTTTAAAATAACCAGTAACAGGGCACTAGGAACATTCTAGAATTTCAGTGGTGATAGCTATACAGCCTTGTGACTGTACTATAAGCCGAAGAACATATTTTGTTGTGTGTGTGTGCTGTGTGAACGTGGACGTCAAAGGAATACTTAGGGAGTTGGCTTTCTCCTTCTACCACGTGAGTCCCAAGGATTGAACTCAGACTGTCAGATCTATCCATGGAGTCATCTTGTCAGTCATTAGAGTGCTTGAATTATGTCTCAATTAAAAAGAAAAACAGCAAGAATCAAGTATAGTGGCACATGCTAATAATTCCAGCACTAGGGAGGTGGAGGATGATAGGGAGCTCAACCACATCTCAGTTATGAAGTGAGTTCAAGGTTCAAGGCCAGACTAGGACATGTGAGACCCTGCTTTAAAGTGCAACAAAATACCCCTCCCCCTCAGAAAACAGTACACTAAGAAGTGCCGCCTTCTTCAGCAGACTCTGTCTATGCTACTTCAGCCTGGAAATCAACACTGACAGAATTTGATCAAGAAGAAATCAGTTTTTCATCCAGTACTTGGGAGGCAGAGGCAGGCGGATCTTGGTGTTGAAGGCCAGCCTGGTCTACATGTGAGAGTTCTGGGATAGTCAGTGCTACCTAGAGAGACTGACCCTATTTCAAAAGACAAAAGAACAGTGTCAGAAAAGCTGTGCTCACACTGTGCCATATTTAAGGCCTGGTGTAAAAAGCATTCAAGTGATAAAAAAAATAAAAAATAAAAGTCACAAATTTCTTACTTAAACCAATTTTATAGTTAAGTCAGCTTTGGGCTATTAAATAGCGACTGACTGATCAGCATTCTAGTTTTGCCAACTATCTTTTTAGTTATTTGTATTTTTTATGTATATGGCTGTTTTGCTTGCATCTTAGTGTGTTCAGAGGCCACAAGAGCACATCAGATCCTCTAAAACTGGAGTTAAAGCAGTTAGTGACCTGTGGGTGCTGGGAATTGAACCTGGGCCCTCAGGAAGAACCAGAAGTGCTCTTTTCTTCCTAAAGATGTACTGACAACAGTGCTCATCAACGGAGGCCACAACGGGACAAGTGCTGCTGTACAGAGATGGGGATCAGGTAACAGCATCATAAACACAATCTGCCTGCCAAGACACCATGGTAACTAGTGTTTCATGTTATTAACACAAAGGCAGCTATCAACTGCATACATACCCGGGCAGATCGCTCCATTGTGTAGGCCAAGCCAGAGTGCACAATGTCCTTCTCAGAGGCACCCTATTAAGAAAAATAACATTAACTTAACAAAAACATATCAAGATATGCTTCATGTCTCTAGAAGAATACCAAGGATTAAGTTGATACTGCAGCAATATAGGAAAGATATAGAATTTCTGTTCTGTATCAGTGTATGCTAGCAAGATAGACAAATCATTTTCCAAACATAGCTGTTTTAATGATATCAGACAGAAACAAAACTCATGAAATAAGATCATAATTAAAACAAACACAGAAAAGCAGTCCGAGGGCAGGCGAGTGGCCAGATAGCAGCCCCCACCCACTCTACGCAGACGTTGTCCTGGCGCACTCACCATTCTCTACGTTAGCAGGGCCACCAGACACAGACGGGACATGGCTAAAGCTGACAGCAGCTCTGGGAAGATTTTGCCTGTGTACTTAGTAGCCCCAGCTTTAAAGTTGGGGATCAAAGAGTTTTCTATTTCTATAGACTACTCTATCTAATTTATTTTTTGGAGGGATTTCTTTAAAATTTAAGTGTAGCACAAGGCATGGTGGCATATGCCTTTAATCCCAGCACTTGGGAGGGAGGTGGATTTCTGTGAGTTTGAGGACACCCTGCTTTACAAAGTGAGTTCCAGGACAGTCAGGGCTACAGAGAGACCCTGTCTTGAAAAACAAAAACAAAACAAACAAAAAACAAAAAATGTCTAAGTCACTACCACTCCTAATGTGACACAAGATAGCTATACAATATATATATCCTAAGGTGCCAGATAAAAACTTGAAGTGGATTACCAAAATAAGGTACATGCCTGTGACTCCAGAACATGGGAGGTTGAGGGAGGAGGATCAGGAGTTCAACTTAATCCTTAGTTATCTGTTGCAAAAAAACCCCCAAAGTTATTTACACTAAACACCTTGAAATGTACATTTGTATTATACTTTTTTTCGGTCTATAAAATAGGGAGATGAAACAAACTCGCTTAACAGGCAGAAGAGTGCGGTTTCTTTCACTTACCCATCAAACATTTATTAAGAATACTATGTCTTAGGCACGTTCAGACATTAGTGACACAGCAATGAACAAAATAATCAAAATCCTGAGTTTTCCCAGAACCTGTGTGCATATGTATGTATGACATATACATGCTGGCCTTAAATTCAAAGCAGCCTTCCTAATTCTGCCTCTGAGTTCTAGGGCTACAGACAGAAGACAAATGAGACACAGTACACTTGTAAATTGTTACCTGGAACCAAATGCCTCTTTTTAAAAATTTTATATATATCTCATATATATATATATATATATATATATATATATATATATATATATATGAGAGAGAGAGAGAGAGAGAGAGAGAGAGAGAGAGAGAGAGAGTGTGTGTGTGTGTGTGTGTGTGTGTGTGTGTGTGTGTGTGTCAGGGTTTCTCTGTGTTGCTCTGGAACTCACTCTGTAGATCAGGCTGGTCTTGAACTCACAGAGAACTCAGAATTTTCAGAAGAGCTGTACCTATCTGTAGTATTATTGGAATAAAGTATGACCATTCAATAGAGACAGTGAGTTTTAAAGACCTAGTACTTGGGAATGGAATGGGGTTGTAGCTCAGTGATAGGGCCCTAACCTGACATGCATAAAGTTCTGGGTTCAATTCCCAGTACCACAGAAAGAGAACAAAATAAAACAGGTTAAATATTTTTTTCCCCATGCATATATGCTATGCCTTTGGAACCCAGTATTTTCTGTATTGTCCTGGTAAGTTCTTTGTAATGTGTATACACTATTGATATCCCCTGCCAAGAACTGATTGACTTATATATTTTCTAATCTGCTAACTCTGTGCCATATAATTATTTCATATTTTCATATAATTCAGTTTCATGTTTACTTTTCAATTCTAGTTCTCTGAAGCTTGAGTTGAAAAGTATGGAAAGCCTTCAGGATTATTCAAATCATTAAGTACCCCAAACAGAATTACTTACTTGCCATCATTTTTAGAATGGAATGATGAATTATGACCACATAATACCATTATGGTTAAAATCCTTTGCTAAGACTCCATTTACTCTGTGTAGCCTACAGACAAGGCAGGGAGCATGTGTAAGGCGCCACTCTGGTGTCAGCACACTCACCGATATCCTGTCCTGGAACTCTGCTGTAGGGACCACAGGGATAGTTCCACCATGCTTTCCAAATTTCCTCTCTAAGCTCTCTTGAACAGACACTGTAAGAAGCCAAGACATCAGGTAAGATACTGTTAATGGTGGGAGAAAATAAATGTACGACTTACTAATTCTAACCTATATATGTGTGTAGCCCAAAAACTAATTGTTTAGAAACATTTACTCCTAATGACATAGAAGGGTTAATTATTAAAAGCTCAGCAAGGAGAAGCCTGCCAAATTCGTATAGAAATGTGAATTTAGGTCACTGCTTTGTTTTCATAATGCCCATCACTAGGGTTTTCTTCTCTTGGCTCTGTTAAAAAGAAATTCTGTGGGAAGAGAAAAGGACAAGAGGAACATTCTCAGAGTGGCAGAGTACAGGGACGCAGTGGGAGGTCTTGGTTTTATTTCAGCTGGATGAGAGTTCTCAAGAGTGAGTTTACTCTGGTCAAATAAAAATGCTTACCAGAGGACTCAAAATGGGCTTCCACACTAGGCTGCACTTCTTTTAATTAGTGTATAAAAGAATGGGTTTCATTATATTTTTTTTTATAAATGTTAGCTAAGACTTTTCTGAAAGCAACTAGAGATAGGGATGAATAAGATCAGTGGTGGAGTTCAGGTTTAAAAATGGCTTTTTAGAGTATCATTAATCTATAGATTGTTATTTGTAGAAAACACATTATTTAAAAAAATGTGTCCTTTTGCTCTCTGAACCAGGAGACGGAAAAACTGTTTTCTGTTCTTAGGCAAAGGTCTCTAGGATTATCAGGAAGAGGTTCCCTAAGTGTGGATGCTTTCCCAGCTCTTTCTTTGGCCCAAAGGACAATTTTTGGAGACACAAACAAGATTCTAAGGAAGAACTCACTGAGCAAGTGGTAGTTAGAGTCCCTTTCGTATTTGAAGGTCAATCGGCCATAGCTGACGTGATTGAGATTCTTCAGCCACTCAAAGTAAGATACTGTCACTCCTCCAGCATTTAAGTAGAGATCCTACACACAGCGACATAGAAAATACATTAAAAAAAAAAAAGATGATGGCTTTAATAAATGTCAGGCTTGGTACTTAGTACCTGTAGCTGCTCTGCCATTTTGTCAGGCTCAGGAACTCAATTTCAATACCCAGGTAGACTAAACATCTGCATAGTTTTTGTGCCAACTTGACACAGTCTAAAGTCATCTGAGGAGAGAATCTCAATTTAAAAAATGTCTCCATAAGATCCAGCTGTATGCAAGGCAGTGGTCTCAACATTCCTAACGCTGCGACCCTTTAACAACAGCTCCTCATGTTGTGACCCCACCTATGAAATTATTTTCATTGCTACTTCATGACTGTAATTTTGTTATTGTTATGAACTGTAATAAAAACCTTTGGAGATAGACGTTTGCTAAAGGGTTATAACCCTAAGGTTGAGAAAAGCTGCTGTGGGCATTCCTTAATTAGTGATGTGGGAGGCCTAGCCCATGGTGGGTAGGGCCCTTCTCTGGGCTGGTGGTCCTGGGTTCTATAGGAGAGCAGGCTGAGCAAGCCAGGGGGAAGGGGCACACTCTATGTCCGCTGCATCAGCTCCTGTCTTGGGGTTCCCGCCCTGACTTCCTTTGATGAACAGTGATGTGGAAGTGTTGGTTTTGTCACTGTTCCTCACCGCAGTAAGAGCAACTCTAAGAGAACATCAAACACTGCAAATGTATCAAGATCACTGAATGACTTTGGTGATAGTTAGCTTTTTCTTACCACGATCTCAGACTAAAGGCCTGTGGTGCCTCACCAGAAGATGGTATTACCTTTGCCACCACCTTAAGACAGCACATTTCAATTAAGTGATTTTTTTTTAAACACATGCTTTCTACAAAATGGGCTATTCAGATTTCATTTTAAGTCCCAATAACGCCTCCATTTTCACCCCAAATTCTGAATACATGTTCTTCATAGTAGAAAAAAAAGAAGAAAGAGATGTGTATATGTGGGTATATGAGTGTGTACAGAGGCCAGGTGGGATCCCCGGAGCGGAGCACAGGCTATGAGCCACCCAATGAGGCTCTGGGTGTGTGAGCACACTACAGGCTCCGAACGGCTGTGCCATCTCTTCAGCCCTAAATTCTCCTTTCCTTTTTCTTTCTTTCTTCAGTAAAGCAGTAAGAGACACTCAAATGCATAAAGTTACAAACTGGGTAACAAAACTTAAGACCTAGAATTGTATTTCTGACCCAGTATATATTTAACATAACTGGATTTTGAGGGCTACTTTTACTCCAGTTACAACCGAAAGCTAGAGAAAACGTTCAGGACTAAGAGAAAAGTGACTGGCATATTACACTATCAGTGCTTCTGATTCTCCTCTGTCACTTGTTTCTTAAGGTGCTGGAGACTGACCCTTGAACTTCATGTGTGTGGTCTTGTACACTGTGACCCTGGCCTTAGCCTTGTTGCCATTATATTTTCTTAAAAGTAAATAAAGATTAGGGATTTATTACAACTTTTGACACCAGTGGGTCCTCTTGCCAGTTGCTAGCAAAAGAAATGATTCCTAGAGCACATAAAACCCGAGGAGCAAAGATAGGTGTCTACCGGAATAACCATGATGTTCCTTTCCAGGAAGATCTTATCGGCCTCTGGAGTGGTTGGTCCATTGGCTCCTTCAGCAATGATCTGTAAGAGAATTGGGGACAGGCACAGATGCCAGGAAAATTCTCACAGTAAAGAGCTGAGTGCTTGTATAAGGAGCTAAAGGAAGAGTAGAAGAATTTCAGCTAAAATTACTGGCTCTACAAAGTATATAAAGGTTACCTTTCATTTTTTTTTTTAGCTATGTTTGTTTTTTTTGAAAGGATGGGTTTTTTTTTTTTTTAAAAAAAAGATTTATTTATTATGTATACAACATTCTGCCTCTATGTATGCCTGCACGCCAGAATAGGGAGCCAGATCTCATTACAGATTGTTGTGAGCCACCATGTGGTTGCTGGGAATTGAACTCAGGACCTCTGGGAGAGCAGCCAGTGCTCTTAACAACTGAGCCATCTCTCCAGCCCCAAAGGCTACCTTTCATTTGTCTGCTTCTCTAATTTTTTTTAACTATGTTTTGAAAGTAGTGGTGGGGTAAAATTCTGTGACTAAAACAAAGTCACTGATGAGCTCTTATGACACTGCACACTGATGATGTCACTGATGAGCTCTTATGACACTGCACACTGATGATGTCACTGATGAGCTCTTACGACACTGCACACTGATGATGTCACTGATGAGCTCTTATGACATTGCACACTGATGATGCCCATTTGTTTCTACAAGGGTTTTACCTTGGCTTTGACTCGGGGAGCATTGGACTTGGTCAACTGCTTCTCACTGGCTGCAGGGATCAGGATGTCACAGTCAGCCTCCAAGATGCTTCCTTCATAGACCTTTGCTTTGGGAAAGCCCAGAATGGATCCATGTTGCTGTAAGGGATTCAAAGTCAGACTAAGGGTTCCAACACAGTTTAAATGCTATCTTCAGTGCCTATTATACAAAATCTATTTAGAACCAGGTACAGTGGCTCATGTCTATAATCCCTACATTAGGGATGCTGAGGCAAGGAGATTGCTGTGAGTTTTAAACCATCCAGGGCTACCCAGGGAATATGAGGCCAATCAAGCACATATAGCAAGACCATGCCTCAAAAAAGATAAAAATCCTACCAATACTTGGAAGGAAGAGGCAAGATGATTAAACCAAGTTTGAATTAAAAAACCCCAACCTCACCACCCAAACATAAAACCAAACAGCAGAAGAAAGAACACTTAAGGTTCCTGCCACCAAGCCTGATGATGAGTTTAACCACCCAGGACCTGTGTGGTGGAAGGAGAAACACCCTTCTAAGTTGTTCTCCATGTGCACAGTGACACAAGTCTCACCCGCCTCAAAAGAAATAACTGAAAATATTATTTTTTTTTAAGGTTGGTACGATGATTCAGTGCTGTCATCAAACAATGACCTGAATTTAAGTCCTGGGACCCCTATGGTAGAAGGAGAGAGCAGAGTCCTGCAGGGTGTCTTCTGACCTCCAACTGAATGCTATTTAGCACACAAACACAAAATTAAAATAACAAAATAAAACCCTCCAAAAATAACCTCTTAAAATTTTAAAAGATTGCTCAGATATTAGAATAACATACCAACTTGAAATCTTCCAGTTCCTTTGGGTCAATACCATCTGGATTCCATATGCTCCCATCAGATTCACCAACACCAACACATTTAGCACCAAAACGATGTAAATACCTCATAGAGTGCAGGCCCACATTACCAAATCCCTGTGAAGAACAATTATGCATGACATAGACTTGATGCAGAGAGTATAATTCATTCTGATCAACATAAATCTTTATTGATAGTTTAGAAGCAAGTCTCAAAAATTTTGCTAAAAGAGGCAATGTCCTGGTACAGTAGATGTTTTATGGGAAAGGTACTTGACACCAAGTATAACTCTGTTGACCTCAGTTCTATCCCAAGGACCCATATAGTGAAAGGAGAGAACCAACCTCTATAAATAGTTTCCTCTAACCTCTACATGTACTGTGGCACATAGATACCCACACAAACAAGTGAATATATTTAAAAAAAAAAGAGAGAAGCAACGTATTGAATGGCTTTTTTAATAATAAATTTCTATGATTACAAATCTGAAACCTTCTGCTACCTATGAGACTGAGCCCTGGAGAAGTGTAGTCAGGGCTTTGCTTGCTTATAAAGAAATGGCAGTGGGGACCCACACCAACGCAGTCAGAGTCTAGGGTCTTAATGACTGTACATATAAAGGTGCACTGCTATTTTAAGGTAATGCCAAATGTAAATTTCTAAATGAAATACATGCTGATACAGGAAACAAATTTAGGTCAGTGTGAAAATATTTCTGTACAATCAAGTGGCTTTACAGTTGCAATCTTATGCTTAAATAATGACCAGAAGAAGTGACAGTAGTGTATTTATTCTAAGAGATTAGGTTGAATTCTATGAATCAGATCAAGGTTAAGGAAAAAAAAAAGATGTTTCATTCTGAAAACCATTCTAAAATCTAACAAATTCTCAAAGAATTTTTAATGCCATAAATTAAAAAACCTTTAAAATTTTTTTATATATACATCAGCTATTAAGAAAACAAAACCGGTGAGGTGGTGGTGGCACATGCCTTTAATCCCAGCACTCGGGAGGCAGAGGCAGGTGGATCTCTGTGAGTTCGAGGCCAGCCTGGTCTACAAGAGCTAGTTTCGGGACAGGCTCTAAAACCACAGGGAAACCCTGTCTCGAAAAACAAAACAAAACCTGGGGGCTGGTGGGATGGATGAAGGGGTAAGAGCATGTGTATCCAGGGCTGGTGGGATGGATGAATGGGTAAGAGCATGTGTATCCAGGGCTGGTGGGATGGATGAATGGGTAAGAGCATGTGTATCCAGGGCTGGTGGGATGGATGAATGGGTAAGAGCATGTGTATCCAGGGCTGGTGGGATGGATGAAGGGGTAAGAGCATGTGTATCCAGGGCTGGTGGGATGGATGAATGGGGAAGAGCATGTGTATCCAGGGCTGGTGGGATGGATGAAGGGGTAAGAGCATGTGTATCCAGGGCTGGTGGGATGGATGAAGGGGTAAGAGCATGTGTATCCAGGGCTGGTGGGATGGATGAATGGGGAAGAGCATGTGTATCCAAGCCTGATGACCTGAACTGAATCCTTGGAATTTCCCTGTGGAAGAGCTGACTCCTGCTCTGACCTCTAACGTACCCTGTAGCATGTATATCTTCCCACAAAAGTAAATAAATACAAGTAGCAAAACCAAACCAAACCCCAAAATTGTTTTACCTGAACAACAAATGTCTTGTCGCCAAACCCTGGTGTCATTCCTAAAATGCTCATGTAGGAAGCTTCATTGATGAAGTTTTCAATGCCATGGAAAACACCACGGCCAGTAGCAGAGATGCGCCCGTGGATGCCTCCTTGACTGATTGGTTTACCAGTAACACAGGCATGTGCATTGATATCCTGTAAGAGAGGGCTAGAGATATAGCTCACGAGTAAAGTGCTTGTCTAGTGTGAGTGAGGCTTGAGGTTCAACCTGATACCATATAAACAACAGCAACAATATATCCTTTGAGAGGAAAGGAGCCAGAATTTAGATCTCTTTTGAGACAGGTCATTGACTTGAAATCTTTGTCTCAACCTTCTGAGTGCTGGGACTATAGGCACTCAGACTATAGGCCATTATACCCAGTACTAAGTTCTGTTTCTATGATCAAGCCAATATACATAGCATGTTCTCATTAGCTTAACATTTTTAGTAAGAGAGAGTGTGTGTGTGTGTGTGAGTAAGCTGGTGTCGTGGCACTGCCTGTATGTAACCCCAGCACTTGCCGAGGCAGGAGAAGCTCAAGTTCAAGGGTATCTTGTTTATAAAAATATAATCTACAAGCTTGTACAGATCTTTGATTAACCGTGAGTCACATAAAGTTTATATTAACTAACAGGGAGAGGCCTTTTCCAATTTTCTGTTCTAAGAATCTAATAAGGTAGGCTGTTTTTCACACTGAGAGAAAAAGTTTAGGAATTTAGTGTTAAGCACAAATAACAGTATCGTAAACATAGATATGATTCATCTTGAAGCTATTACTTCTTCACTGAAAATAAGCCACATTAACTTAGAGTTCACATTCCACTTGTGAATGCCTTAAGATTGCCAAAACAAAAACCAAAAACCCTAAAAAAACCAAGAACCAGAAAAAGGTATTGCAATTTTTCTTAGTGGAAAGATATTGCGTTGTATTGTCAAACTAGTTTTGAAATTTAACATATCATAAAAAAAAGAATTTTGGCTGGGACAGCACACATTTTGGTAGGGAGGCTGAGGCAGGAAGATCTTTGAGTTCAAGGTCAGTTTGGCCTACATAGTGAGCTCCAGGACAGTCAGGGCTATACCACAAAATCCTAACTCAAATAAAGCAAGAACTTCAAAAGATGACATTCAAAAGACAATTTTAAAATGGTATTTATGGCAAGATGCCTGTACCTTTGGTAGCACTAATAGATCTGCCAAGCAGAAGAGGGCGATTTTCATCTTACCTACCTTTTACTTTCTTTCAGTTAAGTCTGTGCATGTCTTTTTGTTTACAAAGAGGCACAGTTAGTAAAATGGGGTCTTTAGGGCCTGGGCAGATGGCTCAATTGTAAAACGCTGTTTTGCAAGCATGAATATCCCTGGAGCTTGCTGGCCAGCCAGAGTAGCCAAGTCGGTGAGCTCTGGGTTCAAAAAGACCCTGCCTCAAAACATAAGGAGCAGAGCAACTGCAGAAGACAGTGTTGACAACGGTCACACATACATACGCACACACAAAAGGAAAAAAAAAATTGGTTTGGGAGGGCGTCCCTTCAGAAGCACCATGTTATAAATGTAGCAAGGAGAACACTAGAACAAACACACTGATTACGGAACAGAAGAAACGAGAGGCAGTAATCACGCCCAGAAGATCAACAGAAGATAAAGGAGAATTTTAAACCATGTGCAAAAGCATTCCTATGTGAATTTATTACCTCCTGCAATGAAGTGCTCAACTTTGTGGAATATCTCTACCCAGAAATCACTTGACTCCTTTACTTATATATTTAACAGAGAACTTAGACTTGCATTATTGGTAGTTACCACCAAAAAGAATAGACCCACTCTGAAAAGAAGGCAGTCTAGTAGGCCCTCAGAATTAGTATTTTCCCACAGTTCTCTTTCATGAATAATTAACACCATGATACAGAATTGCAAAGCTGGTGCCAGGTAGTTCTAAATTGTGGAAATGCAAATGCTGGGCAGAAGGAAATAACTGTTTGCGGTCAGGTCTGGTGCCAGTGACTCTCCAGCATACCTAATAGTCTGGGAACCCAGGAGGTAGGAACCATGCCCATGTCCCCCAAGACCATATTGTCAATAGGGTTAGATGCCAGTAATGATGCTTCTGTATTACTGTGGTCTGGGTCTTTAGATTTCCCATCAGTTAAAGATGAAAGGGATTTTACTAGCCCTGTCCACGGTTTATTTGGCAGAGTGTCCTAAACTTCTTCATGTTGCCACAACTGTGAAGGAGCTATGAGAAATAGTGTGTGCACTGCTGAGCAGCTTGCAGAGGTCAGTGCAGAGCCCAGCTCAAGAACAAGAGAGCACATCCAGTGCTTTCTCAACATCAGGTGGCATGCAAGCCAGGAGTGACAGTGAAGGCCGTAAACTCAGCAGCACTTGGGAGCCTAAGCAAGAGGACAGCTCTAAGTGTCAGTCTACACTGGGCTACACAGCAGATACTGTTTCTTTAGGGAAAGAAAGGAGCTATGGAAGGGGAGTGGTGGTCTAAATCAAACGCTGCTGCACTCCATTTCACAGATGGGTACAACTCACACGGTGTAGCACCTTTTCCTCTTTTTGCACTTTACTAAGGGCTGTGCACTGTTCTAAGTACATTACTCTATTTAATCCTTCTAGGGTCTTAAGATCTTACTGTTACCTTACTTGAGGAGCTAAAGCAGTCTCCAGCTCATGAAACTGGAGGATGAAGAAGGCAGGACTAGAATTCACATGGCCTGACTGGGCTCTAAGCACTGTGCAACACCGCTTAGAAAACATGCCTCTTCTCCAAAGACCCATTCCCATTAGGGCCCTGGACAGACAACCCTGACTGCCCCAGTATTTCACTCTCACAAAGGAGTGTATTTCTCTTACACGATCTGCCTCTCACATCAATGACTCATATTCAATTAACAGCCAGACAACAAAACTCTTTCCAGTCAGTGGTGACTTTTTAGACTGCCGTCCCTTTGCTTCTCCTTAATGCCACTTTCTTAGCTGGACGTTTGATGTCCCATTTCCCTTTTTCATAAAACCGCTGTGGTCTGGGATCCTCTATCCAGCCCTCAACAGTTCCATCTCCTGCTATACACAGAGTGAAACACTGATTATGAGTTTGCCATAGCTTCTTTTTCAGGACAAAGATTGAAGTTCTTAATAGGCAGTTAGGCAGTAACTTGGCAGCTCTCCTCACCTACTGACTGGCTACAACACCTGTCCCCTGTCCTTTAAATACTTCTTTCTGCCTTGTCCCTCGCCCCCATGAGCCCTACCACTCCAAGAGGTCTGCACGGACCCTGTTTCCAAAGGCTCTGATTAGCCCCGCCCCCTTTCCACGGCTCTCAAACAGCTTCCGCACACGCCAGCTGTAGCACACACCTGACTTCTACTTAGTGTAAACAAATGATTTTTAAAAATCCCCTTTTCCTTAGCCACCCACCCAATTTCATGCTCTTGTGTTCTCTTTCTCTCTCAAAAATAAATATTCACTTCTCAGTTTATGGAAGCTTCGTTTCCCAAGGTTTCATAGCCTTCAGGGACAAGTTGTTCTCTCCAGCCCTGGGTTCGTGAGACGGGGCTGCTGTCACACAGACAGCTACTCTTCCTGAAGGATGAGCCACAGCCAAGGCTCTTCACCATCAAGTAAAACCCACACCAGGACTTGACATGTGTGGTTCACTTACCTCTTCCACCACCTTTACACGTGTATGCCTTACCTTCAATCTCTGCTGTTTCTTTTCCTCTTAGTCCCCAAATCTCCAGATGTTGAAATTCAACCATATTTTTAAGGTCCAGTTCAAATATCCTTTCAAAAAGGCCTTCTTCAGAACCCCAAACCTTTATATCACACTATCTCCATACCTTAGCTCACGTGCCTTAGCTCCTCTTTAAGTGAATGCACTTTGATGGGAAGGCAGAATTGAACATCCCATCTAGTGCCTCAGCAAGTGAGCTACCCTAGTTGGGAAGGTTTGGCCTTAGTGCCCAGCATGAAAGCAAAAGCCCAGTTCACGCTCACTATGCTTACAGTTTTAGAATAGACAGAGGGCAAAGTAATATGCATGCCGAGTTTCCAGTTAAAAGGGAGATGAATCCAGCAATTACCAATTTCTCATTAAATCAGATAGATTGTTACTTCTTGTGGATAGCAACGCAGGAAGCCTTGGGTTTCGGTGGATACTCACATAGTGCCCTATGGTGCTGGCATAGGTGTCAGCGATCCAGGACATCTCCCGCTCACCCGTGCTCATGTCTGGGGCAGGCACATCAATGCCAGGACCTGGGAGCACAGGGAAAGGGTAGTGTGCCAGTTTTTAAGATAAGCTTATCTCAGACATAAAGATGCTTGCAATTCTCTAAGAGAACAACGTCACCGTGGCTAGAAAACTTTAGAAGTCACAAAAATACTAATTAAATGCTTCTTCTTTATGAAACTTGTATATATAATGCCATATAGCTACGTTTTTCCACTGAAGTTTACTGGGTTGTATCTGGAAGTTACCTACAGATAAAAGATATGCCACGCTTGGGACTTCAGCATAGGACCTTGGCAACTGTGGTCTCTCAGCCTCAGTTACTTAACTGTATCATCCTGACCACCATGACAGGACCATTTTAGCTACTGAGCAGATGTGTATGAAACAGTTTAGCTCCCTATGGCTTAGGCCTTCTCACTAGATAGAGAAAGAAGGGGGACATGGCTGAACCAAGTGTTTACAAGGTGACGTTTTTACTCAGGAAATACTCTTGTTTGATTTAGTGGCCAACGATCGGTGTATAGGAAGTCTTTGGGCTTAGCTTTTAGTTCCCCACAGCACAGCAAACTAAACTAAGTATGAGAATTGCAAACATTGGCCCACAAGTATTGACAGTACCACTGCTGCGTCTAACACCACTAGATACGGTGAACTTTCTGAGCAACACATCCATGATGATCAATCCAACTGCAAAGGGAGGACTATGTAGAAATATTCTCAAAACCATAAGATAAAAATTATCTAAGATGAAAATTAGTAAGATATGGCATAGCTACACAAAGTACTAGTCATTAAAAAGTTGATTTTTTTTTTTTTTTTTTTGGAGACAGGGTTTCTTTGTGTAGCTTTGGAACCTGTCCTAGAACTCGCTTTGTAGACCAGGCTGGTCTTGAACTCACTGAGATCCACCTGCCTCTGCCTCCTGAGTGCTGGGATTAAAGGCATGCACTACCACTGCACGGCAAAAAGTTGATTTTTTTTAAACCTTGTAAATGACTTGAAATGATTACCAAACCTACAATGTAGAAAAAGGTAGGTTTCATATAGCTATGTATGCTCTCATTTACATAAAATTCTATTCTCTTCTTCCTTCCCTCTCTATCCCCCTCCATGTTTGTCTACATACATATGTATACAGGTTTAGAAAGACAGGTATCAATAACTTTTTACTATATTCTTGGATTTAAGCATTATAACTTTCTACCATATGCTGTTTGAATTATATTATACACTATTTTCACTAAAAAATAACTTCAAAAATGCTCAAATTATTAAGTCCTTCCATAAAATAAAGCTCTTTCAAGGGACCCAATCCTAGATACTAATTTTCTGAACAATTTGTGATACGAATACAAGATTGGCAGAAGAAAACCTTCAAGTGAAGGTTCAAGTTTTTTGCCCCAACCTAATCTGTCATTCCACAGTCTTGTTTGATTTCAGGCATCTTTAAATCTAAGGAAGCTTAACCTCCATAAGCCTGTTTTCCACAACGCGCTTCCACCTGAAGGGCAGTTGTTCTGTCTCATCCACTTGTCTGCTGTGCTTACTTGCAGTTGACACACTCAGGCTGTAGGTCAGTACAACTTTGTTTAACCGCATTTCTTTATAAGCTACAAAGGAGAAATTGCTATCAAATCTGTTTACAAATATCTAAGGAGTATTATTCTAGTTCTCAGGAACATGTCTTGCTTCAGATAGCAATATGAACTGGTAAGTCTGAGGTCAGGTGTTTGTGAATCAGAAAGACATTCTGAAAAAACAAAGCCATGCATGACTCCTGACTGATAAGCTATTTCATAAGTCACAAGGGAAGCAAGGAGAATTAGCCTAATGAGAAAACAATCTCCAAGTTTACTAAGCTGACACTGTACAGAAATAAACAGCCATGTTGGTCTACAAATGTTAAACATCATTTCCTTTTGTACAGGGACAACATTGTATTAAATATGTTACCATGTGGGTTTGATAACAGAAACTAAGTATTCTAAAATAAAAAAAAAACCCAAGGAAACAAAACAAAACAAAAAAACCAACCAACCAAACCAATCAAACAAAAACCCCCCTATCCCCCCAAACAACTCAACAAATCAACATCCCTTACAATAGTGTCAAGAAGACTAGGGAGTTGTCTCTAGTCCTAAGAAAATGTGAAGCAATGCTTAAAGAAACAAGAGGCTCAACAAATAGAAAGACATCCATGGTCACAGATTGGAAGACTTAATTTGGTAAATATGGCAATCCCCACCCCAAAATGGTCTACAGATACAACACAATTCATATCAAAATCTTAGCTTTCCCCTACTCATATTCCATGGAATTTGACAAGCTGATCATAAACCCACAAAATTAACAGGGTAAGAATTCAGACTGAGTCACAGTGGAGAACTCTGCAGAAAGGGAAGTGAGAAAACAGAGAAATTCTGAAAGTTTGCCCTCTACACACAAAGGGGCCAAATGATTCATATTTACGGTTTGCCGTCTTTCGGAGTTCCAATGAGTCACTTTTTACTTTTTGGGCTGTCATAACTAAACTAGTAAACACTCTAGATGCAATAGCTATGACTAAATGAAGCCTAAACAAAAGATTGTTAAAACAGAATTAAGATTTTAGGCTAAGAGAAAATGTGCTATTTAAATGACCACGAAGGCCATTGCCAGGCTGAGACATGATTTCAATTTACCATGTTGAAAGGCAAGAGTTGGTGCTCATTAACTTCTGCTGGCAAAATGTTCCTGTGCAATGAGGCCCAAGTAAATGTCAAAACAGTATTCATAAGGCATGTCAAAAACTCTGCTTTTAGACCAAATCTCATAACATTCTACCTTTCCACATATTAATCCATTTATTTCATATCTTTTTTCCTAAAAACAGGGCAAGGGCCAAACTATAGCTTACTTTCATAGAAACATGTCATTGGTGGAGGAAACATGGAGGGAAAACACAAGGGTAGGACAACAGAATTAAGAGTATGGTTGTGTGCCCCAACCCCCTTTTCAGCCAGTTTTCTTTTAACACTTTACTGAGTAACCTTGATTATTTTATTTAAATAAACCAGAAGTCTTCTAGACCAAGAAATATGAGACAAACTGCTTAGAAATCAGAGTAAATAACATGTATACATCAAAGAATATTCATATCTCACAAAGAACATAACAAATACAAGTCAACAAAAACTATCAAGCAAATGGAAGTACCCCTAGAAATTTAGCAAGCTTCGCACATGACCCTCTAACTAACTTGAGCACTCCTCAGAGACAGCGATGGTGCTTGGATTATTGAGTACATTACACCAGCCTCACTGTCAGTTTCCAGTGAACACCTAATGCATATTAAAAAGGAACTGCATTAAAAAAAACCCCACTGGTTTCAAATGATAACAGATTTTTATGGCTTTGGGAAAAAACTAATGGCTATTTAAAAAAACATTTTTTTTAACTTGTTAAAATATTGCTATAAATCCAGCATTAGTAGTCATTTTCTTTTCCTTGTTTCAGAAAAGAATACAAACAAGGCAGAAGAAATCTCTCCTTGGTGTCCTTGGCCCACACTGCATGGTGAGACCCTGCACTTGCCTACTGGAGATGTGTCAAAACCAGCCAAGATATGTCTATGAGATCTATAAGGAAACTTGGTTCTGGAAGGGAAAGGACAACTACATCCAGACATTTTATAAAGGCAGGAGCTTAATTCAAGACCATTACTTGTTAGGTGTTTCCACCATATACAGAAACACATAGAGCAATACATACCAATAAAACCCTTCTTTGCCAGCTCCATAGTGAATCTCCGTGTGATCTTTTCTAATTCATTATCCTGCAGAGAGAGACACACACACACACACACACAGAGAACAATGAAAAACATTTTGATACAAAAATCAAATGGAGAGGCTTTTTCTCATGTTTTCTATGGAAAGAGCATTTCCACACCCCCTCATATACTACACAGTACAACTTGTAGAGCAGGCGCTATTTACTATTTTGTGTTTTGTTTTGAGACAGAGTTAATAATGTAGGCAGACCTTGAGCTTGCTATGTATCTCAAACGGGTTAAGACAACCAGTGGTCAGTAATATTAGTCCCCCCAAAAATGATTTTAAAAGGCCTCCTGGACTACAAAGAGTTCAAGGCAACTCTATGAAACCCTGTCTCAGAATGAAAACATAAAGAGGGATGAAAAGATAGAGCTTAGTGGTAGAGCGCTGGCCTAGTATATGAGGATCAGAGTCTGGGTCCAATCTTCAATCCTGTCGGGTGTGTGCTTGTGTACATGGGTACATGGGTGATAAAGACATGACTGATTTGAGAGTCTTTCTATGAGCGAGTCAACCCTGACTCATGTTGAACTTGCTATATAGTCTATATGACCTTAGAGATCCACCTACACCTGCCAGGTATGGTGAATATAATTCCAGTGCTGGGGATACTGAGGCAGAAGGATCTAGAGACAGATATAGGCTATGCAGGGAGACTCTGTCTAAAACAAAAGGCTGTTAAAGCAGAATAAGACAGTGGGTCCTTCAATTCCAGCAGATGAGAGGTAAAAGAAAGATTACCGAGTTTGAAGTCATTCTAGAGTATAAATAGTAAGCAGCACCAGGCCAGCCAGGGCTTCATAGTGATATCAACCCCAAATCCTTTCTTCCTTCTGTTTCCATCTCTCACATACATACAAAATAATTATATCTATATAGACCTATGTGGGTCATGCCTGTATTTTCATTTACACGTTAAATGCCTGTAATCTTGGGTCTCAGGAGGACTGCAGAGGATGAGGTCAGCTGGGGCTATAGACTGAGTCCTTGTCTCAAAAAACAAAACAAAACTCATGTACAAAAGTGAAACGAGATGGGGGTTTAATAAAGATGTTTTAATACAGGTATAAGGGCTAACAGAAAGGTACTCAAAAAAGAAAAAAGGGCAACACACATTTGAGAGCATGGGTGTGTCTGTGTACCCCTGGCTGCCCTTGCTCTGTAGACCAAGTGGGCCTTGAACTCAGAGATCCACCTAGTTCTTGTCTACCAAGTGCTGGGATTAAGGGTGTGCACTGCCATCACCATCTGGTGAGTGTGGGATTCTTAAAAAGAGTTATAAAAATAAGACACACACTTGTGTAAATGTACTGCATTTTCTTCATCTATTCTATGGTTGAGGGGTCTAGGTAGTTTCCAGGTTCTGGCTATTACGAATAATGCTGCTATGAATATAGCTGAACAAATGTCCTTGTAGTACGATTGGGCATCCTTTGGGTATATGCCCAAGAGTAGTATTGCTGAGTCCTGAGGTAGGTTGATTGCCAAATTTCTGAGAAGCCATCATACTGATTTCCAGAGTGGTTGTCCAAGTTTGCATTCCCACCAGCAATGGAGGAGTGTTCCCCTTACTCTACATCCTCTCTGGCATAAGTTATCATTGGTGTTTTTGATCTTAGCCATTCTGACTGGTATAAGATGGTATCTTAAGAGTCATTTTGATTTGCATTTCCCTGATGGCTAAGGATGTTGAACATTTCCTTAAATGTCTTTTGACCATTTGAGATTCTTCTGTTGAGAATTCTCTGTTTAGCTCTGTACCCCATTTTTAGTTGGATTATTTGGAATTTTGATGTCTAATTTTTTGAGTTCTTTATATATTTTGGAGATCTGTCCTCTGTCTGATGTGGGATTGGTGAAGAGTTTTCCCATTCAGGAGGCTGTCGTTTTGTCTTATTGACTGTGTTTTTTGTTTTATCTTGGACCTCCCTCAAAGCAATGTGCTTTAACCCTCTCTGAGGATTAGATGGTGGTGGTGGTGGGAAAAGTGGAGGGGACGGAAGGAGGGAAGAGAGTGGGAACTGGTATGTAAAATGAAAAAAAGATAGTTTATTTTCTTTAAAAAAAAAGAAAGAAATAAGATATAGCAAGTGTGGGTGACAGGAAGCTCAAGGAAGTCATCAACAGGTGAATTTCAGAGGGAATAAAAATCACAATTATTATGTTTGTACACAAATCACGAATTTAGTTTATGTTGATCATTGAAGCAACCAGTTTTAATTAATGTGTAACTAACAGAATAAATAAGATGTTTATTAGATTAGTTATTTATTACTAGAAAAAATCTCCATATTAGAACTTCAACTCAAAATTTTATTTATTTATTTTTGGTTTTAAGATAGAGTTTCTCTATATGGCTCAGGCTATCCTGGAACTCACTATGCAGATCAGGCTATCCTTGAACCCAAAGATCTGTCTCTGCTTCCCAGTCCTGGGAATTAAAGGTATGCTCCATCACACACAGCTTAAAACTGCAGATCAAAATTTTAAAGCATGGATGTATATGTCTATGAATATGAAAATATTAAGTATCAAGTAAGAAAAAGTTCCTTGGGGCAAACAAGCAGACAAACACATATATATGGCAAAATACACTACTTAGTTAATTCATGATTAATTCAATAGGTATTTGTTTTCCTACTTATTCAGGAAAGCAACGGAAACCATTACTCTCATTGGCATGAGGAACACAATTTTAGGCCTCGTGTATATAAACACGACTTGGATACTTACTGTATAGCTCTTGGGATTGATCTTAACACCTGCTTTAGCACCTCCAAATGGCACATCTGAAACAGAAGACTAAAAGATGTTGTTCCATATACAACTTAAAAAGTATAAAAACAAAGAGCATTGTCCAATACTGGGGAGCAATCTTCAACTGTTTCTTACATTTCAGATTTTTAATTTACATATACACAATTAGACATCTTGAGGATGGGATCCAACTCTAGATGGGAATTCCATGTTTCATATACACAGAGACTACAGGTAATGGTGTAGGCATTTCACTATCTCCTACATTTTGAAAATACCCACTGCTAAGATCAGATATGGCGCTTTCTATTGGGAGCATCACCGTGGTGTTCATATAATTTCAGATTCTGAAGCATTTCAAGTTAGGAATATTCAACCTTTATTACAAAAATGTATGACTCTCTTAATTCTAGGAAATTCCAGAAATAAATCCAGCACTGAAGCTATAGCTTAGCTGATAGAGTGCCTGCCTAACAGCCAAACACCCTGGGTTCAATTATTAGCATCATAGAAAACAAAGACATTAAAAAGATGTTAATTAGATTCGAAGGGTATACTCATTAATTTTCCTTCTACTTTGATTTGGTCTTATTTATAGAGTATGGATAAGCATTTAAAACAAAGATTTATGTTTAAAGAAAATCCAGTTAGCTTTTATAAAAATTTCACTGCTTAAGTTTGGAAATGATGACAAACTTTTGTATTTCCTTAATCAATGTTTCTCCTACATATAACGTGTTACATACTGATGTATCAATCTATGATGATATACACTATACATGCAAAGACAGAAATAAGGGGAGGAAACTGTCCACATTTCCTACAGCCTCTGCAGAGCTCCTAAGCAGTAAGGTCTTGGTGTAATTTAGAAATGGAGAAGAGTATTAAATCATATTCAAGAATTAAAGGAAAGAAAGAAATAAAAGGACTAAGCCAGGTCTGCTGGCACACACCTTTAATCCCAGCATTTGGGAGGCAGAGAGAAAAAGATCTCTGTGAATTCGAAGTCACAATGCAGAAGAGGTGTACATGGAGCATTCGAGGCCAGTCAGGGCTATATAGTTTGAGACCCTATCTTAATAAACAAACAAGGCCCTTTAAAAATAAAACAAAACAGCTCTGTCAAAAATTATATATATTTGGATTTTTAGGACAGCATTTCTCTGTGCAAAAGCCTTGTTTGTCCTAGAACTAGCTCTGTAGACCAGGCTGGCCCTGAATGCTAAGATCTGCCTGCCTCTGCCTCGAGAGTGTTGGGATTAAAGGTGTGTGCTACCATACCCAGCTGTTAATTATTTTATAGCATACTAAAATAATCTTGGGGCCAATAAGTTGGATCATCAGGTAACAGTTCTTATAAACCTGACAACTTGAATTTGATTCCAGGAACCCAAGTAAAGGGAATAGGAGAGAACTCTACAATGTTGCTCTGACCTCCATACATATATATCATAACAGACACAGTAATAAGAAGTAACCTGGCCTATGAAGACATTTCTTCAGAGTCACTTACCGACCACTGCACACTTGTACGTCATTAAAGAAGCCAGCGCTTTCACTTCATCCACACTCACGTCAGTGCTGTAACGGATACCTGGGGACATTGTCATTTAAAAAAGGTAGCAGGGGAAGAATTAGTTATATTTAGAACAAACTTCTGGAAAGTAAATTAAAAATAATAGCTATAAATCGAAAATGTCTACACCATTTATATTTTACAGCCACGCCTGAAATATGTATAAGAAAACCATAAAAAATAAAAAGAAAAACTAAAGAGTTACAGAATGGGCACTAAATTAATTAATTAATTTAATGTATTCTGATGGCCAAGAGTGGTCATGAAGTCTAGATTTGCTTATAAAGGAATTTAAAGATGACCAAAATATCGCCTTTGCCCTTAAGGAACTTACAGATCAGTAGATAAGAGCAGTAACTAATTTCACAAAGACAAAGGTCATCTCCCAGGGTGAAGGCAAGGCAGAGGGCCTAGTGGGCAAAAGGGTTTGCTGAGAAAGTCTGACTAATTGAGCTGGATCCCTGGAAGGTAAGCAAAAAAAGGAGAGAACAGACTGCTGGAAGGTATTCTATGATCTTCACGATGTGCTCTGGCATGGTGTGTCCACACTTCAGACAAAGAATTCAACAACAACAAAGTTAACGTTATCTCCAGGGTACGGAGAGAAGGCTCGGCAGTTAAGGGCACTCAATCTTCCAGAGGACCTAGGTTTAGTTCCCAGGATTCCTATGGCAGCTAACAACTGCCTACAACTCCAGTTCTAGGGGATCCAACTACAGATGTGGGACATAAACAAACAACACATCTATACACATAAAATAAGAATAAGTAAAACTTAAAAAAAAAACCTCTAGTCAATACCTTAAAAAAAACCCACAAACAGGGTTTCATATGGCCAAGGCTGACCTAATCATCCCAAGTGCTGAGATCACAGCACTGCATTATGCTACCTTTCCGTTATGGCATATTAATTTTCCTTTTACTCCTCCCTAGCTCAGGGGATTTGGTAACAGCGATCTCAAAGCAGGCAAATGAACAGTCATCGGTTTTGACACTCAGTCTGATTACCATATGTGTAATTCTAGCACTCAAGAAGCTGAGGCAGCAGGACTGGCAGAAGTTTGAGCCAGCCTGGGCTACATAGTGAGTTCCAGGTCAGTTTGGACTTCATAGTGAGAACTTGATAGCCCCAAATGTATCCCCACATATCATGAAAGGACTAGAATAGAGTACTATGAAGTATCAATCCTAACTAAGCCAGGCATGGGTGGCAAAGCATGTTGTTGGAGGCTGAAGCTGGATAACCATCATGAGTTTGAGTGCAGCCTGAGCTATTCAGTGAGCAGTCAGAACCTATCCTAAATGAAACAAAACAAAATTTGTTGAAAGGTAATCCAGGAAAATAAGTTTTCAAGTAAGATGAAATAGTTTTATAACAAAATTTTACTTAAACTCTAATTCTTTTTTTTTTTTCAAATTTCTGGAAGAACTATAACGTGTGTGTGTATAAGGTGTGCTGAAGCACCAGGCATGGTGGCGCACACCTCTGATCCCAGCACTTGGGAGGCAGAGACAGGTGGTTCTCTGAGTTCAGGGCCAGCTTGGTCGACAGATCCAGGACAGCCAAGGCTACACAGAGAAACCCTGTCTCACAAACATACAAGCAAACAACTATGCCAAAGCAAAAACTAAGTTTAGTGCCTTGCCCAGGTGACTAGCTTATGTACCTGGAGAGGAGATACTACTATTCTTCACTGGGGAGAAGGGCTGTGGAACTTTTAGCACAGAACCCTGCATTGTGAACTCCAATGTAACTAATTACTAATTACTGACACAAGTAATTACAAAGTAGCAGCACACATCAAAGTAATTTATAGGCAGGGTCTTGCTGCATGGCTTAGGCTGGCCTTGACTGAACCTGCTATCCTCCTGTCTCTGTTTTCCAAGTGCTGGGATGATGGCTGTGAAGCAATTTACTTTTTCAAAAGGGGATATTTTACAGAAAACTGAACATACATTAATTAGCCTGGCTTTATTACTTCTCAAGATAAACTGGTAGAATTTGTTAAATTCTTATTTGTTAAAATAAGAATCACTAATTGTTGCTGGGTGTGAGCAATTCAAACACTCAAAGAGGAAGGTTTGTGGCTAGTCAGGACTAGTGATTTCCAGGCGAATCTCAACTACGTAGGGAGACTTATCTCAGAAAAATGAAGAGCTGCAGATGTACTGCTCCTAGGTAGAGCAATACCTAGCACTCAAAAGGCTCTGGGTTTGGCACCCAGAGCTGCAAAAACAAAACCAGTCAACCAATTTCCAACTAGCCAACTGCCAGTGAGATGGCTTAGCAGGTAACAGTGCTTGCCACTAAGCAATACTTGCCTTCAATCCCTGGGACCCAAATGGCATAGATAACTGATATGCATGTGCCATGGCACCCCAACATACACAAATAATAAATAAATAAAATAAGAATTATGACTTATCTTACACATATTATCTAAAAATTACTAATGTCCTTTTATTACAAAAATCTTGGAAAGAAAACAGTTAGAAATTGAGACTAAAATAAAGCACATGTTTCTAATAGATAGACCTCAGGAATTTGATTGTGAAGAAAATTTCCAGCTCCACCCATGTGGAGTTATGAGTCACACCAGAGGCATTTTCCTGCAGACTAGGAGAAACTTCTGTGAAGTGAAGTATGGGAGGAGTGTCAGAAAGCAGAAGTTTAGGGGATTAGCCCTGGTGCAGACAAAGATGGGGGCAAGGAGGGAGCAAGAGGTAATAGAGATTGTGCTACCTGGGGTCAAGAACGTTTTCTTTGCAAGCTTTCTAATTAATCTTAGTACACATATGTTTTTACTCCCGGACTAAGAGGCACTGCATAGTTGAGCCGTCGAGATTTCAAAATAAACCCCAGTAAAACAAGAGATAACCTACACTCCAGGAAAGCTAGCTATTCTCCCTCTGGGATCCAAACCCAAACTTTGGAAACTCTTCACCACATCTGAACCGACATTTAAGATATTTATGTAAGGACAGGACTGCACTGCTAACTAATTCAGTTGAGGAACTAGCACAATTGGAGTACAAGAAGAGCACTATAATTTCAGAAACAGGAAGGTAAATCTGTACCATCTACTACTGCAGTTGGCATGACTGCATTTGGAAAGAACTCATCTGAATTTGAGGCAGCAGGACTAGTAGCTATAGCAGATTAGCGCTAAGAGGGATGGTGGATGTAGAGGGTTTTAACAAAAAGCAGGGGCTCCATTGCCACCTAGAATGGGCAATGGGTAGATTGACAGATCTGTGAAGAATGCATATCATCAGAGGAGGAGCCTCAAATCTAGTGCCAGGTTCTGTTCTGCTGACAAAATAATCTATGCTCTAGTCCATCAGAGAAAACCACAAACATTACTGTGACAATGTTGATATTTACAGAAGAAGAGCAGAGTCTTATTAAGGTTCCTACTACTGTGATAAAACACCATTACCATAAATAACTTGGGGACAAGGGGTTGAAGAGATGGTTCAGCGGTTAAGAGCATTATTCTTCCAGAGAACCTGGGTTCAATTCCTAGAACTCACATGGTAGCTTACAACTGTCTGTAATTCCAGTTCCAGGGGATCTGATACCTTCACACCAATGCACATAAAATAAAGTTAAATAAATTATTAAAAATAAAAAACTCAGGGAGAAAAGGATTTATCAGATTATACTTCCACATCACTGTCTATCATTAAAGGAAATCAGGACAGGGACCCAAACAGGGCAGGATACTGGAGGCAAGAGCTGAAAACAGAGGTCGTGGAGGAATGCTGCTCACTGGCTTGCTAAGTCTGCTTTCTTACAGCACCCAGAACCAGCAGACCAGGAGTGACACTGCCCACAGTGAGCTGTGCCTCTCACATAAATTGCTAATCAAGAAACTGCACCACAGCTTATCCACAGGCCAATTTCTCAATTGAGGTCCCCTTTCCAAGTTACTCTAGCTTGTGTCAAGTTAACTTAAAACTAGCCAGCACAGGCAGGGACAGCATCAAAAGTTTACTACCAGGGGAGCCTTTGATATGAGACAATTTATTCTAAGAAAGTTAATAGTAACTTTGACTTCCACATTTTATACTAATGAAATGCATCAGATATATGCAAACTACACATAGCACAACACACTGTTTTAATAGCTTTTACTATTAAAAACACATTCTCATTATTTTATGCGTACCCGTGTTTTGCCTATATATGTGCCTGTGAATCATGGACATGCCTGGTACCTACACAGAGGGCAGACGAGGGCATCAGATCCTCTGGAACTGGAGTTACAGATAATTGTGAGCTGCCATGTGGGTGCTGGGAATTGAACCTGGTCCTCTTGCAGTGCTCTCAACCACCAAGTGTTCTCAGCCTCTGAGCCCTATTCCAGCCTCTCTATGCTGCTTATTAATTACCATGATCTTCTGCATGCTTAGGAATCTAATTACTGGTGGACTCTATGTAGTTCAAGTTAACCTCAGTTGCCTGTGTGCTGGGATTACAGGCATGCACCATCACACCAACCTGTCACCCAACTTTATACTTAGTTTAGCATCAAATGTGCTGGGGTTGACAGTGTAGGTCCTTGTCCTAAGAAGGAATGTGTAAAAGCACACATCATCTGGAGTAGATCACCAGGTCAGCACTCAGGAGACTCAGACAGAAGGATCAGTCCAAGTCCAAAGCCAGACTGGACAATATCGTAGCATATAGTTATAGAGCTAGAACATATCTACAAAGAACAAAAACCAGGGCCAGAAAGACAGCTCAGCAGGTCAAAAGTTCCATCCCTGGGATCCACATGGCTGAAAGGGAGAACCAGATTCTTACAAGTTGTCCTCTTACTTCCATGCCTATACCCAACCCCCATAATGTAAGTAAAACAAAATAAAGCCCACAAAAATAAGAACAAAAACAAAGCACCAAATCTCCCACCCCTTCAAAACTAGCTGGAATTGCCATAGTGATAGAGAAAACAAACCACCAGCTCATTACATTAAAAAAAAAAAGACTGAAAACCACAACTGACGGCTTGACATTTTCTTCCTTTTTCTAGGTGAACCAAAACCAAACACACTGACACATCCTTAGCTACCATCCTTTTGTATGATGAATCAGTAATTAAACATTTATGGAAACTCAAATATTTTTTAAAAAATTACTTGAACTGGGATTTCCTTAAAGGGGCATAGTTTCCAGAAATTCAAATTCCAGCTGTATTCTAAATTATCTATTTAATAAACTAGAGTTCTAAGCTGTGTATAAAGCTCAGGGGTAGCCTGCTTGTGCAAGGTACTGGACTTCATCACTATCACAGAAAGAAAAAAGGAAAAGAGAGAGGGAGAAGGGAAAGGAGGAAGGGAAGGAAACCAATGAACTTACTTGGCACTGCCAAGGAACTCTTTGTCTAAGAAGGCAGGGGCCTTGTAAGAACTGCTAACCTACTCCTGTACCGACTCATTTTAGCCACTTTGAAGAGACAAACTTAAGCTTCCTGAGAAACAAAGTTTAGCCTCTTTACTAAAAATTTAAATTATGTCTTACACACGAATGCTTTTTGAATCATAATTTAAGTCACTTGATTAGCACTTGTGACCAGTCTTCTTTGGGAGTAGGCATTCTCAGTAACATCAATCTGTATCCTGGAAATGGGAAAACATACTTAATTAAATCATCCCAAATGATCTGCGTTTGTAACTATGAACAATGTAACTGTCTTTATGCTTAAAGCTTACCTGACAGATGGGAGATTATGCATTAAAAAGGGGATCTTTTCAAATGTTTAAATAAAAAAAACTTCTACATATTTTTTTCTTCTGACAATGACTTAGTCAATCTTTTATCACCAACAGGTTTGATGCTAAACCAGTGAGTATAAAGTTGGATGACAACTAGGTATGAAGGTATATGTCTGTAATCTTAGCACACAGGCAATTGAGGCCAGCCTGGGCTATATAGTCAAAATGATACTTCTGACCTCCAGATGAAGTTGGGTAACAATAGCAAAAGGCAACAGTAACTATCCTAACTTGTTATGAAAAAATTAAAAAGGCTAAAGGGTTAAAACCTCAGCTATCTAGTTTCAGTGGGTCTTCAGAGAATAAGAGCAGAATTACTATTGCAGAAAGGGAGGCAACTGACCACAGAAACAACTGTCAAGAGGGGCCCATATACTATGCAAGGGTGCAGTCAAGAAAAAATACATGTGTGCGCTTTATACATAATACAGTCTTAAATTGAGCTGCTGTGCGCCGAGAATAGAACCAGGGTCCTCTGAAAAAGCAGCTGCTCTTAATAGGGGAGTCATCTCCTGAACCTCAATTCATTTTATTTTTTAATTTTTTAAAAAAGTTTTTGAGAGGGCTGGAGAGATGGCTCAGAGGTTAAGAGCATTGCCTGCTCTTCCAAAGGTCCTGAGTTCAATTCCCAGCAACCACATGGTGGCTCACAACCATCTGTAATGAGGTCTGGTGCCCTCTTCTGGCCTGCAGGCATACACACAGACAGAATATTGTATACATAATAAATAAATAAATATTTAAAAAAAAAGTTTTTGAGAGTGTGGCTTTGCAGCCTTGGCCTTCCTCCTACCTCAGCCTCCTAAGTGGTGGGATTGTGGGCGTGAACCGTCACACTTGGCAAAGGAAGCACTTTTCGGCTGCTCTTTGGCATATCTAATTGCTAACACCATCAAAAAGCATAGGAAATACGAATATGTTAAGATAAAGGTATGGCCATGAGTAGGCAGTCAGCATGAGATTTTATGCCACTTCCCAGAATGGTACACAAGTTGAGAGCATTAATGGCCTATTCCTGGGATATTCTATATACTACATTTAGACTATGGTTGAACGGGCCTTTCAGGTGGGGGCTGTTGTTGCCCCATTCTGTCCCTAGTATCATTATTTTCTACCTATCTTAGACTGGAAACTTTGTGGTTTTCTTTGGCTTTTCCTGTCTTCATCTCATACATACTCACTAAGGAATATCACCCTTTCTTCAAAATATTTTATATTTTAATTTACTTCATTTCCCTACCTATCACTTTCATTCTTAGTTATGACGCTGCCTGGTTTTCTGTAATCTGCTGAGTTTATTATTAGCCACTCAACAAAGTTATAAAATGGAAACTATTTTCTGCCCATCACTTTTGACATCAAACGTATGGACTTCTGAGTTCTCTGCCAACACAAAGTAGGCACTCCCTAATTTAATTCATATCTAACATTAATCATCCAAAACTCAGACCTCATAGATTAAGGGTCAAAAATCTCACAAAAATCATCCTTCCTCAGATACTACTAGTTACAAGTACTGGGTTTGTACCGGGCGGTGATTGTGTACACCTTTAATCCCAGCACTCGGGAGGCAGAGGTAGGTGGATGGATCTCTGTGAGTTCAAGGCTGGTCTGGTCTATAAAGTAAGTTCCAGAATAGCTAGGGCTGTTACACAGAAAAACCCTGTATCAAACAAAACAAAACAAATAAAACAAGTACTGGGTTTGACTTGGATACAAAACAGGGATTTCTACAGCCCCTCCTCAGGCTCCAAAATGTGCTACTATGACTCACAGAACTCGGATAAATACTTTACATAGAACTGAGGACACAGCGAAGGAATTTTCTTCCCCAAGGAGCTGGGGTACACCATCCTCCAGGCATAAAGATGTGCTTACCAACCTGCAAGCCCTTTGAGCTTCTCATTATTTTATCACCTTTATTCTTTTTTTGGGGGAGGGGGCAGAACTCATTATGGTTGACCTGGAAATCTCTTACAGACCAGCCTAGTCTTAAACTAAGAGCTATTCCTGCTTTTGTCCTCAGGATCTGTAACATTAGTGAATAAAAACTGATTTTCATAAACAACTTAAATTATCACATAATCAGGTGGTGGTGGTGGCGCGTGCCTTTAATCCCAGCACACCAGAGGCAGAGGCAGGTGGAGCTCTGTGAATTCGAGGCCAGTCTGGTGTACAAGAGCTAGTTCCAGGACAAGGTCCCAAAGCTACAGGGAAACCCTGTCTCGAAAAACAACAACAACAACATCACTGTGGAAAAACCAACTTCTTTCTGTTACAAGGCCAAAGCTCACCTTTTCTCTTCTTTTACGTAAGCATTAATCACTACCCATTTTTCTTGAGTTTAACGTGCACTGGGGCGTGGCTTCTGATCTATGATGTGCCAGTTTTTACAGAGCGTGCTCTGTAAGAGTGGCCTGTAACTAGTTAAGTGGACTCGCATACACAAAGACTAGGAGACAGGACAATCTGTAGAACACATTGTCTCAGGTTTCAGAGCTCCTCATTTGTTAGCACGTTGGGGCTGGAGACACACGGCTTTTAGAAAAGGACAGGTCTTTAAAAAGGCAAACAATTCTGTATTTAACCAAACAGTATTACAAACACTGCCTCACAGAGCGCTAAAGAATGGAGGAATCATCTGGCTTATAAGACATGCTAAATTCTCTACACTATTTTGTAGCAGCAACACAGTCACAGTCACGCTTTCAAAATAATAGAGGGTTGCACAAGACACACATCTGCTGCTCACCTTCTCTAGTTAAACGGCCATTTGAGGAAGTTCTAACAGCAGAAAGAACCACCGATTGAAAATTTTTGACTTAACAGATTTAAGGGCAAATTAGAAGACAAAGAAAAGTGACTCCTATAACTACTTGGTTGGTGAATTCTTCTAAACTGTTTTTACTTTAAAATGTCATTTTATGTGTATGAATGTTTTGCCTGCATGTGCACCACACGATGTCTGGTGCCTGAGGTCAGAAGCAGGCATCACATTATTGGAACCGGAGAGATGGATGGTTGGGTCACCATTGACACCAGGCATCATGTGGAATCAAACCAAGTCCTCCGCAAGAGCAGCAAGTGCACTAACTGATGAGCTAGCTGTTCTCTGGCCCCCAAACTGATTTTTAAGATCTTTATGCTGAAACTGTTACTAGTACAATCTGCTGAGAAAGCTGTTTTCTTTCAGAATGTGTAGCTTCAGGATGCTGAGGGAAGGCGCCTACTAAAAGGTGGCTCTACCCTGGCAAACGACTGGGTGACATGATACACCCAGACATCATGTCCAATAGGAACAACTTATACAATGCTTTAAAACATATCAGAACCTTTAAACAAGTCTTCTCAAATCAGTTGTTTATTACAATATCCGTCTTTGCTACAAAATAAATTTCTTGGCTTTTTGAGACAGGGTCTGTCTATGTAGTCTAGGTTGGTCCTGAACTTCAGATCCCCTGCTTTGCCTCCTCAGTGCTGGGAATTACAGAGTTAAAGGTGCACATTGCCATGCCTGGCTACTTGAATTCAGGGTCTTGAGTATGCTAGGCAAGGCTCCACTTAATCAGGTCACTGGTCCCTCTGTAAATCCTTACCAGCGGCAAATATAGCTTGGAAAAAAAAGAACCACAAAACCAGGTTTATTAAATATTTACTTGGAATAAAGCATTCACAGGTACCCCCAGGTCTTAAAACTATCTTTTTATTATAAATTTAGACTGCTGCTTCAACATAGAGTTTGTTTTCGTCTTCTGAGTCAGGGTCTTACTGAATAGCTCAGGTTGAGCTTCAACTCACAACCTTCCTGGCTCAGTCCTCAGAGCTTGGATTGCAGGCAAGTTGTCACCAGGCCTGGTTCAACCTTGAGGACTTTATTTTAGGGAATTCAGGTCTAAGGTCACTGTGGAGAAAAGATTAGATATAGAAAGCTGAAGGCTGGGAAAAGGATGTCAAGGAACAGATGAGTGTTCTCTTAATGAACACTGGGAGATCTGAGCATGAGGCCTGAATTTCCAGCAAGCAGAAAACTGAGGCAGAAGAACAAAAACAAAATCCCCAAAACACTGAGAGAGAGGACAGCTTACTTGGGGGTGATAGAATCAGTGTAAAGACTACTGAACTATATAGGGATTATTTTAAAAAAATGGTTTTTTTGTTTTGTTTTTTAATTCCAAGCACCTAATACATCCTATATTTCTAAGACTGGAGGCTATGATTAACAACTTTCTCCATTTGAGCGATATGATCTCCTTCCTCTATTGCCCAGAGGCATCTCAAACTGGGTTCAAATGATCCCCACGCCTCGGTCTCCTGAGTAGCTTAGGAAATAGTTGCATACTAAAACAGTTGACTTTTTGATATTTTTCTTAGATATAGAGAAAGATTTAGATTTTTGGCACAGAAAATCCCCACTGAAAGGAAAGTAAGTTCCTCTTATGTATGTTTTCTGTAAGAAAACGCTTTGAAACAAAGGATTGCAGTCCATAGCACTCAGGTTTTGATAACCATCTAATATACACTATTTATTTTCTAAAGGGCTTTCATGGCTATACAATCTTTCCAGTTCATAAAGTTTTTCAGATTCCTTGAGATGTTAAGTACATTTAACACTTTATAAAGCCCACTTTTCTTCTTGCTGCATCATCATGCAGTGAGGTCACTGCTAACTAACTACAAATCAGTTTCTCTGCTTCTGTTTCCTGGGACAAAACCACTCTTCCTCTCCTCCCATACCAGTCCCTTTGTAGAGAGACTGATCAACTGCACCTTTGACTCTGAGCAAGAGCTATGGCTACTGCAATCTGGGAAGGCTGATGGTATTTGCTGCTAGGTTCAATGTTTTAGTAGAAAACTTCTGGGACAACAAGAGCATTTAAAATGACACACCATGGCAAATTTGAATTGCTTTAATGACTTTGGGGAGCCATGACAAGACAGAAAGAGGTCTTGGGCTCAAAACTATCAAATCACGGGGAACAGAAGTGGTCTCTTGAGAGTACAGAAAACGCTGCCCTCCCTTTGTAAAGACAAGGACAATTTAGCATTTGCAATACAATGCATCTTGCTCCAACACCCTCACTTGCTGGGCAGGGGAGAACAAAAGTGTTCTTGGTTTGGAGAGTGAGGGAGTGGTAGGAAGAAGGAAGGAGAAGTACAGTGGCCACCCATTTTATATGATTTTGGAACTGCACAGGAAATTAGAGGTCAAAGTGGCTCCAACAGCTTCTAGCAGAGGGAACTACTGAGCTAAGGGACAATGAGCCTCCAAAGGTAAACCCTTGACGTGGGTGGACTCAATGCAAATTTGGTAAATCATTGACCCCTTAGCCATAACCTTTGTTCCACCACCGGGAACATCATCATAGCATCAGTTTTTCCCATGCAGAAACATTTCTACAATTTACCCCCATTTTAACTCAGCTGGTAGCAAAAAGACTCCTGGATAGCAGAGGCAGACAACGGTCTAGCCCACTTGGTTCTCAGCCTGTGGGTCGCGACACCACACAGGGCTAGCATAGCATATATTTACATCATGATTCAAAACAGCGAAATTACAGTTATGCAGTAGGAATGAAATAATTTTGTGGTTGGGGGTCACCACAACATGAAGAACTCCATTAAAGAGCCCCAGCATATCAAGAACCAGAAGTCTAGTCCAAACTCCCCTGTGCTCACTTGCCAATCCAACCCCCATTAAGGCTCCCACTCAACAGCAAAAGAAAAAAGGGTGGTTTCCTTTTTACTCTTAGGTCATTCTTTTAGTACCTTTAAAGCTGTATTGTGAAATGTACTGGGTAGGAAATGAAAAGAAGGTTTTTTACTTGCCTAAAGAAAGCAATGTGCCTAGAAACGTCAAATCTACACACACTTAAACTTTTAAACCACGGGATACCTTGATGACTACCAAATTTAACTGACTCAACTATCTAAGGAGTCTTCCTTTTGCCGAGGCTCAAATCTGGTACTAGCCAGGACAAGAACACACCCCCAAGGCTATTTCATTCTATTGGCTGGCAGGCAGTTCTGTAGTCTACACCCTTTAGATTTAATGTCAGGACGCCCTATGTTTGTCAGAAACGTTACACTGCTCGATTTTCTTTTCTTTTCTTTTCTTTCCTTTTCTTTCTTTCTTCTTTTTTTGAGGGGAGGAAAGGAGCACAACACAAAAAGTCATCAGTGTAAAAATTCTATTAATTTATAAGATAGTAAGATCCGTTGGTCAATAAAACTTTCTAGATTCCAACTCCGGAAAGAAAACCATTTTCTCTGTTCTTGTATCATCGGCCATTGGTGTTACGGGCTCACGCTGGGTGACAGGCACCAAGGCCAAAAGGAAACCAGTGCAGTGTCCTCAGCATAGACAGCATCAACACATGCAGAGGCCCGGGGTGAAGGGCTTGCCCAGAAAGAAGGCTGGCAAATTACATAGTAGTTTTAGGGCGGAAAAAAAAAATCAGTATCCTCTTAGGCTGCCACACCCTAGGTGGGGAGCTTGGAGGGGGGCACGGCCTGCGGTGCTGGGCCGGGCGGATAGCGGCCCGGGCTATAGGAGGCTGGAGGGGAGGGAGGGCGGGAAGGGACCGAGAGCGCTCACCTCCCTTGCAGGGTGTGCGGTGTTGGCTGTGTTGGGCCCGGTAGCCTTCGATGACCTCCCAGGAGCCATCGTCGCGCCGGATGGGGAAGGAGAGGCTCAACACATGGTTGCAGGGCTTGATGATCCGCAGGATGCCACGCACCCGGTTCCGCTTCTGCTCCTCGCTCTCCCGGGTCTTCAGGTCCTCCACCAGCTTGTCCTCCACGATGCTGGCGCCACGGTCGAAGAAGCCCTCCACCATCTTAAAGAAGTTGGGGTCGTCTTCGCGGTCGGCGGCCGCCTCGCTGTAGTGGCGTCGGGCGGCTGGCGCGAGCCCGGAGTGCGGGACAGCGGAGGGTTGTCCGCGGGCCCAGCCCAGCAGCGCGGCCGAATCTGCGGCCGCAGAGCCCAGGGCAGCGGGCCCCGAGCGGGACAGCAGCAGGGCTTCTCCCAGGCGGCGGTACATGGCGGCGGGTTGAGGAGAGAGCGGCGGGGCCGGAGGATACCAGAGCTCGCAGGCCGGGACCGCGGGAGGAAGGGCTGGGCGCGCGCTGCCCTTTTAAGCCGCGGCTTCCTGCTTGCCAGGCTGTCCCCTCCCCTGCGCTGCTTCTCGCCCCACCGGGAGGACGGACTTCGGCGGCCGCACGCCGCCCTGGGCGCTGGGCCTCCCCTCCGCCCGCCGCGGCCTCCAGGCGGCGGCGCGTGTGACTGCGGCGTCGGGGGCGCGCAGGCGCGGGCGGGCCTGGTGCGCATGCTCGTCGGGGAGGGGCTAGCGTGGGCGCGCGCATGGACCCCGGTAGGGAGGCCCAGCCTCCTGCGAGCGGCTCGGAAGCTGCGGTTCCCGCAAGGTCGGTGCCCTGGCGGACGGGCTGAGGCCGAGGCGGTGGGAGCGGACAGCGGGAGGCCTCGCGGTCTGGCCAGCACCCCGGCCTAGTGAGTCCTGGGCCGCCCTTCCTTTCCGCCCGCGGCCGGAACGGAGTGTGGGGGTTCGCGGCGCGGTGCGGCGGGCTGGAGAGCAACGTTGAGCAGCGGCCGCCGAGGCGCAGGGGCAGTTCAGACTGGAAAGCAAGAAGCCTTAGGACTAGAGGGAGCCCCTGGCCTCACTGGCCTTTATTTTGCACAAGGTTTTAATGTGTTTTGTTCAACTACTCAGCGATTTCGAGGTAAAATAGTAATGCAAAACATTGTTACCTCATGTGCCAGTTTTTTTTTTTTTTGAAAGTCAGTTTCACTCAGTAGCTCAGGATGGCCCGAAACTCAAGGCAACGTGCCTGCTTCAGCCTTCAGCTATGCTTACAGGCACATGTCACCACACCCTCTCGTTGTTGTGACTCTACAATGGGCTGAGTGCGTGCCTCCCTTTCAACATTATGTCCTAAAGTAAGACCAGGAAACTAGAAATAGGATTAATGCCCCTAGGAATGTCTAGTAGATATGTGTAATTTCTGAGACTCGCTTTATGGATCAGGCTGGCCTTGAACAACAGATCTGTCTGCTCCTGCCTCCCGAGTGCCCAGATATAAAGGACTGTGCCGCGGTTCTCTCTCTCTCTCTCTCTCTCTCTCTCTCTCTCTCTATGTATGGACTGTATAGAATATATGCTCTCTACATAGAATATATATTCTATGTAGAGAAAAATATTCTACACATTCCACATATAGGGAGTATATATAGTATTTATATACTGTATATATTCTTTAAGTTGTACAGAATCTGATTTGTAAATTATGTTTCAAAATTTAAATTGTAAATTACAAGTTTTATGAATCATAAACACACACACTATATATCTATATCTATATCTATATCTATATCTATATCTATATATCTATATATATATATATTTAAACGGTCCAGGATCTGATTTGTAAATTGCAAGTTTCACAATGGTAGCCAGGCTTGGCTGCTGCATGCCTGGAACCCCAGGACCTGGGAGGTGGGAGCAGAGGGTTGAATTTGAGACCAGCCCAGGCTAAATGAGGCACCGTTTTCACTTAAACAAAACAAATCTACTTGAGAATTCAGTTACATACACACACGCTCTTTCATGCACTTCCTTTAAGCAAGTTACCAAATGCCACATTACTAATGAAAGCGCCCCGGAGTACCTTGGCAGTTTTATATAAAACAAAGTCTAGTGCTTCCTGACATCATCCCTCTAGTAAATGACTTTATTAATCTATTAAAACATGGAAGAGAAATTTATTATTTGGTTTTTCGAAACAAGGTTTCTCTATGTAGCCCTGACTGCCCTGTAACTCACTATGTAGACCAGGCAGGCTTTGCCCCCAGAAATCTGCTTGCCTCTGCCTCCCACACCAGACTGAGAAATTCTTCTTACAATGTTTTGTAAGTGTGAGGTGACAACCTAGACTGGCTAAATAACATTCATTTACCTCAGTGAACTCTGAAGCAAAATTTACCTTTTTTTTTTAACCAGTGCAGCTTATATCTTACCTTACTTGCTGAATAAATGATAAACTCTTAATTACATTTGTGTTGTATAATGATGCTGTTAATTATATTGTAATTATATTTGTTTTTTTAGCAAAAAAGTTCTCTGACCTGCATCGTGATTGATTTTGGCTTGATGTGAAAAGATTAAGGTACCGAATTTCCTTTTTACTTGATAATGTTATTACTTTATGATTTTACATAAGAAACTAAACATTCCACTTCGTACCTGAGGCGGCAGAAGAATAAAGCCCCCAAATCCTGAAGTTTAAGCATAACTCTTGCTAGTGTCCGTGAGCCTACAGACATGATTTTCTTTCCATGTTAAAATCTTTGATATGTTTTCAGAAGAATGGTGGAAACTTAGTTTTATCTTTTTATTTATTTTTAGTTTTTTGTTTTGAGACAGAAGTCCTTAACCCAGGCAAGTCTGTAACTCACTTTGTGGTGCAGGCTGGGATTGCCTGGTGAGTTATCATATCAGATAATTTCCTTTCTTGATAACCATAGCTTTCAAAATAACAAATAAAAATAAATGAGTGTTTAGTATTGCCTTTCCTGTGACTTAGTTACCTGAACCGAAGACATTTTTGGAAGTGATGAGAAATACAGCTGTAGAAATAAGTTTTTCAGTTGCGTGTTTCCAGTGTGTCAGTGTCTTCACAGTGACTCTCAGCTGTCTGTAACTCCAGCGCTTGGGCGGTTGAAGCAGAATTGCCTTGAATTTGAGGCTATCCTGGGCTACATAGTGAATTCCAGGATAGTCAGCAAGACACTGTCTTAAGAGGGGAGAAAGCAAACAAACAAAATAACAACTCTGAGAATCTAATAATGTCACTGTTTTTATTAAAAGCTTTTTAAAAGATGTTTTAATGTTACATGCAGTTTACATAAACTTTAAATACTATATATTGATAGGTTTTGAGGAATAAGAGTGAATGGGTATGTTTTTGATAACATGCCTTTGATCTCGGACACAGGCAGGCTTATTTCTGATTTGGAGAGAAACCTGGTGTACATAGTAAGAACCTGTCCTCCCCCAAAAGAATGAACTTCTACAAGTCCACCTCTTTAACCCCCGTTTAGTATGTAGGTGGAGTTTTCCTTTCACCCTAACGGAGGTATTGTAACTCTTTACTTGACAGGAGGGACCAAGGCTCAGGGGCACAAATAAATTGTTGATGTTTATCTATCTAATAAGTTGGCTATGATTCAAAAAATTTGACTCCAAAATTCTGTAAATTTTGCCTATTCAAAAAATGTATATTTGCTTTGTTTAGAATTACATTTGACTGCTTTGTAAAATATATGAATAATGACCAAATTCCAGTTTAATTATTCATAGTAATTTCCATTTCAAAAAGAGACCAAAATTTAACTTGAAAGGAATTGTCGTCTTTGATGGCATCCACCAAAGACAAATTGGTTTCCTGGCCTGTGGCTGACAGGGCCTTCTCTTGCTGTTTTACAGTCTTGCCCGCTCTTCATCTAGAGTGCTCTTTTGTGCTTTCAAGTCCGTGAGGAAGATTTTAGAAGAATGTTAGAAGTAGACATAGCAAACACACGGGCAGAGATCGCTGGATGGATTATTTAGATAGAAAGGGTTGGATACGTTTCTGTTCTGTGCATTTCATCTAACTGGAGTCATTCAGTATCTGATCCTTAGAGGTTTTCAAAGTGTATTAGTGTAGCCACTTCATTGCCTGACTGCTCCTCCTCTCTCTCCTTTTACGATCTGTCACTGTTCTATGCCCACAACCGTCACATTTTTAAAGTTCACTGGTTACAGATAGTCCTTTGTTTATTTTGAACAATTAGGAATAGTATTGTTCTGAACGTTCTTATACAGGATTTTCTGTAGAAATAATTTCCGTTCTCTTGGGTGTTTACCTGGGAAGGGAATTGCTAGGTTGTGTGGTCAGTTTGTGTTTACCCTTTGGGGAAACTGTCAAATCATTTTCCATATTGACCGCACTGTTTTAATTTCCACTGTCCCTGTAAATGGATTCCAGTTTCTCTCCTCACCAGTGTTTCTGTCTTTTTGATTATAGCATCTAGTGGTGTTAAGTTGAACCATTGGTCTCTTTTTGGAGTCTAATAGTCAATAATGTGGAGATTGAGCATCTTGCTGTGTTCTTTTTGGGGGAGGAGTTCAAGACATATTTTCCTGTGTTACAGCCCTGGCTGTCCTAGGACAGTTCTGAAAAGTTATATGAGAATGTAACCATGAAATTTGGTAGAATAGCAGAACTGGTGCCTCAGTGGTGAGCATATTTCAAACCCTGAGCACTTTGGTATCAGGAAAAGAATAAAGGATAGAATAAAGATATAAAGAATAGAATAAAGTGTGTTTTGGTTTTATAGATTTGTACACACCTGACTTTAGTGTTTTTGTAGAATTACCTTTTAAAGCACCAGTCTGTGATTTCAAAATAAAATTTGTAGTAAACTATTAAAAAGTAAAGTCTATACTTTGAGTTTCCTTTAATTGTGTGTTTGTCCATCCATGTGCACTCTGCTTTAGCTTCCCAAGTGCTGAGATTGCAGTCTTGCACCCTCATTTTAAGTTTGTACTTGTTTAGGTAGCAAGTATTTTATCTTACTGTTTTGTGAGATCTGATCTCCCTGTGTAGTCCTTGCTGACCCTGAGTTAGATCTGTAGCATAGGCTAACCTCAAACCTGAGACCGTTTTGTTTCTGCCTACCAAGTATGGGTTTGGAGGCATGTGCCACCTTGTTTGTCTTTAAATTCTTCTAAATGTTTTTGTGACAGGGTCCTAAGTAACTTGTGCTGACCTCAAATTCATACATAGCTTACTCTGGCCTGCACTCCTAACCCTCTGGTCTCTGCTTCTTAAGTCATGGGATTACTGGCATGCACCATCAACCATACTTATGCCTTTGATGTATTTTAAATGGAATTAAAAAAAAACCCACTAAAATTGCATCTGCCCTGGTGCATATGTGGAGGTCAGAGGCCAACTTGCTGGTACTGGTTCTCTTCTTCGTCATGTGGATCCTGGGAATTGACCTCATAGCATGAGGACCTGCTGACTACTTGACAATTGGTTTTTAACTTGATTGTTAATGTAAACAAGCAATTCTTTACTGTATGTTAATGATCTCATATGGGTAAACCATACCGAACTGACTTCTTATTTTGGTAGATACTTTAGTATGAAGTTCTTAGAATTTCTCTATATAAGATCCTGTCATCTTCAGAAAGAGTTATGTTGGGGTTGGAGAGATGTCTTAGTGGTTAAGGTCACTTGCTACCCTTCCAGAGGGCCCTGGTTCAATTCTCAGCATGACACCCACTTGGTGGTTCATAACTTTCTGTAACTCTAGCCCTAAGGGATCTACTGCCCTCTTTGGTCAATCACTGGCATTGCACACATATGGTGCACAGACATATATGCAGGCAGAACATACACATAAAATAAAAATAAATATCTTAAGAGAAGTTAGAAATTTATTTTAAAAAGCTCTATTTTATTTCAACTTGATATCCTCACCTTAGTTCATAATTTATTTTATATAGACACAAATGAACATAAGTTTTAGATGTAAGGATTTCTGTTCTCCACATAAGTACACTAAACATTTTATTTTCTAATTATTAAAATGATAATAATACACACAGTCTAGCAGACATTGACTATTATTTAATGCATGGTGAGAAATCTTAAGGCTGATTATACCCCTGCCCCTAGAAATCTTAATCATAGTAATTATAGCTAAACTTTAATAAGTCATTGTATTTCAGCAATCTGCTATATATTCTCTTTTCCTTGTCATTGCTCTTTTGCCTTCCCTCCTGAAGGAAAAAATGAAATAAAAGGAGGACATGACTACTCCTAAAGCATGCAGATTTTTATTGTAGATATAGGAGAGAAAGCAGACAACGGGAAGAGTTACACTGAGCATGGCCAGCAGACTAAACTGGACCATGAGAGGAGAGATGAGGGGGTGGCAAGAGAGGAGCCACCAACCAAGAAAGGTGGCCCAGGCTAAGAGGCCATGAGACTAGCATAGCCAAAATAGCTGGATTATACAGGGATCAGATGGTAGGGGTGAGGGGAGAAGCAGAAATCCAGCCCCCTGGAGGGAGCAGTTTAGGGTAACTGGTGGGATCAAAAGTGCTGGGAGGAGCCACAAGTACTGAGTGATGCTGGGAGGGCTGGCCAGAGTCCTCTTTGATGTATTAATAGGCACCTCAGTTAGACATATGTCCTGGGTTTCCAAGACCTAACATTCCAGCCTTTTGTTGTTGATAAAAGGACAATGTAAACTCTTATATAACTTCTTCCTGCTTAAACTGGGGTATCTTGGGGTCCAGGAAGGCTGGTATGTTATACAAAGCCAGCAAAGGGGAGAGGAATGTAGGCTGGGGGACATTTGCTTTGCTCACTGCCCAGATTCTGTGGGACTACATGAGGCTAGTGAAGTGTAGGCTGCTTTAGAGCCATCTGGGATGTAGGTGCCAAGGAACACCAGGGCTGGCCCATTGCAGGCAGTTTTGGAGCTATCTGCAGTTGATTGGAAATCTGTTGGGACAGAATCAAACTAGAAGGTAAGTTTAGTTTAGGAGAAAATTTTTGTCTTGATTTGACAAATTTTTGAAACTTCCAGTGTCTTACTATATTAATAACCACTTCAGCCATTTCTTTTCTGTTTCTGAAACACATGTACTCTCCTCTCTTTCCTTTTTCTTCCTGGTATATTTGTGAAAACTCATGAAAAGGAGGACTATGGAGACCTGATACAGACGTCAGTGATAGTTGATTTTTAAAAAAGTTGTGATTATCACATGGTACATAAAAATCCTAATAATGTTAAGTGGTAGTGTCTTGCTTTTTATAGCCTGAACTGTCCTTAATCTCCTAGACTAGCCTTGACCTACAACATGTTGACATTTCATCATTCTATTACTTGGGAGGCTGAGGCAGGAGACTTGTCATTTTGGGACTGGCCTATAAGCTGGGGAGTACCATTCTTTTAGAGGTGGTTCAGAGGTTAAGAGGATGTGCTGCTCTTGCAGGTAATATGGGTTTAGTTCCCAGCACCCACATGGTAGCCCACAACCACCTATAGTTCAGTTCCTAGGATCCAGTGCCAGTTTTTGGCCTCTGTTGGTAGCTTTCACATGGTGCTCAGTAACTGCAGGTGTACACACACATACACATGAATTTAAAAAAAAAAAACCAGGCAGTGGTGGTGCACACCTTTAGTCACAGCACTTGGGAGGCAGAGGCAGTGAATCTGAGTTTGAGGCCAGCCTGATCTACAAAGAGAGAGTTCAAAGACAGCTGGGGCTACACAGAGGAAACTCTGTCTTAAAAAAAATCTTTTAAAATGTTAGGTTGAAACACACACAATAAATAAATGTAAGAAAAATATTTTAAGGTTATTTCTCTCCCAAGCAGAGTCAGCTGCCTTCCTGTGTTTTCCAATAAATCTCTTGTGTGAGGTTTGTTGTGAGGTGTGGTGTGACTTTGTGATATTCCTGGGCTCCCGACTACCAGGATATTGTGCCCCCCAGAGCTGTAACACAATCAGATTTCTTGTCACTGAGGTCTGGAGCAAGCAGGTGGGAAGCAGCTAATTTTAAACTACAAGCCAGCACTCTCTGTGCGGCCTATGGACAGAGTGAGGAACAGCAGCCTCCTATTCTGCATGCAGGCAAGGCTGTATGGTAAAAAGAAGTTTCATGGGTATTAAGCTCAGCAACATCCCACCTCTACCCTGCAGCGTCTCAGCAGTGATATCAGCGACAGAGATAGGATGTGTAGAATCCAGCTCTGGGCCCCAAGGCTGTGCTCAGAAGAAAGAGCAGTGGCACTGAAGAAGGAGTTTTTATTTAACTTGGGGGAGGGGTGCATTGAGAGGGAGGGAAACTGTAGGTGGAGTTTTCCTGTCTGGACTGCCTAGTCCTAAATAAACATGCAGAAACTCACATTAATTACAAATGCTCAGTTGATAGCTCAGGCTTACTACTAATTAGCTCTTACAACTTAAATTAGCCCATTTCTATTAATCTACATTCTACCACATAGATTGTGGCTTTACCTGTCCTCCAGCATGTCCTGATCTACTTTGACACAACTGGCAGAAAAATACAAAGAATTTGGAAAAAACTTGTAGGTCTGTTACATCAATTTCAGGAAGGCATTTGGTAGCATTTGGAGAAAAGGACTTTGGGAAACAACGAGGTTCTACAGGTACCCAGAGAAAATCATAAGAATACTAGAACATGCCTATAAAAGACACCTTTGCTTTAGTCAAAGTTTAGAGAATTAAGTGATCAATTTAAGACAATTGTAGGACTATTGCAGGGATGTGTGGTGTAGGAGGTCCTTCTGTATTTGTGTTGCTTTCATTGGTTGAATAAGGAAACTGCCTTGGCCTTTTGATAGGGCAGAACTTAGATAGGCGGGGAAAAGAGAACTGAATGCTGGGAGAAAGAAGGCAGGTGGAGAGAGCTGCCATGGAGCCTCCAGGTCAGACATGCTGAATCTTTCCCTGTAGTCCACGACTTCGTGGTGAGCACAGATTAATAGAAATGGGTTAGATCAAGATGTGAGAGTTGGCCAAGAAGAGGCTAGATATAATGGGCCAGGTAGTAATTTAATTAATACAATTTCTATGTGGTTATTTCAGGGATTAAGCCAGCTGGGTGGCAGGATGTAGCCCACTCCTTCTACAACAGATGTGTCCTCTCACCACTACTTTTTAATATATTCCTGGGATTAATAATAGCAGCAGCCCTGGAGGATGAGGGGATAGGTGTGCATTAGGTGGTGTGTGAATCAATAACTTGTGTTTTGCCGACGATATACACTACTTGCTGAAAGTCCAAATGAGCTGCAGGCTGTGGTAAATAGAGGGTGGAAGCCAGTGAAAACCTTGGCATGAAAGAAACATGGAGAAGACTGAGATACAACACATGGGAAGGACACACAAGGATTTTAATATTGTAATAAAGAATCAGAACCTCAAGCAGACAGTCAACTTTGTCTATCCTGGAGGGAAGCTCAGTTCAAAGGAGGGAACTATTTCAGATGTCAAGAGTTAAATACGGTTAGCGAGGGCTGCATTCCAGGCACTAGAAAGGTTTGTGAGCAAGAGACATACGACAGCAACAAAATTACAAGTGTGTGAGATGGTTGTCTTGAACTGCCTTCTTTACAACTCTGAACCTTGACAATGAAACGCTCCTCAGAACAGTGGCTGAATATGTTTTAGAGGGCATGTCTCAGGAGGATTCTAGGCACCACATGAGGAGATGGGCTGTGCAATGATGACATTGAGAAACCTCGCCATCTATAGAAGGAAGTATAAACGACAGGACACGGCAATGGTGCTTGAGATACCTCAGCTGTGTTATGAGAATGAGTGATGGCAGACACCCGATTATAACCCTGCTTGGAGAAGTGCATGGGGCAACACGATGAGAAAGGTCCAAAGAATGCTGGAGAGACAGCATAAAGGGAGACTGGAACCTTGGGTATGACACTAACACAAGCATCTAGGACTGCCCAGAATAGGAACAATTGGAGAATCACCATAAATGGACTGCCCATGCATGTTTAAGCGTTGCTAGGGCATAAATGAGTAGATGATTGTAACAGGAGGAGTGGGCTACTTGTTGTTCTGACTTCCCACTAGCTTACACCTGAAATAATCACACAGAAACTGTATTAATTAAAACACGCTTGTCCATTAGCTCTAGCCTCCTATTGGCTAACTCTCACATCTTGATTAACCCATTTCTATTAAATCTGTGTTGACCACGAGGTCGTGGCTTACTGGGAAAGATTTAGCATGTCTGACCTAGCATCTCCATGGCGGCTCTCTCCCCTGCTTCCTTCCTCCCAGAATTCATTTCTGTCTTCTCCACCTACCTAAGTTCTGCCCTATCAGGTCAAAGCAGTTTCTTTATTAATTAACCAATGAAAGCAACACACAGACAGAAGGACCTCCTACACCAGATGATGATGATGACATTCTGCCACGTGGATCGTGGGTTTACCTGTCCTTCAGCCTATCCTCCCTCTCCAGCTGGCTGACAACCTTCCTCTACAACTCGCTCTCTCCACCCTTCCCTCCCAGCATTCTCCTTGTCAGGTTGTCTTGCCCAGTCTCTTTCTGCCCTGCTACCAGTTAGTCAGCTTTATTATTAATAACTAGCACAATTCACAGCAGAAAAAGGCTGTGAATGGAGGGAGATAAATAGAATGCTGTGGAATTAAGAAAACAGAAAAAAATTAAAATTTAGGTCAATTTAATGTTGTTTTGTTATTTGAATAGTAAGAAAGAAAGCTAAGTTAAAAGTGCATATCTGTTAAGCAGTTAAAAGTAGACATAAGTGAAAAATATACTAGCAAAGTAAAAAGTAATTTTCATTAATCATGGGATGCTTCTGGTGGAAATTGACTTTTATTTATTATTATTTTTTGGGGGGCATTGAGACAGTGTTTTTCTGTGTAGCACTTGCTGTCCTGGAACTCACTCTGTAGACCCGACTGGCTTTGAATTCAGAGAGATCTGCTTTCTTCTGCCTTCCAAGGGCTGGGATTAAAGCCATGAGTTACCACCACCCAAGAAACAGACTTTACCTTGAAGCCATAGATGTGAGCATAATTGCACTTGCTCCTCGGGAGCAATTAGAGTCCTCTAAAGGCAGAGAAGATACAGGCCAGGCACACTGATGTACAGAGTCGACTGAATGAGCAGGGGTCTGACTTCAGAACTGGACGGTATGGAGGGAGCAGGTATTCGCTGATAGGTTGTTTGGCCTATCCAAATAAAAACTTAAAATCAAGCCATAAACTAAATAACTGTTGCCTATCAAGAAGCCTGGAGATGGGACTTTTCACTGTAGGTACAAAAGGTCAGTTATAACGCAGTTACTGAAGCACTCTTTTTTTTTTTCTGTTTTATGTTCAGATAGTGATAATTTTCCTGACGGTTATAAGATAGCTATCTCAGTTGCAGGGGTCACAGACAGACACAGCTAAGTACTAAGAAGGGAACAGCAGCTCCTACCCTTTATTAGTGCAGATACCTCTTTCCAAAGGCTACCGTCCTTCTTCAGCTCTCGTAGGCCCTAGTAGCTGGGTCTAAGTTACATGTCCATGTCCTGGCTGTGAGGAAGGCTTAGAAATCTCCCATCTTAGGTACAGGCAGGCTTTGCCAGCAAGGAGGAAGTATGGAGGAAGTAATTACTTGAAAGGCAACTTTCCCAGTTTGCTTTGTCTTACTGTGATAGAAATCATGACCAAAAATAACTTGAAGAGGGAAGGCTTTGTTTGATGTATGTGTCCCATCACAGTCTCCCACAGAGGGAAACCGAGGCACGGATGCTGATGTTTGATGTACATGTCCCATCACAGTCTCCCACAGAGGGAAACCGAGGCACAGATGCTGATGTTTGATGTACATGTCCCATCACAGTCTCCCACAGGGAAACCGAGGCACGGATGCTGATTGCTCTCTTGTTTTTTGTACTTTGTTCAGTTTTCTTTCTTTTCTGTTTTGTTTTTGTTTCTTGCGGCAGTGTCTGTCTATTATGTAGCTCTGGATGTTCTTGAACTTTCTGTATACACCAGGCTGGCCTGAAACTGACAGAGGTCCACTGCCTCCGTCTTCAGAGTGCTGGGGTTAAAGGTGTGTGCCACCACTGTTGTCCAGCTTCCCTACTTATACAGGCTCAGGGATGATAGTGCCCACAGTGGACTGGACCTCACAACACCAGTCATTAAAAAGAAAATGCCCACAGTCTGGCCCACAGGCCAATATGATAGAAACATTTTCTCAGTTGAAGTTCCTCTTCCCAGATAACCTTGGCTTATGGCAAGTTGAAAAAAAAAAAAACAAAAAACAACAACTAGCCAGCATAGTGTTTTCCATATTTGCCACAGAGAATAACTGTCTTGCTGTTTGTTATCCCATTGTGATAATATATTTCTTCTTTATCTATCTATCTATCTATCTATCTATCTATCTATCTATCTATCTATCTAAAGACCTCAATATTAATCTGACCACATTGAACCTGATAGAAGAGAAAATGGGAAGTAGTCTATAAGACATGGGCACAGGAGAGCACTTCCTAGGTAGAACCCTAGTAGCACAGACAATAAGAGCAACAATGAATAAATGGGACCTCCTGAAACTGAGACGCTTCTGTAAAGCAAAGGATGCTGTCATTAAGACAAAAAGGCAACCTACTGATTGGGAGAAGATCTTCACCAACCCCTCATCAGACAAAGGTCTAATCTCCAAAATATACAAAGAACTCAAGAAACTGGACACTAAAACTCTAATTAACCCAATTAAAAAATGGGGTACTGAACTAAACAGAATTCTCAACAGAAAAAGTTCGAATGGCCATAAGACACTTAAGGTCATGCTCAACCTCCTTAGCGATCAGGGAAATGCAAATCAAAACAACTTTGAGATACCATCTTACACCTGTCAGAATAGCTAAAATCAAAAACACCAATGATAGCCTATGCTGGAGAGGATGTGGAGTGAGGGGAACACTCATCCATTGTTGGTGGGAATGCAAACTTGTGCAGCCACTGTGGAAATCAGTGTGGCGGTTTCTCAGGAAACTGGGAGTCAACCTCCCTCAGGACCCAGCAATTCCACTCTTGGGAATATACCCAAGAGATGCCCAATCATACTACTAAAGCATTTGTTCAACTACGTTCATAACAGCACTATTTGTAATAGCCAGAACCTGGAAGCCACCTAGGTGCCCCTCAATAGAAGAATGGTTAAAGAAGATATGGAACATATGCACATTGGAATTTTACTCAGCGGTAAAAAACAATGACATCTTGAATTTTGCATGCAAATGGATGGAAATAGAAAACACTTTAGTGAGTGAGGTAACCCAGACCCAAAAAGAGGAATTTGGTATGTACTCACTCATAAGTGGATTCTAGCCATAATTAAAGGACATTGAGCCTATAATTAGTGATCCTAGCGAAGCTAAATAAGAAAGTGAACCCAATCCTCCTGGATATTGGAAGTAGACAAGATTGCCAGGCAAAACTTGGGTGCACAGGGGTGTGGGGGGAGTGGATGTAAGGGGAGATGGGTAGAGAGAAGGGAGAAGGGGAGGATTCAGGAGAGCTTGGGGGGAATGGGATGGGTGGGATGGAGGCAGAGTGGATATGGGAGCAGGGAAGTAAATATCTTAATTAAGGGAACCATTTTAGGGTTCGCAAGAGACTTGTCTCTAGAGGGGTTCCCAAGTCCAAGGAGAGGTCCCCAGATTGTTCCTTGGGCTGCAGAGGAGAGGGTGCCTGAACTGGCTTTGTCCCATAGCCACACTGATGAATATCTTGTCTATCTATCTATCTATTTAATTTTTGGTTGTGAGCCTAGCCTTTAATGGCTGAGCCATCCCTCCAGGCCAATAATGTATTTTTCTAGACTACAGTGGAATGGAGGGGTACTTTTGGAGTGTGATTTTGGAATTATGATGCTTATGATTGGTTTGATGTTTTTTTCAACACCAAAATCTGAAAATTCTGGTCTTCTTTGAAATCTTATATACTGATGATCATTTTAAGACAATGCTTTCAGTTTTTGAATAACAGCTTATAAACAATCTCATCGTGGTCTGGTGTTTATTGTGTTGTTAGATAGGAGGATAGAACAGAAAATCATCTTCAACTTGTGGGGTTTGTAATCAAAATTAAGTGCTGAAATGATCTTGACAGATTTGTTAATAATGTTGCCATCAGTGACGTCTTGCCACTAGTGTAGGGCATAGACTGATGTGAGATAATGCTTGTACACTGTAAAGATTTGTCATTCATATTGGTTTAATAAAACATTGATTGGCCAGTAGCCAGGCAGGAAGTATAGGCAGGGCGAGGAGACTAAGAAAATTCTGGGAAGAGGAAGAGCAGAGACATAGTCACAAGCCAGACACAGAGGAAATGAGAGGAGAATGCCTTACTGAGAAAAGGTACCAAACCTTGTGGCCAAAATAGATAAGAATTACGGGTTAATTTAAATTGTAAGAGCTAGTTAGTAATAAGTCTGAGCTAATAGGCCAAACAGTTTATAATTATTATAAGCCTCTATGTGTTTATTTGGGCCTGAACAGCTGCAGGACCAGGTGGGACAAAAACTTATGGCTATGATAGACAAGTAGTTTAAAACAAGGAGAGTGCTGATTTGGCCTTCATGCTGTTAAAGCCACTGCTTTTGTCCAGAGCAGAAATGGCAGACTCTAGATTGTTTAAGAGTGATACTTTATCATAAGCATAACTTAGAATAACACTACTTTAAAGATACTTAAGGAAGTGCAGGGGATGGGAGGAGTGTCATAGGCCTTTAATCTCAGTTTTTGGGAGGAAGTGGCAGACTGATCTCTGAGTTTGAGGAGTATGAGGCCAGCCTGATCTATAGATTGAGTTCCAGGACAGCTAGGGTTACACAGAGAAACCCTGTCTTGAAAACAAAACAGCAACAACAACAACATCAACAGCAACAAAAAACCCCAAAAAAGATACACGAGGAGAGTAGAGGTACCTTTTAAAATATTTACTCACCACAATTTTCTCTCAGTGTAATTGTCTTCTTGGAGAGCCCTTGAAAGTGAAACACAAAGATGTTACACACATATCTGCAGACACGCACATAAATAAAATATAACAAAAACTTTAAAACATGTATAAATGGCCAAATAAATGCATGAAAAATGGAAATACAAATAAAAATATCACTGATAGTATTTCATATCCTCTAGGAATGGTTGTAACAATAATAAAACCAAAAAACTAACAGCTCTCTGTGGGATGTATTGAAATTAGAACCTGATGGAGACCAAATAGTACAGCAGTGGTGGAAAACAGCTTGGCAGTTCCTAAAAGAATCAGGCACAGTTACCTTATGATTTATCAATATTCCAAAAAGATTTGATGCCATGTGTGTAACAGTATCTTGTATAATAAGTGTTGATGCCAACTGCATTCATAATAATAATGAAAACCTTAAAACAACTAAATGTCTATCAGATCATAAATGTGCTACTCCCACACAGTGGAGTAATATTAACCAAAAAGAAGAGAAACACTGGTCTTGGAGTTTAGCTTAGTTGGTAGACTGCTTGCCTAACATGCGTGAAGCCCTGGGTTCACACACTAGCAGCTGGTACACCAGGTGTGATGGTGCTCACCTGTAATTCTAGTGTTTTGGAGGTGGAGGTAGGAGAATCAGAAGGGTTCTTTGTGACTATGTAAGGAATTTAAGAACAGCCTAAGACTCATGAGAATCTCAAAACCAAAACAAAGAAATGAGAGCTGGCGGCGGTGGTGGCGGCAGTGGTGCATGCCTGTAATCCCAGCACTCTAGAGGCAGAGCCAGGTGGGTGTCTGTGAGATCAAGGTCAGCCTGGTCTACAAAGTGAGTTCCAGGACAGCCAAGGCTGTTACATGGAGAGATCCTGTCTCAGAAAAACAAAACAAAACAAAAACCCTCAAAGACAAAACAAATAAAAAGCAAAACAAAATGAAACATCAAAAACTCAATACAAAGAAAGGAAATACTGATTCATGAAACACCACCAATGAACCTTAAAAACATTACCAAGTGAAAGAAGGCAGACACAGAAGAACAACTTTATATGATTCATGTCTGTGAAACGTGCAGGACAGGCCGCTTCATGACAGTAACAGGTAGATTAGTGGTTTCTAGGAGGTGAGAAGCAGAGGCTTGGGAATGGCTATTAGCCACATAAGGCCTTCTTTTAAGGAGATGGACACATCTGAAATTAGATGGTAGGCACAGTTGTAAACATTGAAGTGGCAATTTGTGCCAATTTTATTTCAAAATTTCTTTCTTTTTTACATTATTTATTCTGTGTTCTCATGCATGTGTGGCAGTTGTTTCAGAGCATGGGCGTGGTGGTCAGAGGGCAACTTGTAGGAGCCCACTCTTGTCTTCCACTGTGTGGTTTGCAGGGATCAACCTCAGGCTCCTAGGCTTGGTGGCAAGTACCCTTATTTAATAAGCTATTTCACCGACCTTCAAAACTTATTTTCTCTTTAGAATTAACTACAGTTCTTTTAGCAGGCCAGTTAATGCCTTTGCTTTATATTAATTTGCCTTTATACTAGTAGTTGAATGCAGTTGGTCCACAGAATTAGTGTGCAGTGAGATTTTACAGTAAGAACATTGTCAGGAAGAGAAATGATTTTTCCTGGGCCGAGTATGTAGCACAGTGCTTGCCTGCTTACCTAGCTTTGGAAAGACCCTGGGTTTGATCTCCAGCACCTCAAAGTCAATACTTTCCCTTCAAGTATGAAGCATCCTAATTTAACAGCTTCAAGTAAAGAGTGATGTTGCCAGATGTAGTGTATGCCTATAACACCCGGGAAGGAGAGGCACAAATGTGACTTCAGGGCTGAAATTACAGGAAAAGACAGGGTGAGTGCACTTAAGACCTTATGAAAGGGTGAGTTTTGAGAAGGCCTTTGGAGACAAAGTGCAGTATTTTCTAAAAGAGAGTATCTAGAGTTGGGGCGGTGCATTTCCTGTTGCCCTATATGTATAGTAGTCATGGGAGTGATTTTCACCCGAGAAGGCAGGTTAAAAAGTTAGCTGTTCTTGCTTTGGATTCTATGGCCTAGTGTGGCACAAGGGAGAATGTGCAAGAGATTAGAGTAGAAACTTTGAAAGCGGGCTTTGCGATTAGGCTGATGGAGAGTAAATAAGACCAAAAGATAGCTGCTGGGATATGAAGAGCTTGGAGGTTAAGATTGGGTGTTGTCATTCAAGATAGAGTACAGTTGCTGTTACAACACAGTGTTGGGTTTGGCTACTGAATGGTTTTCAGAGTGAAGGCTCTTAGCATGGAGATAAGCTGGCTGTAAAGCTGGGTTGTTGAGAGTCAGCTGAGCCAGGGAGTGTAGGAATTCAGAACCAGACTGCAGTCTTTTGTGAATAGAGTGATTGACTGACATTTGCCTAGGGGTCTTGGCAAAAGGAGAATGGGTGAGTCCTGGGCTCAGGGCTGTCTGATAGCCTTTTGTAATCTTATCATGGTTGGAAGTCAGGTACTTTCCTTTAGATGTTGACCCTCCCTGGTAGTATCAGCTTATGGCTTTTCCTGGAACCCAGTGCTGCCTGCCGTGGCAGCTGTGTGGCCTGGGCCCCGTGTGTGACCAGGTTGCCCTGGGCCCCACAGTAAATAGGATAAAGAACACAGTCATCTCCGTTGTCAAAGTGTCAGTTTTGTGGGAAACTGTGTTTATGCTGACAGACAGAGACACTGGAATATATGAAAACTATATAATGTCACTGTTTCCACTTCTGCTTTCTAATGTTCAACATCCTTTGCTTTTACTTAGTGTACCATAAAGCATCCTACTGTAAAGCTGTTTTATTTTTGGCAAAGCTCAGCTGTGAGTGCTTTTTTTTTGGCTTTTTGGTTTCAGCAATCTTGTCTCTGTGAAATGTGTGGGTAGACATAACCAACCCTCAGTCCCAGCTAGGGTGAGAAAACTGAGAAAGGGAGAAGGGGAGAGAAGAGAGAGGCAGAAGCTACCTTTGCAGAAGAAGGTCAGAGAGAGCGGGTAGGGTGGGTGGGAGGGAGGGAAGGAGGAGTGGAGATCCCCTTGCCTCAGTGGAAGGGAGGGAGAGGTTGGGGGTAGGTGGAGCTTGTCTCTTAAAGGGACAGGGTACCCAAGTGACAGACCAGGCCAGATGATTACATCGGCTATGACATTGAAGGACATGTTTTTCCTCCTCTAGCAATCATAACTCCTATAACTCCTCAGGGAGGAATGGAGCCTTATAAGCACATCTTCACTCCATGGTGGGTTGCCAATCAAGTCATAACTGCTATGAATTTAAAAGCATGTCATGTTCAAAAGATAGACTTCCACAACACCTTATCCTCTGTTTTGAAAAAAGTTTTTATTTTAAAACCTTATTTTTTATTTTATATGTATGGGTGTTTTGTGATCATGTATGTCTGTGTACGATGAGCATGCAGTACCTGGTGGAAGCCATAAAATTGTGCAGATCCCCTGGGACTGGACTAATACATGGTCGCAAGCCGCCATGTGGATATTGAGACTTGAACTTGGGTCTTTTGGATAAGCAGTTGGTATGTTTCACTGTAAACCATCTTTCCAGCTACTCTGTGTCTTATACTTTTTAAAATTTGCTCTTTCATGATGTTCCTAAGCCTTGGAGAGGGTGATATAGATGTCCCATTTAGGGCAGAGCATCCAGCGGTCACTTATTCTTAGCAGTTTGATCGGTTAGGAGCTTTTGCAGTAACCGTTCCCATTGTGAAAAGAAACTTATGTGACCAGAGCAGACTGCAGCACTAGTCTATGGCCATAAACAGTTGTTTAGAAGATGATATGGCACATACATCGTGTCCATTTGGCAATGCAACAGTAGTACTTAAGAATTTGCTTTCAAAACTAGAAAATATATCAGTTCATAAAGTCACTAAATCAATCTCAAAGGGGATGTCTCCTGAATCCTTTACTACATTAATTTTGGCATATGTAAAATATGCTTCAGATTCAGTCAGATCATGAACTACTTAAAACAAAAAGCATGGTGTCTTTTTGTTTGTTTGTTTTTGTTTCTTTGAGACAGGGTTTCCCTGTAGCTTTATAGCCTGTCCTGGAACTAGCTCTTGTAGACCAGGCTGGTCTTGAACTCACAGAGATTTACTTGCCTCTGCCTCCCGAGTGCTGGGATTAAAGGTGTGCGTCATCACGGCCCGGCGCACTTTTTTTTTTTTTAAAGGGTACCAGAAGGTACTAACATGTGTGACTCTGCTCTAGAAACCAGGAATAATTGTGCTAGCAGAAAATATGACTTTCAGTGTGTTAAACCATCTCTGCCTCTTCCAAAAAAAAAATTGATGATATTGGAAAGAATTCCCATCTCACATTTTCCCTTTGTAACTACTAGTCTAGTTTGCCTCCTATTCCTTCTGTTGTCTGTTAAACCTTTAGACCAAAGACAGTAGCTGATAAAAGATGAAGAAAATTTGAGGGATTAAAATTTCATTCTTTTATAGAGAGTCATAAAATAAAGTTAATGCTTTAAAAAAAGGTAAAGTCTTTAAAGATACAGAGTAAAGTAATAGAGTAAAAATAAGCCACGTAAAAATGAAAAATTCACAGAGAGTCTGGATTCTGTATATTATTGTGTTTTCTTTAAATTTTTTGACTGTCAAAGAGCTCTAAGTACAGAGAGACTTTTCATTGTATGTGCTGCTAAGCAAATCTACCATGCATATTATAAAGGAACCTTGACTTCAAAAGTTGGGTCTAAGGATATGATGCTTTGAAAAAGAGGTTCTTTGTTTGTTTTCACAAAAGATGAGACCCCGTGGATTGCTTCTAGACCATTATGTTTTGAAAGCCCACGCCCTCCTGAAAGGTTGCCTAAACACCCTCAAAAAATTACTTCACCCAACTGCTGACTGAGATGAACCTAGCACACAGGATACACCACAAAAGACTGATTAACAGCGCCCCCATTCAGGACAAGGCAGTTTGGAGACAAAAAAACTGCGCTCATATTCCCAAATATTGTTTATAAATGTTCTTTTACACTTAAAGGGGGATATGATATAGATATGATTAATTTGCATTGGTGTGGATCTTGCTTTATTAATATAAATTTAAGGTCAATCTTGTTATATGTATATTTCTGCTCTTGATTAAGGTATTGTGACTGTGTAGTTCCTTAAAAAATTATAATTAGGAAATATAAGTTGTTAATGGATAATTATCGATAATAGTCAAGCTTGTTTGTAGTCATGTTAGTTAGATTTCTAGATATATAGAGATATATTTCAGTTAGATAGGTATTCTATTTCAAAGACTACTAAATATGGAATTTAAAATATTTTAATAACTTAGGGTTTTTCATGACAATGAGACATGTCTGCTCCTGGCAGGACCAAGCTACTTCCTGAGGAAGATGGGCATCGAAGAGGCTCCTTATGGAGTTGGTTAACCATTTGGGCAAGAAACTGCCCTTGCCTGAACTGTTGCATAAACTGGACATAAAAAACCCGCAGAGAGATGATGCTGATTATTTACAGTTTATAGTTTTAGCGTATCAGAATCCACCCATGTCATGTCAGCATTTTATTCCTTCAATATTTTTCTACATTTATATTATATTAGGACCTTTTTCTTTAAGATAGTTGTTTTAAATATAATATATTTTGATCACATTCTTTTTTCTTTTTAGATATCTTAGTGATTACATTTCATATTTCTTTTCAGAGTTCTTTTTTGTTGTACTACGTTTTTGTTTTTTTTTTTTTGTTTTTTTTTTTTTTGAGAGAGTCTTACTCTGTAGCTGTTATATAACTTTTCCTGGGGTAAATTGAATAATAGGGTACCAACAACGTACCAGAAAAATAATACCACAAAAATGTAGCACGGTGAAGAGTTTATTGGGAATATTTACAGGACTGCAGTTGATTCAAAGGCAGCTGCAGCACAAAAAGTCCCCGCCCTAGTGTGAGTGCTGTCTCATGGAAGCTCATCCCTGGGCCTCTCTGTGCAATGTGGACACAGCTTGACAACTCCTCTTCTCTTCTCCCCAGCAATTGCTGTTGCTTGTATAACCTTGAGGAGGAGTCTTATGAATCTTGTAAGTTTTAGCTATTTCCTGAGAGTTTGAATTGTCTGATTCCTGATACTGAGTCTTATACATTCTTCCTTTTTTTTTTCTTCTTGAGACAGAGTCTCACCACATTGGGCTGACTGCCCAGGAACTCACTATATAGACCAAACTGGCCTCATACTCAACAGAGTTTGAGTTTCCTGGCTTCTGTTTTCTAAGTGTTGGGATAAAGGCATGTACCACTACTTCTTGATTTTTAAGAGCTCCTTCCATGATGCATTGTTTCAGTTTGGAGGAAATTGCTGCATAGTAGTACCCAGGGGTGGCCCATAGTTCCCTAGCCCAAATTGACCTGGAACTTGGAACCACCCTCTGTTATCAGCCTTTTAAGTGCTTTTTTTATTTTTAAAGGCATTAACTAGTCATCTTGAGAGTCGTCCTATGAAAAAGTATTATCCCCCCTTCTATCAGCAATTCACTAGGAACATCAGTTTTCTTTCAGGTTGATAAAGGTGCTGGAAAATGGTATTAGCAATAATTTTTGCACATCCTTTTTAAATATTTCTCTTTAGGCATACAAGTATGCTCTTTCTAATCTTACAGCAAACCTGTTTCTTACACTCACATGGCTAAGCTAAAATGCAATTGAAACTGAGGATAACTGGATGATCAGTTCCACAGGCTTCTCAACCTAGTTTAGAAGACAGGGAATGAACATTTTTAATATTATTATAACATTATAGGAGAAATCCTATATTTCTCAAGTTAGTTTGGTTGTAGACATCATTATTTTTCAAAACTTATTCAGAGATCAGTCATCTCTGAGTGGATCCCAGAAATGCTGCCTGAGTCAATATATACTAGCGATTGCAGTCTTCTAAATAACAGTGTTTGGGAGGGAGAACTTGATTTTTTTAGTTATGAGTTTCACCATGGCATCTTCAAACATCTGTGTCAGTCTTTCGAACTAGCTTTTCTAACGGCTTTTCCATTGGTAGTGTTTTTAAAGGCTATAGTTGCTTGTTAGCGTTTCTAGTTGAACCAATCTTCTATTCTTGTTCATAAGGAACTTCCTAGTAAGTTGTTTTTGCTTCTTTGTTTTTTGAGACAGGATGTACTCCAGGCAGGCCCGGAACTTCCTATGTTTTCCTGGATGACCTTGAACTGCTGGTCCTCCTGCTTCCACTGCAGTTAGCTGAAGTTGCAGGTAAGTGCTACCACGCCCACTTTATGTGGTCTTGGAGGCTGAACTCATAGATCTGTGCATGCTATGCAGGCGTTCTGAACTACATCTGAAGTCCTTGCTTTTTTATTTTTATTTTTGAGACAAGATTTTGCTATTTAGTCCAGTCTAACCTCAAATCTCCATTTTGCCATCATACTTCAAATGCTTGGATTACAGGTATGTACTATGTCTAGCACTTCCCAGAATTTTTAATACTAAAACGAAAAAGATTTATTTATTTTTATTTTATGTGCATGAGTGTTTGCCTGTTTGCCTGTGTGTGCATGTACTATATGTGTGTAGTATCTGCAGAGGATAGAAGATGGCGTCAGCCCCTGTGGAACTGGAGTTATACCATGTGGGTACAGGGAAGGTGCTGGAAGGGTTTGGGAACCAGACCTGGGTTCTGTACAAGATTAGTAAGTGCTTTTAGTTGCTGATCCATCTCTCCTAAAACAATTTTTAATCCAAATTGGTGTTTTACTCTGCCCTCTCTGTTCTAAGATTATGTCAATCATAAACTCTTAGTGTTTAGAGATCCTTGAGAAGATCTAGTTCATCATTTTTCTTTAAATTTTTTGCAGGTTAATAAAATGACAGCTGGGCTGGAAAGAGATGTCTCAGCCATTAAAGGCTCGGCTCACAACCAAAGATATAAGAAAGAGACAGCCATTTAGTAATTTGCATTTGAGTTTGAACCTTGGTTATACCTTTTTTATTAGCACTGTAATTTTAGAAGAGTTACTTCATTTTTTCTTTCTTTCTTTCTTTTCTTTTTCTTCCTTTTTTTTTTTTTTCGTGAGATAGAGTTTTTCTGTGTACCTCTTGGCTGTCCTGGATCTCGCTTTGTAGACCAGACTGACCTCGAACTCGCAGCAATCTGTCTGCCTCTACCTCCCAAGTGCTGGGATGCTATTTCATTCTTTAAACATTTCTTTGTCTAAAATAGTATCTTGAAGAGTAGCTATATGAATCAAATAAGAGGGCCAGTAAGATGGCTTAGCAGGGAAACTCTGACCACTAAGCTTGGAGCCTGATTCGCTCCCCAGGACTTGCATGGTGGAGGGAGAGAACTGACTCCCAAAGGTTGTGCTCTCTCCTCCACATGGGTACTGCAGTGCGTATGTACACAGCAGATACACAGAATGTAATATAATTGTTGTAAGCAGGCCAGAAAGATGGATCAGTGGGCAAAGGTGACTACCACCAAGCCTAACAGCCTGAGTTTGACCCCTGGGGCCGGTAGCCTGGAAGAGAACCGACTCCTGCGTTCATCTGTGTGCCTGCGCTTGCCCCCATCACCCAGAGCAGTAAGGACATACATGTAGTTTAGAGAAAGTTGAACAAGAAGCAGCAGAGAGGCTGTTGGAATTTGGGGGTTGGTTTAAAAAACTTTTAAGCCAGTTATGTTAGCATAAGCCTTTAATCCCAGTATTTAGGAGAAAGGTCTCCCTGCATTCAAGGCTGACTTAGTTTCACATGCTGAGTTTTAGGCTAGCCAAGATTACATGGAAAGACCCTATCTCAAAAAGAAAAAAAATTTTTATTAGAATTTTTTTTTAAAAAAAATAACAATCCAAATTCCCACTCCCTCCCCTCCTCCCATTCCCTCCACACAGCCTCCCACTCCACTCCCCTCTAATCCTCAGAGATGGTAAGGCACTTTGCTTTGTGGAAGATCCAAGGTCCTCCCTACTACATCTAGGCTGAGCAAGGTATACAAAGAAAAATGTTTTTAACGGAAAAAAAAAGACTTAACTAAGAAAATTCATGTTTTGTCAAGCATGTTGAAGGTTCTCAGTCTTAATTATCCTCCCCCTTTTCCCTAATGAGATGCTCTCGATTTTATAATGTGAATGAATTATGAAATGGATGGAAAGGAGGGACTGTCCTAAGTAGTTTTATGCTGGCATCAGCTACACTTTTAAAGTGATGTTGTCATGACAACTGCAGGTTGTATGGGAGTTAAAATCACTTTTCTTCCAGCTTTCCAGCTGACATAAGAAGCACAGCCTAGACCTGACTGGGTAAACACCGTCCTATTTATTAGCTCACCTATTATTAATGCTAAACGAGCTCTGATGCTGACTTCTGTTGTTTCTGAAACTTTACTGTTACTGTTTAAAACCTGATAGGTCTTCAAAGAGACTTAAATCACCTTACAGCTTGCGGGAAGTATCTTTCCTAAAGTGGTCTTAGCCATTAGTTTGTTCAAACTAGGGTGCATATAAGGTAATGCACCCTAGAATACTTGTTTGGTGTTTGTGTGCTTATGGGTAGTACTTTTCAAATGTAACCTGAGCATGGACAGTCATTTAAAACAGTGATTATAGTAAAAATCTATAGGAAAGCTTGAGTTTCACAACATATTACACCCTTAGCTGAAAAAGTATGGTTACTGGACATTGTGGTGTACACCTGCAACCCCTGCGTCTGAGAGACTGAGACAGGAGGATCTTGAGGTTGAGGCCAGCCTGGGCTACATGTGGAGTTGGAGTCAGAAGCCTAGGCCACAAAGAGAAACCTTGTCTCTCTATAAATATATATAATATATAGTGTATATTATATATGTGTGTATGTGTATATATTGTGTATGTATGTGTATATATATATATATTTCCTAGTTATCAAAGAGGCCCAGGCAAGAGGATTGCTAAGTTTTATTTTATTTTTATTTTTTTGAGACAGGGTTTTTCTTTGTAGCCCTGGCTGTCCTGCAACTCACTCTGTGGACCAGGTTCGCCTCAATTTTACAGAGATCCACTGCCTCTGTCTCTGTTGTTGTGGTCGTAGACAAATTATTTAAGCTATCTGTAAAGTGTTGTGAGACTGCGGGTTGGAGAAATAGCCCGATGGTAAGAACACTTGTGCTTGGATCCCCAGTACCTATGTACAAAGTAAGGCATGACTGTGTTGTGTATGCCTGTAACCCCAGCATGGGGGTTTTGTTTTATAGCCAAGGCTGGCCTTGAACTCATAGTGAGCCTGCTGGGATTTTGATGGGGAGTACATTTATCAATTTTAGTCATATAATCATTTTAACAAATACTTATATAGTTTATGGATTTACATAAAACAAAGTCATAGAGAAATAAAATAAATAGGTTTCAATGAAAGTATAAGTTTTAGAGCAGAAAGGGTAATTAATACAAATAATACGTAATGGGAGTGAGTATGGCGGCACGTGTGTGTAATTTCAGTGTTCGGAGGCTGGGCTAGGAGTATTACCAACCTCTGTGACATGAAGGGCACTAGGTCAGCTAGCAAGGACTGCACAGGAAGAACCTATCTCAAACAAAACAACCTTACCTCTGCAAACAAAACAAAACAAAAACAAAAGGAGGTTCTTAGGGTTGACCCAGGCCAACCTGGGTTTCATAAGACCCAGTTTCAAAACAAAAAGACTCTATTATAGAGATTGAGTTGGTTTCTTAGAGCAGTGATTCTCACCTCTGGGTTGTGACCCCTTTGTGTGGGGGTCAAGGCAGCCCTTTCACAGGGGTCACATATCAGGTATCCTGCATAGCAGATATTTACAATAAGATTCATAACAGTAGCAAAATTACAGTTCTGAATCAGCAACAAAAATAATTTTATAGTTGGGAATCACCACAGCATGAGAAACTTTATTAAAGGGTTGCAGCATTAGGAAGGTTGAGAACCACCGCCTCAGAGTAATATAAATTAAAAAAATTTAAAGGTCTCAGTATTTAGTTCAGGCTAGCCCCAAATTTATGATTCTTTTGCTTCAGCCTCTGGTTTGCTGGGATTATAGGTGTGTATTACCACACTACCTAAGGCATTCCTTTTTAGGTGAGCTTTTCTAAGATTTTATTTTCTTTCTCTCTTGTATTTAAACTGGGGGTTGAATGTGGTGCACATGTTGGGCAGGCTCTCCACCATTTTCTTAAAATTTTTAAATACAAAAGTCTGTATCATTGTGAATGATGATAGGTTATTTACTAAATTGTGTAATTTTAAGCTGTAATCGCTATAATCCCCCACCCCCAGGATTCTCTGTGTAGCTCTGACTGTCTTGGAACTTGTTCTGTCAACCAGACTAGCCTCAAAGTCTGAGATCCTTCTGCCTCTGCCTCCTGAGGGCTGAGATTAAAGGTGTGCACCACGACTGCCTGGCAAGTTTTGCAATTACTTTTATGCCTAAAATAATTTGTCTTGTCATTGGATGACTTTGTCACTTAGCTCTGTCTACTTAGATAAAGTCAAAATATGGGTTGTTGGCTTTGAGTGAGAGAAACACTGGATTTTACTCTGGATTTTTGTGTAAGTATTGAGTTGTAATAGTTCAGGAGGAGTTTTTTTTAACGTTTAAAAAACATTTTAGTGTGTGTGTGTGTGTGTGTGTGTGTGTGTGTGTGTGCATGTGTCAGAGGGTAGCTTTCAGAACCCATTCTCTCTGCCGTGTGAGTTCTAGGGATTACATGCAGATCATTTTAGCAGCCCTTTACATGCTGTTGTGGGGCAGGGGCTTCAGTTTCTACTGTAGTTGAGTTTGAAATTGGTAATCTTCTGTAGTAAATGGAATTGTGCATAAATGCAGATGAAGAACTGACTCGGGTAAAATATAGATCATTGCTGTTTTTATTTGACACATTGAGAAAGGAAAAGAACTCAGGGAATTTTGAAGTTAGGTTTTATTTATGAAATCTGAACAGAGTAATTTATGCATATTTAGAAAGAGCAAGCGTTCCGACTAAAATATGATTTCTACAGGGATTGCCTGCATACACTCTGCAGTTCTTCGTATTCAGCAGTTGTGGTCTTGCTGCTGAGATTAAGGAAGATGTTCTTTCATGTGGAAATGGTCATTTATTTTTTTAAGAAATAGCTTTGTTCTAATAGAACTCTGAATTCTCATTCATTATTCATTAAATAATCACTTTAAACTCTTCACAGAAGGCAAGTACTGTTAAGGCTTATTGTGTTTAAAACAATACAAAGATATATGCATCATATATTTATGATACAGTTTGTAATCTTTTCTTGTTTGTTTGTTTATTTTTTGAGGCAGGGTTTCCTTGTGTAGCCTTGGCTGGCTGGAACTCTCTCTGTGGAGCAGGCTGGCCTGGAACTCACAGAGATCTACTTGCCTTTGCATCCTGAGTGCTAGGATTAAAGGTGTGTGCCACCATCGCCTGGCTACCATTGTAACCTTAAATTTGTGCACTTTTTTCCCTTCTGTGAGGAGCACAAAATATGTAACTGAAAGTCATCAAAATGATTTTGTTTATGTTTGTTCCTTTAGTTTCCAGAGGTTTTAGTGGGTTCTTTATAGGCTAAATTGGTCTTTGTTTATTACCATGGTCTTATCTTTATCCCATCATTTCAAAAAATATTTCTCAGGTTTTGTAGTGAATTGTAAATCTCCTTGGAGAACACAATCTATGTATAAATTGGAGACTTTACCTAGCCTGGAATGGTACAATGCTTGCTTCAGCATTACTGAGTTAATGTATAGTTGGTACAAAGTTTCCCTTTTTAATTATTAACTTGTTTAGTGAGAGTGAATGATTGTGGTAATTAAAAAGTATTAGATAAAACGTGAGGTCTATAGACACGCCATTCTTCAGTGTGATATATAACTTTCATTAATTTTTAATCTTAGATCTGGAACGTTAGACTGCCACTCTTCTCGTGTGTGTGTGTGTCTAATTTATTTATTTATTTATTTTCTACACAGGGTTTCTCTGTGTAGCTCTGACTGTCCTGGAACTCGCCCCGTAGACCACACTGGCCTCAAACTCACGATATCCGCCTGCCTCTGCCTCCCGAGATATCGGCCTGCCTCTGCCTCCCGAGATATCTGCCTGCCTCTGCCTCCCGAGTGTTGGCATTAAAGGTTTGCATCAACTCTCCCTGGCAATATTTTCTTTTCTTTGCTTTTTAGAGACAGGGTCTCATGTAGCCAACCTGTCCTCAAACTTGGCATATAGTCAAGGATGACCTTATCTTTCTAATCCTCCTGCTTCCCAAGGGCTGGTGTTACAGATATGTGCCACCATGCCTTAGATACTTTTTTTTCTCCCAACAGGATTTCTCTGTGTAACAGCCCTGTAATTCACTATGTAAACCAGGCTGGCCCTGAACTCACAGAGATCCACCTGTCTCTCCTCTCAAGTGCTGGGGATTAAGGGTGTGTGCCACCATGCCTGGTTCAAGTTCTTTTTTCTTTTTTAAAGGAGACACACATGAAAAGAATAGAGGCTTTAGGCTTTGAATCTTTGAGTATACTAGATAAGTGTTACTGTGATAAATGAATATTTTAATATCAAGATAGTTGTAATTATTTAAAAATATAGTGTTATTAACTATTAATATTTATATTCAACATTGTAGTAAGTACTTTATGTACATTAATTTACAAAAGTGATCCTTAGATTTTACTTAATCTATTTTTATTTTTTGTGCATAAGTGTTTTGCCTGCAGCATGTATGTGTACCATGTGTGTTCAGTGCCCATAAGGGCCAGAAGAGAGTGGTAGATCCCCTGGATCTACTCTTTGTCATGAGCCACCATATGGGTGCTGGAAGTTGGGCCCAGGTCCTCTTCAAGACCAACAGGTGCCTTTACCTGCCGAGCCATCTCTCTGGCCCCCACTGTCTTGTTCAGGCTTTGGAAAAGTTACACAAAAGGAGGGCTATTATTATACCAACTTTACAGACTAGCGGGGTCAAAGGACTGAAACTCAAGATTTCTGCTGTTGGCATCATTTACTTGACAAGTTTTGACTTCATGAAAATAGTGTTACGTCTTTCTCTCCTTTCCTCTTCAAACTTTCTGTCTTGCAGGGCAGTTTTGTTAGGTAGGTTTCCAGAGTTCAAGTTTATTTCTCAAGTCGTGTTTTATGGCTTTATGACTTTGGGAAAGCCTTAGGTACTATATCCCACCCTTTTTATCATCATATTTTTGCATAGCTGTGTGGTTTAATGAGTCAAGTTGCTTGTCAGGGATTGTTAAAAAGTAATTCTCAATCTCTTATCACTTAGTTCACCGAACCCAAGAAACTTTATATCAATTGTTTATATTATCTATTTTTTTCATTTTGTTTTGTTTTAAAGACATGGTCTGACTGTGTATAACTCAGGCTAGCCTTAAACTCACTAGGTAGCCAGCACAGGCCTCAAACTGGCTTTGAATGTCCTTCAGTAAGAGGGAGGGATACCACTTGTTTGTCCTGGCCTCCTGGCTAGCTTAGCCCAAAATAACCACACAGAAACTGTATTAATTAAAACACTGCTTGGCCATTAGCTCTAACTTCTTATTGGCTAACTCTTACATATTAGTTTAACCCATCTCCATTAATCTGTGTATCACCATGTGGCAGTGGCTTACTGGAGATTCTAAACGGTGTCCATCTTAGGCAGAGGATCCATGGCTTCTCTCTGACTCTGCTTCCTTCCTCCCAGCATTCAGTTCTGTTTTCCACACCTACCTAAGTTCTGCCCAATAGGCCTTTCCATAAAAAGGCCAAGGCAGTTTCTTTATTCATTAACCAGTGAAAGCAGCACATAAACAAAAGGACCTCCTACACCAGCCTCTGTTTGCTGGAATTACAGGTGTAAGTCTCCATGCCTAGTTTGTTATGTTTCTCTTAAAAGTCTAATTAACTTTTGTTTTAGCTTCTTACTTAGAGGGAAATATTTTAAGATTATATCTTTGAAATCCTGAGGTATTATTGTATCTTTTTCTTAACATTGGAATCCTTCCTTTTTACTTAGTTCCGTTGTCCTTCTTCAGCCCTCTTTATTAAAACCAAATATTAAAAATATCAATTTTTGCCACCTAATTGTTTACAGTGTTTTGTTTTGTTTCCAGAAACCACTAGGATCATTTGAAAAAAATGATAAGTGGTAATTGTAGGCAGAGTTTCTTTGGGTCTCAGCAGCCACAATCATTCAAAGACTTGTTATTAATTATAAATGTTCAGCTGATAGCTCAGGCTGGTTACTAGCTAACTCTTACATTTAAATTAACCCATAGCTCTTATCTTCCCTCTGCTATGTGGAGGTACCTTCTTTCAACACAGCATGTTCATCTTGCTTCTCTGTGCCTGCTCGCATACTCCTGAGACTCCACTTCCTTCTTCTCAGCATCCTCTATGTCTTGCTATCCTGCCTATACCTCCTGCCTAGCTACTGGCCAGTCAACTCTTTTATTAAACCAATCAGCAGGCACCTTGTCAAAGACACATCTTCACAGTGTACAAAAAGATTATTCTATAACATAATTGGCAATCAATGAGTGATATCCTCCTCCATTTTCACTGAGAGCCATTACTAGTCCTATCGTCATGAAGAGTATACAGTTTTTGCTCAGAATGGGAGCTGATAAGAGATGAGGAAGTGGTAAATGCCTTGACTGAAGAAGCAGATGTGATGAAATGTGTCCTTGCTGCAGAAGGAAAGTGACAAGTATCATACAGGCTCTGGTCTCCCCGAAAAGTGTTTTCTTCTTTTATTTAATTGCCTCCAAAACAATCTAAAATAATCTGTAATCTGTAAGTAATCATATTAGCTCAAAACCAGTTTTCTGGATCTTAGGATGTAGTAACTGGTGAGAAAAATAAAATTCCTCTCCCATGGACCCTCACCTTTAGTGGAGGGCTCAGGAAACCACAGAGTCTCACATGAAAATTGAGGGCTGGAGAAGGAGGTCAGAAGTAAATAGGTGTGGGAGTAAGGGTCTCTGGACGGTGTTTAGACCTTTTAGATGGAGTTAGACCGTCATGTACTGTGGCGGTAAGCCATGTACACTCTGAGGAGGCATTCTGCTGCCTTCTCAGATGGACAAAATTCTATTGTCTACTCTGGCTCAGGCTGGCCTGCAGCTCTGGAGTTTACTCTGGAGTATAGGGTGGCGCTTCTACTTCAGCCACTTGAGATGGATGTCATTTTCCCCTGAAAATTACTAGAAGCCAGATAAGAGTAAAAACCCATCGCAGAGCTGGGGATGTAGAAGAGTTGGTAGAGTGCCTGGCGCTTTCGCTACCACCTCATGACCAAATATGGTGTCCAAAGCCTGCAGTTGCCAGACCCAGCCTCTTGAATGAAGGCAGGAGGATCAGAAGTTCATCGTCCTCAGTTGTATAAGGAGATGGAGGTAAGCTTGGGTTAGACTCTGTCTCAAATAAGAGTGAGTAAGCAAATAAATTCCTATAAGAGGATTGAGGACAGTGAACCACGTGTGCGCCAGGCCTCTCTATCTTTGCCTCACAATCTTCACTGAACATTTAGGCACAGTAAGCCAGCACCTGCGTCGGGAGAGGAGCACTGGCAATGGTCCCGTCTTAGTTTGGGTTTCTTTTGCTGTGACCAAACATCATAACCAAAAAGCAAATTGTGGAGGACAGAGTTTATTTGGCTTACTCTTTCATATTATTTCTTCACTGAAGGAAGTCAGGACAGGAAACAAACAGGGCAGGAACCCGGAGGCAGGAGCTGATGCGGAGGCATGGAGAGGTGCTGCTTACTGGCTTGCTTCCCCTGCCTTGTTCAGCTTTCTTTCTTATAGAATCCAGGACCACCAGTCCAAAGATGGAACCACACACAATGGACTGGACCCTCCCCATCAATCACTAATTAAGAAAGTGCCCTATAGTTGGATCTTATCAAGCCATTTTCTTAACTGAGGCTCCCTTCTTTCACATAACTCTATTAGTGTATCAGCTTGACATATGACTAGCCAGAACATATCCTGTTAGAGGATGAGGGTAGGACAGCCACCCTCAAAAGGCGGGCACCCTGAGGAGGAACAGTGGAGAATGGAGGCAGTCTAGTCTTTGAGTTCTGGAAGGTTGAAGCCCCCGCCACCCCCCATACTCTGGCGCTCCCTGTACTTCCTGAGAAGGACTGAGGACAGGCAGAATGAGAGAAGGTCCTGTCATTCACTTCAGCCCTCACCTACTGTTAGATGTCTCATTCCTAAAGGAGGATTGGTGAGGAAGAGCGGGGCAGAGAGAGCACCTTGGCTGTAGAGAAGAATGCTTGGTGCTGGAGAATGAAGAACTTTCCTGCAAATCAAAAGCCTGGTGCCTGTGCTTAAAACAGAACACTGCCGTAACATTTGGTTTTGGTTTTGTTTTTGTCTTCAGTAAGCTTTAGTTTTGTAATAGTTTGGAGTTTATTGAAAAATTATAAAGATGGTATGAGGAGTCTTCTTCTGCCCTATACCCATGTTTCTGTACTATTATAGTAGTAACATGTGTATATATTTGATATATATATATATTTATTATATAAATTACTTTGGAATTGTGGAAATAAGTTTTTGCTTATAAGCTACCAAGTCTATGCTATGTTGATATAATAGCCGTAACTGACAAACACTAGGATTATAAAGTATATGGACCACAAGACAGTGGTGCAATCTCTTCAAAATACTGAAAGAAAATTAAAAACTATCATCCTATAATCAATAAGAAAGTCTCAATTTTCTTTGAAACTAACAATGATGAAGAAATTGCCAGAAGATCTGATCTATTAAAAAATATTATTTGTGTTGTATGGTTGTGAGTTCTAGGACAGTGAGAGCTACATAGTAAGACCCTGTCTTAAAAAACAAAGCAAAATAAAAACAAAATAGTTGGGGCAAAATCATCCCATTAGAGGAAGAGAATAGGTCAAACAACTGTCTGTTCAATCCTTGGCAGGCTTCCTCATAGCCATTAGCAAGACTGACAAGTTCTTTTACCCCTGTCTGCTGTAGGATGTCCACTGTAGGGAGTCCATTAAGAGCTCCAGAAACTTTTCACTGACCAGAGTAAGTTCAGAAGTTGGCTGTTAAGTCTCTACTAAACCTCCTGATACACATTAAGAGCAAAGTTAATGAGGGAAATTATCTGCTGTCATGATTAATATAAATCTTGTTTTTAAGGTAAAATGTGATTGAAAAGTTGGCTGGTTGCAGAAGAATAAAGTGAGAGAAATGATATTCTGTATATCTAGAGATATTGACATATTGTTTGATTTTTAAGCCAAAACAAAATATACTGAATAGGCTAAAAAATGGAAACTACCTAGCTGCTGGTGGTGGTGCATGCCTTTAGTTCCAACACTTGGGAGACAGGCAGATCTCTGAGTTTAAAGTCAGCCTGGTCTACAGAGCAAGTTCCAGGACAGCCAGGGCTACACAGAGAAAACCTGTCTCAAAAATCCACCCCCCCAAAGGAAAAAAAAATTGGAAGCTGGTGGATTGCTTATTTTTTATTATTAAGAGTAGTTGACTATATAAAGCAGAAGTACATATACATATTTTAAGTTTGAATGTGTCACATGCCAGTGATCTCTAACTTATGATAATCCAACCTAGGGGTTTTTGCCTTTATGATGGCATAAAGATGATAAGCATTCAATAGAAATTGCACTTGAATTTGACCTTTCCATGAGCTAACAGTATGTGCACTCAACCATGTGATTATGAGTGTAAACAGCTGTCTCCACAGTACATGGTGTTGCTAAGCTAGGTTGTTCAGTAAGCTTAGTATGCTGAATACATTTTTATGTGTAATGGTAAGTTATCTCTTATCTGAGGCCATGCGGTTTTCCCTGATTCTCAAAACTGCTTTTTTCACTGATTCTGATATAATCCAAACATGACATTTGGTTCAGCTCTTAGATATCTTTTATTTAAAACAATTTTCTCATATTTTTATTACATGCTGACCTAAAAAATTATTTACTTATATTTTTATTTTTTTTTTTTTGTGTGTGTGTGTGTGTGTGTGTGTGTAAGTCAGAAGATAACATGTTGGAGTCTGTTCTGTGGTCTTACCATGTGGGTCCCAAGAATCAAACTCGGGTTGTCAGGCTCAATGGCAAGCACCTATACCTTGTGGTTCTTAACCTTCCTAATGCTGAGACCCTTTAATACAATTCCTCATCTTGTGGTGACTCCTAAACTATAAAACTATTCTCTTTGTTATTCCATAACTGTAATTTTCTACTGTTATGATTATAATATAAATATTTTTGGATATAGAGTTTGCCAAAGGGGTTGAGAAGTGTTGCTCCCAGTCATCTTTCTGGCCCTTGCCTCTTTTTTATTAAAGGAACTAGGCCAGTTGCTTGTAGAACAGTCTCTGTGTGCTGGTAACATGTTCTTTTATTCCTTATATTTCCAATAAAGTGAATTGATGAAGTTAGCTTTTATTTTTATTCTGGGAACCTTTATTATTTTGAGAGGGGTCTCACTATGTTACTCAGGTTGGCTGTGGACTCCTGGGATCCTGCATCAGGCTCTCAAGCAGCTATGTCTATTGGTATGTGTGCTATCCTGCTCAGCTCTTTTACCTGTCTGTCTGAGACAGAGTCTCTCTGTGTAGCCCTAGCTGTACTCCAACTCAACATACAGATCAGGCTGGCTTTGAACTTAATAGAGATCTCCCCGCTAGGATTAAATGCGGTGCTACCATTTTAGCTTTGTTTTTATTTTATTTTTGGTTTTTCTAGACAGGGTTTCTAAGTGTAGCCCTGGCTGTCCTGAAACTAGCTCTTGTAGACCAGACTGGCCTCGACTCAGAGATCCACCTGCTTCTGCCTCCCAAGTGCTGGAATTAAAGGCATGCACTGCCACTGTTGGCTTTTGTTTTTGTTTTAAATAAGCCCACAAACTCAAGTCAGTTTTAGGTCTTGAATAAACATTTAAGTAAGTTTATGGGCCATGTTGCACCTTTCCTATTAGACAGTTCATAGGCAACTTTTCAACTGGGATTGTTAACTGTTTTATAGGTATTAAATAACCTGAAGTTTACTTTTTAAGCATATAATAATTCTTCTGTCTAGGAAATTTTCTTTTTTTATTATTATTTTTCCTTTCTTATTAACAATTGAGCTCGAATGTCAAGAAGTCTGTGGTCCTCTAGCTTCCAAAGCCCTAGCATAAATACCTGCAGGAATAATATTTGTGTGAGATTGCCCCAACTGAAGTGACAAAGTACTATGAACTAGGGTGACTTAAACAAGAGATATAATATTTTACAGCTCTGGGAACCAGAAGTCTAAGATAGGTGTTGATACATCGATGATGATACAAGATTTGTTTCAGTATTAGGTGGTTTATTGTTTTCCTTATTTATATGTGAGATCAGAGGACAGCTTTCAGATATCAGTTCTCCCCTTTCACCATGTGTGTTCCTTGGGCCAAACTTAAGTCATTAACTTGGTGACAAATGCCTTTACTTGCTGAGCCATCTTACTGGCCCAAGTTTTTATTTATTTTGAAACAGGGTCTCACACTGTATCCTAGTGGCCTAGAACTTATCATGGTGCACGAACTGCATTTGAACTTGTGGATGTCCTTCTGCCCAGGCTTTTAAGTCCTGAGATTATAGATGTGAGCCATCATGCCTGTATTTTCAATGTATTTTTGACTTACTTTATCTTCAGATTAGGCAATTCATCAAGACACATCCTCATTGTAAATCAAGAAGCATTTCCATCATTGTAGTGGCATTTCATTTGTATTTTAATAAATAAAGCTTGCCAGAATGTCAGAGAGTACAACAGCCATCCTGGTCAGCCTTACAGATCAGGCAGTGGTGACACACACCTTTAATCCCAGTAGCCACACTAGTTTGCTATAGAAACAGGATGATAGTGGTAGTAGTTAATCCCAACACTAGGGAGAAATATAAGACAGAAGAATACAGCTCCCAGGCTCAGTCTCATTCTGAAATTCCTGGAGACAAGATTGCCATTTTGGACTGAGGTAGAGGTAAGAGCCAGTGGCTGGCTGTTTTGCTTTTTTGACCTTTTGGTTGAACCCCAATTATCTGTCTCTGGGTTTTTTTTTTTATTCGTGCTACATGTCATTCTAAACAGTATAAGAGTTAAAGAGAATCCAGGTGCAGTGGTACATGCCTATAATCTCAGCTCTTGGGAGGCAGACACATGCAGATTTCTGTGAGTTTAAGGCCAGCCTGTCTACATGTCAAGCTGTAGGCCATCCAGGGCTGCATAAAACAAAATGAAACAAAAACCAAGCAAGCTAAACAAAAAGGAGAATTCAAGAGAGAAGGAAAGAAACACATTAATAACTATTATAATTTGACACAACAGTGGTAGCATAAACCTTTAAGCCCAGCACTCAAGAGGCAGAGGCAGGAGGATCTCTGTGAGTTTGAAGCCAGCCTGGTCTACAGAGTGAGTTCCAGGACAAACTCCACAGCTACATAGAGAAACCCTGTCTCAAAAAACCAAAAACCAACCAACCAAACAAGAAATAAAAAAAACACTAAAAAAACAAACCCACAAAACAAACAAAAACCTGCTATAATTCTTTACTTTGTAAATGACATGATTATACCCATTAAAAATCTCATAGGACCTATGTAAATCAATTTTGTATGTTAATTTAGCAGTTTGTATACAAAAACATAATATAGTTCTCTATAGTAGCGATGAACACTTTGTAAATTAGTTCAGTTTACACTGTCATTGAAATACCAAATGCTAGGCTGGAGAGGTGGCTCAGCGGTTAAGAGCACTGGCTGTTTTTCTAGAGGACATGAGTCCAATTTCTAGCCCCCACATGACAGGTCACAACTGTCTGTAACTCCAGTTCCAGGGAATCTGATATCTTCACACTAACACATAAATTAAAGTTAAATAAATTATTAAAAAATACCAAATGCCTATAAATAAATCTAAAATATGCTTTCAACACTGAACCGTATAATGCATTGCAAGTAAATTTCAAAAATAATCTATAAAAGGTAACCTAGTTAGTGATGGATTAGAAAAGTCAGTATTGTTAAAATGGAGTTATCTTTAGTGTTCTGTAGAAGCTGTGAGATTTTATTAACATCTAAGTAGACTTTGTTTGGAGAAACAGACAAGCTACTTCTGTAAATTTTTGAAATGTAAAGGACTAGCAAAAACTCAAACCACTTAAAAGGACAGTGTTTAGAGAACTTTTTTTTTTTTATGAAACCAGTATTTTTTTTTATGCCATTGTAAATAGGACTGTGTGCTCTTGGCCAAAGAATAGACATAGATCACAAACATTGCTCAGTCCAGCCCAATGGGAGAAATATAATGTCATGTGGGTTTGGGTGTGGGAAGCAGTGAGCTTGCACTTCCATCTACTCCACATACAGAAAGTCCTGCAATAAAATGTAAACACCAAAGCTATCAAATTTCTATAATTTTATCTTGCTGCATGTCACAAGTTACCCAAGACTTAGTGGGTTAAAGACTTATTTGTTTATTACTTGATAGGTGTTATGTGAAGAATTCAGGAGGTGTTTTTCTAGCTAAGGATCTCTTTTTTTATTGCTTTGTTGTTACTGTTTTGTTTTTCTTTTCTTTTTTTTTAAATATTTATTTATTTATTATGTGTACAGTATCTGTCTGTGTGTATGCCTGAATGCCTGACACCAGGCCTCACTACAGATGGTTGTGAGCCACCATGTGGTTGCTGGGAATTGAACTCAGGGCCTTTGGAAGAGCAGGCAATGCTCTTAACCACTGAGCCATCTCTCCAACCCCTAGCTAAGGATCTCTTTCAGGGTGCAGTCAAGTTCTCTGAATGCAGGACGGTGTTGGAGAATTTCTCTAAGATGACTCGAGTCCCATAGCTGTTGGCAGACTGCCTTGGCACATACAAACTTAGCAGAACACGGTTCTTTACTTCTTGAATCTGTTGGTAGGCCTGCCTGGAAGACAGCTTTGGATCCAAGAATGAGAACTGGGAGGAAGATAGAATGCTCTTTACAAATTCTGTTGCCTAGGCTAGGCTTAAACTCCAAGGGACAATGGAGGCTATAGTAGTCTAGCATGTGTGGGTCAAGGATCTCAACTCCAGTTTTCATGCTTGCGTGGTAAGTACTTCACCTACTGAGAGTCTCCCATCCCCGCTCTGATTTTTTAAAAGTGATTGCTTTTATTTTTCACGGCCAAGGTTTTTGTTTATTTGTTCTCTCAGAAATCCCCACGTCACAGCAGATCAAGTCACTAAATCTCCACTCACTGGTGGTAATACCAGCGTTGGCCTTTGCCCCTGGTCCTCATTGTGCTCTTTTGTTCCTTCTGCTTTTGTTCCTTCTATTTTCTGGAAGTCTTTTTTGTCTCATAAAGGCCATGTTGTCTTGCATCTGTGTTTAGTCTCCTTCTATGCATAGTATAAAGAATCATGGGTCATGCTGGAGCCTTTCATCTTGCCACCACCAAGTGGTTGAATCCGGATACAAAGATGATATCTGGTGTGGTTTTGTGTATTTTGGCTAGCTTTTTCCAAATTTCTGGTTTTGATACTGTTGCCTTCCCAAGGTGAAGAACAGGACATCAGTGTTCAGTTATTTCCCCTGAAGCAGGAGGTGAATCAGGAACTTCCTGTTCTATTACTGTGTTGTTCATGATGGTGGCAGTCTCTGAACTGCCAAGGAGGAGAAACAAAGTGGGTGATTACTTCTAGCTATAAAGTTTTCTTGTCTGTATCCCAGAGGTTGTCTTATCTTCACTTGATTCTAGGAATTTAAAATTTTCTTATCTGATTTCCTTAATGATCTACTATTTTATTTATTTATTGATTTGGTTCTACTTTGTAGCCTTGACCCATTTGGAAGTCACAAAATCCACTTGCTTTTGCCTCCTGAGTGTTGGCACTAAAGGCATGTGTCACCACAACTAGCCTCCACTGATCTTTGAAAAGGGTTGTTTTGCTATTGATATCTAGTTTTATTTTACCATGATCTGAAAAGATGCAGGGGATTATTTCAACTGTTCTATATTTATAAGAGGTTTCTTCATAGCTCGTTGTGTGATCAGTTCTTGAGATGGTTCCATGCCCACTGAGAAGAATATCTATTCCCGTCTGCTGAGTGTAATGTTCTATACATATCTATTAAATCTAGTTGATCCATGGTGTAATTTAGCTTTAGTATTGCTTTGCTGATTTTGTGTTGGAAGATGGCTCTAGATGTGACTGGAGTGCTGAAGTTCCCAGTCTTTCTTGTAAGGACCTGTGTGGTCTTTTATGCCGTTCAGTATTTATTAAATTTGGGCCCTCAAGATTTGATGTATAAGTTTTATAATATGTATACCTTCCTAGTGAATTTTTCCATTTATTAATATGTAGAGGCATTCTTTAACTCTTTTGACTAGTTATGGATTGAAGTCTGTTTGATCAGATACAGGAATTGCTATCCCAGCTTGTCTATGGCTTCCATTTCTTGTCACTGTGATTTCTAACCATTGATTCTCAGTTTCACTGCTTCTCTCTTTGTTAAGTGAGTTTCTTTGAGACAACAAATCTCTGAATCTTATTTAATAATCCAGTTGGTTTTGCCTGCCTTTTCATTGGTGCCTTAAGGTTCTTTATAGTGGAGGTTATAAGTGAGAAGGATTTTCTGGAGAGAAGGGTTCTGTTGTTTGCTGTTCTGGTTGGCTAGTTTATTGGTAGTTCTTTTCTTCCTCTCCTGGTAGGTAGATGTTTGCTATGTTGGTCATGAGTGATTCATTTCCAGTTCTTCCATGGCAGTTCTTCTGTTGTTTTTATGAAATACTTTTTTTTTTGTGTTCTTGTGTATGAAACTTTATTCTTCTGTGTAAGGTATTCCCTTAAGTTTCTAGAACCAGGTGTGGTGGCGCACACCCTTAATCCCAGAACTGGGGAGGCACAGGCAAGCAGATCTCTGAGAGTTCAAGACCAGTCTAACCTACATTGTGAATTCCAGGCCAGCTAGGGCTAGATAGTTGAAAATTTTTTGCAGTTCTGGGATTGTCATGAATTGCTTGTATTAGAATGACTTTATTTTTCGTTTTTGGTCTTTTGAGTCAGGGTTTGTCTGTAGCTTTAGAGGCTCTCCTGGAACTAGCTCTTGTAGACCAGGCTGGCCTATATCTCTCAGAGATCTGCCTGCCTCTGCCTCCCGAGTGTTCGGATTAAAGGTGTGCGCCACCACCACCCGGTTTAAAATGACTTTGCTTATCCATTAATTTTAAAAGATTTTTTTTCTGATCATAGCAATCTTGATTGACAATTATTTTCTTTTAGGGTTTGGAATATATATCATCCCATACTTCCTTGGTCTTTAGAGTTGCTGATGACAGAGCTAAGTCTTCTGATAGTCTGTCTCTATGATAGTCTCATAGGTTTGTCCTTTACTACTGTCTGTCTCTATGTTAGTAGGTTCTGTCTTTTCCTATTGTTGGCATTGTTTCTTTGTTTTGTATTTTTGATATCTGTTCTGTGCTGTATCATAGAGAGTCTCTTCTAGTCAGGTCTGTTTGGAGTTATAATTGCTTCCTATATATGACTGTCTTTTTCTATCTCTAGGTTTGGAAAATTCACTGTTGCTTTAATTATATTGAATAGACTATGTGCCCAGCTCCTTCTAGTCCATGGATTCTTAGGTTCAATCTTCTGAATATATAGATTTCTTAGAAGACTTTGGTCTTGTTTATTCCTTTTTTTTCTTTTTATATGTCTCTGGATCTTGACCTTGTCTACCATTTCTGAGATCTGTTTTTCTGCTGGTTTTATCTGTTGGTGATACTTTCTGCTGTGCTTTTCATCTGATTAGTTGATTCTTTCATTACCATAATTCTGTTAAGATATTTAAATAATAATGGGATACTAATTGAACTAATGTTGACTTATGCCTAAAAGTTAGAAAATCGTAAGACATACTTAAGAATTACTAGAATAGGAAAGAGAATTTGACTGTTTGGCAATTAAAATTTAGAAAGGTCTGCAAAGAAGCAGTGTAGGTGGAGTAAACTGAAAAAGAATAAACACAAATTGCCACTGATACTTTAAGAAGTGTTTAGCATCCTTAACCATGAGGCAAATACAAAACTATTTGGGGATTCCATTCCACCCCAGCCAGTGGCTCTCATCAAGAAAACAAATGCTGGTGGGGATATGATAAGGAAGAAGCCTTATGTGTTGTTAGTGGGTGTGTAAACCCATGTGGACACTATGGAAATAAGTGTGACGGTGTCTCAGAAAGATAAAATTACAACCCCCCCCACCACACACACACAGACACACACACAGACACACACACACACACACACACACACACACTCCACTCCTGAATATCTGCCACAAAGACTCTATGTCCTGGGGCTAGAGTTGTACTCAGCTGATAGAGTGCCTAGCATGCATAAAACCCTGGGATCAATATCTAGTACTATATAAACCAGGCATTTGCCTGTAATCCTAGCACTCTGTGGGTGGAGGAGTAAGGGCTAGAAGCTCAATCATCCTTGCCTACATAGCCAAGTTTGGGGCCAGGCTGAGTTGCATGAGTCACAGTTTTATCAACAGACTTTCCTATCCCACAATAGAGATGCTTGCACATCCATGTTTATTGGTGCTCTTTTTACAACAACAAAGAAATGGAATCAGCTTTAGTGTCCCAAGATTCTTTTGTATTGCTGGGAGTTGAACAAAAGACCTTAGCATCCTAAGCAATCTATCCCGATCCATAGTCTTAGCTGTAGCCTGGATTTCCACCAATAGATGAATGGATAATGAAAATGTGTTATATACACACTGTGGAATTTTATTCAGGTATAAACAAAAGTGGAAACAGGAAATTTGTAAGAAAATGGGTAGTCCTGGCAATATTACGTTGAAGGAGGTGACCCAGTCTCAGATAAATAAATACTTTCATTCTCTCTTATATACAGATCCTATTTTCTAATAGTTTATATATATGCACACATATACACACATATATAGATATACATATATGTATCTGTGTGTAAGTGTGGGGAATGGTCAGAAATCTAGAAGGACACCTAATAGATTGGGGGAAAAAGGTTTTAAAGGAGAGGAATGATCAGGGTAGTAAAACGCATGTGATATAAAAGTAGATGGGGACTACAGGGGCAGAAGAGACTATGGGGAGATGGGGAGAGTGTGCGTGCGTCAGAATAAAATATGAGCATGCCATAGAGAAATGCATTACTCTGTGTGCTAATTAAAGATGAACACGAGTTCTGGAAGAGGGTGCACATTATTTGCTTTATTAGCTCTAACTCTGATGAATTTGGTGGTAGGTAAGTCCATAAAAATATATCTGATGGTAAAAATATAAAATTTAGTGTGTAGCTCCACAGCTTCCATTCCAAATGGCTGCTGTAACTCTATAGAAGTTCGTTGAGTTTTATAGTCTTTGGGTCTGCATAATTGCTATGTATGTTTTCTTTCTTTGCAGTTTTTTAATAATAAAATTTAAAATTAATAAATAAATACATAAAAAGAGCTGGGATGTAGCTCAGTTGGTAAAGCATTTGCCTAGCATGCATGAAGCCCTGGGTTCCAGTATAAAACTGAGAATACTATTATATATCTGCCAGCTGAGAATTGTTTCTCAGATAGATAAGCTTAATGTTATTATGGATGTTAAGACGATAGAAATAAAATAGTAGAATGAACCCAATGTGGCTGTCACCTGGCTTTAGCACTTGACAGTTTCAGAGCAGGAGGGTTTGAATTTATCCCTGCCTCATTCCAAAACTGATGCTTCAGTTCCCTCTACATTGTTTGTCCATTGATATTATTGTGTAATCTTATAATTGCTTGGTGTTTGGGGGAGTAGACATGAAAAACCTTCATAATGGCTATGGCACATTGTAATTGTGAGATTTTCTGGTTATTTATGTGGTAGAGAAAGTAGTTTCTTTTAATCACATGGGGTTTGTAAGAAGCATTTTTTTTTAGTTGTAGTGTGGCAGAGACAAAACCTGCTGCTGCAGTTCATCCTGTTTTGTAAATCACAGACACTTCCATCAGACTCTGACCACTCTACAGATAAAGACAGCAGTGTGTTAGTCTTTCTTACTGGTGGCCTCCTGCAGATTGAGAAACTGTGTAATTATTAACTGTGGTAATGGATATGTACTTGCTGGTTTCCCCTGGTATCTTAATGAGCTTTAACCCTCTGAGTACAGCTAAAACATAGCCTAGAGTCATTGAAATATCATTTACTGGGGACAGTTTGTGTGTCAGTTTGTACACATGCCAGTCCTCACCACTGTCCACCCGGCTCACGTGCTTGTCATTTCTATAACTTAGACTGTTTGGTAGCATCATCCTTTGGTATAATCTTAACATTTGTGTTTTTGTGTGTTTGTGTGTGTGGACACATGCCATGGCATGTGGAGTCCAAAGGACAACTTTTGGAAGTTGGTTCCTTTTTTCCATTGTGAGGTCCAAAGATTGAATTTGGGCCATCATCAGGCTGCTCAGTAAGTGCTTTCATCTCCCGAGCCACCTCACTGGCCGTTTTATAATTACTCAGTTTTAAATAATCAAGGCCGTGTTCTAGCTAATTCTTAAAAAGTGAAAGTCCCACACTTAGGGTATTTGTTGAGACAAATAAATAAAGATATAGTGAAATAATTGTAATATACAAATAGCCATGTGTTTTATATAATTTTGATTCATCCCAGACCTTTCTGGATCTGGAAGGTTTCTCTGAGGTATCAAAACTGTTTGTTTTACCCCTGTGTGTACCACCATCTGTCCCTGCTTTGAAGGGAAGGAGGGCTTTGGATTTTGATTCTTCTGTGATTCCGTCAAATGTAGTAATGCTACAGATATGATTAGGTCTGATGCTGAGGAAGGGTTAGTTCAATGCAAGCTCATAAAACATGATTGGGTATGTGGCAGTGAAATGAACAGGCTTGGATGCAGTTCTGTGCAGTCATGTAAAATAACAAGACAGCTCAAGAAAGAACAGAAAGGAAAAGAAAATTTAGATCAGTGGAAGAACTGGTTGGGAAAGAGCCGTGTTCTGAAACTCAGGGACAGAGTGTCTCACGGTTTAGTACTGTGAGTACTCATTTGGCAATTTGAACTTTGCTATTGTCTTATGATGATCTTAATACAGATAGGAAGTGAGAGTCAGATTTCAAGATACTGAGAAAATGCTAAGTGAGGACACAGAACATGGGAATGTTTTACATGCTTTCTGTAAAACATCTTGGAGACAGCCTACAGTCAGCCTGGCCCTTGGGTAAGCCAACTAAGACAGCTTGCTGGGCCCTGTGTTGGTTTGGGGAGTGGAGATGGTTCTGGGCTGTACTTCACTTTTTTTGAACATTATTAAACTTTGTAATTAATCATATTCCTAAGAGCCTATGAAAAATGCAGTTAATTAATAGGCAGCTCCATCCTCATTGTGCTGACCTACACTGTCCTTTCTGTTGACATCCTGCTTTTAATTCTGTATGATCTCTCTTTGATGATCATTGCTTTATCTTTGCAATGATACTATAAGCCCCTTAAACTCCCTTATTGTTGATTTTCCAGTGCCTAGGATAGTGCCTGGCAAGTAATTTTGATTATTAAATAAATTAATATTTGCCTGTCTTTTAAGCCCCAAAGCAGTTGTAATTTGTGGCCTGACAGAAGAAGAAAGTAGAGTGTTTGAGGAAAGGGGTGATCAACAGTTTCAAATGGCAAGGGGAGTATTGAAACTGACCTTTGATCTGTCTACTGGAAGGTTCTCCACACTGAGGGCATTGGAGCAAAATTGTAATAGGAGACAGATTTAAGTGGAAAATGATTTAAGGAAAAACGAGGACAAAGGAGCAACATAGAAATTTTCTCTTTCCTTTAGAAGACTCAAGGTTAAAGGGAAGAAACACTGGAGAAGACTGCCCACAGGTCCACCAGCAGGGAGTTTATTAGCAATGGTCTTGCTTTATGCCTTGATTTGCTGTGAGTATTTCCTCTTCCTCTAGCATTTCGAAGGGTTTTGCAGTACTATTTGGGGCCTCCTTGTGGTGAATCTAATTAATAGCATATAACTTAAAAAAAACCCTAATATACCAGTTATTGCACATGAAGGTTATTTTATGAAGGTTAAATGAAGGTGGGCTGTGTGATTGATACATGAATACTTAGTTCTTTGCTTTCCAGTGAATTGTAATGTGACACCCAAAATCGCTATACCTTTCTCTTCACAGTACTTCACTATTACAAGCTGTAAGTTATCTGAAAATTTTAGTCTATTTAGCTCCTAATTATTTTCTTAAACACATTTGTTTAAAAAAAAGATTCATTGTGTGTGTGTGTGTGTGTGTGTGTGTGTGTGTGTGTGTATACACCAGAAGTAACTCTGGAAGTAGAGTTAGCTTGTGGTGAGCCACCTGATGTGGATGCTGGGAACTAAACTTGGGTCCCCTGAAAAAGTAATATGCACTCTTAACCACTGCACCATCTTTCCAGATCCTTAACTGATAAACTTCAATGGCTGCTGCCATTGTTCTCAACTTTCGTATTAAGTATTAGCAATAGGACTGTTGTTCTCTATTCTTGGAACATTGTATTCTGTCTGAAGGCTGTGAAAGAATGCCTGAATGACCAAATAAAAAAGAACTGGCATTATGAAAATAGTACATATTAGTCATATATCATAAAAAATTAAACACCGAAGTATTTAAAACAATCATTTATAATCTTAGTCCCTCATGATCTTTTTGAGAGAGAGTCTAACTTTGTAGCCCCAGGCTGTCCTTAAACTTAGGAGGGCCCTGATGCTTTTGTCTCCAAAGTACTAGGATATAAATGTGTAATACACAGACACACTCATATACAAACACACACACACACACCCAAGTCTTCTTGATTCTTTTTTTAAAAAATATTTTTTAAAGGTTTTTTGAGACAGGGTTTCCTCTGTACAACAGTCCTGGTTGTCCTGAAACTGTCTTTGTAGACCAGGCTGGCCTTGAACTCACAGGCTCTGCCTCCCTGGTGCTGGGATTAAAAATTTGGTTTGTGCTACTATGCCTGGCTAAGTTATATATCTTTCCTCCTTCCTCTTCCTCCTTCTGCTTCTTCTCCTCCTTCTTTCCTTTTCTCTTCCTTCCTCCTTCCCCATCCTTCCCCAATTCCCCTCCCTTCTCCTTTCCCTTCCCTTCCTTTCTTTCTTGTTTTTTTTTTTCCTTTTTCTTTTTCTAGACAGGGTTTCTTTATATAGCCCAGACTGTCCCGGAACTTACTCTATAGACCAGGTTGACCTCAGACTCAGAGATCCACCTGCCTCTTCCTCCCAAGTGCTGGGATTAAAAGCATGTGCCACCACTGCCCAGCTAAGTTATATATTCTAAATGCTATTTTTTCCATTAAAATTTATGTGCTCAGAAGATGCATTTATATTGACTTGGCTCTCTTAGATTCAGTGAGAAACTCTGTCTCAAAAAAAAAAAAAACCTAAAGAGTAAAGGGGTTAGTAGAGAATACTCAATGTCTTTTCTGGCCTCTTCATGTGCTTCTACACACACACACACACACACACACACACACACACACACCCCTGTGTGTGTGTATTTATGAGAGCTCAGCAATAATGTCAGGAAACTAGGAGAGAATATAGACTCCATGGAATTATATTGGTAAATGTGAGAGAAATCAGTAATATGATCACCTGCTGTATGTGAGGACTGGGTAAGAGATATAAAAGTTATTTGAAAAGGGGTTGTACAGGCAGGAACAGGATTGCTAGGACCCACTTGGGGATTAATGGCAGTGAATTTCAAACAAGACCACTGTTTAGGTAATCATCTCCACCCCACCCCTAGTTTGTAGTCAGAGTACAAGAGTACATGACGTCAAAAGTACCTCATTCCTAAAACCTTCTCTGCCTTTGCCTCCATATGGTTGCACTAATCAATGCTTTTCAGTGAGTAATAGGAATATATCTGTTTAATTAAAGTCAGTTATGAGCAAGTGATAAATTGAAGTGTTTCTTGACCAATCAATAGGGTGTTTGCTCAGATTTCCTTACATCAAGTACCATAGTTTGTAGAAAAAAAGTGGTTGTCTTTTGTTTGTTTGCTTTGTTGGTTGTTGTTTTTAGTTTTTCGAGATAGAGTTTCTCTATGTAACAGTCCTGGTTGTCCTGGAACTTGCTTTGTAGACCATACTTGCCTTGAATTTACAGAGATCCTCCTGCCTCTGCCTCCCAAGTGCTGGGATTAAAGGCGTGCGCCACAACCGTCCGGATAGTGAAAAAAGGTTTTAAATGATGATGAGTTTCTTTTTATGTATTACATAGTTATTACCATCAATTTGAATTTGTCTGTATTATAGAAAAGATGAAGCTGGGCATAGTGATGCACACTTTTAAACCCAGAAGGTTAGAATTCAAGGACGTCCTTGGATGTATAACGAGTTCAGGACCAGCCTAGACTACATGACGCATGATGGCACATGCTTTTGATCCTGGCACTCGGGAGGCAGAAGCAGGCAGATCTCTGTGAGTTTGAGGCCAGCCTGGTCTACAGACTGAGTTCCAGGACAGCCAAGGCTACACAGAAACCCTATCTCGAAAAACAAACAAATGAACAAAAACAAAACAACAAACTAACTTGTTTTTTTGCCTTTCAGTTTGTGCCTTCTGTTGATTATGAGATTGAGTTCAGAGGAGGTTCAAAACTTAACTGAGAGAGTTTATTGAGTTAAGAAGACAGATATTTAAGGATAATATGATACAATTAATAAATAACTGCCCTTTAAAGCTAAGTTGTTATTTAATTGTAACAGGATTTGACAACACAAGAAATGCAGATTCTAAAAATGTACTTGTTTGATGCTTAGCTTTGTATCTCTATCTTACACTTAAATTTTAATATTAGATTTATTAGTTATTATTATTACTTGTGTGTGTGAGTGAGTGTGTGGTATGTATGTGTGAATGTAAGTCTAGGTGTGCCATGGTAGAGGTCAGAGGACAACTTTGGGAGTCACTTCTCCCTTTCCAGCATGGTTTCCGAGATTGAACTCAGGTTGTCAGGCTTGCATAGTAAGTGCCTTACACTGAGCCAGCTTATTGGCCTTTCTCTCAGTCTTTAACTGAAGACTGTAAATGGAAGTTTCTGTCCTGCCTGGTCCCACTGACATTCAGTCCCAAAGAAACACAGGGGCTTATGTTAATTATAAAGTATTTGGCCTATTAGCTCAGGCTTATTATTAACTAATGCTTACAACTGAAATTAACCTATAATTCTTGTCCATGTTTAGCCACGTGGCTTAGTATCTCTCAATAAGACATCTCATCTTGTTTCCTCTGCATCCAGGTGGTGACTGCATCTCTGCCTTTCCTCTTCCCAGAATTCTCCTAGTCTGATTGTCCTGCTTATACTTCCTTCCTAGCTACTGGCTAATCAGCATTTTATTAAACTAATATGAGTGACAAATCTTTACAGTGTACAAGAGCATTATCCCACAACAGAAGACTTTCTTTTGATTTTATTTTCTTGTTTTAAAGATAGAGTTGCTTTGTGTAACCCTTCGGCTGTCTTAGAAGTTGCTCTGTAGACAAGGCTGGCCTTGAACTCACAGAGATCTGCCTCCCTCTGCTTCCCAAGTGCTGAGATTAAAGCTGTGTGCCACCACCAACTTTCTGATTTTTCTATAATTTCTTATTTATTGATTTTATAATTATATTAGCATACCAAACTAAATGGCATGTTTTTGAATTAATAGTTTGTTTTCATCATATTAGGTAGACGACTACTAAGAAATTAATTCTGAAATTTTTATTTTTATCAGAAACTATGAGTCGATCCCAAGTTCACATTTTTTGGGGTGCTCCAGTTGCTCCACTGAAAATGACAATAACACAAGGAACAACTTCCACTGCCAATGCCTGGGAACAAATCCAGCTTTTGTATAAACAGCAGTCTTTACATCTGAAGGCTGAAAACCAGGAGCTTGAAAATCTGAAAGACTACCAAATCCCAGAAACTGCAGCTCTTCCAGATGTTCTTAGTGGTCACCTTTTAACCACTCATGTGACTAGGTCTGTGCAGATGGAAGATGGCTTCATCTGTTCTGCTTCTGAAACTCAGAGTATGAAGTCGCAGAAGGCTCACCCCTCAGGCCGGAGTGATATGCCTGATGTGCAGATATGTGAGTTTAAGGACAGAGGTCAGCATTTACCTGAAGAAGAAAAATATCAAAAGCTTCAGTGTGATGCTAAGAAGATTATAGATGAGCAGTCCAGAAACCAGTCAGATCCCTGTGCTGAGGACTTTCAAGCAGATGTGTTTGCTTTAGATCATAAGTGCACAGCTGGATTGGATTTGGATTGTACTGAACAGATTGACACAGGGCTGGGCGCTGTGAGAACAAAGCCTGTGCCAACTGAACATGAAGGGCAGGGTCAGGAGGTATTTTCCTCTGACATGAAGTGTGATTCAGAGTCTGAGGGGGCAGCTGGGAAGGCCTCAGACCAGAAAATATCTACCGACACTGAGTTTCTCAGTATAATGTCCTCCAGCCAGCGTGCTTTTCTAGCTCATAGGAATAATGCAGGGCAAGACTGTCTAAATAAAGGGACAGTAAACATGGAGATGGAACCTACAGGATGTCCAGAAGGAAGGCGAGCTGAAGATAATCTTGTTAAGCCCAGAGAAGATTCTGAAGAAGGATCTGAAAGTGAGCAAAGCCAGGCATATTCCCTGGAACTTTTTAGTCCTGTTTGTCCCAAATCAGAAAGCAGTCACGTTCACAGAAACCCTGGAAAAAGTCTTGAAGATAATAGAAGCTCACAAAATCTTTGTAGTAATGAAGAAAACCTGCCAGCAAAGGAGGTGTGCCTTGAGTTGTGTAGCTCAGGGATGCTGTGCTCTCAACTAACTGCCTTCTGCCAAAGTGCTGCAACAAGAAGCCGGTCCTCTAAAGATATTTCCCACCTTTCTAAAGTTATTTCCCACCATTCCAAAGCTCTTTCAGAAGTCCATCAAGTGTCCAAGAAGCCAAGGATGGATTCTAATACAAGAGAGTCAGCCAAAACAGTGCCCTGGAGGAGCATGTCTGAATTTAAGGCCATTAAAAAAATATCATTAATAAAAAATTGTGACTCTAAAAGTCAGAAGTATAATTGCTTAGTCATGGTGCTAACCCCATGTCATGTGAAGGAAATAAACGTAAAATCTGGACCACATTCTGGCTCTAAGGTGCCATTAGCAACAATTGTAGTAATCGATCAATCAGAAATGAAGAGGAGAGTTGTTCTGTGGAGGACTGCAGCATTTTGGGCACTTACAGTGTTTCCTGGGGACATAATTTTACTTACAGGTAAGGCCATTAAGTATAGTGGCAGCTTGCTTTGTAAAGCTGTGGTTTTTGTTTCTTGTCTCTCAGGGTTCTTTCCTTGCCATCTGCCTATACTGGGTGTGACTGACCCTTTGTAGTGTGTTGCTCTCCTTACTGCTTTCTGGGGCTGTAGTTCCCTTCTTTGGTCTGTGCTGCCTTCCCCTTCACTTTCTCCTCTAAGAAGCCTTCCCGGGTTGTTTCTCATAACCATCCATCATGTGATAGTTGAAATTCTATCATGGGGCTTCTTTTGCTATTTTATTTCTTTGTTTGTTTCGAGACAGGATTTCTCTGTAACCCTGGCTGTCCTGAACCAGACTGACCTCAAACTCAGTAATCTGACCTGCCTCTCTGCCTTTAGAGCACTGGGCTTAGAAGCATGTACCACCACCACCAGGCTTCTTTTTGCCGTTTTATGGTTGTGTTTATGTGTCTTATTAACTCCTTTGCTTTATTAGCAGTATTTTTATGAAAGGACAGTGTTTCTGCCACATCACTCCAGTAATGATGTATCCATTAAACTCTTACTGAAGGAACAGACACAGGTGTTGATTAAAGCCAGTTACATCACAGATGGGTTTTAGACACAGAATAGATAATGTATTGAAAGATAAAAAAAGAACTGAAAAAAGATGTGGGCCAAACCCACCATACAGTAGCTCTTTAATGAGACAAGAGTCAATATTTAGTCCAGCTGTAAGCCCAACCAGCCAAATAACGAGGAAAGGAGTTCGTAGCATTATTTTCTGACAAAATTCCGTATTAACTTTGAGCTTTCTAAGGAAAAATAGTTGTATCCTTTTGCTTGCCTTGCCGTTTGTCATTCTCATGCTTTTCCTTCTTTACCAAATGAAATACTTCTCTCCTCTTGATATTCTGGGCATTGGTGTTAGCTCGGCTTCCAGAAGACTAATGACTGTGATGTTGGATACTTCTCAGTGCAGGGCAGTGCTTTTGTGGGACTTGTCACCATATGGCTAAAGGACAGATGGCCTGGTCTTGTGGTCCAGTGCAATAGTGTTGAATTCAGGTCTCCTCCAACTTTATCCACAGTGGCACCTTTTGAACCTGAATAAACCAATTCTGTTTTTGATGACAGCCCAATAGAAGAGTGTAGCATTTTCTTTGCTTGCCATGTGTATAGCTTGCTGGCACAAATTCTCAGTAGTGTGTATATATTCTATATTATCTAGGCTTGACTGTTCATGTGTTGTGGTTCCACCCAATAAGTTCTTCATATCCATGGTTTAGTGGTGTTGGGACTTGATTTCCTTTGGGTAGAAGAGGGGACATGCTTCAGTGTGTCACTGATGCTGGGAGTCTGACATTTTGTTGTGAAATCACTCCTACTGCTGCGCACTGGGAGAAAGTTTGGGGAGTGGGATGGGAAAGTTGAGCTCAGCTGAGGGCAGTGTGAATTCGTTTTCCTCCTCTGTCTTGGACCAGGTGACTCCTGACTTGTTCATGCCTTATAGGCAAGGGTCTAGGTTCAGAGTTTAAGTTTGCTGTTTTATCATTTTCTGCCGTAAGAACTCTAGTTGCCTGGTGTGTAAGATGTGTACATAATGTTTTAATATGACTAGTTACTACTGTGTGCTTGATAAGTGAACTACAGTCTAAAGGAGTTCATGATGTGACGGGATTTTGTTGTGTTTTATTTTTAGATGTCACTGTTTATGAGGATCAATGGGTTGGTGAGACAGTACTCCAATCAACATTTACCAGCCAGTTAGTAAATCTTGGAAGTTATTCACATGTCCGACCTGAAAAATGTAAGACATATTTTGAATATCCTGAATTTAGTATGCTTTTAATTCATGAATTTTTGACTTTAGGATGGTACAAAACTGGTATGAACATACTTTGGGTTTGATCTTTTCTGGACTAGTGATGCTACCAGAGGCAGAAAGCCAAGGGTCACAGTCAGCCATCTGATTGTAAGGTGAACTGCTGAGACTTCACATTGTGCTGTGTTGCTATGTGGGGACAGATGGTAGACTAAGTATATCTAATACATTTTGGATATATCTTTGATATATGGTGGGGTCATTGGAATGTTACCTCATTACAAATCCACTGGAAGTCTGCAAACAAATATTTTAGGAAAGATTCGAGTAAAACTGGCTTTTATGTTTTCTAAACATTTTCATTTGTAAGATGAAATTGGAGCTAATTTTTATTTTTTGCATTACTAAGATTGAACATGGATGCTAAACCTGTGCTCTACCTTTAGCCTTTAAGAAGATGATTATGGTAGGGGTAAGAAGGGGCCCCAGCCTCAGGTGGCAGCTGTGTGCCTAGAAGAGAGAGAGAGAAAAAAAGATGAACTTGTATATTATTGACCACATAAAGTATTGGAGCTAGTGTTTCATTTCCATTTTAGGGAGTCTACAAAGTGGTGGTTTTTAGCATTTAATGAGTTATCTGTGAGATATTGTCTACAGAAAAATGTATATAGACAAAAGAAAAAAAAGAAAACATTTTTCTCAATCATTCTACAGACTTTTGAAGCTTACCTGTATAATATCTGACCCTCTGAGTCTTTGAGATAATTAAAAATCCTCTGGGACTCATAGTCTGTCATTGCTTAGAAAAACTGGCTTCCTTCCTGGAGACCTTCGCATGCATCAGTAGTTACTCCCTCTTAGTGCTGAGTGGGGTTCTGCTACGTTCATACACTGCTGTTTGCTTAGTCACTTGTTGAAGAATGTTTGAGTTATTTCCCGTGAGGGTTTTAAGAATTTTTGTGTGAACATAAATGTTCATTTCTGTGACTCAGTTTCTAGGGTGTAATTGCTGGATTGTATTCCTAAAGCATACCATAGTTTTATGAGAAATTACCAAACTATTTTCCATAGTGGCTATATTATTTTATAGTCCTTCCATGGACCAGGGTATAGCACACTGGTAAAGATCTTGTCTACTCTATGTAACACTTTGTGTTTGATTTCTAGCATCTCAAAATACATAAATAAATGAATAAATAAATAAGTCATGTGGGATATCTCATACTTGAAATCATATTTGGGAAGCTGATGTAAAATATTATAAAGTTGAGGCTAGCCTAGACAATGATGCTTATCAAAAAAGTAAATAAAATCAGAGACTCTGGGTTGATCCCCAACACTGCAAAATAAATAAAATAAAAAGAGCCACTTATTAGGAACATATTGCAACTTTATTGGCATATTAGAATATCTATAAGAAAAATTATATGTGTTGTTCTTTTGCACAGTGGGGTGACTACAGAAAGCAGTGCACACTGGAGCAAAGCTAGAATTAAGTACTTAAAATGTTTTTGCCATAAAGAAACAAGAAATGTATGTAGAGATAGGTTTGATTAACTGGATTTGAACATTTTATGATGTGTTCATACATTAAAGCATTACATGGCATCTCAATAACATGTATAATTTATGTGTTAATCAAAAAGAAATTGGTCTTGGTAAATAAAGAAAATCAAGGTGGGGATGCAGCACTGTGGTAGAGCACTGACCCAGCATGTCCCTCACCCTGGATTTGATCTCTGGCACCACAGAAAACTATAATATAATAAATCAGAGTCCACTGTTTTAAAGTAGATATGTCAGTTGCTAATTTCAAATTAAATGTTAAGGCAGAAATTATCAATTTGAAACAATCAAAAAAAGGCTTTTGGGGATTCTGGCTATATAAAGTTTTAGGGAAAGACAGTAGTTAAACTTGACTACATTAGAGATATAAAATTTAGACGCACCAGCTATTAGATACGAAATATTGAACCTCTGGTCCTTTTGTCTGCATCTTCCACCTATGTCACCATGTGCCATACAAGGTTTTAAATGGTTCTGGGGATTGAACCAGGGGCCTGGGAACTTCGGAGAAGCATCTGTCAGCACAACTATATTCCTAGCCTGCTAATGTCTAATTAAAAGAAGAAGAAAAAAGGTTTTCACAGCACTTTTACAGGATTAGGAGGAGATAAAGATGTCCATATGTGAAAGTATTAATCTTTTTTTTTTTTTCCGTGACTGGGTTTCTCTGTAGTTTTAAAGGTGTGCGCCGCCACCACCGTTTGGCTGAAAGTATTCATCTTACACTAGAGTTTCTATCCAGTGCAGTAAAGTCTCTTCATACACACTCTGATGCAACATGCCTGGAAATTTCCCAGGGAAGAAAAGATAAGACTAATTCAAATAGTAAAAGAATTCCATGTGGCAGCAGAATATAAAACTAATTTAAAAAAACCAGTCTATTTACACATGCTCTGATATAGCTGGAATGAAAGATAAATTTAATTCAAATAATAAAAGAATTTATGTTGTAGCAGGATCAACCAAGGACCAGGCATGGTGCGTAATCCTAGCACTTGTGAGTGAGAGGAAGAGAGTCAGGACTTCAAGATCATTTTCAGCTGTGTAGTAAGTTTGAGACCCACTTATACTATATAAGACAATATCTAAACAAACAAAAAGCCAACCAACAGAACAAAAATAAAACCCAAACTAAAATTAACAGACTTCATCTTACACACAATCAAATAACAACAACATAGAAGGAAAAATTATTGACAAGCAGAAAGACCCGAGTTTATATGCAGCAGCCACATGAAGAGTCTGGTGTAGAGAGTAAGAGATGGCTCATTGGTTAAGAGTGCACTGCTCTTGGGGCAGCCCTGAGTCTGGTTCCCAGCACCTCTGTCAGGCTGCTTACAGCCACCTGTAGCTCCAGCTCCAGTGGATCTCTTGCCTCTGGCCTCGCAGGTCCCTGTACTCAGGTGCGCATTCTCCTCCTCCCTGTATACACATACTTAAATACATGTCAAAAAATAAAAAGAGCTGGGTTTCATGGCATATTTCTGTAATCCCCAGACTGGGGAGATGGAGACAAGAAGAGTCACCGGGGCTTTCTGTCAAGCCAGTCTTGCTGGTCACTGAGCTCCAGGTTCACTGAGAAACCTTGTCTCAAAAATGAATGTGGAAGCCTTACGTGGTAGCGCACACCTTTAATTTAATCCCAGCACTTGGGAGGCAGAGACAGGCGGATCTCTGTGAGTTTGAGGCCAGCCTGGTCTATAGAGTAAGTTTTAGGACAACTAGGGCCTTACAGAGAAATCTTTGTCTCAGAAAAACCCCCAAAAACCTAATGTGGAGAGCAATACAAGACTGGTGTCGATCCCTGGCCTCTAAATGCACACACATACATGTTTATGTACTGCATACATACCAACATGTGTGGGTGCACGCCCTCTCTCTGTCTCTGTTTTGATCTCTGTCTCTCTCTCAGAAGCTGTGGAAGGAAAAATTTACATATTTTACAAAGAAATAAGAACACGAGTAAATGGAAAGACGACCCCATTCTTGTGTGTGATTCCACATTACAGTGTTAATCTCATTAAGTTAATATGTAAATTTAATCTAATTCAAATAAGTAAAAAACAACAGCAAAAATCTCAAGACAACAAGCTTTGTTATGGCAGATAAAATTTGATACAAGCATAAAACTTGACACTGGAGTTTGTGTGGAAAAACAAAGTTGCAAAAATTGTGGGAGAACACTCTAAAAGGAAAACTGTTTGTGGGGAGCCAGCATTACCAGACAACTTAACCTGCTCTGAAGCCTCTTTGATTTAAACAGTGGCATGTGATATATAAATAGGTAAATACACCAGTGGAACGAAACAGGAGGATCCATGTCAGGATGCATACATAGAGCAGTTTAGTACGCGGTGAAAGTCTGAATGCCTTTCTTGTGATGCTGGCTCGAATCCCAGGCTCTGTACCACATAGGTGAGTGCTTGTCCATTAAGCTGCATCCCCAACTCTTGTACCAAATCATGCCAAGGTGACTGGTAGCCATTTAGAAAAAGGTAACATTAGACATGTCATACAACAAACAGAAAGATAAATGCCTAACAATTAGTAATCCACATGTAAAAATAAAACTATATTTGCCAAAGGAGTCATGTTTGAATTCTTTAATATTGATATAGGAAAAGGTTTTCTTAGAATTGCGCAAAAAATTGTGACAAAAGACAAAACTGTTAAATTTGCCTACAGAGAAATAAAGCTTTTTATGACCCCAAATGCCACAAAGTCAAAAGTCAAGTGATAAACTTGAAGAAAATATTTTTACCTATACTTTAGGCAAAAGGCTAGTATATTTCTTTTTTCTTTTTTTTCTTTTTTCTTTTCTTTTTTTTTTTTTGTATAGCCATGGCTATCCTGAAACCTGATCTGTAGACCAGGCTATACTCAAACTCAGCGATCGCCTGCCTCAACCTCCCGAGTGCTGGGATTAAGGGCGAGTGCCACCCCCGCCCAGCCCATAGATTAATGTTTCTAATATAAAGAGCTTCTAAAGGGTGGGTGGGTGATAAAGGCCCCAAGTGGAAATGAGAAGATGGAGGAAAGAAGAAACAGTTCTCAAAAAAGTAACGTAAAAATGATCCCCAGACAATCATAACTTACCTATAGTTAGAGAAATCAGGTTAAAGTGGCATAAAGACACTTCTTCCCAGGAGCTGGAGTGAGGGCTCAGTAGTTAAGAGCACCTGCTGCTCTTCCAAAGGACCTGGGTTCAATTTCCAGCACCCACAGTGGTGGCTCACGATCATCTATAACTCCAGTTCCAGGGAGCGGACACCCTCTTCTGACCTCACTGGGCACCAGACACTCATGTGGTACACAGATTTACATGTAGGCACAACACCCATACACATAAAATAAAAGTTTAAAAAATGAATAAATGAATGAATATAAATGTTTAAAGTGATAACTTCTTTCCTCTTAGACTGACAGAATTAAACATATGACAGTACCTTCTGTTGGTGAGGTTATGGACACAAAGGGGTGTAGTTGAGTTTTTTTTTTCTTTTTTGGCTCTTTTTCTCTTAGCTCTTTGGGGGCCTGCCACCCAGGTCCCAAATAAATTGCACATGGAGTTTTATTCTTTCTTATCAATGCCTGGCCTTAGCTTGGCTTATTTCTTCCTAGCTTTTCTTAAACTTAGATTGTCCTGTCTATCTTTTGTCCCTGGGCTTTTACCTTTCTCTGTCTCTGTATATCTTTCCCTTTGCTTCTCCCATGTGTAGCTGGGTGGCTGGTCCCTGGCGTCCTCCTCCTCTTGTTCTTATTCCTCCTCCTTCTTCCCAGTTTCTCTTCCAATTTATACTCTCTGTCTGTCAGTTTTGCCTATCCTTTCTCCTCATTTACTACTGGCCATTCAACTTTTTATTAGACCATGAGGTGTTTTAGACAGGAAAAGTAACACAGCTTCACAGAGTTAAACAAATACAACATAAAAGAATGCCACACATCTTTGCATCATCAAACAAATGTTCTACAGCATAAACAGATATAACACATGTTTAACTAATATCCCACAACACAGGGGCTCTTACAGTTAGTCCTGGGAATGGGAACTCCACAATCCTTCTGGAGGGGTTTGGCAATAGCTCCAAAATTATATATAAATGTATGTATTGGAAACTCTAAATGCTTATAATGTAAGAATGACTAAATTATGGTACATTTATATAACGGAAAATGCAGGTTGAAGAAATAATAACAGACAAGAGTTACATACAAACACAAAGCTCCCAGAAATGTATGTATATAGTCTTTTCTGCCCCTGTAAGGAAGGAGAGAAGAGTCAGATACACGTGACTTTGTTTATTTGTAGACTGAAAGTGAAAATTTATGGAGGAGAATCCAGAAACTTAAAAGATTTGTGGTTTACATACACAGTGCCAGTGAGAAGGGAGGAGAAAGAGGGGGTGAAGAGGCAAGCGGCCTATCTTACTTATAAAGCTTGACTAGTAGGACCCTGGTGATGTGTCTCACATTGTGTGGGAAACAAGTGCACCCTCCGGATGCAGGGAGGGAGACCCCAATGGCATTCAGACACTGGGGAACCTAGCAGTATTAATAACACAAAGATAGAGAAGGGTTGGGGAAGAAAATATCAAGCCCAGGCAACTGTGAAAACCCCGTATTGACTGGCATTTACATGGGTAAAGAGAGAGAGGGCTGTACAGAAAAGCAAATCCATCAGCAAATGTTTCTCAAGGCAGAAGGCTTGGTGATGACTTTGTGTGTGTGCTAAAACTGAACAAACAACCAAATGGATGGACGTCTTCTGTAGACGTGTGTCGGTTGCTGTGTTTAGGAAATGTCAGAGATAGACCAGGCGTGCTTCATGCTTGAGAAATCATAAAACAGTGATTGCAAGAGGGTATGGCCTGGCTTTAAGACCATGTCTAGGCTGTGAGACATGAAAAGATTGTCCCAGGAAACCTCAGCAATTTTGAATTCAAGAAATATATTTAAGGCCAACTGAATTATTTAAACATTTTTAAAAGGTGTATGTACAATAAAGAATATTTTATATGGTTTGCTTTTATGTGTTCTGAATGTGCTTTTTGAGAACTTAGACCTTAAGTATGCTAATCTGACCATGAATTATGTGAAAACTATATCTTCCCTACAAAGAACTCTCTAGAATTACCAGTTTCTTGTAAAGGTGTACACTGTGTTGTGAGTAGAATGCATAAATGCCATAAGTGTTGCACGAGTTCTAGTTGGTCTTAATAATAATAAAAAAAAACTGGAGCAAGATATTGGGGCAAATGTTGAAAGATCAGAGAGATGAAGGAGCAAGCCACAGCCAACTCTTACCTTGCTCACCTCTCAGCCAAAAAGGGCTAACTTTCTGTCTTCTTCTGCCTTATATTCCTCTCTCCACCTAGCCATATCACTTTCTGTCTGTACAGACCTCCAGACCTCTATGGTTAACTTGTGGCTAGCTCTGCCCATCATATTCAGACAAGTTTTATTTGTAGAGGACAAACAAGATATCACCACATTTTCCCTCTTGTCTAAAATAAAAAAGGTGACAATAAAAAACTATATATACTAAGTACAATAACTATATACAATATATAGAGGTGATAAATGCATCAACAATGCCTAGTCCGTTAATAACTGACAAAGTCAGAGAAAATACTCCTTATCTATCCTATCTTGATGAGTCCAAAAAGTTGTACCTAATTCACTTTCTATTCTAACTTGCATTACTAAAACAATTTTTTAATGTCTCTCAACCTTATACACTTTACACCTCTTTAGTGAATTTCTTTTCTGAATCTGGTAACAAGGAAAACTATAAGTATAGCTATAAAGTCTTCAACTCCCATCAGAGACCCAAGAAGGAAATAATAGTATCTGAGTAAGCAGGAAGTGCAAGCAAGCGACTTCCCAAAAATGTGAGAAATGACAGAAACAGCTGGCTGCTAGGACAGTCACCCAAGGTTCCTCTGCAATGTTGGGGCATCCTTCTTCAGCCTATAGGCCTAGCATATCTGACAGACTTTTCTGTGAAGCAGGATATTCTGAAGGGCTGTTCCTCATCTTGGCAAAGTTCAGTCCAAATAATAATCTGGCTTAAAGGTCATGAATTTCTTTTAGCCTAATTTTATTATGGGAACTTTTTCTTTCTCCTTCAGTTATGACATGTAGCTTTGAGGGTACAGTAGTCTGAGTTAGCAAACACACACACACACACACACACACACACACACACACACACACACACACACACATTTCACTTCATTGAGCATATAGGAACCCCCAAAACCCACTTCCAGAGTGACACACTTTCTCCAAGACCAAACTTATTCCAACAAAGGCACACCTCCTAATAGTGCCATTCCCTTTAGGGAGACATTTTTTTTCAAACCACTTACAATGGCTAAGGCTGTGTAGATGCTGGTCATACTTCAGGATAGTCATTCAGGAGTCCTGTTGAGAATGCTGATTGTTCCTGGGCTGTCATTTCTGATGGCTGGTATGTGACTGGAACCTGTGTCTATGTCACCCTGTAGGCTCTGTCTCTGACTGGATTTCCTTCATTGAGTTGCATTCTTTTAAAAGATTTATATTTTATTTTGTATATGTGAGTTTTGCCTGCGTGTATGTCTGCACACCATGTATATGAAGTGCCTGCTGAGACCAGAAGAGGGCATCGAATTCCCTGGAACTGAAGTTGCAGACTGTTGCGAGCTGCCATGAGTATGCTGGGATTGAATTTCGGTTCCCTGGAAGAGCAGCCAGTGCTGTTAAACACTGAGCATCTCTCCAGCCTGAGCTGTCGAGTTTTGATTCCGTTTCTTCTCCTCAACCTAGAGGTATTCTCTTGCCAGGATTCAGAGTCTAATTCTATGACATTTACCCAGACTGTCCCAGGCATGTGACTCACTGAGGTCTACGCACCAAGCCACGGAAACTTCAGAGCTCTTTCTAAGTCAGGGTCTTGCAGATGCTCTAGTTAAATGCTGAGAGCAGAGCTTTTGCTGGGACCTCTCTTCCTCTGCTGTTGCTCTCTACAACTGTTGTTCCTTCCTCCCCTTTCCTCTAAAGACAGCTTTTACTGAGGTCTGTCTGTCTTTCTTTCTTTCCTTCCTTCCTTCCTTCCTTCCTTCCTTCCTTCCTTCCTTCCTTCCTTCCTTCCTTCTTTCTTTCTTTCTTTCTTTCTTTTTGGTTTTAAGCATGAGTCTAGTCACTTCCTCTGTGAGGTGGAGCTCCCCAGACCACACAAATGCCTCTGGGATAGACTGTATTTTTTTTTTTGGTTTTGTTATTGTACAAGACATTTTCAGCTGTCACTTCACTCTTCATATAACTGTTAATCATCTTTCTCCAGTTTATCCCCTGGAGAGTCTAGCCAACTGTTTTCTAAGTAGTTCTTTTTCTGTGTATAAGTTTTCAGGAACGTTTCTTCCTTTCTCCAACTCTCCGTCCCCTTCCTCTATCCCTCAGGGCCATTTATGGTTCTGGGGATAGAGCCCAGTGCCACCCAAGTGCTCGGTAAACACTTTACTGAGTGAGAGTCAACCCTCTCCTCAGTTTACTTTCTCTGCTGAGTGTTTGCTACCGTCTGTCTCTAGGTCAATCAGTAACTCTCTCTATGTTGAGATTGTGATGTGGTTTTTCTCAGTTTCCTTAGCACCTGGTGTGGTACCTGTCACATGGTAGATGATCCTCTGGTGAGTGAGTGAATAATTAGGTGATGGTGTGGCAGATGGAGTAGATACAGATGAACATGTTAATGGGATGAAGAAAAAAAATCCTAAATTAGTTTATAAACTCTTGTTGTTTTAAAAAAAAACAGCGAATTACTTTGGGTAACATCTTCTTTTGGCCACAGATCTGTCACATATATGACGATAGCTCCCTTTCTTTCAGGAGAATTTAAATTTGATCAGCAAAGCTCATTAATCCATATTTTAAAATATTTTATTTACTTAGTTTACATGGGGTGATAGTACCTGTGTAAAATTCAGAAGACAGCTTCTGTGAGTTGCTTCTCTCCTTATACAATGTAAGTCCTGGGGTCAGAACTCAGGTCATCAGGCTTGGAAGCAAATTCCTTTACCTGATGAACCATCTGCGTGTTCTGTCAGTGCTTCTAAAATATGCATATTTTATTGTATATACAGTTGTAAAGTTTGCTTCAAAAAATTAAAAACAGAATCTGGAGAATTGACTCAGTGACCGAGAGTACATTTTGCATGGAGGTCCTGGGTTTGAGTCCTGACACCCATCTAGTAGCTCACGACCATCTGAAAATCCAGTTCCAGGTGGTCTGACACACTCTGTGGGAACTCCTGTGGTGCACAGAAAAACAGTCATATACAGAAAATAAAACAATCTTTAAAAAGTAAAATAAACATTGAGAGAGGAAGATTAAAATCATTTAAATACTATTATGACTGAATAATCAATTGGCATTCTTACAGTTGACATTCTGATCAGTGAGTCAGTCTTTGCAGACTTAGCTTCTTCTCAGGAGTTATTTTTTTTTATCACACTGTGTATAATATTTTTTATAAACTGTTTTATGTTGTGATATATAAAAACATACAAAACATTACCTAATTTCTATAAAATATGCAGCCTATTCTTTACTCAAAAAATAAAGGTTGATATTGTTAGGCAATAGAAACTATTATTATCTCCAAAAATTTCATTCTGTTCTCAGCCTGTAGCCAGGCTCAGATTTTTCATTATTTTTTAAATTCTTAATGATCCTGAAACTATCTATTGACTCCTCAGTCTTTAGTCTAATTTGGTCCCATCTTTCCCAACCATCGTGACAATAGTCCTTCACCAACAAGCTCTTTAGTACATCACTTGAACATATGCTACAAGCCACCTAACAGACTCCTGAACTGCTACCCTCCACCATTCAAGTTTAAGATGCTGTCCTTAGCACTTCCAAGATGCTGTAAAGCGGTCATCCTTCTCTTCCCAACCAAATTCCACACAGCATAGCAACCACACACACACACACACACACACACACACACACACACACACAGACTGCCTACCCTAATTCTCATGTAAGCATGTGTTACATAGGAAATGACACTACTTGAAAAGGATTAGGAGGGATGGCCTTGTTGGAGGAAGTGTGTCACTGCTTTGAGGTTTCAAAAGCACATGCCAGGCCCAATGGCACTGTCTCCCTGCTGCCCATATATCCAGATGTAGAACTGTCAGCTGCTTCTCCAGCCTGTGTGTTGCCCTACTCCACCATGTTACTGACCTCTGAAACCATAAGCAAGTCTTAATTAAATGCTTTATGAGTTGCTACTCTCTGATGACTAAGTGTTCAAATATATGAGCCTATGGGGGCTGTTCTTATTCAAACCACCACAGCTGTTTTTATATTTGTGATTACCAGCAAAATATGATGTCTTCCTTTTTCCATCTTTTTGTGTTTCTTAGATTCCAATGTAGTTACCGATGTTATACTTCAGGACTTACTGGCATATGTGTCTTCAAAACATTCCTATCTCAAAGATTTGCCTCAGAGGCAGCGTCAGAAAATGAGCACCGTGGAGTTTGTGGAATTGGAGCAGCTGCAGCCTGATACATTAGTCCATGCACTACTCAGAATAGTGGATGTTACTGTATTGACAGGTAAATATTTTGAGTGTCTCTTCAATGTTAGCTCATAAAACCCGTGCAAGGCCATCTTAGTGCATTAGTTGATTTCCACTGTGCATTTACCATGAGATCCTGTGTTGTCACCCAAGCAGGGTAATATCAACTAGGTTCTTTTTCCTTTTCCAGAGGCGTTATATAGTTATAGAGGACAGAAGCAAAGGAAAGTTGTGTTAACTGTGGAGCAGGTTCAAGGTCACCATTATGTGCTTGTATTATGGGGTCCTGGAGCAGCCTGGTATACTCAGCTTCAAAGGAAAAAGGGTAAATATATTGGGAAAAAAAGCATTTTACCTTCTTATACCTTGGTAAATGATTAATGTTTGCTTGTCTGAGGTGGGGAGACTTTGGAGAGAGTATAGCATTTGAAATAATAGTGATTGAATGCTCTGCAAATTTCTTTTGCTATAATTTTATACTTATAGAAATTTAGTTATCTGGAAGTCCTTTGTAATTAATAGTGACAAAATAAAGGCTCGAATGTTCCCATGCCTACTATATGAGGGTATTGGTAAAAACTTTATTTCCTTCAAATATTGTTCTATTTTTTAAAAGATTTTATTTTTAAATTGTGTGTATCTGTCTGTCTGTCTGTCTGTCTGTGGGTATGTACATGTAAGTACAGGTGCCTCTGGTGTACAGAATCTGGCACCCAGATTCCCTAGAGTGGGAGTCACAGCTGTCTAGTTGGGCACTGGGAACATTTGGTCTTTTGCAGTCACAGTGCATTCTCGTAACTGCGGAGCCATCTTTCTAGCCCCTCAGAGATGCTCTTTAAATTAAATGTCTGCAGCTTGTGTTTTTTAGCCAGAGTGCTCTTATAAATAAGTTCCTTTCTGACAGAGGGCAGATGTTGGGGGAATTACATTAAGTCTTAAAGTTACATTTCCTGTTGAATTAATTGCTATGTCCTGGGTTTTTATTATTGTTAAAAATGTGAACTCTTAACCTTTATAGAATGCTTGCTTAAAAAAATATGACCCAGTGGTACATTGTTTAAAAGCACAAGTTAATAATTCATGGTGCATTAAATTAAAAGGGGTGTTTCAAAAATTACTACAGTATCTTACGTCACTACTGAGAAATTCTGATTTTAACAGCCTGAGAGTTTAAATAATGGTTTTTGAGTTACCTTACTCTGAAAAATAATTAGACGTTGATCAACTGGTTCATTATTTTGTACTTGAATGAGGTAATGTTGCAGTTCAAACTTCTGTCTATCAAGTGCTTATCTGGAGGTAGGATCTGTCACACTGTCTCTTAATCATTAATAGCCCCTAACTAGGATTTGAGATAAGTCTGACTTTTATGTTAGGATCAAATAGTGACAGATGTTTGTCCAGTTGTGAAATTTGGCAAACATGTATCGATGGCAGACATGATCACTGAGCACGGTATCTCAGCAGTGAACACGAGGCCAGTGCATGCGAAGCAAATGCAGGTCAGGGGTAAAGTGATGGGGCAGAGCTCCCCGCTGCTTTCTCAGTGTGGCTGGTGTAGCGCTAGGGACTTTATGCTGACAGAAGGAGAATCGTTGTATCTCTAGATAGTTCCATGACTTTTTAGTTAATACTGAAAACTTAGGAATCCAGGAATTACAATATATATTGCTTTTGTTGAATTCACTAATTACACCTAAATTTATTTATACCCTCATCATCTTAAAGTTTTAACATCTGTTTCAATACCTCAAGACAATGCCTTTTAATAGAAAAATAACAATTTTGAAGGGTTATTTAAGGAAGTAATTGTACTTTTAGAAACTGTTAGCCTTCTTTTTGTTCATTTAGCAGTTCTTGAGGCCATCTCCATATGAGCTTCTGAAGTAGGCGCTGGCTTTCATATATTCTTAAGGAGAACAAACTTAGCTCATACAATCAGAAATGATCACCAAGTAGCCTATATTCAATAATAACGATAATAAAATTGATGTTTTGGGGGAGAATAGTAAGAAATCTCAAATTTGTGTTTCTTTGAAATACTAATTGCCAGCAGGAAGCTAGCATACTTTGTATGCAGCATGCAGTGGTCACAGCTTAGTTTCTAATGAGGGCACATGCAACATAAATTATACTTCCTAAGAGTGATCGGGCTTGTGCCTAGTGTCCATGCTTGTAATTTCTGCACTTGGGAGGTGGGTTAGCTGAGAGAAATGGAGGGAGGGGAAGCTGTGGTTGGGATGTAAAAAAATTAAAAAAGAAAATAATAGCATTATATTAAATTATTAATGTTGCTGTTGGAATCATAGGTATTATAAAACATGTAATTAGCATATGCTAAGCATATATTTTTGACCATTAGAGAAGCTTGTAGACCGTTTAAAATAACACAAAGGAAAGATGTGATGGCTAATCTTTACTGTCAACCTGCCTCATCTGGGAAGACGCAATCTCAGTTGAAGAATCGCCCCATTTGCTTGGTCTTTGGGAAATTTCTTGATTGCTAATTGATGTAGGAGAACCTACCCCTGTGAAATTTCTAACCATGCTGGCCTGTTCTGTATAGGAAACCTGGGAGCAATTCTGTAAATAGTGATCTTCTGCATCTGCTTCAAGTTCCTGCCTTGAGTCTTTGCTTTGCTTTCCTTAGTGATAGACTGTTATCTTGTAAAATAACCCTCCCAGTTATACTAAGGAAAAAGGAAATTTCTCAGCACAGTTGTTTTCCTGATAACTAGTTATAGGCTGTTGGTAGAACTGTGTTCAGTTCCTAGCCCCCATCCAATATCTATCTAATGATGCTGTCTATATAGATTTGCTGACATATTTGTCAATTCTGAACAGAAACAAAACAAGAATCAGTTCTTACTGAGGGAATTACAGTACCACACATTTCATTGTCCTAAAAAAAAAAAAATCTCAACTAGTTAAAAAAAACCTTCATATGAGAATGTGCTGTTCTAAGAGGCAGTTGTTTAGAGGGTCCAAGAAGTTAGAAAAGATTACTAAACAATATCTAGCCAGGTGTGGTGGGGCACACATCTAATTCCAGTGCTTGGAGGAGTAAAAGTTCAAAGCCAGCATGGACTCCATAGAGAGATAATTTGTAGCTTTTAAATTCAGTTGCTTTAACCACACAGTTATATTTTGTCTGTTTTGCCCAAATTCTTTAGTGATAAAAGTTGTGTTTAGCTGATTTAGTTAGGTTAGTCTACTTAATCTGATTCTGAGCAGAGACTTCTTATTTTGGTGACATTTTGTTTGTTTGTTTGTTTAAGATTGTATTTGGGAATTTAAGTACCTTTTTGTTCAACGCAATTGCATACTAGAAAACTTAGAGTTGCATACAACGCTGTGGTCATCCTGTGAATGCCTGTTCGATGATGATACAAGAGCAATTTCATTTAAAGCAAAATTTCAAAAAAGCATACCGTCCTTTGTCAAGACATCAGATTTAGCAACCCACCTAAAGGATAAGTATTCAGGTATGGTCTTTACATATGTAAAATGTTTCTCATCTTAGTAGAAGCAAAGAGGCTGCCATTTCTCAGAATATATATAATTAAGTATGGAAATGAAATGTAGCTGGGCAGTGATGGCATACTCCTTTAATCCCAGCACTCAAGAGACAGAGGCAGGTGGATCTATAGAGTAAGATCTCTTTTAGTTCGAGACCAGCCTGGTCTATAATGTAAGTTCCAGGGCAGCCAGGACTATTACACAGAGAAACCTTGTCTTGAACCCCCACAAAAGAAAGTGAAATCTAGATCTCTACAAATAGCTGATTCAGATTTTGATTTCTTAGTCTTCTGCCTCTAACTCTGTTTTTATTTTAAACTATTAAGGAACACCTGATATTTTCATGCATAATTATGCTTTTGTCTTTAAACAGGGTCCTATTATAAAGCTTACCCTGACCTCCAACTCATGACCCTCCTGCTCTTGGCCACTCCAGGGCTGGGATTGCAGGTGTATACCACCATCCTAGGCTCTGAGATTTTTGTTGTTGAAAGGTTTTAACTGTAAATTCAATGTATTTAATAGATACAGAGCTGTTAAGATAATCTGCTTGTTGAGTGAATTTTTGTTTGTAGTTTTCACGAAATTTGTTCCATTAAATTACTGATGTAGCAAAAATTATTGATGCACATTGATAAGTTATTGATAACTTATTCTCCTACCATCCTTTTGAATATTGATAGACTAGGTAATGCTGTCAGTCTTACCTGATAGTAGTAGTTGATTCTCTCTGTTCTCTATTCATTTTACTGATTGTAATCACCATTTGGTTTCAGTGATTTTTCTTTTTTCTTCACCTCTCTTCTGATCTGTATTAGTTTTTTTTTTCTACCTGCTTGGGTTTTGCTTTTTCTCATTTAAGAGGAAAATTGAGATTCCCCACCCCCACCAAGGTGGACCATTAATACTATGAATTTCCTGTGCAGTAAAGTGTCTGGGTTTGCCAATGCTCTGTGAGTTGTGAGCTTTTCTCCTTTGGCTGCTAAAGACACCATTCCCATCCCTGTGGGAGCTCTGGGAATTGTTCTGGCCATGTAGACTTAGTCAAGATGTCCAAGGGGCCTAGACACTAGCACCATGGCCCAAGTCATATCAGATTCTGGCATACAAAGAATACTCTACCATTCTGAGATACCTAGAGTGTTAGGAACTATGTGCCAGGAGTGTGTGTGTCTATAACAAGATGGGAGTATAAATGTAGTCCTTGCTCCACTTTGAGCAAATGGTAGATCATCTCTCACTAGTCGTGTTATTCATATTTGTATTGTGTTGATTAGTCTTCACTGTCAATTTGATTGGATTTAGATGCACCTAGGTGACATAACCTGGATGGGTCTGATGTTTCTGTAGAAGGTAAACTAAGGAAGGAACATACACCCTGAATGTGGGCAGCACCATCTTATAGTTTTAAGTCCTGACTGAATAAAAATGGAAAAAGGAGAAAGTGAGCTGAGCCCTAGCACCCATCTTCCTGAGGATGCAGTGTGCGAGCTGCCTTGCTCCTATGCGCATGCTGTCCCATTTAGGGCGAGTGCAGTCTTTGAACTCTGAACCAAAATAATCCCTTCTTTCCTCAGTTGCTGTTTGTCTGGTATGTAGCCACAGTGATGAGAAAATAACTAATATTATATATGTATGTGTGTATGTGTGTATATATATATATATATATATATATATATATATATATATATATATATATATATATATATACACACACTTTCCAGGAGACAAGTATAGACTAACATTGCTGAATCATCCAACTAAGCTAAGAAAAATGGAAGAACAGAATGAAATGAACAAAAGCATTTTAGTTGAAAATAATAGCTTTATTCTTAGAAAATAACTCCATATAAGAAATTCTACATTGAGGCCTTTATTAATATTAACAATTAAAAATACTAGTTAAATTAGTATTTTTAAGAAGCCCAAATTTTTAAAAAATGTAAGCTTTTCTTTCTTCCTTCCTTCCTTTTTTTTTTTTGAGACAAGTTTTTTTTCTGTATAACAGCCCTAGTTGTCCTGGAACCCTCTTTGTAGATCAGGCTGGCCTCAAACTCACAGAAATCCACCTGCCTCTGCCTCCTGAGTGTTGGGATTAAAGGCGTGCACCACCACCATCCAGCAAATACAGGCATTTATAGTGATACCTTTTATACCACTTTCAAACATGAAGTTGTTGTGGCAAAGTAGAGTCCAGATTTACACTGAGTGGTGAAATCTTGGGTAATGAAGACTTATATAAAAATTTAAACTGGGTCTACCCTCAAAATTCCATAGAACCACAGAGATGACTGCAATAGGAAGGAAGGCCATAGGCAGCAAGGGGCTTGTGCCACTTTGAAGTTTTTATTTGTTACTGTGGAGGAGTCAACTTTATCTACTGCTTATACAAGATAATGACCTGTTAGGATCCCTACCTAGAATTAGACTTAAAAATAAAAATAAGCAACCTCAGTCAGCGATGAAGTGGCCACAGAACTAATGATTAGCGGTAGCAAAGATACAGCCTCACTAGTTTGGGGATGATGTTGAGCACTGGGAGTGCTTTTTAGAAATTCTGGGGTATTTGGTACCCGTTGGGTACCCAACTGTACTGTTGTAGCCAGTCTTTGATAGGGGTATTCAAAAGGCCTCGTTAGCCCTTTTCATTCTCTGATGGTCAATCACAAGAACAGGCACATGGTTTCTGTCATTGTTTCTTTAAATATGAGATGGAAAGATAACATGCAAGAATGAGTAACTTTTTGTAGCCTGTTTTTTTTCCCCCATTAAATAAAAGGTAAGAGACGGGGGATCTCAAGCCGGCGAGATGTTGTAAGTTTGTCTTCTTGCTGCCAAAGCCAGAGAAAGGAGGCTCCTTGTAAAGAGCTGAGCATACCCAGTGTCTCCTACAGGAGGCAGAGTTCTAGTGCCCAGCATTCTAGAGTACCCCTGAGAGCAAAGTCCACTTTTACAGTGGCCTCTTCCGAATTTTTGAAAGAGGTATGCAAGGTTGTAAAATGATTATATGAAAAGTCTTCTGAAATTACTGCATTTTTCCATTTTTTTGTGTGTGTGATTGAACATAGCTGTGAGAAAGTGTAATGTTGATTCTGCGACAGCTTATAAAATATGTGGCCACTCCCACTAACTTATGTAGAGATACGTGGCCTGAATAGAAAAAATGATGAAAGCATTTCTGGGCTTCAAGAGACTCAGACAAAGACAAATCAAGGATGTTAAGGAGAGTCACCACTATTGAATTTCAAAAGAGATAGCCAGAAAACTGAACAGGGACTAACATGATACGTCCTCATCTATAATTCGTGAGAGGATCATGATGGTTAATCTTGATTGCTTTCCGAAGCACTAGGAACTTAGTGAAGTGCAACTCTGTATGTGTCTGTGGGATTTTTTACAAAGACAACCAAGGGAAGGCCTGTTCTGTGTGGCAATATTTTATTTGTGCTTTAATAAATAGAGCTTGCCTAAAGATCAGAATGCAAAGCTCCCACTAGAGGCCACGGAGTGGTGGCACACACCTTCAATCCTAGGACCTGGGAGACAGAGGCAGATGAATCTCTTTGAGTTCAAGGCTACCCTGGGCTACACAAGATTGATCCAGAAACAGATCCAGGTGTTGGTGGTTTACACCTTTAATCCCAGTGTTTGGAGTCACCTTTTATCCTAGCACTAGGGAGTTGGAGACAGAAGTGAAATGGCTGGGTGAAGAGAGAAATATAAAGGAGAAGAGACAGGAACTCACTGAAGTGTAGTGTTTAAGGATTTGTGGAGACAGGATGTCCGCCCTTTTGGTGTGAAGATTTGGTAGGGGTATACGGTCTCTGTAGTGGCTGGCTGCTTTTTTTTTATTTCCCTGGTCTTCAGCTCGAACCCCAGTATCTGTCTTGGGTTTTTATTATTCGTGCTACATTTCTAACTGTGGTGGCAGTGTCTCGTTGGCCGGGGTCCAGATGGTAGCTCCAGCATTCTCCCTGTTTCCTGGTTGCCTTGATGTGAGCTACCCTGCTCTGCTGCCCTCTCCACCATGCCTGCACTGAGACCTCGGAAACCTCGAGCCGGAATACATCTTCCTGCCTTTACATTATGTCACATGTTTTGTTTCAGTGATGGAAAGATGACTAACGAAAAACAAAAACAAAACACAAGTGTGCAAGCTTAAAGACACCTTTAAATGAGTGTGGAGAGGAGACTAATGTTCAAATAGATTCATAGGATATACTGGTATGCAGAAAGGGGAAAATAAGTTAGAATCCAAAGATTGTGGTAGATATAGTAGATATTCAGTATATATGTAATGAATAAATTAATTGTTAGATGAGTTGACTTGCTAGAGGTTACAGTGAATGAAAAAGAAACCATGCTCTCCCATCCATTCCTTTTGGAATGGTCACTTAGACTCACTCAGTTTCAGGCAAATCGTCCGTTATATTTTAGGTTCTTTATGGAAGCCCTAAGTGAGTTGAGATTCTCTAGGAAGGGATGAATTCCAAGAGCAAGACCTTGGTTGTAGCCTATACTTAAGTGACTGTTAACAAACCACATTGCTTGCTGTGTTTGTCAATTAAAGGTATTGTTGGCTCTAGTAACTATAATATTTCCTTTTTATATAGGAGTGGTTCTGATTAAAGCCAAGGTTTCAGAGCTGGTGTTTACTGTCACAGCAGCTCAGAAGATAGCTCTACATGCTCGCAGTTCCCTGAAGCATATCTTCTCTTCTCTTCCCAACATTACATATGCTGGCTGTGCACAGTGTGGCTCGGAACTGGAAACAGATGAGAACAGGATCTACAGACAGTGTCTGAGCTGCTTGCCATTTGCTAGGAAGAAAACATTCTATAGGTAAGGAAACAAAGGGTGATGTTTTGTTAATTTGATGGAAAATATTTATTGCATAGGACTGGAAGTGACGAAAAAGTTCAAATACCAATCTTTATAATATAATTAATCGAGAGCTTAAGCAGGAGAATGAAATTTCCCTGAGTGATAAATACCAATTTTTGAAAGCATAATTTCCCAGTAATGAATAAGATTATTTTAAAGAATTAGCTGGCTCTTATTGTCTTAAACAGGTATCCTGAAGACTTTGTTCACTTCTAACCAGCAGCTGACTGTTCCATCATAACTCATTTCCCCAGCTTGGTATCTAGTGACACTGTAAAGGTTAAAAGTGTGATGTGACCTTACTCTGAGTTATTTGCAGAGGCCGGGGAATATTTGTTTAGCCTTCAGTGTTTCATTTTCTCACCTTTACTTTAGACGTGAAAGACAGCTAGTCAATATATGTTCATTGCTACAATTGTTGCTAGCTCAGTGAGAAGCACACGGCTTTCAGACAGTGTTCAAAGTCTTGGATAGTCATTGTTTCATAGCCATAAAATTACATTCATTGCCTCTTATTTCCAAATATTGAAGTCTATCAAAAGTAAATACATGTGTATTCCATCCTTTTATTTATTTATTTTTGTGTTGTTGTGGACAGGGTCTTGTTAGGTAGCCCAAGCTAGTCTCAAACTCCTAATACTCCTAAGTGATGTGCAGTGTGCCCGTGAAGATCATGTGAAGAAACTTGGTCAGAAGCCTTAGTTCTCTTTGCAGATCCTGATGTTTGTTAGAAGTGAGTAAATAAAGCTGGGCCTGTGCTATATGCATGCAGCCCCAGTAATTGGGAGATTAGTGTGGGATCTCAGGTTCAAGGTCAGCCAGGACTACACAGCAAGACCTTGTCTGGTTTTTGTTTTTTGTTTTTGTTTTTTGAGACAGGGTTTTGCTGTAACTTTGGAGCCTGTCCTGGAACTAGCTTTTGTAGACCAGTCTGGCCTCGAACTCACGGAGATTCATCTCCCTCTGCCTACCGAGTGCTGGGATTAAAGGCATGCACCACCACTGTCTGGCAACAAGATCTTGTCTTAACAACAACAGAATGAATACAAAAATAAATAAATAAAATAAAAACAAGTAAGTGAGTGAGTTTTACTTTTTCTTTCTTATTTTTCAATCCAGAAGATTGAATTTAGGCAAATGCTATATTTAGTCCTCTTTTTACCTTTTATGTTGAGACAAGGTCTGAATTGCCCATGCTGACCTTGAACTTACTCTGTAGCCCAGGCAGGCCAGAAAATCATAATCTCCGATGTCAGCCCCCCAAGTAGCTTGATCATAGGTCTGTGTCACAGGCCTGACCAGTTTACTATTGCTTTTAGACATTGCTAAGGAGATTGAATTAAGGTGCATGGTGTACAACAAACATAATTAAATTAGACTTATTAATAATTAAGACCTTCAAAATGATGTATAGTTGGTTTATTATACAGAGTATTTCAGGGAGTGATGAGACAGGGTCTTGCTATGTATCCCAGGCAGGCCACAGATGCATAGCATGGAAGCTTCTGTCCTGCCCGGTCCCACAGCTGTTCAGACACAAAGAAACACACAGAGGCTTGTATTAATGGTAAACTATTTGGTCTATTAGCTCTGGCTTATTATTAACTAGTTCGTAAAACTTAAATTAACCCGTAATTCTTATCTATGTTTAGCCATGTGACTTGGTACCTTCAGTGCAGCATTCTCATCTTGCTTCGTCTGCATCTGGCTGGTGACTGACTCTTTTCCTGTACCAGAATATTCTCTCTCTCTCTCTCTCTCTCTCTCTCTCTCTCTCTCTCTCTGTCTCTGTCTCTGTCTCTGTCTCTCCCTCCCTCCTGCCCCCTCCCTCCTTGGTTTTTTGAGACAGGGTTTCTCTGCAGCTTTTGGAGTCTGTCCTGGAACTAGCTCTTCCAGACCAGGCTGGCCTCGAACTCACAGAGATCCTCCTCCTTCTGCCTCCCGAGTGCTGGGATTAATGGCGTGTGCTACCACTACCCAGCTCAGAATTCTCTTAGGCTGGTTTTCCCACCTATACTTCCTGCTTGGCTACCTACTTCAATCAGCATTTTATTAAACTAATACAAGTAACTAATTTTTACAGTGTATAAAAGTATTATCCCACAAAAATTCATGCCTTATAATTTGTAGTTAATTTTATATTTTCTTTTAAAAATGTTTTTATTGAGTAGTAAGTCACATGTCACCATAGAAGTTCACACATGGTATGTGTACATGTGGCACTCATATACACACAATAAAAATGTAAGTATTTTAACTCTATAATTTAATGATTACAGTGCATCCACATGACTACAGACCTATACTCCCTAGCAGTCATTCTACTACTCACGATGGAAACAGCTAACCTACTTTCTTTTGCCTGATCTGAGCATTTCACACAGTGCTCACATAATGTGGGATCTTTTGTGACTGACCTCTCCCACAGTGTTCTCAAAGTTCATCTATGTTATGGCTGTGTCCATACTTTAACTTTTTATTTATTATTATTATTGTATGTGATACTTATGTGTCCATGTCATGGGGCATATGGAGGTCAGAGGACAGCTTTGTGGAGTTGGGTTCTCTACTTCTGTGGTGACTCAGTTAGCTTTCTGTTGCTGTGATAATCAACCCCATGACCAAAAGCAGCTCAGAAAAGCCAGGGTCTCTTAGGTTACAGTTCCAGGTAACAGGCCATCAGTAAGAGAAGTCAGGTCAGGAACTCAAACCAGATCTGCAGCAGAAGCTATGGAGGGACGCTGCTGACTGGCAGCTCCCCAGCCTCTGCCGAGGTAACTGTCATAGACAGCACAAGACCCTGCCTGGAGACGGTACCAACAGGCATGCTCATAGCCCATAGACCAGTCTTACCGAAACTCCCTCAAATAGATGACTCTGGGCTGTCAGGTTAATAGTTGAAGCTCACTAGGAGACGTGGAGTCAAGGCTTGCACAGCAAGTGCCTTCATCCTCAGAGCCGTTTTGTGGTCCTAAATTATTTTTTCATTCAAGTGTTTTATTATTTGCCCAATTATTGAAGAAATATTTGAGTTTAGCTTCATATCAAATACTTTCTTTGAGATATTTTACTTTGAAAGCTAATGTGAACAATATCAAATTATGAGAAAATGAATAAAGTCTTCTTTAGTACTCATTTATTAATAGTAACTGAATTATATGTCTTCTGTCAGCTTTATTATGTTTTAAAATTTTTTCAGAAATATTATGTATGTAGTTATCTGTGTCTACATAATTATATATCTCTATAATCAGTCTATACATCTGTATCTATCTTAATATTCTTGTGGAAAATCACTTTGTTCCAACAGTCTTGATAGCTAACATTATATAACCATAATATCAAAAAATTTTCATGTCTTTTCCCCTCAGAAGAAGAAATCTCCTCTTTCCCCACAGGAGTACTGGCAGTATTCTTCCACTCTCCTGAACCCAGCTCTTTATGATAGGTTTATGCTTTGGCCTTTTTCTTTTTAGTTTTTATGTCTTATGTTTTATGTGTATGAGTATTTTGCCTACTTGTATGTACCTGGTTCCTGCAGAGGATGTTGATATCCTGGAACTGGAGTCTTGTATTATTGGAGGCAAAGAGAAACAAGTACCTTTAACTGCTGAGCCATCTCCTCACTCCCAGACTCTGATCTTCTGTGACGGGCTCTGATATGATTGGCCCTGGAATGTTAGCTTTCTCCATGGAAAGTGGTGGCTGAAGACTTGCAGTAGATACTAGACTGAAGTCCTGGGAGGTGCTGGGGCCTTAGTCATAAGCAGTGGAAAACAGGTTGCTTCTGACGAGAAGTGTAAGATGATGTTTTATAGGGTATAAGCCTAGAAGCAGCCAGCTAAGAGATGCTAGACTGGGTGGAGTTGGTCATACCTAGTTAGGTGGCACTGGTCAAAAATCGACCCTGATTTGGCAGGACCAACACTCAAAAAAATATGTTGGCTAGAGCTGTTTGAGATGGATTGACCGTAGTAGGCTGAGTAGGTTTGTAATGTGGTCAGGCAATATAAGCTGTTCTGGGTTTTCATGAAGCCAGGGACAGCGGCCTTTGCGATACAGGCAGTGCTTGAGGCTTGTCCAGGAGTGGGAGAGGCAATGGTACTAACTTGATCTTCCCAGATAGGGCAGTTCTTGCTGGGATGGAGACGGACATGCCTTTTCACAACGTTCTCCGGTATCTATCTTTGCCTGGGGTTTTCTCAAAACTTCCCCATCAGGTGGGATTTCATGGCTGGGAAAGGCTGGAGTTTTTGGGCACTGTTGGTTTCTCAGAGCCTGGGAGGAAGAGATTCCAGTGTTCTTTTAACTCTTTTTATCCAGTACATGGAAGACTTGCAGTGATTCTTGCTGTGCCTATTTCAGTGGGCTCAAGGCTCTCTAAAGCCCCTCTGGCTGAGATCAGATGGGTTCCTCTTCCTTCTTGTCTTGCAAATGGTCGGTGTCTCATCTGCCTGGACTTTGTTCCTTGACTGCTTCCATTCTTAAGCATTCTTAGTTCTTAGAGCTGTTTTCTCTGGTCCTTTTGGTCTTTTTTGCCCACAGCAGAAAACTAAGCAAAGGCAGCTTTCTGAACTTGGCTGTCAGAGAACTTGGCCATGTTCCAGGGAGCCCTATCACTGTCCATAGCTCTTACCCACAGTTACTTCTCCCTCCAGCACACACACTGGGCCCTGGTACAGGGTTTTGGTCTGAGTACTCATCAAGAGACTCGGAGGCCAGAGGCCTATCCTTATCCTTGTTCTTCCTGACCTGATCACAGGGGCCCTTTATGAGGTGTGACTTTTCTTTACCCACATTACCTCAGTGACTGCTGTGGGATCTTCAGGGGTTTTTTCTTTTTTGACAGTTTCATATATTCCAGGTTTGCCTTGAATTTGCTATGTAACTGAGACACAGTGGCTTTCACGTCTGATTCTCTTGTCTCTGCTTCCCAAGTTCTGAGATTATACGTGTGCATCATCATGTCTCATTTCTGTGGTTTTGGGGATTGAATCTAGGATTTATGTATGCTAGGCAAGCATGCTAACTGAGATACATCCTTAGCACAGTACTTTGTTTTTATTGCAAAGTAATATTCTAATATATATATATATATATATTATCCTGTATTATTCATGCATTCATAAGTTGATGAACATTGGAGTTGTTTCCTCCTTGGGCTGCTGTGAACATATATGTACATGTTTTTATGTAGACCTAGTTTTCACAAATTTGGGTATTGTCCCAGAATGTATTTGCTGTGTTGTATGTGTTAGCTACTTAAGGCATGGCCAAGCTGTTTTCCAAAGTAGTTGTGCAATTTTACATCTTACTGGGAAGCAATGTGAGGGTCACACTCTCTCCACATCCTTGACACTGCGTTAAGTCTCTGTTTTAATTTCTGTTGCTTGAGTTTTTGGTGTCAGATATAAGAAAGGTGTCTTTTTTAAGCCAGGGTCATGGAGATTTATACCTACAGTTTCTTTCAAAGGCTTAATATTCTTAGCTGTTTATATTTAGATTTACAATTTGCCCTGTTTCAATACAGGTGGTATAAGAAAGAGTCCAATTTGCTTTTTTGCATAGTCATATATACTTGTTCTAGCATGATTTTTTAAAATTATTTTATTAATTTTTTGGCTAATATACAAAGTAGTGGGTTTAATCATGGCTTCTTCAAATATTCGTATTATTATCCTTTGTTCTCATTCTGTCCTTTCCCCATATGCCTCCTCAGGCTTTCCCAACTGATTCCCTTTCTTTATCCAGCTAGTTCGCTCCTCTGCTTTTATAAATATGATATTTATTTAAAATCTTATCTTTAGTATATATAGTATAGATAATTACATATATAGGATGTATAAAACTTTAGCATGGGTTCTCCATATGTAATAAAATATGTGGTTTTGTCTTTCTGAATCTGACCTCTTTTTACTTAACATGATTTCCAATTGTATTGTTTTCCTGCGTATGTATCCAGCATGATTTATTGAAAAGGTTATTCTGGCCCATCTTAGCAGCATTGTTGGAAAAAAAAAAAGTCTAATCTTGGAGTTAGATGTCAGTAGTGCAGTATTTGACCACCGTGCATGATCTCTGGTTTGGATCCATAGCCCCTAACCAACAAAACCCAAATCCCAACCAACCAACGAGAATGGTAGCAACAAGAAAATACACACACACACACACACACACACACACACACACCAAATCCCGCTTCTTATAAAATTCCCTACATCCTTGGATGAAGGATCGAGGTGTGTCTTGTCATGAGTGTAAACCAGCATGTAGCACCGTCCATGGCTTTTATAGAGACTCAGTTTGTGTTTGCTGAAATGAAGAAAGGAAGGACAGAAGAGAGCAGAGAGCACGAGAGGGAATAAGAGTGAACAACAGACAGAGACAAGCAGAGAGGCAGAACCTGGGATTACGCGGGTAAAGGGGTGAATTTGCATCATGTTTTGTTTTCCTTTGCTAAATTCCTTTCTGCTCATGTGCCTGAGTCTAAATACTCTTATTTTTTCTAGGCCAGCTTTAATGACCATAGTTGATGGAAGACATCGTACTTGTGTCCGTGTAGGGTCAAAGATGATGGAGCAGATTCTTCTCAACATCTCTCCGGATTGCCTCAACAGAGTGATAGGTAAAATAGCAACCCATACCACACAGTTGTCCAATGGAGCTGGTCACAGGAGTAGTCAGGACGGAAAGGGCACTGTGCTGTAGATGAAGCTTTTCCCTGTCAGTATAAAAGTAGGAAGATAGTTGAGATTGAGTGAAACAGGAATGAAAGCTTACATAAGTTGGAAGGTAAGATCTCTTTACATCTATCTTCGTACATGGATAAAGGAAGGAAGCTCCCAGTTTCTTTAGCCCAAACTCCTAATTGGTCAGCAAAAGCACTAGTAATAGTAGTTAAACAAATGATAATTAGATAACAGCAAACAGATGAATGTATAGCATCATTCCTGAAAGTAAGCTATCATGGGAATGGATTTTTAGGATCCTCTAAGATGCTCAGCTGTGATGCCAGGGGCAGTCAGACTATGACGAGAGCAGACACATCCCTCCTGTCGGATGATCATGTGTGCCCGTCCTCATTAGCCTCAGACTCCTTACGTGGACAAACTAATCCAGTTCCTTTGTTTTCTTAGTTTTATAATAGTGGTTGCTCTTCTTGTTGATAATGGGCTGAGCATCTAATCCAAAAATAGGAAACATAATGAATTTCATGTTTAGATTTGAGTCTTATCCCTAAGATACCTCATAATGTATGTACATTTTTAAATCTGATACTCCAAAATCTTCTGGTCCTAAGAACGCTGGTTCAGAGATGTTCAGCTTGTATATGTACTTGAAGCTGTGATTAAAAACTGTAGAAATACGAGTATGAGGCTTTTTCTGGTATGGGCATGCCCTTTGTAAAAGTTCATTTTGTATTTATGAGTTTTTATTCACCTGCATAGTTCACACAAGAAGATACCAAAAGAGGGCATTGGGTCCCCTGGAACTGGAGTCAGGAGCGGTTGTGAGCGGCTGTGTGGGTGCAGGGAATTAGGCCCAGGTCCTCTGCGAGTACAGGTGCTCCCGACTGCTGAAGCCCAGTGACATGCCCATCACTTTGTTCAGAAGCTGATGGCTGGAGCTGCTGTCAGACTGAGTACAGCCTGTGCTCGCTTCTGATGCTCAGTGGGAACCACACCGTGATCTTTCTAGACTGCCTTCAACAGCTTGAACTAGAAAGAGAGGTAGAGAACAAGAAGTTTAAGGTGTGCATGAAGGCTGAGGAACCAAGGGAAACAAGTAAAGGCTTCAGAATGTGTTTCTGTGAACTGAAGGGTCCTGATGGGCACGTGTGTTTTCTTCCTCAGTACCTTCTTCAGAAGTTACCTACGGCTTGGTCGCCGCTGACTTGCTCCACTCCTTGTTGGCAGTTGGTGCAGAGCCTTGTGTGTTGAAGATCCAGAGCCTTTTCGAGTTGGATGAAAACAGCTACCCTTTGCAGCAGGATTTCTTCCTACTAGATTTCTGTCCTGATTCACGTAAGACGTGGAGCTTGGGACTTTCTCTGAGGTCAGAGGAGGATACAGACAGCATTCCAAGGAAGGAGTGATGAAATAATCTGTCTTCGGAATATTTATTTTTTATATGTTTATGAATTTTGCCTGTGTCTAACTATGTACCATGTATGTGCCTGGTGCTCACAGAGGCCAGGAGAGGGTGCCAGATCCCCTGGGACCAGAGTAGAGTAGTATATGGTTGTGAGTGCCATATGGATTCTGAGAAAGCACTCATCACTGCTGAGCCATCTAACCCTATGATCTGTGTTTTGAAATAAATGAAATGACAGGGCTTTTGCTTAGAGTTTTTAAAATAAATATTTTATTGGCACAATATAATTATACTAAATATATGTTAATTTTAAGAGATAATTCTGTGATGCTTTTATTATTTGTTTTTTTGTTGGTATTCTTTTTATTCTGGAGAAATGATCTAGCCTTTTTCGCTAGGTCATTTCTCCACAGCTCCCTGAGAATTACGGGTCCCTCATTGTCATTTAATTTAGACCATGATGCATGAAGGCAATACATACTCAAGATGTGTCCACATGTAAGACATTTCTCACTTTCTGTTATAAAATCTACATACCTTTTCTTATTTCTATCTTAAGAAGTTGCCAATGTGAAATGATTTCTTGATTTTAAATGTAGTGCTGGGCTGGGGTCACGGTGCTGTTGGAGAGTAGCATGTATGTGCTGGGCTGGGGGGCACGGTGCTGTTGGAGAGTAGCATGTATGTGCTATGCTGGGGACACAGTGCTGTTGGAGTGTAGCATGTATGTGCTGGGCTAGGTTTGTTTTAATTTTGCAGAACTAAGCAGTTGAAGGTACAGTCATTCTGAGGAAGGACAAAGTGGTCCACTGGTCCCCCAGATCCATCTTTGATGTCCTAACATGAGGTTTAGGTTTAAATGGAGAGCAGGAGGCATAGCTAACTAAACACTCCAGGTCGGGTGTGGTCACATCCTTCGTTGACCCATCACTGACACTTCATTGTTTTGGCCCCTGCTCTGTCCTGCAAGTTGTCTGAAGTCTCTTTCTGGAAGACAGGCTTCCTCTCTGGCTAAAACAAGGGTACCAACTTTTTCTTTTCTTTTCTTTCTTGAAGCATGAGACTTCAAGAGAAATTCTAATTCCTTGGTGTTCATTGTCTCAATATTCTGATAGCGAAAGAAAGGGGCACAGATGTTTCTATTTAGAGTATTGTGGTTCCTGCAAGGATAGTTAACCAGCTGGACAAGCATTGTAAAACTGGCTATATTCCTGAAAGCAAGCTACACATTCAGTGCAATCCTTAACATAAGTCCAATGAGTTTCTTCACAAATAGAAAAAAAAATCTAAAATTCATATGGAAGAATAAAACTACCTTATCCTGTACAGATAATGATTCAATATGGATCAGTATCTTTAAGATCTGATGGAACCGCAATCAGAAAACCCAGGGTGAATGCTTCTAAGATCCCAACACAGGCAAGGTCTTCCTGGCACATCCAGACTGGTGTGGCTGGAGAAAGCAGTGACTTCACTGGTGTGGGAGAATTATCTGTAGTCTGTCAATCATGGTTTAAATAAATGCTGATTGGCCAGGCAGGAAGTATAGGTGGGTCAACCAGACAGGAAGTAGAGGCGGGGCGATGAGAACAGGAGAAGGCTAGGAAGGAGGAAGCCCATTCCTCCATTCCTGCCCAGATCACAGAGAAGCAAGATGTAACCTGCCCCGCTAAAAAAGATACCAAGCCATATGGCTAAAATAGATCAGAATAATGGGTTAATATAAATCATAGTAGCTAATAAGAAGCCTGAGCTAATGGGCCAATCAGTTTTATAATCTTATGGAGTCCTGTGTGTGATTTTCTTTTGGACCTTGCTGGTTGTAGGGTACTGGGCGGGACAGAAACCCCAACAAGCTGGCCCTCATGTTACACTTCACCAGCTCAGGAAGGATGAACACGAACTGGCAGATGGGACTGCAGACAGTTTTAAAACTTCTGCAGAGTGGAAATAACCTCAGAGTGAAGAGACAGCATACCAGAAGGAGATGAATTGTCAGCTGTACTTTTGACTTGGGATTCGTATCCAGAATGAAGAACAACAGCAACAGAAAACAATATATTACAAACTAATTAGATAGTTCTCAGAAGTATTTACTGTATAAATCTATGAAGAAAACAGTCAACTTCTGTAGCTCTCAGGGACACGCACACAAAATCTGTAGTCAGGCTCCATCTCTCCCAAACAAAGGGGCTATTGTCGAGGAGACAAACAGCAAATATTGGCGAGAATGTAGGGAACAGCGGAATCCACTCCAGCTAACAACAGAGACACGACGTCATGCTGTTCACATGAAAGTATACCTGACACACAAGAAGAGTCATGCTCAAAGCATGATGTGAAGGAAGGCAAACAGAAACAGCATACATGTTTCCTCATTCCTTAGATAACATATAATGTGCTGTATGTACATTATATATCACTTATCTTTATGTGATGTATGCCTATATTTTATGTAGTGCATGGTCAGGTGATGAAGGCCAAGGATAAGTGCTATATAAACCAGGGAGGAAGAGGCAGTCTTGCAAAGGGCCACCCTGAAAGTTTTGCTTGTATGACCTACTGGCTCTAAATCCCTCCTTCAATACTTGATCTGAGCTAACAGTCAGCCTAGCGACAGTTACAGTGGTAAACAGTAGAGGGCACTGAAAACGCACCGCGGAAGGCTGCACTGCAGTCCAGGGTGAGCTGGAAGCCACAATTCTTTGGCACCACCAATGGGGCTCAGCCAGGCTGTCAGTCACGTGTCTACCCTCTCCTGTCCTGCACACTAAGCGTCCCCCTTGGTGGACCTCCTTTGCTCACTCCCTCCTGTCTGAAAGTTTGTCAGTCGGCAAACTAACACAACCAATGTAGGTATTTACCAGATCTCATTCTTCACCATTAGCAATGGACAATTAATTTACAGAGACATGGGAGGAAGACGTTTAAGGAGGAAGGAAGGTTTTCACTTCCACAGGCTGCTGGGTGTCTTTTTCTGAGCTCTCTGGTAGAATGGAATAGTGATAGCATTTTCAGACATCTGGAGTCTAGCTCAGCTCTAGCGCTGCTCCTGGTACATCTTCCTGACCCCCACCTTGTCCTCTGCTGATGGACGGGAGACCCCTCCTGGGCTGGGCTGCACCTTTGACCCGCTAATGTACAAACCCTTACTCAATTCCCGAGGAATGGTTTCTTCCTTCCGTCCACAATTGAGACACAATTTCTCTTAAAGCAAACAGTGATTCGAGCAAATCATTCCTTAGTAAGCATTAGGGGAATATAATGGGCAACTATTACAGTCTCTTTTTAAAATTGCATGCTAAATTCGATTAAATTTGTCAATTATTTTGAAGGCGCTAGGCATATGGAATCTAATCACTGAATTATTTCATTATATTTTTCTTATTAACTATTCAGACCTTCTTAGCAGATAGCTAGCTCCTCCCTGCTCCGTGGATAAAAACGTCTTGCGACTGCTTTTATTGCCCCTCTACAGAGTGAGCACCAGGCCAGCCAAGGATGCATAGTGAGACACTGTCTCAAACAACAAACAAATAAACAACAAAAATCTCAAATCCTCACTTACTAAAAGCAAAAATAAATGGATTGATATTTCACACTAATGAATTTGAAAGATACCCGATTCGGGTGTTTTCCCCTCGGGGACCACAACGCCCAAGAACCAAGACTAGTCTGCACTGGATGCAAAAGCAAGAGGTATTTTTATTCACACAGGCGCCTGGCGGACACTACTGCCTTCGGGTGACTGCTCGTGCTGGGCTAAATTCAGGGCTGGTTGTATAGCGAGAAGCGAGCTTACAGAAGCGGATGCATTCTCAATGGTTATTTCAAATGATGATGGGAAGCGGCAGAAGCGGATGCATTCTCAATGGTTATTTCAGATAAAACGGTGGGGTCAGGTCAGGGACGGGTTGTCTATTCATCTTGAATACATGGGAATAAGTTAAGGCAGTCCACTCCGGGCTTCCTGCTCCCTTTTTGTCTTCCTGTCGGCCGAAGGCTGACCTCCAGGTATCTGACTACAAATATCCTGTTTTCTCGTCATCAGGGACCCACCTGGTCTCAGGGTGACAGATATCCTGTTTTCTCAGTAGGGGCCCATCTGACCTCAGGGCGATTATGCTGGCCTGGGAACAGCTTGACCTGGTTGCAATGGAGATTCCTCGAAGCAGGCGGGGGTAGCTGTGAGGGCAGACGGGCGGGGGTCTTCTCAAATTGAAAGTTGAATATTTTAAGTGTTTCCAATGATTGTCAAGTTGTTATGTGTTAAATGAAATTCGGACAATTGTAAGCACTTTTCCGAGGAACTCACCACCTTATTCTAGGACATTTTCTGGGAATGTAGAAACAGCTTCTGCTAGAGTCACATGAAGAAAGGATGTGAGACCACCCCTGAGAGTTCACACTGGCCCATGAGAATCTACACATTTCTTTGTGCTTCTATGTCTATACATGTCTTGACCATACGGCGGCCCCTCCTTCCACCCCTCAGAGCACACAGCCTGCTGATTTCTTGCCATTTCAGTGTTCTAGAGACCTATCAGATGCACCAACCAACTTCCATGTCAACCATGAGTCTCACGTTGAAATGCGGAGGTGGGTAACATCCATTACCTCGGGGCTCTGGATGAAACACAATGGTTCCATCTCAGTGGCCTGCTGTCCAGGCACATGGGGGCTCCTCTGTGTGTGTGATGCTATCAGAAGTCATTGCAGTGTGGATCACATTGAAAATGTGTACGAGGAAAGAGTAAGGAAGAAGCAACCCAAGATGGCCTGTCCATCTGGACCGCTCAGGCAAAGCTTGTGTTTGTGTATTGACAGAAATGAGAAGTGGAGTTAAATGGGCACAGTACAGCTAACGGGCATTTGGTGACAGTGACTTTGATTGTGGTGACCACTAACCTAACGAAGTTATCCCTGCTAGGACACAGTCATGCCGCTGTCATCAAGCTTGTGGATAATTCCATGGTCCCATGGACTCACCTGTCCAAAGTAAGGGTCGGGAGCTGAATGCCAAATTCTGTTAACCAGATGAGAACAAAACCCAGAGACAGATCAACCGAGGGACTGGGGTGTGAGGTGTGACATTCTGAGGATGGCTGTGGCAAGGCTTCACACAATCCTGGCTGTTATAGCTCCAGGAAGGAGGACGCATAGTAAGCTGTGCTGACCACTGCTGGTGTGTGGGTAGGCTGCTCAACAGGTCTATTGTGACCCCAGAGTGGTGTGCATTCTTCCACTCTTCTGGGGGTGTCAGGGAGACAAACCCCAGCTTGAAACACAATGCAGCTGTGGGCTCAGTCCGCTGCTAGCTTTCCAAAGTGCTGAACCCTGCTCCTGCTTCAATCCCATTCAGCCTATGTAGCCGTGCTCCACCAAATAGAATATCTGTTCTCCACACCTGTGTTCCTGTTGTAGGTCATGCCCTTGATGATCAAGAGCCAAGTTTCCAAGCCCAGGCAGCCCCACGGGTCAAGAGGGCTTAGGTGGCATGGGAGAAGTTCCTGGCCATGGAATTGCTGTGAGAGAAAACACTTTGCTGAAGGAAGGCCTCTTCCCTTGCTTTCTTGCACACTGGGCAAGAGCATTAGGCAATACTGTCCACCTGTCAGCTACCACTGGGGAGAAGCCCATGGGAACAGTCATGAGCTAACAGTGACAGTGACCACAGAGACCCATCCAGGGCCTTCCATGCTCATCTGGAAGGCATGGAGGAATGCAGACAACATAACAGCCAACACAGAAAATGGACTGCCTGACATTTCTGATAATTTACCTAGAACGAGGAGTAAGAGACTTTCCCTCAGCCTCTTTCTAGGGTACACTAGACAGAGTCCAATTGAACTAAGCCTGGGTATGAGCCCCAGGAATCCTGCTGGCAAGCTCTGTGGTCTTGGGCAAGCATCTTAGCTTCCCTGAGTGTAAAGTTGCTCCGGAGTCCCGTGTCTGCAGAGGTGTTGGTCCCATCCTCTCCTGTGCCCACATCTGAGCCACTGTAGGATGATGACCGGGGTGGAGGGAAGATGCTCTCCAGGTGGTGCCAGGTGGGCCCTTGCATATCTTGGCAACCAGGTGGCATGTGCCTGGTGACCATCTCACCACCAGGTTCTCAGCTTCCAGGTCTCTCCAGATGATGTGGTCCCCGGCCAGGGTCTCGTTCTTCAGCGGGACTAGCACGTGCCCAAAAATGTTTCCTTTGCTTGTTTACATGACACACGGAGAACTTCAGCACTCTCTGAGGATACCTGAGGAAGGAGAGGACCCAGGTCAAGCTCAGGTCTGCGAGTAGGGACCAGGTGGTAGAGACAGGATACACAGCCGAACTCAGGCTTCCTTAGGGACCCCAGCAGCCTGGGGAAGTACATGGGTGGACCTGAGCCTTGTCACATAGTGTTTTGAGGATTTATATCCATTGCTGCCTGGGGCCTTGGGAGTCCACTAACCAGAATCTGCACTTGGAACGTGTTTTCTTGCCAAAAAGTTATGCCAGAAATGATGACCCAGTCTTATGGCAATGGGATCTCTTCTCTCTGAGCCTTGGCCTTCACAGCTGGGAATGGGGATGACTACTTTTCTTGTCTAGGCTGTAAATCTCCTGTCACTGTGTCTGGACTACAGCACATGGGCAAATAATACTGATTGACTTCTTCCGTCCTTCTTCCCAGAGCAGGGAGGCCGGGATCAGATTGGGGCGAGATGACTAGCGAGAGCTCTGATAATAAGGAACTGAGGAGCCCTCATCCCTAAATGGAGCATCCTTCCCAGCCCCTCTCCTCATCACCAAGGCTCAGGGAACGTCTAAAGAAAGCAGAATGGAAGAGTGTGGTGAATGCCTTGAACTCTAGGCACCAGACCTCATTACAGATGGTTGTAAGCCACCATGTGGTTGCTGGAAATTGAACTCAGGACCTATGGAAGAGCAGGCAATGCTCTTAACTGCTGAGCCATCTCTCCAGCCTGGTAGAGCTCCTTTTAAAGGGGTCCTGTAACCAGATGGGTGGCTCCACGTGCCCTAGGCTCTGTAGTTAGTGTCCATCCCCTTCCCCCACCCCACCTACTGTCAAGGGGAGCCCATGCTATGGGCAGAAGGTGGCAGATAGTGAAGCCTAGTGTAAAGGGGGAAGGGTGGCAGATTTGAGAAATGGAGACTTAAGGACCCTTCGACTTCCACATTTGCAGGAACCCCAGAAGCTATGCCTGGAGCCTCCACGAAGGCTTTGAGGCTTGGTCTCACTTGCTGGTTGCAGGAACTGGGCAAACAAACTCCTGGGCATATGTGAGCATGGTTCTTCCTGGGTTCAGGGGTATAGACAGGTTGCTGAAAAGGCCGGACCTGGACACATCCTAACCCACATCTGCGAAAAGCTAACCACACCTTCACTGCATTTCAGAGAGTGGCAAGGTGGAGAGAAGTGCTTGAACTGTCATGGAGAGCAGATTCTGCGTCCTGGGACGAGGTGGGAGTGAGGCCACTTACCCACCATGGGGCTGGTCGGGTGGCTTGCGGCTTCAGAACCTCAGGCTCCCACTTGGACAGCGACGCCTGTCCCCCAAGGTGTGACCTTGTTGGGGAAAGTATGTTGCTGTGGGGGTGGGCTTTAAGGTCTCCTTTGCTCAAGCTGTGCTCAGTGTGGTACACAGTTCACTTCTTGCTGCCTGCAGATCAAGATGTAGAACCCTCAGCTCCTTCTCCAGTGCCACGCCTGCCTGCACACCATCATGATAATAATGGACTGAACCTCTGGACCTGTAAGCCAGCCCCAATGCTTTCCTTTATAAGAGTTACTGTGATCATGATTTCTCTTCACAGCAACAGAAATCCTAACAGAAACAGGGCCTAAGGAAAGGGGGGAGGGGGAGGTCCATCTTGTGTTTACAACCATAGAAGTAAAGACCAAAGATGAAGCTTTGGCTGCTGGGTTGCCAGAGGTGCTGGTATAATAATATCTACCAAAGGCCATGCAGGGTCGGTAAGACGGTGGCAAAGCTCTGCCCTGCTGGAGCTTTCCTTCACCTACGGCTAGGCAAGATGAGTTGTGAACTGGGCACAGAGGTCCTAGAGCTGCATTCTCTACCCAGTTCTCCCCAAGGCGTGACCACAGTACCTCATTCCTGAACCTTTCCGAGTGAGCTGGACCACCCTGGCATTTCCCCGCCCTCCTTCCTTCCAGCACCTGTCCTGGCAGCAGATTGGAGGTTGTCAGGAGAACCCAGTTTTCAGAGGCGATCGAGAAGCAATCAAGGTTCTGCATGCTCCATCTTTCCTTCCAGGTATGACTTAGATCTCTGCACGTGTTAGTTCCTAAGGCTGCGACGACAGAGCAGCTCTGAGGTCAGGAGACTGAGGGGTGCCTTCATGGCAGTCTTGACCTGGAGGGCCCAGTGGAGGCCCTTTTTCAGATGCTAATGACTAGAGACCCTTCATCCTCAAAGCCAGCTGTACAGTGCTTTCTAACCTTGGATTCTCTCTCTCTCTCTCTCTCTCTCTCTCTCTCTCTCTCTCTCTCTCTTTCTCTCTCTCTCTCTCTCTGTCTGTCTAATTCTGGCTAGTCTGGAACTCACTACATAGTTCAAGCTGGCCTCAGACTCACAGACATCCACCTGGTTTGGCCTCTGAGGTGCTGGGATGAAAGGTTTGTGCCACCACGCTTGACCTGGGCCAACTGTTTCTGCTCTTTTCTTAAAAGGACACTCAAAATAGCAGGAATTCACCAGGCAACTCAGGTTAATTCCCTCATGTTAGAGCCATTAGCTTAATCACATCTGCAAGTCTCCTTTAGTCCTACAAGGTAGACTACTCATGAGGGGTTGTACTGGCTAATTTTATATCTACTTGACACAGGCTAGAGTCAGCTGAGAGGAGGGAACTCCAACTGAGAAAATGCCTCCATATTGGGCTGTAGGCGAGCCTGTGGAACATTTTCCTAATTACTGTTTGAGGGGGAAAGGACCCAGCCCATTGCAGGTCAGGCCATCCCTGGACTGGTCTTGGCCTCTATAAGGTAGGAGGCTGAGCAAGCCATGAGAGCAAGTCAGCAAGCAACACTCCTCCTCCTTAATCTGTGTAACAGATTAAGTAAAATGCTGAGGATCCCCAAGTAGCTGCAGTGGCAAAAACACTGCAGGTTCCCAAGTGGTGGCAGGCGGCAGACAGCAGGTCTGAGAACAGCCAGTTCCAGGCAGGGATGGTGCAGTTCCCCAAGTGGTTGCAGGGGGGCACTCCATGAGACCACACTGCAGGTCTCTGAAGGAGGCTGGTTCCAGACAGGGAGCCATGAGGCAGGCAAAAGATGGATGGATAGGCATGCCATGCAGAGTGAGGTTGGATATTTATTTAGTGGGTTATGGAAGGGAAGGGGAGAAGGGAGAAGAGGAGATAGATAGATAGATAGATAGATAGATAGATAGATAGATAGATAGATAGATAGATAGATAGAGGAAGGGGAGAAGTGTGGAGAGACAGAAGCTTCCTCTTAGAGAGAGAGAGATGGAAAAGAGAGGACTCAGGCTGGAAGCTGAAGATCAGCCTGCCTCAGCAGAGGGGGTGGGGGATGGGAGTGGGCATGGCTTGTCTCTTAAAGGAACAGGACAGATCATTACATGGTGGCCTCTGCATCAGCTCCTACCTCTAAGTTCCTTTCCTGCTTGAATTCCTGCCCTCACTGCTTTTGATGATGAATTGTTAGATGGAACTGTGATAGGAATAAACCCTTTCCTCCCTAAGTTGCTTTTGGTCATGGTTTTATCACAGTATTAGTAACCCTGACTAAGACAGCTGTGGACCACTTTGGGACAGTCATTGAGCTGATCACAGTGTCTATGCAGCACTTGGATTGGGGGCAGGGCTGGTTCACATTCTTCTTCCTGCTACCTGAAGCTTTCAGTGTGTCCCAGGACTGGCCTTAGGAGTCTAGCAAGGCCCACATGTCCCCTTCCTGGTGACCCTGTCCACACTGAGGCATTGATATCCTATCTGTACTTGTTGCCTTCATTACTGAGCCTGAGTTGTTCTGGGTCTAATTTGGGTATTGAGTAGAGGCTGATATACCCCTAACCTCAGGCTATGCCTTTGTACTGCATCCATCTTCCTCCTTGGACTCCTTCTTTGGCCACCAGCATCCAAGCCATTCTTCCTCATTATTCTTCCTCTGTTGGTGCAGGGGGTCCTTCTGTCTATGTGTTGCTTTCATTGGTTAATAAAGGAACTGCCTTGGCCTGTTGATAGGTAGGTGGGGAAAACTAAATGGCATACTGGGAAAAGGAAGGCAGAGAGGGAAGCTGCCATGGAGCTGCCACCAGAGTAAGACATGCCGAATCTTTACTGGTAAGCCACTGCATGTGGCGATATACAGATTAATAGAAATGGGTTAAATTAATATAACAGCCAATAAGAAGCTAGAGCTAATGGGCCAAGCAGTTATTTAATGAATATAGTTTCTGTGTGGTTATTTCTGGGCTAAGTTAACCAGGCGGCCAGAAACCAACAAGTGGCCCCATGCAACACTCTGTTTATTTCTAACATCTCCAACATCCCATTCCAGGCCTCCCTCAGGAGCTTTCTCTGGGCTCCTCACTTTTGACCATGTATCTCTCTCACCTCATCTCTTTCAAGCTCTTCCCATCTCTCTGTATGTTCATCGTGTGGTACAGCTACTCTCAAAGATCTGCCAACATACTGGCTTCCTTTCAGTCCACCTATGTTGACTGAACTTTCTGTCCTGCCCAGTCCTGCCCCATCACGCAGTTGTTCAGTCACAAAGAAATCACACAGAGGTCTACACTGATTATAAACTGATTGGCCTAGTATCTCAGGCTTCTTATTAATTAATCCTCACACCTTAAACTAGCCCATTATTCTTGTCTGTGCTAGTCATGTGGCTTGGTACCTTTTTCTTCGGCGAGGCAGTCACATCTTGCTTACTCTGTAGCTGGGTCACAATTGCTGTCTGAGACTTCCCTTTTCCCAGCATTCTCATTGCCCTGCCTCTACTTCTTGCCTGGTCACCCCACCTATACTTCCTGCCTGGCTACTGGCCAATCAGTGTTTTAGTAAAAATAATACAAGTGGCAGGATAAAAGACCATTGTCCCACAGCACATCTGAAATATTCAGTGTCCCTCCTACCTTCCTTGAACAGGCTCATCCTGTTGGATGAACCTCTGGCACCTTCTTCAAGAGCCATTCATCAGAGTTGGGCGTAGTGGCACACGCCTTTAATCCCAGCACTCAGAAGGCAGAGGCAAGTGAATCTCTGAGTTCAAGGCCAGCCTGGTCTACAAAGTGAGTTCCTGGACAGCTAGGGCTGTTACAGAGAGAAACCCTGTCTTGAAAAACAAAAACAAACAAACAAAAAACCACAAACAAACAATAAACAAAACAAAAAACAAACAAAAAGAGCCATTCATCACTAGCTCCTAGTTCTCATCGTTCTTGCAGCTGTCATGATTACCAAGGGCCTCCGTGTCTATGGCTGCCATGTATCTTACTCTGCCTAGCAGATTAGCCTCCTCTCCATGTAGGCAGAGCTATGTCCTTTCCAGCTCCATACCTCCTGGGCCAAGGCTGTGATGTCTGTGGCTTGTGCCAACACTGGCCACACATCACACACACTTCAAGCCCCTCATGGGCACCCAACTGCTGGGACACATGCTCATGATGCTAGCTTGGTTTGTAAGCACCTTCCACATCTAACCAGCTCGCTTAACTTGGGCTTTTCTCACTGGGAGAAAAGCAGGAGGCAGAAGGGAATTCACTCTTTCTTGTGGCTCTCAATGTCCTGGGAATGGTGATTCAGGCCCACTTTATACAGTTCCACTGAAGCTCATATTAGTCCTGAGGAGCAGAAGAACCAGGCTTTTAGTTGAAGAAACTAAAGAGGCAGATGGCTCTTACAGAACTGCCTAGTGGTGGAACTAGACCAATTATGCCCTGTTTCCCACATCAGCTGACAGGTCCACGTTAAGTCCCCAGGAGACATGTTGCTTGGTGTCGCCCCTGAGTTAGGCCAGAGTCATAGGTACTATGCAGTTTCCGCTCTGTCCCGTGAGTGTTCTGAGATCAGGCTGGCTTGGGGCCAGCTTCACACAATGGAAGTGCCGCTCGGGGCTGGCTGCAGTCATGGCCCCATTTCCTGTTTCCAGATCTGGCTGATGCTGGCTCTCTGGTGCTGGAAAACTTGGAAAGAGCAGCAGACACAGTTTCTCTCTTTCATAGCCAAAAGGAACTCATCATATCTTCACTGGCAAGCACACTTCCAGGGAGATTTGCTCGAAGTCCAGGAGCTTAAAGGCCTACAGGTGATAAATAATTCAGTGCAGTAGATGATTCGTGAGAAAGGCCACTTTCAATTAACCTTAAGAATCAGTCACCATCTATGGGAGTGTCACCTCTCACCACTTAGGAACAGAGAAGCCAGGGCAGGATAAAGGCCACACAGAGAGACATTGTGTCTCACATCTGTGCCAACTCCTCCCTATTAGCTAAGGTCGCTATGTATGAGAAGGAAACCCCCTCCCCTGGCATCCTTTCTGTTTCCTTGTTTAGCTGGGGTGGCCTTAGACTTGATTTCGTATAGCCCTACTGTAATTTGGGTCATACATCTATCCCAAAGATATGCTAGTTGAGAGCTGGTCCCCAGCCTGCGGTGCTATGGGAAGGTGATGGATTCTTTAGCAGGTGGGGCTAGTGAATGCCCAGTAGGTCACTGGGGAGCCTTTAAAGGGGCTATTGGGACCCTAGTACCTTCCTGATTCTGTCTTTGCTTTTGGACTACTTGTTTTTCTGGGCACTCCCCTCCATTACATTCTGTCTCCCTAACAGCATGAAGCACTGGAGACACCCGGGCAAGGCTGGAAACCTCCAGAGAGTGGATCACAACGAGTCTGTCCTGTTTAGGTTGTGCATCTCAGCTATTTCGTCACAGGAGGGGAAAGTTGAATAACATAAGGCCTCTCTCTTACTTTTCACACTGTCTTATTTTTTCAAATAAGCATTTATTTATTATATAAACAATAGATACTAAACTAAAATAAATATTAATGTATTTTATTACACCTATATATGTAAGTATGCAATGTATTTTTCTTGTATTTATCCCCACTGGCCTCTCCGCAGTATCACGGCTAGCTTCATGTCACACACACATGTAAGTCTAGATTATACATATGAGGGAGACACACAGCATTTGCCTTGCCAAGACTGGCTAGCTAAGTTTACCACATGACTTCCTGTTCTCCATTTCTCTGCAGATGCCATGCTAACATTCTTCTTCACGGCTGAGGAGAACTACACTGTGTGGATGTACAAGAAACCTTCTCTTTCGAGGAGCTTAATGGGAGCAAATCCGGTTGAGTCAGATGTCCCTCTTGCCCCTCACCTCACCGTGTGTTCAGTTCCATGACAACTCCGCTGAATGCCCCTGGCTTACTCCAGCTTCCTGGGGTGTTTCCTTTCCTATCCAATTCTCCTCCTCCATTCCCTGACTAACTGTTGTCTTTTCCCTACACAGGCCAGGGCTTTCTGCTTTCTCCTGCGGATTCCTCCCCGCTTCCTTGTCCGAATAGTCCCTGCAGAGCAGACGCCACTCCGCTCCCCACATCATCTCCTCGCCATAGCTGTGGGGCTTCGCACGGACCTCACCATGGCCAATCTGTGCATTTTATTCATTGGTCACAAAGCTAGTGGTCCAGTCTAGGGTCTTGATTGGGCTCATTTTCTCTGCCAGTTAAAAGGCAGGGGAGATCTGGAGTGCATTGGAGAACTCTCAGCCACTGCAGACAGCAGCAGCAGCAGATTCAGCATTGGAAGAAAGGCGTTGATAGGGGTGGGGGAAACACATGTACGCAGCAGACACACTGAGATAAAGGCACTCTGCAAAGCAGAGCTGGGACTCAGGAAGCCAAAAAAATCCGGTCTCTTCTTCAGAAGAGTTTTCTCCACTAATTTAGGGTTGATCAGTTTGAAAAAAAAGGTAGGATGGTTGATGGGCCCACAACTGTTGTGTCACATGTCCTCACCCTGTCCATCGGCAGGGGGCCTGCTGTTGGGAGAAAAAGTCCCCAAGGCCAAGGTTTAAAGCTGCTCAGCTTTTGTCTTGAGTCAGGAGGGTGAGGAAGAAGCCAGCTATCTCGGAAATTCACCACCTTTATTAATTACCTAGCTATAGCCCCTTTCCCTATCTGTCTGCACACTGGGGATTCAGTCTAACTCCTACTGTCTCACTAGGTTTAGGGATGGATCCAGGACCTCTGATGAGATAATCACAATTAACTCTGGAAGTTTCTGTGGCTTCTGCTGAGGAAGAGAGGCTTCCTTTTGAGTAGGAGCTATTGAGCTGTCTGACCTATTGGAAGCCTGTGGTGGTGTCAGTAGGTGTGGCCCCCATAGACTCATTTGTGCGCATGCCTGGCCCATAGGGAGTGGCACGATTGGGGGTGTGGCCTTGTTGGAGTAGGTGTGGCCTTATTGGACGGAGTGTGTCATCATGGGGTTGGGCTTTGAGTCTTATATGCTCAAGCTATGTACAGGACAGTCTTTCCTTCTGCTGCTCAAGGATCAAGAGGTCCTTGGGCAGTAGAGGAGAGGGTGCCTGAACTGGCCTTGTCCCGCAGTCAGACTAATGACTATCTTGAATATCACCATAGAACCTAATCCAGTGACAGATGGAGATAGAGACAGAGACCCACATCGGAGCACTGGACTGAGCTCCCAAGGTCCAGTTGAAGAGCAGAAGGAGGGAGAATATGAGCAAGGAAGTCTGGACTGCGAGGGGTTGGTCCACCCACTGAGACAGTGTGCCTAATCTAATGGGAGCTCACCAAAGCCAGCTGGACTGGGACTGAACGAGTATGTGATCAAACTGGACTCTCTGAATGTGGCTGACAATGGGGGCAGACTGAGAAGCTAATGATAATGGCACTGGGATTTGTCTCCACTGCATGTACTGGCTTTTTGGGATCCTAGTCTATTTGGATGCACGCCTTCCTAAGCCTGAATGGAAGGGGGAGGGCCTTGGACTTCCCACAGGGCAGGGTACCCTGCCCTCTCTTAGGACTTGGGGGGAGGGGGAGGATAAGTGGAGGAGTAGGAGGCAGGATAAATGGGAGGAGGGGAGGAAGTGGAAATTTTGAATGGTATTCTTTATAACACAATAAAAATTTTTTAAAAAAGATATACAACTCTCAGCCCCATGTCTGCCTGCATGCTGCCATGTTTCACCATGATGATAATGGACTAAACCTCTGAAACTGTAAGCCAGTCCCAATTAAATGCTTCCTTTTATAAGAGTTGCTTGGTCATGGTATCTCTTCACAGTAATAGAAAACCAAACTAAGGCAAAGCCTGACGTGGAGGGATGGGTAAGACACAAAGTTGGTGCAGGAGCACGAGGCAGAAGTGGAGAACTGGAGAGAACCAGTTTGCTGCAGGAACCCTGCCTGTGCTGCGCTGCGGCTGCCTCTCCCTAGATGTCTGTTCTGTCCAATAATCACCACGAGCATCTCCTTAGCTAGAATGAGGCCGTTTCTGCTTCTTGCAACCTGACAGTCATGTGTACAGCAGTCTTTTTCCCGCTTATCCATGGCTATATTTCCTGAGGTTCCCGTTATACAGTTAGCTAAGTTTCATTAACTAAGTTAATAAAAATATTTAACAGTGTATTAGCTACTATTCTGTCGCTGTGACAAAATGTCAGGACCAAGGCAGTTTATAGAAGAAAGAGTTGACTTCGGCTTACAATCCCAGAGGAAGAAGAGTCCTTCACGGCAGGGCAGAGGTATGGCGTCAAACAGCAGGCAGCCAGAACAGGAAGCTGAGACAGGATAGCTTTAACTGTAAACATGAAGCAGAGAGAGTGTACCAGAATCAGGGAAAGGCTGAATATTCTCAAAGCACACCCCCAGTGACATACTCTCTCCAGCAAAGCTGCACCTCCCAAACCTTCCCAGATAGCACCACCACCTGGATATTCAAATAGCTGAGCCTTTGATGGGGAGACAGCTTTTATGAAAACCACCATAAATAGAAAACTCAGAAACAAGCAACTCATGACATTTCCAATTATGGGATATTTTGAACAATGTGATAAAATATCGTATCAGTCCTGGGACTCAAGTCAACTCTGTTCTTCAATGCATCCATGCATTGAAATCATCCATGCTGATTCCCCCAGTAGTCCCGGATCTCACTTATCAGCTCAACGGTTGCAGTATAACTGCGCCTATATGTGAGCACTATCTATAGAGTAGTCTAGCACTATTAAATCACGTCTGCATTGTGCCCCTCATTTTGTCCCCTCACACAGGCATTGTAGTTTCTCATATCCTCCCAAAAGGAGTATAAGATCGACAGAGAGACCACAGTCACAAAACTCTTACTATATTGTTTTATTACGTGTTCTATTACATAGTTATTATCCTATTACTTAGCTAGTTATTGCTGCTAATCTCTTATTGTCCCTAAAATAAATGTAGCTTATTACAGGTAGGGATGGCTAAGAAAAAGCATAGCACATACACAACACGTGCCGGGTTTGACCCGACTGCGGTTTCAGACATCCACTGGGGATAATGTGATTTGTCTGCGGACAAAGAGCAGCTGCTCTAGGGTTTGGTTAGCAAAAGCGGAGGATGGGTGGGGCCGCAGGTAGGCTTTTATTCCGTTTTACTGAGTGGGGAAGTAAATGACTGGGGTGAGAGGCAGCTAGGAAGGGCCTGACCTGGGTCTGCCAGCAGCTACCTGGTCCAGGTGCTGTCTTGACCGCTGTGCTGGCTGAAATTAAAATTGTCCTTTAGAGCGGCTCAGGCATCTGAACACTCGGTCCTCAGTTGGTGACACTGCTTGGGCAATCTTATGGAGCCTTTCGTTTCCTTAATGGAGGAAGCACATCTTTTTTTTTTTTTTTTTTTTAAAGAGATTTTACACTATATTTTTTAATTGATTATTTGGGAATTTCATATCATGCACCCTGATCACACTCATTTCCAAGTCCTCCCAGGTTCACCCCAACCCTTGTGACCTCCCCCCAAAGAAGAAGAAGAGGAGGAGGAGGATTTCAATTTGTGTTGATCACATGCTCACTGGAGCGTAGTCAAACTCCCAGTGGCCAGCCCCTTAAAGAAAACAGAGACCTTCCCCACCCCATCGGAAGCCATCAGTTGTGAGTTACACTTCAGCATCTTTATCACGATTTTTAAGAGTTCTCTATCTAGGCTGTTACTGTGGGGCTGGGGTGGGATGTGGATGGGGGTGGCCACAGAAGCCTTCTGCGTCCCTCTTTCTCAGCCGTGAGTCTGTGGTCATCACTGTCTCTGCAAAAGTAGCTTCCTTGCCCTTTACCGTCGGCAGGTGCACAGAACATGGACTTCCACATGATTTCTGGCAACAGCATGGACCACCAACGTCTACATTGTCTCCCATAGTGCCACAGACCCCAGCACAGTCTCCATGAAGATCCACCCGATCCTTACTGCAGCAATGGCCACGGTCACCACCACAGCCCCTGATGGCAGCACAGACCACAGACATCCACAAGGCCTTAAGCACAACATGGGCCGTGGACATTAACCTGACCCCCCTCTGCAGCAGGGCCACAGATCCCAGCATGGCCTCAGGTGGCTGCACATATCTTGAGTCTTCTCCCTCACTGATTTTGTTGGCCAGACCACCCACAGCTCTGCCAGAGTCAGGGAAGACCAAGAAAGGGAGCGACTGATCTTTTCAGTCTTACAGTGGGGAGCTGGTCAAGGGAACAGGGACTCCAGGAATGGCTATGTGCCATTGCTTTTGTTTTCTTATTAACAAAATAATGCAGAAAAACCAAGACTTCAGAAGGTACTTAGAGGTAACAGCCTAAAGGCCTTTCTACTGCACCCTGAACTTTCTGTCCATTCAAGGATGAACACCGAGAAAGTGCAAGCATAGGAAAGGTGAATAATAAGGAATGCGTTCAGATGGAACAATAAACCATCCAATAGATGGGGTGTGTTGTCCTCACCTAACTAGCAAGCAGGGGAGACTGGCAGCCCAGAGCACCGCAAAGTGTTTTATCAAAATCCCAGACTTGTTGGGCAGTGGTGGCATAGGCCTATAATCCGGGCACTCGGGAGGCAAAGACATGCTGATTTTTTTTTGTGAGTGTGGCCATTTGGAATACAGAGTGAGTTCCAAGACAGCGATGACTATGCAGAGAAATTCTTTTGAAAAGCCAAAACCAAAACCAAACCAAACCAAACCAAACCAATCAAAACCACCACAACAAAACCCAGACTCCCTCACCTCCTTCAATTTCCATAGTTATGGCTTCTGATCTGTCCTGCTAGTTTTATGTCAACTTGACACGAGCTCCAGTTGTCTGAGAGGAGGGAATGAGCAGAGAGGCCTGTAGGACATTTTCTTAATTAGTGATTAGGTGTGTTTGTGGAGGGGGGAGCTAGGGGCGTGGCATAGGTCATTGTGAATGGGGACATGCTGGACAAGACTGTCAGGGAGAAGACACTGTAAGGAGGAAGGGGAAAGACAGCTGAATGGGGTTGTCATTAGTTGGCACTAAGTCCCCTTTAGCAGGAATAGACATGTGATTTATTTAGGCCCATGAGAGTAGAATTAATGTCTGTCAAAACCCAAAGGAAGCTTCAAGAACTGATGCATGATTTATCGTGTTTTTCCGCATTGAGGTTGTAAAAGCAGGTGTTAAGAAATCCCTATGAGATCACCAAAGCCAGTTGGAATGGGACTGATGGAGCATGTGATCAAACCGGACTCTCTGAATGTGGCTGACGGTGGAGGCTGACTGAGAAGCCAAGGACAATGGCGCTGGGCTTTGATTCTACTGCATGTACTGGCTTTGTGGGAGCCTTGTCTGTTTGGATGCTCACCTTCCTGGACCTGGGGAGAGCGGGGAGGACCTTGGACTTCCCAAAGGGTAGGGAACCCTGACTGCTCTTTGACCTGGAGAAGGAGGGGGAGGGGAAGTGGGGGGGAGGGGAGGGAAGTGGGAGGAGGGGAGGAGATGGAAATTTTTAATAATTAAAAAAAAGAAGTCCCCATGAGGAGCAGAGCCCTCTTGCCAACCTGTGATGGTAGCAAGACTGAGAAACAAGCTTCTGTGTAGTTCGCTGATTATGTCACAGAGGATGTGTGAAAGGACATTGTCCTTGTCTATACTGACTCAGGCAGGTAGTTAGCAATATGTGTATGAACATGGTCTTCAGCATGATCACCATCAGACCAGCAAAGGGCCACAATCCCGGACCCAACAGGCACATACAGCGGCCAGTTCTCCTGAGTGAAGGTTGTATTGGTATCACTACCCCACGAACTGGCAGCCTACAGCTCCCAAGGATTAGGGCAAGCTTCCTAACTGGCGCTGCCACGGATGGCATGTACGAGCCTGGGGATCCAGTCGCTCACTTACTGGCTGGCTCACTTACTTACTTCAGTGCTGTCTTCATCTCTAACAAGGAGTAAACAGGCACAGTCAAATGTCCCATGGTACCTCAGCCGTCTTGGTTATCTCAGCATCCTCCATTCCTTCTTAGTGTGACCCTCTTCCACGTGCTCGTTAGCCCCTGGCTGGAATAGGCTGTTAGCTGTTTTCCGTCTGAGATATGATGCGAAGGAAGTAATCCAGATGGATGCAGACTGTTTGGAGCTCTGAGGAGCCCACCAACCAGGTCCTACTGTCTAGATCTATACAGCTGCGCGTGGTACAGTTCTTTCCAGACTTCTGAAGGAGTAATGCATCCCAGAAACTGGACCTGGACCTGGATGCAGCCGTTGCCTGAGTACCTGAGTCTTGCATTGAATTCTGTCATAGCATTCAGGGGGCCCATGATAGCACGTTCTTGAAGAATGTTTAACAACTGGCAGCTGAAGTGGTCAACGCCTATAATCCCTGGGATGCTGACACAGGAGGATTGCAAATTTAAAACATGACTACATGGCAGAAGGAGGAAGGAAAGAAGAAGTAAAAGAAGAGAAAGGAGGGGGGAGGGGATGAGGAAAGGAGTGGGGACAAGGAAGGGGAGAAAGGGGAAAGAGAGGAACAAGAAGAAGGAGGGGGAAATGAAAGACGACGGAGGAGAGGCAGCTTGACAGCTGTATTTATGGCAAGGAGGATGTGTGGATGCTGAGCAGGCAAAGGCATAGCCTGCAGAGGATGTCTGTTTCTCAGCCTGTTTAGTGTCCCGTTTTGCTTTTTCTAATGATAAAACCCACGTATGTGCTCCCATTCTTAAGCCATGTCATCGGGAAGTCCCCCATCTCCTTAACTCCATAGATAGGCTAAACCAGACCTGGCCAGTTGGAGCACCTCACCCTTAGGCCTCAGTGGTTGGTAGCCCACCTCATTTTACTGACTTGAACTCAAAACCCACAGGCAACTGTTGAATGAGATAACAACAGTAACTAACACATTCGTTTGGCATGCTCTGGATTTTTCAGACCATTCTCATGAACTATGGAGACAATCTAGGAGTTGCTGGGAGGCTCAAAGGGATGGGTGGTGAGATACCAGTCTCCAGTGATGTAATTCAAGCCTGTGTGGCTCCCGCTGAGCCCGGCTCTCTTGGGCTCTTGATTTATAAGACCCAAAGAAAAATAGCTGCACTGCTGTGGCCAGTTTGATTTGGTCACCCGGCTCTTGAAAGCAGAGTGCTGACTACTGAGATAATTCTCTGTAGGCATGCAAGACAAGTTGACAGGGATATATGTCATGCTCATAGCCCGAGCAGGAAAGACAATCAGTAGACGGCGGCTGCATCTTAGATCACATGGCTGTTGGATCAAAGTCACCACATTCAAGTGCTAATTCATCGGCTGACAAGGATGTGTGCATTTTCTCTGACATTAAAAATGACCGTTGTCTATAAGATTCATCTTTTTTGATTTGCGACTTGAGAAACTTGGCAGGACCTGAGGAGCAAGATTCCTAGCTCCAGGGGAAGTATAAAGCATCCATTAAGATGGTTCAGCGGTTAAGAGCAACGACTGTTCTTCCAGAGGACTTGGGTTCAATTCTCAGCAAACACATGGCAGCTCACACCTGTCAGTAACTCCAAGATCTGACATCTGACACAGATATACATGCAGGCAAAACAACAATACACATAAAATAAAAATAAATTATTTTTTTTAAAAAAAAAAAAAAAAGGAAAAGCCACCAGGTTGACACCCAGGCTTTTAAAGCAATAGTCATCCTGCGTCAGTAGAGGGCGCCCTCTGGCTGAGAGACGAGCATGGAACAGCGCCAGCCAGCAGGAAGGCCGACCAGGAGCTCCTGCAGGAAGGGCTGGAACTGTGAACTGTAACTATTTCTGGCTGTGTATACTCAATGCCAAGGACTTCCTAGTTCTACGTCAAGTCTACACGCTTCCGTAGAACAACTAATTTTTGTCCCTGAACAAACTCCAGTGGTTTCTGACTCAAGTCTGAACTTGCCGTGATGCCGCTATGGTCCTCGGGCTGCTCATAAAGTGTGTCACTACTGACATCATTGGAAGCAAGGGGTAGACATCTCTCCCAACGAAGTTTAAATGAAAAGTCAATAAAATCTGTGTCTGTAATTGAGGTACGGAGGGACGAGTTAGGCCTTTGTCTTCCCTGGGTTGCAGGCTCTCTCCAGTGCAGACTTGGACATTCTTACTTTGTCATTCTTTGAACCTCTTTTTCATCGGCCTTGTGTAAGACGGGTGCAGCAGTTCAGGGCTCACACACCCAAGGGAAAAGAGTGCCCCCTCCTGAGGCCCTCCATAGACTTTCATGTTCCTGGCTCTAAATGGGATATACGTTTGTCCTGAAGAGTCTTTATAGCCAGGGTGAGGTGGCAGAGCAGTTGGCTTTTGCCTAGTTACACCCCGCTCCTCTGAGACCCTCCTACAGCCCCGGGGTGGAGCAGCGAGAAACAGGTGACTAACCCTTAAAATGTAGGTTGATCAGCTGGAAGAGAGCTCAGACAGCTTAAGCAAGAGAAGTTTCTCCATCACTGTCGGCTTGCTGGCGAGCGGGTGGAAACCCAGGGTTTTTCCAGTGTGTTGCTTCACTGCTCTAGGTACTGCTTACCTGGGGGTTAAGACATTTCTTCAACAGTTCCGCTGCTCACTCAGTAGCAACACAAAGAAAGGGCAGAGGGGGAGAATTACCCTTCCTGAGGAAAGGAATTGGCTCTCTTCACTTTCACTGTTCAGTGACTTGGCTGAACATATCTTTCGGGCGATACACCTTGCTATTATCCACAGAGAGAAATCTTCTCCATAAACACAGAAAGGAAGGAAGGCAGCTTGGGAATAGTTAACAATCTCAGCTCGTCTGCCTCCAGGTCAGCCACACAGCTGTGTGTGCTGTCCTCATACTTGTCCTGTCCCTGGGAGAGACAACCATGAAATGCCATGCGGGGCTCATATCTAGCTCCAAGCCTAGTTGCTGGAGCTAGTTGCTAGCTAGTCTGCCCCATCAGGTCTGCGCATGCCCTGGGAGCTCGCTTGGTCCATGGGTCTGCATGATCCAGTTATGGCACCATTTATTCAGCAAACCAGTGTTAGTAAGAACCGGATATGGGGACTGCGAACTCCCATCCAGAAGAAAAGCAGGAGCTGTCAGACCCTGCTGGGCTAAAATTATGAATTCCCAGGGAGTGGAGCAGATCTTTTGGTGATGGGTTTCTCTCCGGGATTTTCCCTTAGGAGTTCACTTCATTGGTTCTGTGGTTTCCTCTTTGTCCCATCTTCCATCTGAAGTGGGCCTGAGCTGTGTTCACAGAGAGCCACACCTCTGTAGCCCTCTTCCTGTTAATAAAGCTTTGGTGACAGTGGGCAGGGATATTTAAGTGGACAGAAATACAGGTTCACAGTTTCTTTGGTGGCATGTGTCCTTAAGAAGCTCAGTTGCCTTCCTACCTGTTTGCTTCCAGTGTTTTACATGGCCAAGAAATGGGATTAATGAAGAAAACCATGGCCTCTTATCGATCAGACTGGACATTCTATATATTCTATGTGTGATGTCCTTAACCTGAGATTGGCATGAGTATTCATCTTGGTTTAGAAGGAACAGACTTGGACTGGTCTTGGCCATTCAGCTGCAGTCATGGTCAGGTTCAGAGACCCTTAATCAAACGGGCTGGAGAAAGCCACCTCCATCCTTGGCTTGCAAACACAACTTCTTCGAAACTCCTTCTGTGTCCTCCTCAATTTATAGCACAGCATGGCTATATTTATTCTCTGTCACCTCTGCCTGTGCCTGGTGAACACTGTCCCCGTTCTGTGCCCTGTGAAGCACTGCCCACGTTCTGTGCCCTGTGAGTACTGTTCACGTTCTGTGCCTGGTGAGCACTGTCCACGTTCTGTGCCATGGTGAGCACGGTCCACGTTTTTCTAATGTATGCAGGCCTTTATAGACAGGCAAGAAGCATTCGGCAAATGCTAACACTGTGAAATTTCCAATCACCTGTCCTAGGCTAAAGATGGCTTTTTAAGGCTGTAGGGCCTGGCATACCAGGTACTGTGGCACAACAGGAGCTTCTAACTGTGCATCCTGCCTCGTGCATGCACTGAGAATCTGGTTTTTAAACTTTCGTCTTAGGATTTCTGTCGCTGTGATAAAGCGCCATGGACAAAATCAACCTGGGTAAGAAAGGGTTTATTCAGCTTATAGTTCCACATTACAGTCTATCACTGAGGGAAGTCGGAGCAGAAACTCAAACAGGATGGGAAACTGGAGGCAGGAGCTGATACAGAGGCTGTGGAGGAGTGTTGGTTGCTTTCTGGCCTGCTCCTCGTGGCTTGCTCAGTATGATTTCTTATAGAACCCAGTCCCTCTGTCCAGAGGGGACACCACCTGCAATGGGCTGGACCTTCCTGTATTAATCATCAATCAAGAAAATGCACCACAGACTTGCCCACTGGCCAGTCTAGTAGGGACATTTCCTTCAATGGTGTTCTCTCTCCCCAAATGACTCTTACTGTGTCAAATTTGCACAAAAGTAGCCAGCACAGCTTTATACCTCTTCCAGGCATAAACTCTACATCTTTGGTATTAAGGCTTTCCTTCTGGAAGACAGCACCCATCCCAAATAGTGGCTGATATGGGGTAGCAGTCAACTTCTCCCTCACGTAAAATCTTGTTGCAAATACTCTGATGTCAGGCCATCACATTATTGGGGCATTGGCTCTGACATCTCTCGGGTCCTGTCTTCATTGGAAGGGTATAAACAAGGTTCACACCATGCCTTCATTGGCGGCAGAGGAAAGGAATAGATACATTGCTTCTGAAGAACATAGCAAGAAGCTGCACACAGTTTCTACTCACTTCTCGTGGGGCAGAATGTACCCCCACTGCATGGGACCTTAGAAACGTAGTCTGTGTTCCTGATAGTGCTCTTGGCTAGAAGGGTTTCCATAGATGAGGAGTGAGAAGACTAGGGTTGGTCAGCACTGTCTGTCTTGGGGTGGATCCTTAAGTGGAACGGAGGGGATGTGGGGAACTGGAATGCAAATCATTATAATCTGTTCTTTGTGTGCCACGGCCCCTTATGTTTTATTGCTGTGATCCCATTGTCCATTTGTGCAGCTGTCACCAGTCTCTTGGGGCAGAAGCACCTAAGAATCAGTCCAGTCTGAATTCCTGGCTCAGTCTGGAACTGCTACTTATTTCAATCTCGGAAAAATGTAGAGTTGAACTAAGGTGGAATAGTACTCTTGGATAAACCCAATCCATCCATCCATCCATCCATCCATCCACCCATCCATCCATCTTTCCATCCATCCATCCATCCATCTGTCTATCATCTATTGTATACCTGGAGAGTTAGTGTCCTTTTATTTATAGAGCTAATGTTAAAGGAGCCTATTGCATTGTAGGGATAATTTTGTTAGAAAAACAGATACTGTTTGACATAGCTGAAGCTTTCTCCCCTTCCACACTGACACATCGACTCAGCATCCCTTCTAACACTACTGCAGATACTGCACACTGACCCACCCTCCGGCGGAAGTACTCTTTCCCTCTGTCCTAGGCTTGTCAACAGGGTCAGCGAGATTTTAGTATGCAAGCCCTTTAGATTTTAAGATTTTTTAGATCATATTTTTAGGTCAGGGTTACCAAGAGGAAATAGACTGAACTCCTCATTATTGTTGTAACATTTCTTCTCACTCCTGTTCATTAAAAACAGGAAAGATACCTACTCCTTAACTCATTCTGGATCTCAGTCCTTTGGAGACAGTAGTGATATCATGCTTTTGTTTCCATTCTCTCTCTCTCTCTCTCTCTCTCTCTCTCTCTCTCTCTCTGGCTCTGATTCCCTAGCTGTTGAACACACTCAATTCAGCACAATGCACACTACCCTGTCTGTTTTGGGCCACTCTGCCTCCATTCCTCTTTTGAGGGAAAGTGTTGCGTGTGTGTGCATGCTTGTATGCATGTGTGTGTTCATGTATGCACACGTGTGTGTCTGCATGCATAAGTGTGTGCATGCATGTGCGCGTGCATGCCTGTGTGTGTGTGTGGCAATGGGGCTCACAGAGAGGCATTCTCCCAGAGGAGTTATGATAATGCTAATTGTCAGTGTGACAGAATCTGGCTCACCTGGGAGATGGGCCTCTGGCGATGGCTGTGAGAGATTATCTTGATTAAGTTAATTGATGTGAAAAAAAATCAATCTTAATTATAAATGGGACAATTCCCTGAGTGGAGATCCTGGACTGAATGCAATGGAGAAAGTGAGCTGACATTAGCGCACATTTAGTTCTCTGTTTCCAGGTTAGGAATACAGTGTGACCGACTGCTGCAGGCTCCCACTGCCTTGACTTCCTGGCATGGTGGACTATGTCCTAGAACTTGACACAGGGCAACCCATTTCTCTCTCAAGCTGCTTTTATCAGAGTATTTATCACAGCAGGGAAAGAAGCTCAGACAGGAGCCAAGTGCTCTCTCCCAAGGCAGTAACAGGGTGCGACATCAGGGAGCATTGCGTCACCCGGCTTCTGTCTTGCAGAGACAAGCTGGCTCTTTGACGTCAGCTTCCAGGGGTGTTTCCTGCAGTTGCCCCACACACTGCCCCTCTGCTTAGCTTAACCAGAATTAGCGTGTGACATACAGCATATTAAAAATCGAACAAAAGTCCAGGCAGTGGAGGTGCACGCCTTTAATCCCAGCACTCAGGAGGCAGAGGCAAGTGGATCTCTGTAAGCTCGAGGCCAGCCTGGTCTACAAGAGCTAGTTCCAGGACAGCCAGGGCTGCTACACAGAGAAATCCAAAAACAAATAAATTTAAAAAATCAAATAAAGGGAACAAAACCAACTAAAATGAGAACAGCTTTCCTGACCGTCATCTTTCTTTCCAGTGACATCTGTCTTCTCCCTTTACGACCGAGCTTTAGTTGACTAGGTACACACCATGTTGGTGTCTCCTCTCCTAACTATTCCTCTACCCATTCCAGAAGTGTCGTGTCTGCCTCCAGCACCTCTCTGAACAATACGCTCTAGTGCCCTGGGTCACCCCAGTATGGCTGTTTTCTTATATCCGGTCTGGTTCCCAGTCCTTGCCACTCAATCTCTCATCACTGAGTTTCTAAGCCTTTCTCTCACTCACCATTTTTTTTAAAGATTTTTATTTCTTTATTATGCATACAGTGTTCTACTTGCACACTTCTACCTCGAAGAGGGCACCAGATCTCATTATAGGTGGTTGTGAGCCCCCATGTGGTTGCTGGGACTTGAACTCAGGACCTGTGGAGGAGCAGCCAGTGCTCTTAACCTCTGAGCCATCTCTCCAGACCCATTCATTCATCTTTTTCTCTGAAGATCTTACCTCTGGGACATTAGAGATCAGCCCTGTGTCTACGATGCTCAGACCTCCTAAGGAACTCCTTCTTCTCTACTGAGAGACATTGTCTGAGAACATTCCATGACTGCTTCTCTCAGCAAATGACACTTGGCCCACATGGTTATCAAGTCAGGTACACCGCCCCTTACCACAATGCTTCACAGTGCTCTACCATTGCTCCCCACTCCCCAGTCCTGCGTGTACCTCCAGATCCCAGCACAGGAGGGACTTGGTAAACTTGTGATCAGCTGAGTGACAGCAGCAAGAACATTGCACAGAGCACTTTCACAACGCCAGCCTCCCCACAGTCATGAGATAGGGAGTCAATTACCATTGCTTAGCAGATGAAGAAACTGATTCCCAGAGAGATGCACAGTCTTGCCTGGGTGTGGGACCACAGGGTAAAAGAACATGTTGGGAGTTGGAAAGTTGCAGGTCCCTATCCCAGGTTCTCCCTGGGTCACTGCTAGAGCCAGGGCAGCCTTCTTTGCCAAGTCATGGGACCAGTGAGCTAAGAGGCCAAGAACAAGGTGATGCTCAGAGGTCCTGGTGGCATGGTCCAATCAGCTCATTCCTGTGTGTATCTAGTATGGCAGACATCTATTGACATCCGACTCTGAGCAGGCTTCCTTGGAGCACACATGACAAGGTTCTTGTCAGGTACCTAGGATCCCAGGGCATGGGGGTCTGGGTCTGGCTCTCAGGGTAGCCACATTTACTTTACCCCTTCTTGGGACTCAAGTGACTTCTCTGGAAAGCATGAGAAGAGTGGTGGATTCTGGGAAGGCCGGGCATTGGCTAGTGTCACCTGGCACAGAAATCTTCTCTTGGCTCATTGGGCAGGATCCCTCAGGCAGGCTGAGAGAAGTGTGGAAGCCAGAACCTGTTTCTATGGTGCCCATCTCTTCCTGGATGGCTGCCTTCCTGAACTGGAGAGAATACGTTGAGGCCCTGGTGGAATCTAGGTCTTTCTGAGAAGATAGAGATCCCCCAACTGGGGGAGACGCAAAGATGGTGTTGTCCGGAAGGAGTATAGACAACCACGGGCAAGTTGGAGTCCCCAGGGCTGCTGTCAACAAAGGAGGGTGACACTGGAACTTGGAAGAAGCCCAGGTCCTCTTACCATGTGGCCCTGGGTACCAGGAATTCCTTGAAGGTGGACTTATGGAGTAGTCCAGCCATTTCTGGGTGGGCTGGCTTATTGTCCTGTGTGTCTGGAGATGTGGATGGAATGTCATGGGGCTCCTAGGTCTCCCAAGGGACCAAGTATTCCTGGAGTCTACAGAATTTTTAGGAAGGGACAAGGAAGAACCAAGGAAAAAAATATCAGGGTTTCAGGAAATTATAGGAGAAGCATTCAACAGTCACTATGTCTGTCAGCTCTTAGCATCCCTGAGGCAGGCTGAGAAACTGAAGGCCTCAGTTGGATTGGGTCAGAGGGCAAGGGTAGAAGTGGTCCTGGAAGTGAATGAGGTGACAGGATATCAAAAAAGCTGACTTTGAAGGACATGGATGAGAAAGTGACTTTGGAGGAGACTATGAAGTTGGGGACCTGGGGTCTGGGGCCTGGGCAGGTGCTCTGAGGCCTAGACTGGGATCTTAAACCAGAAAGGCCTGGGGTCAGGGTTGGGTTTCTCCCTGAGGTGAGTGTAGAGCTGAGAAGATAATACTGTTGGATGGAGGGCAGATGAATTCCTAACCAGTGGCTGTAGAAGTACAAGGCCTCCAGAGAGCAGGACCTGGGGGAAAGGTCTCTAGAGCAGGGTCTGAGGCCCAGTGAGCTGTGAAAGGAAGGGTGAAAAAGAACATGGGGGTAGATCCTTGAGGGTCTGCAGATTCTGGTGCCAGAGGGAGGAGTTGGGGCGGGCAAAGCTCTAAGGGAGTGAATGTGGAACCTGGAGGATTGTGAGGAGCTAACCATGAAAGGTGGGAGGTGGTGTGACTGGGACACGATAGTGGCGTCCTTTGGGGGTGGGAGACAGGAACACACAGGTCGGCCATGTCCAGAGGGCTGCAAAGATGGAAAATTCCACAGTGGGGAAACCGCCTTGAGGAGGGGTCGGAAAGGGGGCTGTGCGCCCTTGGGGGCGGGGCCTAGAGGAGTGGGCGTGGGGACGGGGCCGAGACAGGGGGCGGGGCCGGGGCTCAGAGGCAGTGGAGAGGCGGGGCTCGCCCAGGTGAGAGAGCCGCTCCCCCCAACCCCAGCGCCCCTGCACCGGGTACCAGCGCCAACCTCCCGGTCTGCCCCTCGGCTGTGAGGGCTCCGCGGTCGACTGCACCTCGGCGGGCCAGACCCGGTGCGGCCCCGGCTCCATCTTGGCGCCTGGCACCTGTGGCGGCAGCAGGCGCAGCGCTTCTGTCGGCCTGCGCGGCCCCTGCGGCGACAGGGTGAGAGGCTAGCCCTGGTGGGTGACAGGGTGGGGTGGGCGGCGTCCCCCTTCCTGCAACCCTGAACCCATTCCTCACCGCTGCCTGCGCCGCATTCCTCCGCACTGTCGCCTCCCCTTGCCCTCTCTGGTCCTCTTTTTCCGCGTCTCCTCTGCCCAGCCTCCGGGTTTTTGTTTGTTTGTTTTTTGTTTTTCTCGGCCCCGGACCTGTGTCCACCGGCCTCCGCCCCTCTTCTCTTTGCTTTTTCCCTCCCGGTTTCCTCCTCTCTTCCATCCGCATCCCCCACCCTGCCTTCTGTTGCCAGCACCCCGCCCTCTTCTGCCAGGGAGCACCTCTACTCGCGAGCTCCCTGCCCCATATCCTTTGAGCCACCGTCTTTGTCCTGGAAAGGTCTGTAGCCTACTTCCGAGGCTTGTGTTGGGTCCTTCTTCCTGAGACCCGAGTGAGCTTTGCTGTGGAAGTGCGGGGAAGGGAGTTCTGGCCAAGGAGGGTTGCGTGGTGTGTGGTGCGTTCAGGCCTTAGCCCGCAGCAGGGGCGGCCTGTGTTTGGCATGCAGACCGCTGCGGTGTGTACCAATGCTCTTTCCTGCAGGCTCACACTGCAAATCGGCCTGTGCCTTGATCTCTGGGGTGACCACTGTGAGGCCTGTGCCCATGCTGGGGAGTGCAGGTAGGATCACAGTGGCCATGGGGGGCGGACCCTGCTTCCGTGCTGTGACAGCAGACCCACTAGAAGCACCTCTGAGGGAGTGAGCAAACCATCACAGGCCCAGGCCCAGGCTTAGGCTCGGGGACTCCTAGGGGTTTAGATCTCTCAATGGTGAGCCGGGTGGTATCTTGGAGGTTGTTGCCCCACACTTACCCCAAGACCTGGTTCCCAGCATTCTTCTGTCTTTAGACACTATGTCCTCTGGATGAAGTTAGAAGCTATGAGGGACTGGTTTTAGCCTCGGAACTCTTTTAGAAATATTCCCAGCTGCGCTCCCCAGTTTTGGCCTGAATGTTTCAATTAGACCCTTCATTTGTTCTGGAATGGATCAAACCACCTGCCGTTGGTGGCCACACCCTTCTGTACAAGGGACTTGAGGGATTTGTAGGGGTCCTTCCTGGTCCTTGAGTAACTTCTGTATTTTAACTGTGACTAGTCCTGGTTCTCCCCTCACCCCCTGCTCCCCACTTTGTGGACTCACCTTTCCATTAGTGGCTTTCTGGATACAGAGGCTGCCATCTACGCCCCTGCTGCTTAAGAGAGCACTTCCACGGATGACATGGTGTGGCCTACGATGGGCCCCTTTAGCAGTCTGCGTGGGTACATCCCAAAGGTCTGGGCTTCTCTGGTGAGCCAAGAACAGGACCAAGTAAAGTCAGCAGTCTCAGGCTGGGCTAGTCTGCAAGTTTCTGAAAATTTGGGGGGTTCTTATTCAAAGTGACAATGATTGCTTGCTGTTTGTGAGGGTGGTTGATTCTTTAGTTGTTGACAGTCCAGCAGGGACAGACCACATGACACCAGCCACAGCCATTACCACTGGTACATTGAGCAAGGCCCGAGAAAAAACATCAAGGAAGAACAACATTACTCAATACAAATGCTCTTGGATGTGTGTCATGCTAAAACATCTTCCCGGGAGAGTGCATTTGTGTAGGGATGTACATATGAGGGTAGGTGTCTGTGTGGGACCAGAGACATCTGATCCTTTGGAGCCGGAGTTACCCATAGCTGAGAGTCACCCAGTCTGAGTGGTGGGATCCAACCTCAGGTCCTCTGCAAGAGCGGTGTGTGTCCTTAACCACTGAGCCACCTCTCCAGCTGCATCCCAAAACTAGAAGCTGCCCATGACTGTAACATGACTTTTAAGGCATGCGGCATGTACACTTTAGTATATGCATAGTCTGCCTAGGTGAAAGTTTAAAATAGGCCTTGGGAAACTAAGTGATGGGGGCACTGGGGAAACTGGTAATGTCACAGGATAGGGTAAGGGGAGCAAGAACTAAAAGATGAAGCTTACCTGTTGGGCATCTTGGTGGTTTCCCAAAAGGGTATCATTGCTTCTAGAGCATCCCCAGTGCTAATTCCTACAATGCTGTGGTCTCAAGTCTTCCCAGCAACCTTGTAGGGTAGGACTAACTTTACAAGGGGGAATTTACATGCATGTCACAGTGTGGGCTGAGTGGACACCTTGGTCTTCCTACCGAACATGTCCTAGATTCCTGGGCTGGCAAATATTGGAGCCTCTGACCAAGTGGATCTCTTTGGCTAAGCTAGTCTGGAAGTTTCTGCAAAGCTGGGGTTTGTAACGCAAAATGCCATTCATTGGTTGCTTGCTACACATCAGGGTGGTTTGTGCAGTGGTGAGGCTTTAAGTTGGCCATTTGCAACTGCGGATTCTTTGACATTTTTTAAATTGCCACTTGTTGAGTGGTGAACTAAATGAAGTAACCAATAGATACACAGCTTCCCACTGGGGTCTCTGTGGTCATTGGTCTCTCTGGGGATGGCTTTGTCTGGGGAGGTAGATGCAACAATTTCCTTGCTGATGGCTTCTCAATAGGTCTTGGTGGGGACTGGGGGTTCCCTCGGTCTTGTCCGACCTATTTCCTCTGGGGGCCCAGGGACTGGCCTGTTCTTTACTGTAATTTCCCTGGGAGGATCCAAAGTAGTGCATCTCACCCAGGGCTGTGCAGATTCTTCTGATAGGGTTTCCTCAGGGCTCTTAGACCCCACAGTTGGGTGGTAGTCTCCCTGCCCACAGGTGCCCACAGGACTTCAGTCTGCAGGTATCTTTCTGCCCTCCTTATCCCATGCAGCCTAACAGTCAGGCAGAGTGGGCGGGCAGTGGTCAAGCTTCACTCCCTCCTGTGTAGCTCCATTGGCATGTCATGAACCACCATTGGGAGCACAGAGACAGGGCTGGGTACCGGAACTCCAGGTGTTTACAGTGGTCAGGTCAGCGAGCGGCAGGCACACTGTACAGACGACCTCATAGACTCACAGGCTTGCTTCCTCGCTGAGCCACTGGCCAGCTCTGTGCCCTTGGTGAGGTCACTAAGCTTCTGAGCTGTGGCCTCATTTGTAGAATGGGGATGATGAATTGCATCACGAGGTCGCTGTGACCGTGGAGTGAGACAGTAGTTGCAAAGTCTGTGGCCGAGCCTGCAGCAATCCCAGCTGGCCCTGTCGTCACTGGAACTGCCATTAGCTTTAGCACTTTCCCCTGGCAGTTGGGTGCTAGCACTCCCTGAGGGCAGTCAGGGACCAGAGTCCTTCCTTTGCCACCCATCCGGTCTGACTTTGGACATGAGGAACAGCAAGAATGGGGCCGCTCCTTACCAAACTGGCTGTGTGCAGTGTGGCTGGGCCCAAGACAGTGACCATCAGCCACATGTGACCAGTTATTTAAATTATCAGAAACAGTTTCTCGGTCACAGTATTTCATGACAGGTGCTCAGGTGCCACTTGTGGCTGGTGCCCACCACATGACAGGGCAAGGGTTAGCCTTTCCATCAAAGCCTGCAGTTGTACTGGGCCGGACTCTGCCCTTAGGCTTCAAGACTTCCCCTGCTGTCCTGAACTCGAGACAGGGAGGTGTTTCCTGCAGCAGAAGTTGAGTTCAGGAACACCGCCACATTCTATTTCGGTCATGCTCACCTGGCAGGGTGGCTGGTTTTCTGTCAGTCTTTATCAGCCTAAGGTAGGTGGGGAGGATTGGGATTGCCTCAACCAAAACTGTCGCCTTCTGTATCTGCCTTGCCTCGCTAGCCCATCCCTTCTGACAGAGAGTCCCAGGGTGATCTTCCCCGTTTCAGGAGGGTTGGGCTGGCCCAGTTATCCTGACCCTCTGGCCCTGCCCATGTCCCAATCTACCTGTCACTTTGCTGTGTCCCTGACTACTTGTTCTTTCCACGCACCTTCTCCCTCTCTCCCCAGCCTTGGTTTCCATAATTCTCCAGAAAGCTTTCTCCTACCATTTCTGTGAGTTCCTTGTCTAGGCAGGGTCTCTCCTCAGACAGCTTTGGCACTTAGCCTACTCCTTCGTAGCCTTGTTTTTAAGTTCACTCTCTCTGTCTGCCATATGGCAGTTGGCCTCATATTGCCAGTAGCACATCCAGGGCAGGGTGCTAATCTGATGGCGAATACCAGACTATAGCCCTGTTGGGCTCAGGGGAGAGGGACTGAGGGTCAGCCAGAGTGTTCTGTCCCGGCTCCATGATGCTGAAGCCAGGGATGGAGACAGCCCGACTGGGCCAGCTGGGAAAGGTCCTCAGGAGGAGATGGTGGGGTGAAAAGGGGTTGTGTTGGGTTTTGGCAGCTGGGGGTGGGGGCGGGGCGGTGGTGGTGGATTTTGTATTGGATTAGCCACACCAGGAAGAGAGTTGACATTTTGCAGAGGGTATGTCTGATTTTTGCCATTGGGCATTTTTTTTTCTCTCACTGCTGGATGGTCATCCCCAGAAATAGCCAGCACTAAATGATTCCCACGTTCCCAGCTGCAGAACAGTGAGTGCAGCGTTCAGCAGGGGTTCAGGAAATGGCTGCAGATGAATGAACAAACAGAGTGAGGGCCGGCACTAAGGGCTAATGGCAATGTCTCCCTGTCCTAGGGGCGGGCGAGCATCAGGATCCCTGCTCCCCTTCACCTTGACAGGACAGTCTGAAACATGTCACAGTTCGGTAGGTCAGGCTGGAGAGGATGGTGGAAGGGCATGAGGAGAACGAGAGGAGTCCTCAGCTTATCCATATCCACTGCTTCCATATCCCACAAACCTGCTCCGAGGCTCCACTCTGAAGAAACCCCAGTACCTTTCCAAGTGGATGCTGCCAGTCATGCTGCCTGTTACAGGCTTTCTGTTTTGGTTGGCTGAGAGCTGTTTTCCCACAGCCTCCTGATGATGCCACATGACTGCTCCTAGGCCCCCAGCTCACTTGGCCTTCCCCCTGGGTTCCCCTCCCCCTGGCCCCCACACCCACACCTATCTCATAAGTATGGCAAACAGCTGGCATGGTGGTGGTCTCTGGGGCGCATTTCTGGTGATTATTAGATATTTGCAGTGCCATCTCTGTGACACACGCCAAGCCTGGTGTGACTGGTATGTGTCTTGTCACTGATATCCTTATGGCTCTGATCAGTCAGGCAGACTGGCACCAAAGCTACTTCCTCCGTGTGCTTAGCACAGTGTAAGCTCAGAGAAGCACGCAGGTGACGTGCCAACACCTAACTTGGCTTCACTAACTTTCTTTTCTCTCTCTCTCTCTCTCTCTCTCTCTCTCTCTCTCTCTCTCTCTCTCTCTCTCTCTCTTGTAGGCAACCATGAGTTCTAGCCAGCCTGAACCTGGTGCCTGGGAACCCCAAAGTCCCCGCCCACAGCCCCTGTCCCAGAGTTCTTCCAGCTTGCTGTGTGAAGGCCGTGAGCAGAGACCGGAGCTGCGCAAGAGCGCCAGCAGCACTGTATGGCAGGCGCAGCCGGGAGAGGCCAGCACGAGTCCCCGGACTCCGGAGGAAGAGGGGTGCCAGACGGAGAGCATGGAACAAGCACAGGCTCCGAGCCCTTGGTCACAGGGTGGTGCTGGAGGCCACTGGAGAAGCAGGACTGTCGGTAACGTGTCTACCATGGGCATCAGCGACCTGTGTCGCCTGCGGGCCCCCAGCATGGCAGCTGTGCAGAGGAGCCACTCAGACTTGGTCCACAGCACCCAGACCCGGGGTCGTGGCGGTGCTCAGAAGGCCAGTCTCAGTTGTTCTGCCCTTGGCAGCTCACCTGTCCAGAGGGCTCAGCTGCAGCCTGGGAGTGTTGCTGGCCCAGATGGCCAGACTCCTGCAGTCCTGCAGAGTGACCTGACCCCGGAGGATGTGGCTTCTAAATCAGCCCTCGTGTTGGGGGAGAGTCAAGTGTTGGTGCCAACTGTAGAACTGGAAGGCACAACTGGTCTCATCAGCAGTCCCCAGGGTGGACCCAAAGCGACTGGACAGTCATCTACCACTTCCTGCCAGGCTCTGCCCCCAGCTGCTCTGCTCTGCAGGATGAGAGAGGCTACATCTGGCGGCTGCTGCCATGCTCTGCCCGCTACCGGCATCTTGGCCTTTCCCAAATTGGTAGCATCCGTGAGTGAGTCTGGGCTGCAGGCTCAGTGTGGGATGAAATTCCACTGTAAGTTGCCTGGGGGGGTTTCTGGGCACCCTCACTGCTGTGTCCACCCTTGGGGGCCTACAGGGCTAGCCACAGAATCTGGTTCCAGGACCAAAGATGTGTGGACCATGACCTCAGCCACTGACTTGGCCTTGAGTGTGGCCTCAGCCCAGGATGCTGGGGTTCAGGTAGCTCCAGTGGCAGCCTGCAAGGCTGTGGCAACCAGCCCGTCCCTGGAAGCACCTGAGACTCTGAACATGTTTCCAGAGGTAATGCTGGGGTCCAGCCTGGAAGAAGCATCATCGCCCGTGAGGGACGTGCGATGGGATGCTGAGGGCATGACATGGGAGGTGTATGGGGCCTCAGTGGACCCTGAGGTGCTTGGCATTGCCATCCAGAAGCACCTGGAGATGCAGTTTGAGCAGCTGCAGCAGGCACCAGCCAGCGAGGACAGTCTATCTACAGAGGGCCGCCGGGGCCCCCTGCGGGCCGTCATGCAGTCGCTGAGGCGCCCCAGCTGCTGTGGCTGCTCAGGAGCTGCTCCAGAATGAGGAACTGTGACCCCAAAGCAGGCCTGGACTCTAGACTTGATCCCAGACCAGTGACAGGCACAGCGAAGACTCGGTGTCACCAGAACCCACCCTCTCACTTGCACACCAGCCTTGGGCTTGCGGTTCCATGCAGCTGGGCTGTCTTTTAAGGGCTTGATTCCCAAGAGCCACCTCTCCATGCTGGCCTCTGGACTTGGGACAGGGATTTTGCATTGCACATCAGTGAAATCCCGGTTTCTTTCCTGTAAAAGTACTTAACCTTTTGTTTAGTCCATCCGCAGAACTTGCTGTTACTCCCCCAGGAGTCTCGGTGGTTTTATTTTTAATAGCATTGCTAGGAAATAATGAATTTTTACATTACGCAGGAGGCCCAGGTGGCAGGGATGCCTTGGTCCTAAGAGAACTGACGTCGTTGGAGGCCCCTGCCTGCCATGTACTGTGCTTGTCACCTACCTTGTTGTGGTGTCTCCTCTTTACTGCTCTTCTCAGATGTCACAGCAGAAGTCTGGCAAGGATCTAGCTAATGTGCTCTGTGGTAGACAATGCAAAATAGTACGGAAGGCTTAGAGCTAGGGCTAAGTTGAGCCCTGGTGCTGGCTTGAGACATCTACCTAGGCCTGCTCAGTGTAGCTGGGGACAGGAAGAACAAATTGAATGCCCGTTGTCTGCCAGGTTCTGTGGGTTTGTGAGGAATGAGACGCAGTCACTGTTCAAGGAGTGCAGGGACCAGAGCATTACAGAAGAGCCACGTGTGTCACTTGGAGGGGGTTTCCAAAAGTCTGTCTCTGCAGGACACTGTATCAGGTTCCCTGCCTCAGGAAGTGGAGAACAAGTAGCCATCTTTCCCCAGATGTGTGTCAGTGCTTGAAAGGGTGTCTTTCTCACCCTACTCTTCTGGATTTTATCCTAGCTGGTGCAGTTCTTCTGGGAGGGAGCTGGCTGGGGGTTGGGGGGCTGGGCTTGGGGTTCCCACCAGGTAGGAAATAGCTAGAGCCGAGAGGCTCAGGATGTCGGGATTAGCAATGGCCTAGCGTGGGCTGGTCAGTGAGGAGAGGGGACACAGGGCCTTAGCTGCCTGATTTTATTCCCCATGGGCTTCTCAAGGCCCAGGAGGATTGCAGTAGTCTGTTGAAGATCCTAGACACCTGGGATAGAGCCCCTCAGATAGTTCCAGCGTTACGCAGACGCAGGGCCTCAGATTTGGCTATGTTCATGTAGGATTGAAGCTGCAATAAGTTATGCACCAGGGGCTGAAGCCACTCCTGGGATCCTGGGGCTTGAAAGATGGTTTATCTGCCCCATCTGCAAGGTCCAGGCACTCACTGAAATAGGGAAAAGTCTGCAACATGGCTTACGGTTTGGGGTAGGAATGGCATGTCAGTGGGTCAAAGAAACAAGGCAAGACAGGCTGGCTTTCTAGGTGAGAAACCTCAGTTTTATAGGTACTATGCCTTTCCCAGGGAGCAAGCACATCCTTTAAAGTCCTGGGCGTGTGTGAATAGTTGTGTGATACAAGGCAAGTACTTTGTGTTCTCGGGTATGGCATGCGGTCACTCTGTCTCCTTCATACGTGGGTACCAGCAGCCCAACCTTGGAGCCTAGATGGGAATGAGCAGATCATTTTGGGGACATGGGGCAATGTCATCTTCACACAGGGCCATAGCCAAGAAGGCTGTTGACACAGAGGGCTTGGGCAGGTGGACGGAGTGGGGGCAGCTTGGAGATATCCGTTCTGTTGAAATATGGTGAGCCACTGTTGGGCTGGTAGCTTTGGATGTTCATCATCAGCTGGGAGACTGGCTTGGGTGCCTGAGATAAGCATTACAGAATCTGTAGAAGGTGGGGCAAGATTCCCAATCCATGTGTATGAGTCTGTTCAGTGAGAAGTCGAGGAGGCTGAGATCCTTTCATTTGGGGCAGGAGGACAGTGAGGCCACTTTCTGGGACAAGCAAGGGTGGGTGGGCAGGCTCCCGAGGTTCATGTGAAGGGAAACCGACCACAGGGCTTGGCTGGTGACAGTGAAACCCACTGCACGAAGACCTCTGCCACATACAGATTTCAAGTTCATTGTTGGGCAGATTGTGCCAACCTGCAATTCCCATGCTGCACCTGGTACCGAGATGAAGGCCAGGTGGCCCACTGGGGTCAGAACAGACCAGCCAGCCACCTGCTTAGCTTCATCCTGATTGTTAAACATTTGTACAATGGTGCTAGAACCCAGTGCAGCCTGTGTGTTGGTTGGAATTCTTATAACGCCCACTGGCTCATCTCTACAGTTCCTGTTCTCAGGCATGCCTGTGACACCTGTGATTTAGTTTCTGAACTGGACCCATTCCCACTCCCTTACTGGGCCCCCTCCTGGGGAAGGCCTGATTTGGGTACTGGACCAGGGGCTGTTGAACATGGTCACTGACTTTCCTTATAGACAACTGCTCTTGGATTCTTGATTTCTGGCTGGACATTTGGGGTCCCCTTTGGAGGTGGTAGAACTTGCTGTCTATGTTTGTCTAATTTTGAATTGAAAATAAATGCAAGTTGAGAGATCAGAGCTTTGCCAGGCCTTGGCAGAATTCGGGCATTGGGCATGGCTAGTCTTGTTTCCTTTGTTCTGGTAAATTCTGTCCTCTGAGGCATAAGCCCCAGAATTCAAGGGCTCTGTCTGTGTCCTGGTAGGTTTCCTCCCTCTGTGCTCTGGGACCACCACCTCCTGTCTATTTGTTCTCCTTCTAAGGAACTTGGAGTCTTGGACAGCTGAAGTCTGGCTTCCTGGACTTTACCCCCCTGCCTGTAGGTAACACACAAGGAGTAGAAGCCTTGTCTGGTTCCAGGCTGCATCGTGATCTTAGGGAACCACTTCAAATGTAGGCTCTTTGCCTGCTGGTGGTCACAGTGCTGGGGAGGGTGGGAAGTAGAGAGAGGTCCTCTTCCACTGTGATGTCACCTGTTCAAGCCTCTGTGCCCTGGATATCTTAGATGTTTATGAGAGTGGCTGACGTGGGCCTTCCCCACGCAGGTTCTGATGATTTGCACTTGGGGTGGGCCAACCTCGCCTAGGAGTCTAGGGCTGGAGACTGAACTCTGGATTCACACTGATGTTTATAAAATCTTGGTCAAGACACCAGCCCTGAAGACCTGAAACTTCTTCAGCTCTAAAATGGAGTGGTCACAGTACTTCATCTTTGGCTCATGGGAATGGGGTTGCATAACCCATGTCAGGCACCTACCTCTAGTTAGTGCTGGGCTCACACACTGGCGTTACCCAGTGTTTCATGGCCACGGGACAGGGCTAGTAGCTCTTTGCTGCTGGCTTGGCTGCTTCTGTAGCCCATAGCCTATTCCCTTGACGTTTTTCCTTCAGCCTCATCCCAGGTTCTGCACCCCCAGTTTTGTGCCCTGTATAGGACATGTGCCTTCTGGCTGGGAGCCTTTGAATCAGTTCCTAGAGCCACACGGGGGAGGAGATTGCTCCCTACTTGTCTGTTGAGGTGAGGAGAATAAGGTAGAGGGGGACAGAAGCCAGCGAGGACGTGCCTTTAGGTCAATCCAGACCGAAAGCAGAACTCTGGATCTCCCAGGGTGGACAGTAGACCCCAGTTGCTTTAGCTCTTGGGTATGCAGGCTTGGAAGCTCCGAGGCTTGAGGAAGGTCTCTAGAGGGAGCCCTAGGGTTTGTACTCACAGGCAGGGTGCATTTGTGCCTGTATCTGCCCATCACCCAGTGCACACAGCCTGGAGTCCACACGTTGCCCAGGCCTTTCCTCCGGATTCTGCTGTGCTGATGGACCTGCCAGGTGACCTTGATTAAAGGGGAAACTTGGCATCTGTCAGTGTTGAAATCATTCTCGTTTGTCATTTTGGTCTGGCCCAGTTTGGTCATTTGAAGCTATGACTAGTCCTTTATGAGTTTCCATCCAACTTGTCAGGCAGGGTACTGCCACTGTGGAGTCTGGAGTGTGTCGAGACCAGTCTGGATCAGTCTGGTCTGGTTGAGACCCGTCTGGACCGGTCGAGACTTGTCCATACAAGTTTGGTCTGGTTGAGACAGGTCTGATCCAGTCTGGTCTGGTTGAGACCGGTTTGGACTGGTCTGGTCTGGTTGAGACGGGTTTGGACTGGTCAAGACCAGTCTGGACTAGTCTGTTCCGGTCGATACTGCTCTGGTCCGGTCAAGACTGATCTGGTCTGGTAGAATCCGGTCAAGAGCAGTCTGCTCCTGTCTAGCCCGGTCGAGTTCGGTCTTGTCCGGGCTTGTCTGGTCTGGACTGGTCTGGATGAGAATATTCTTGTCTGGTACAGTCTTGTTTAGTCTATTCCGGTTGAGACCAGCTTGGTCTGGTCTGGACCAGTCTGACACACATGGCGCACACACAGCGCACATCCGACAAACACATGACACATGACATACACACGGCGCACACACAGCACACACATGATAAACACATGACACACACATGGCACAAAGAGGGCACACATGACAAACATGCGACACACATGGCACACACATGACACACACACGACAAACGCATGGCACACATGACCAACACGACAAACACTCGACATGCGCATGACAAACACATGAAAAACACATGACAAACGCATGGCACACATACAGCACACACATGACAGGCACGTGACACAAACGATGCACACATAACACACACATGACGCAGCATGACAGCACATGACGCACAACACATGACAAATGTGTGGCGCACGCGGCACATGTGATGCATATATGACAACACATGGAACACACATGACAAACACATGACACACATGGCACACGACACACGCATGATTTACACATGACAAACACATTACACTCACAGCACGCAGATGGCCAATACATGACACACACATGTCAAACACATGACAGACACATGGCACATGACGTGCACATGGCACAGACATGATGGTCTTGACCATTCCAGACTGGAGCAGACTGCTATTGACCTAATTCTACCAGAGCAGACTAGTCTTGACTGGACCAGAGCAGTATCAACCGGAACAGACTGGTCCAGACTGGTTTTGACCAGTCCAGACGGGACCAGACCTGTCTCGACCAGGCCAGGATGGTCTAAACAGGACCAGATCGGTATTGACCAGACTGGTTCAGACCAGAGCAGATTGGCCTCAACTGGAACAGACTGGTTCAGACCGGACCAGACGAGCCTCAACCGGAACAGACCGGTCCAGTCCGGTTCCAACCAGATGAGACTGGACCAGACTGATCTCAACTGGAACAGATGGGTCTCAATCAGAACAGACCGGTCCAGACCAGTGTCAACCTAAACAGACCGGTCCAGACCGGACAAGTCTGGTCTCAACCAGAACAGACCAGTCCAGACTGAACTTGACCAGTCCAGACTGGACCAGACCGGTCTCAACTGGAACAGACTGGTCCAGACCGGTCTCGACCGGCCAGACCGGACCAGACCGGTCTCAACTGGAAGAGACCAGTCCAGACCAATTCAGACCAGACCAGTCTGTTCTGGTTGAGATCGGTCTGAACTGGTCTGGTCTGATTTGAACTGGTTTGTTCCAGTTGAGACCAGTCTGGTCTGGTCTGAACTGTTTAAGACCGGTCTGGACTGGTCTGTTCCAGTTGAAACCAGTTTGTTCTGGTCTGGACTGGTCGAGACTGGTCTGTTCTGGTTGAGACTGGTCTGGTCTGGCCTGGTCTGGTTGGGACCGGTCTGGACCGATCTGTTCCGGTTGAGACCGGCCTGTTCTGGTTGAGACCAGCCTGGTCTGGTCTGAACCGGTCGAGACTGGTCTAGACCAGTCTGTTCTGATTGAGACCAGTCTGGTTTGGCATGGACCGGGTGAGACTGGTCTGGACCAGTCTGGTCTGTTTGGGACCGGTCTGGACTGGTCTGTTCCGGTCGAGACCAGTCTGTTCTGGTCTGGACTGGTTGAGGCTGATCTGCACTGGTCTGTTCTGGTTGAGACTGGTCTGTTCCAGTCTGGACCAGTTGAGACTGGTCTGGTCCGGTGCGAGGAAGGAGCAACAGCTACTAAAAGATATTTGCTTATAAATGCTGCAGAATTAATCCAAGATAGGTATTTTGAAAATATCTTGATTTCAAAATTGAAGTCATAAAGTATGTTAATTTGTAGAAGAGATTTTGCTTTTGTTTCCACAGAAAATGAGAGGCTGTGGATTTATTCAGAGTTAAGAAAAATCAGCTTTGATCAAAGAAGATCACCTGAGAAATCTCCGGCAGGAATAGATGGCCCAGATGTCTGAGTTCATCTAGAACAGGTTCTAGACTGTTGCCTGAGATGATCAAGACTCACAGGATACTTCAGTCAGGACTTGATCATAACTCTAAATTTTCTTTAGGTCCCCATAAGATTATCAGCACCCCCAACCAGCTGGAAGTAGCCTGGAATACTATGCCCACATTCCGAAAAAATGGACTATGGATATTTTTTTTAAAGGGGGAAGTGATGCGTGAGAATTGTCTGTAATCTGTCAATCATGTTTTAAATAAACGCTGATTGGTCAGGCAGGAAGCATAGGCAGGAAAACCAGACAGGACATAAAAATGATGCAATGAGAACAGGAGAATTCTGGGAAGGTTGAAGTTGATTCCTCCCACTCCTTCCCAGACCACCAAAGAAGCAGGATGTGACGTATCAGCTGAAAAAGGTACCGAGCCATATACCAAAAATAGATCAGAATAATGGGTTAATATAAGCTACAAGAGCTAATAAGTAGCCTGAGTTAATGGGCCAATCAGTTTTATAATCTTATGGAGATCTCTGTGTGATTTTCTTTGAGGCTAAACAGCTGTGGGAACCGGGTGGAATATAAACCCCAACAAACAGGCCCTGCATGTTACACAGGCTACAATCCTCAACCACAGAGATGCTAGGTAACAAGGAGGACTCTAAGAAGGATGCATGTATCTTCAAGGGAAGAGGAAATAGATGAGATGTCCTGAGTAAACTGGAGGTGAGAGGAACACAGTGGGGAGGAGTAGAGAGGTTGGGATCCCATGGAACATGAGGGATTAGGAAGGTCAATGAGGAAGGCAGGATGGCAAAGTAGAGTAATGAAAGAGATATCTTGATATTGGGAGCCATTATGGGGTTAGGGGGAAAACTGGTACCAGGAAAATTCCCAGGAACCCACAAGGATGACCCCAGCTAAGACTCCAAACAATAGTTGAGAGAGTGTCTAAACTGGCCTTCCCCTGTAATCAGATTGGTGACTACCCTAATTGTCATTATAGAGACTTCATCTAGTACCTGATGGAAGCAGATGCAGAGATCCACAGTCAAGTACTGTGCTGAGTTCTGTGAATCCAGTTGAAGAGAGGGTGGAGGGATTAAATGAGCAAGGGGGCATCAAGATAATGATGGGGAAACCCACAGAGACAGCTGACCTGAGCCTGTGGGAGCTCCTGGATTGGATGGACAGCTAGAGAACTGGCATGGGACTGACCTAAGCCCTCTGCATCTGAGTGATAGTTTTGTAGCTTAGTCTTTTGTGGGGCCCCTAGCAAAGAGATTGTGACCTGTCTCTGATGAATGAGCTGACTCTTTGGAACCTTTTCCCTATGGTGGGATACCTTGTTCAGCCTTGATGCAAGGGGGAAGAGCTTGGTCCTGCCTCAGTTTTATATACCTTGTTTGTTGATTCCAATGGGAGGCCTTACCCCATCTGAATGTAGACAGAGCAGGAGTGGATGGGGGGTTAGAAGGGATATGGGGGAGGGAATGGGAGGAGGGCAAACTCTGGTTGGTTTGTAAAATAAATGAAAACAATGATAAATAAAAAAATGTCTAAAAATTGCTCTTGAAAAAATACAGAGAGGAGATTATATTAATTACCTAGAATATAAGATAGGTTTATAGAAAATTCATCCACAAAAAGTACAAATCAGAAGAGATTAGAAACTCTTAATTATTTCAAAAAACTCTCTGGGAGATATCTACTGGCTATGACTCCCAAATTGAATTAACAACCCCAAAACTAAGTAATTTATTTCAAACCTTATAAAATGATAAGGACTCAAATAATCCAATAAAATTATCAGCTGAGGTTGAGAGAGAATTGGCTCTGGTAGGAAAGAAATAACAGGGTGCACACGTGGATCTCTTGCATCTAGAGCATGTTTTGATCCTAGTCATACAATCTTCTACTCAATCTCTTACAGGAATTCTTATGTATAACATGAAGGGGCCTGCTTGTTTGGGTTTCTGTCCCACCAGGTACCCCACAACCAGTAAGTTCCAAAGAAAATCACACAGAGGACTACATAAGATTATAAAACTAATTGGCCCATCAGCTCAGGCTTCTTATTAGTTCTTGTAACTTATATTAACCCATTGTTCTGATCTATTTTAGCCATGTGTCTCCGTACCTTTTTCAGTGGGGCAGATCACATCTTGCTGCTTTGGTGATCTGGGCAGGAGTGGGAGGAATCACCTTCCTTCTTCCCAGAATTCTCCTGTTCTCGTTATATCATTTTTACTTCCTGTCTGGTTTTCCCACCTATACTTCTTGCCTGGCCAAACAGCATTTTTTAAAAACATGATTGACAGAATACAGACAATTCTCCCGTACCACTTATGCAGAGAGAAGATGATAATTTGAAATCAATATGCTTGCCACACAGAGGAAAAATTAAAGATTATATAGAAAAATTATTTATTGAATATGAAATGAAAATTGAAACTTCATTATTTAGTAGGAATAAATCCAGCAGAAATCATGGTACCTTTTATTAATGCTGAAATTGCCTCATTATGGGCAGAAAATAAACATTGGCAGAGAGACTCTAGTTTATAAAAGGAGCTAGTTGGGTCTTCCCTCACACAGCAAGCGGAACATCAGTTTCTGTAGCCCCTACATTCTGTTCTGATGCAAACAAATCAGGAAGAGCAGGTTATAAGTCAATTAAAACAAGTAGAATTGCACAAAGCCCTTATGATTCAGTTCACAATCAGAATTATGTGCTATTCTCATGGTATTATTATAATTTACAGAACTTCTTAATATAGTTACTGACTCTCAATATACAGAAAAATGATTTTCATATAAAAACACTGAACTTATTTCAGATGGTTAAGAATTAACTTTTTTATGCATTCAGCCACAACAAAGAATAAGAAACAGTAACCATCCATTGTATATAACACATATTAGATGCTGTATGTGTCTACTATCTTTGGCACAAGGAAATGATGAAATTGATCAGCTAATAATAGGAAAAGTGCCAAAAGCCTCAGAGTTTCATAAGAAAATCAGGTTAATACAATAGTTTGAAAAAAGGTTTTTCCATCACTTGTCAAAAAGTCAAGGAAATTATAAGGAAATATCCTACTTGCTCTATGTACAACTCAACTCCATTAACTTCAGGAAATAATCCAAAAGGTACTCAAATAATGAATTTTTGCAAGTGGATATGTTATCAGAGTTTGGAAAATTAAAATATGTGTACCATGCCATAGATACGCATTCAGGATTTAAATGGGCAATTGTTTTATGTTCTGAAAAGACTGATTCTGTAACTAAACATTTATTAGAAGTTATGGCAATTTTGGGATACCTATATAAGTTAAGATTGACAATACTCTAGCATATATCACTAGTAGAATGAAACTTTTTTGCATATTTCAACATAAAGCAGTTATATTAGCATATTACAGTTATATCACAGAATCCTACAGGACAAGCAGCTACAGAAAGATCCATTTGCACTTTAAAAGATAGCTTAATAAATGGAAAGTAATAATAAAGACTCCCCAGAGATACATTGTGCATTTGGTGCGGGAGAATTATCTGTATTCTGTCAATCATATTTTAATAAAACGCTGATTGGCCAGGCAGGCAGTATAGGCGGGAAAGCCAGACAGGAAGTAGGGGTGGAGCAAAGAGACTGGGAGTATTCTGGAAGCAGAAGCTCTCTCCTGAGCAGACCACCGAAGAGACAACATGTAAGCTGACAGCTGAAAAAGGTACCAAGCCACATGGCTAAGATAGATAAGGATAATGGGGTAACATAAGTTATAAGAACCAATAAGTAGCCTGACCTAATGAGCCAATCAGCTTTATAACTTATAGAGATCTCTGTGTGATTGATTTTCCTTTGGGGCTTGCAGACTGTGGGGTACTGGGCGGGACAGATACCCCAACAAGCTGGCCCCCGTCGTGTTACATGCATTAAATTTCAAAAATTAAATGTTAATGAGAAAGGAATGACAGATGCAGAGAGACATTGGATAATAGAGAAAAACTTCTGAATTAAATCAAAATGTGCTGACCTCAGAATGGAAATGAGGATATGTATTACATTGGGGAAGAGGTTTTGTGTTTGTTTCCATAGGAGAAGAAAAGTTATGAATACCATCAAAATTGATAAAGATCGTATTCAAACAGGAGAGACTTCTTGATTAGGAGAAAGGCTCATCAAACACCTTGGCCATTCAATACAAACTTATAAGACTAAAAATGCCTTGCATTTGATCAGGCACAAAAATATTTTAAAAATTCTTATTAAAGGATAATGCTTTTTAAATAAATCAGTAAGAATCTATTCTATTAAAAAAAGAAGGATTAGGAGGTGTGACCTTGTTGGAGGAGGAGTGTCACTAGGGACTAAGCCTCTGAAATTGTAAACAAGGTCAATTAAATGCTTCCTTTTATAAGAAAAAAAAGATAATACTTTTCATGTTGCCAGAAATCATTTTGCCTTAACAAAGATATAATCTGCCATAAAAGGAACTTCCTTAAGTTAGAGTAGGGGCAGGGCTTTGTTTTGTCTTTCAAGAAAAATAAAAATATTCAACTAAGGAATCTAAAAGCAACTGCACAAATAAGATATCTGAAGTATAAGGATGAATCATCAAGAGAGAATTTCCTAAGGAAAAGAATAAATTATCCTACTGGTAGTACACCTGCAACAGGGTAGAGTTTCACAAATCTTCCTCAAATCTTGTTTTTGTTACAAACATAAAAGGCAAATGATATTTTTATGATCCCAATTTAATTAAAAACTAAAGCTTGCTTTGGAGTTGGAACATGGCTTTCTTCTCTAATCCTAAGCATGATTGCTAAAGAAATGTTCAAAATCTGTCTCATGTTAGAAGATCCATCTTGTGTGAGACAGAAGAAAAATCAAAATTAAGGGACTGTTCTGTTGTCATTAATGTCATTATCCTTTGGTTTTCATTTGATTCTTTAAGACTTTTCTTAAGATATAAATATCATATCAAAATTTATGAGAGGATTATGTATATATAAACTTTCTTTTGTGATATTATTGGTCATATGGAGAACTAATTGATTCTAGAAATAAGCTTCGTCTAGCTTCCTGTACATTGTTTTTTAGATTTGAGTCTAGGTTTTACTGGTGTTGTGTTGTTCTTTGTGGTGTAACGTGTGATCTTACCTTTTTTACTCATCTTTTTCTCTAGTAGGTGCAGTTGGAGCTGTCTGAGATTCTGTTAATAATCTTCTAGGTGCCAGTGAATCCAAAGCTCAGATGGTTGTTCCTCATGGTACAGTCAGTGTCACAGTTCTAGTTACCCTGTTAGTTACTCCTGTTCCTGGAGATAGCTCAATGCTCCTGTGCTTTGCTTTGCTCCCTTGCAGTTTTCTGACTCAGGCCTACTTTGGCGTAGGTTGCCAGCTTTGCCCTTTTTCTGTAAATCCTGGTCTGGATCCCCTCCTGCAGAAGTCCCTGGCTTGGAGTTGGACCTGTTCTGGTGGAGATCGCTGACTCTGGATCTGATCGCTGGCTCAATCCTGATCCCCCAGTGTTCCAGGACTGGATTTGCTCCTGGCTTTAGCTCCCGGTGGTGCTTGTTTGCTTCCTGTCCTAGGTAGCTGGTTCTGTTCCACTTGGGTTCTGGTGGAGATCGCTGCCTCTGGGTCAGGTCACTGGCTTAATCCTGTAGGTTTGAGTCTAAAGTAGGTAACTAGGAATTAAATTTGTGTACCCTGGATGTATTTAACAGAATGTGGCTCTTTAATCTCTTGGAGATCTGTTGCATATGACATTGAAAATGTTTAAGTTTTTTGTAGTTAACTGTGACCATTCCTGGTGGTGATTTTTGAATTCTCCAAGAAGATAGGGTCCTGAAATGACAAATTCACCTGGATTGTGATAATGTCACTAAGATGACAATCACCACCCAAAGATCAACTTTGACTACAAACTGCTCAGGACAACTTCAAACAAGTTAGCCTAGACGGTCCACCCTCATAGACTATTCCAGGCAGGACTTCAGATAACTCTGCATTTTCCCATCATACTGAGATTCAATGAGAGCTAGGTTTCCCAGAACTTGACCATTATCTCAATTTTCTCAGGGTCCCTGAAAGATGCCACTAACCCCAGACAACAGAAAATAATTTCAAGAACACAAAACCCACATTCCCAAGAGGTATGATAGGTGATTTTTGGCTGTTAGATGGGATATGGATGTTTGTCATTGTTTACAGAGGTTGATTGGAAGTTTTTACAGTCATGGTCATATAAAAACTAAATAAAGGTGGTGAGAATCAGGGATCTCTTTATGAAAAGAAAAAAGGGGCATATAAAGGTATGATATCTTAAAAGGGTGTATTATTGGATCCACTTTTAAACTAAAAAGTCACTTTCACATATTTTACATTGGTATGGACTTTTGTATACTGATACAAATTTAAGGTTATTTTTGTCACTATATATATAATATATATATATTATATATATACACTCTTGGTTAAGGTATTGTAACTATATAGCCTATTTTAAAATATAACATAAAGTTCTAGTTCTTGAAAGCTATTAATATAAACCATTTAGGATAATTAAGAAATTCAGGTTAGTAGTTAGTTGTCTATAACAATCAGATGACTGATTGTAGTCATGTTAGGTTTGTTTTCAAGGTCAAACAGATCTATTTTAGGTAGATAAGTGGTCTTAAAACACTTCAGACATCTTCAGAATATGACATTTAAGATGTTTTAATAATATAACACTTTTTGCCACAGCGAGATACATCTGCTCCTGGCTACACCAATCTACATCAGCAAAGATGATGGACATTGAAAAACTTCCACATGGAGTTTGCTTTCATTGTTGCAAAGTTAGCCACTATGCAAAAAAAATAAATGGTTATCTCAACTGTTGACAATATGCTCTTCAAATTACCCAAGCAGGACAGAAGGGAATTTGACTACTGAACTTTGCCAAGACAACATAGGACAGTCCTTCAAAATTCCTGCTTCTAAGTCTGTTAGATATTCTAGTCCTTTAGGCTGAAGATGAATGCCCTGACATTGCAGAGGATTCTTGAGTGACTGTCTAAGCAGTCTGTCATTTCTGTAGTTTTGAAAGCTGCTTGCTCTGCACTTTCTGTTTACTCAGGTAATATTTTATTCTTCACAGGTCTGTGATGGGGGTTGATTGAGAGGCATAGAAGCTTATGTTGTTTATCTAAGAAAATGTTTTAAGGTATAAAAGCATATTTTTAGGTTGGTAAAACAAGTTATAATAGAAAGTGGTTTAGGTATAAACCTTTGGACTCAAAAACATAGGATAGAAAATAAAGTATTTTCTCTGAATTTGCCAAATACAAATAGATTGAACAATGTGAATGTAGTTCTTACCTGAGAACTGTTCTTACTGTACATAGTTTTATTGTGTTAGAGTTAAAACCTTTCCTTTTTATTTAGACAATACTTGGTAATTGTTCTTATTATATACAGTTTTACTGTGTTAGAGTTAAAACCTTTCCTTTTTATTTAGATAAAAGGGGAAATGTTGTGGGATGTTTAATTATACTGTGAAACTCTGAGACTATGTTATTAAAATTAGCCTTGTGTCATGGAGAAGAGCCAATGACTGGTTGGCTGAAATTAGCCATAGAGAAACCAGATATATGGCTAGAGAGATACACCAGAAAAAGTAGGGAAGGACTTAGAGATTCATGATCTTTTGGTCTGGGACATGTGGAGAGGCATCCTGGCTGGGTCTCTGATTAAGTGGGAAGGTCAACTGGTTGTTTCTCTGCCACTTCTTTGATCTCTCAGGTTTTTACTGTACTATCTGAGTTCTGAGTCTTTATTGGTAATGACTGACTTAGATAAAAACAACAACTTCTGACATACCATGGTGTAGAACATACATTATCATTCCAAAAAGAAGGAAAGGAAGGGCTGGAGAGATGGCACTGACTGCTCTTCCAGAGGTCCTGAGTTCAATTCTCAGCAATCACATGGTGGCTCACAGCCATCTGTAATGAGATCTGGTGTCCTCTTCTGGTGTGCGGTCATACATGGAAGGAATGCTGTCTACATAATAAATAAATAAATCTTTATAAAAAAAAAAGAAGGAAAGGAAGCATACTGAGGAATATTGGCTGAAACGAGAGCAAAAACCTGCTAGGCAAACTCCAAGCTGCGTCTCCACGTATAATGACAAAGCACTTTCCAGATCTCTAACTCCTTTCAGCTTATCTTGGCTGCAACACCCTCTGTCTCTTGAGCGGGCTTCCACTCCCTGTTAGCAGCTCTCGTTGGCAGGTATTCCACAACTCTGGCACCTCCAACATCTTGGAGTCTCAATGGTAATGCAATATTTCCTTTTTTTGCTTCACACAATTGCCTCTATGGACCTTCATGCAGAGACAACCCTGACAAAAGCATTGCCTTGGAAGAATTTCTTAGTTTCTGAGGGAGATTCTAAAACCCATTTCTTGTGTCCTTAACTTTAAAGCCAGAATCATGTGGCCAAAGTTCTTAATATCTATATTGTTTGCTTGTACTGGAATATGGAATCCTCATTCAAATACATTTTCATGAGCTTTCTGTTTTACATGGTTTCTTTCACTGCATAGGTATGACTGTCCTGGAACTATATAACTATATAACCATAGGACAGGTTAGTCTTTAACTCAAAGACTTGACAGCTTCTGCTTTATGAGTATTATGATAAAGGCAGTGTACCACCAGGTCATACCTTAAACTTTTTAAAACTTTTACCATCACCTTTCTTTAATTTTTTTTAACATGGCCATGCCAACTCTTAAAAGAAAACATTTAACAGATTCAACACAATGTCCATTAAAATCCCAGCAAAATTCTTCAAAGACCTTGAAAGAACGGTACTCAATTTCATATGGAAAAGCAAAAAAAAAAAAAAAAAAAAAAAACCCAGGATAGTCAAAACAATCCTGTACAATAAAAGAACTTCTGGGGGCATCACAATCCCTGACTTCAATCTCTACTACAGAGCTACAGTGAGAAGTTCACAGCAGAGCTAAGAGTATTGGGAGAAAAATACAGTCTCATCTGCAACAGTACACCAGAATGATTTGTAGGAGTAGGGAATAATGTAAAGTAGTAGAAGTCTCATGTCAATATGATTTAACTGCCCTAGAGGAATGGCTTAGTTTTATACTTGTAAGACCCTTTTGTTTGCATCTCTGTGTTATATAGGAGAAGGGTGGTCATTACTCCCTCTTAAAAAAGAAAATGAATGAGAAAAATATTTTGTGGTAAATTTTAAAAAAGATCAAGAGAACTTATATCTCCCGACATCTTTTGAGAGCCAATCAGTGTTTGTGTTTGTAGATTTTGTGGGCAAATGATACTTTCCTCTATAATATTTCCTGAAATACAAAAAGACTTTATCTGTAATGTTTTGGGGGAAATTTCCAACTGAACTTCTCATAGATGAAACCAATCAGTAAGAAACCACATAATCAATAACTTTCCAGTAAGGACTACTAAAAGGAAATCATTCACAAAATGAATAATCATGACAGAGGGGTACATTTTTCTTATAGGAATAAAATTTAAGCAATAAATTTTGAGACAAGGTATGACTATTGACCAACCCCTATCGCAATACCTTCCATTGAAATCTCTTCAAAGGCTCTAAAAAATTAAGTGAAAGTTTTAAAGCAAAATAAGGATTGACGTGATGATGAAGTAAAGCATGTCTCCTTTTAATTTAGCATCATAGAATCCCAAGCAAAAGGCATAGAAAAGCAAGAGAGAAGAGATATTGGCCAACCCCTTCGGCAACATGCCAATCAAGAGTCACAGTAGAGAAAAAAGAGGGACATAGGTTGCATAACTGTGCCATCAAGATTAGCCAAAGACACAATAGGTGATCGTTCCTTCATCTTCTCTGTTTTAACCTCTTTGGGTGTCACATCATTGTTGAAACATTTAATGAGCAACAGGGGGTGTGGGGACATATACCATCACTCCCATTAGAGAGAACACATTCTTTCCCCACAAATAAAAGTACAAGACAGAAATGACATATGGTCAAAATTGCCCTGGACAAAGCTCTTCTGTTTCCCATGTAAGAAAGACAGCACTTGCTGACTGCTCTGCACTTTTGAAACACCTTGCAGCTGCTTTGTGACAGCCTACTGCAGGGCCCTGCCATAGGCCAAGCATTCAAACCTATCACAGACACACCTGATTAGTACCCACCATGCCCTGAAACCCTTTCCATTATTTCTTACCTCTGCCTAGGAAAGTTGTTATTCCTCCCAGTGAAGTTCAAGCCATTGTAAGCAAAAGACAGCACTAGATGAAACTAAACCAGTAAGAATGTGATTATTTCCTTTTGGTAGTGAGATTATTCTACATGGGCTAGAGGCCGACTAAATATTTCTTGAAGAGAATGAGCCATACCTTAAATTTACTCTGTGTAATTTGCCTCTGGGTTGCCAAGCAAAATAAAAAATTCCCATACGGTCAAGCTAAATCTAATAAAAGATGCACCATGCATTGATGTGGGGGATCAATTCTCCTGCAGGGTTAGCCTGAGGCACCATTTCAACTGTTAATACAGTATAGGAGGAGGCAGAATGATCCAGTGTAGATGACCCAGGAATTGCCTAGTAGAGGAAAAATATCCTGGGCTTACCACTGGAGTGGTGGTTCCCTTCCCAGGGAGTCTAAGACAATGTTGTTATTATTTGTAGGGACTGTAGAAAACCTGATGCTGTATCTCCAACTAGGGGCTGTGTGAAGAAATATGTTCAGTTTGAGACCGACACTGAAATCCCAGTACTTATCTTTCAGGCAGTGAGAGAATAACCCAGGCTACACAAATGACTGTGGGGCAGCTCCCTCTTTACCCTTCAAGTCTGCATTTTATTTTTATTTTTTATTTTTATTTATTTTTTTATTATTAAAAATTTCCACCTTCTCCCATCCTCCCATTTCTCCCCTCCCCCTCGCTTTCCAATCCAAAGAGAAGTCAGGGTTCCCTGCCCTGTGGGAAGACCAAGGCCCTCCCCGCTCCATCCAAGTCTAGGAAGGTGAGCATCCAAACAGACTAGGCTCCCACAAAGCCAGTACATGTAGTAGAATCAAAACCTGGTGTCATTATCATTATCTGCTCAGTCCGCACTCATTGTCAGCCACATTCAGAGAGCTGGACTCACCACGTCTGCATTTTTCGAGTGGCATACCAAATGTCCAAGTTGACTATGTTTAAAACATCCATGCTTTCAGAGACCTCCATAACACACACACACACACACACACACACACACACACACACACACACACACACCCTCTGACGTTATGGAAACATTGTTGTGTTGTCAGTCCCTTAAGGTCTTGGGAATAGCCACTTCTTGCAAATAGGAGGACCTGAGTATGCACAGAGATGAGGAAAATCAGATGAATTTTCTTTCTTTTTAAAAGGCCACATAGCAACTGGGTGTGCAGAATTGACATTTCATATGTTTGCATTGGCAAAGTTCCTGTTTCTCTATCAACAACAATGCAAATAACTGCTTGGAAAAGGGGAGAAGCAAAGTCTTAATATGCACATCTGGGTATCAAAAGCTTTGCAAGCTTCTTCAGAGTCCTGGCCTGTGGGTGGCAGTCTCTGCGAAGATTGTTGAGCAAAGGCATTGAACTGATCAGATACACCCAGAGGGTAGTTCAACTGATAGTATCAGCGGAATTTTCCTCTCCACAAAGTGCTTGAACACTAATGGCTGCAAACTGGCCATTGCCTAAGTTTTTCTGAGAAGGTTCCACGGCACTCTACAAATTCACTTTTCTGTAACAAATAAACACCCCCCCCCCTTCAACAAGCAGGGGCAAGGCTGTGATAAGTGGTAAAGGAAGCACCTCTGCAGGCTCATGAAGGGTTTTTCTCCAGAGGATACTAGTTCCTGCCTTCAGGAATTTTCAATCATTTTCCTTGACTTGATGGCTCAGAAAATGTGCTCTGAAATATGATTCCCACGGAAATAATTGTCTATCCGATGGCAATGGAGTTTTAGAAAAGCTGAGATCTGAGGGGGAACAAGAAACAGCTTTGTCAAAAGATGTTGCATCTGGGATGTGGCTAATATATGGCTTTTTCAGTGATATTTAGACCTGGTATTTCATACAAGGCCACCAGTCTAGTTGCCAGACAGTGGTGTAGATACTGTAGTATTTCTCGGACGTGTCGTACATAGAGTGGTTCAGAGATGAGGAAGTTGGTCTTTTCTTGGATCACTAATTGTTGCCTTTTTCATCCCTCCTTAAGATTATTTGTTCCTGCTATATCTATCCTATTTCATTCTTAGAAATATGTATTCACTACATGAAGCAGTCCAGGCTTGTGGGAAACATTAGGAGCAGATAACATTTTAATATGTGACATGCTAGAAGGAAATAACAATGAATTTTACTCAGTCTAAATCCCATATGGTAATCCTGCTACTTCATCCTTGCACGGTCCCCATTTTAACTCTGGGGGGAGGGGTCATCATTTATACAATTTAGCCTTAAGAAAACTAGGTAGAAATGTGTTCTTCTCTGTGACAGGTAAGGGGTAATGTGTTTTATGCTTTGCAACCAAAGATAATAAGAAAGTAATAATAGAAGGGACTTATTAACTACCTAGGCTACATGTATGTTTAATCTAAAATGTATCAGAGATAAGCAAAATCTCAAGAAGACTTAAGTGGTGTCTGTGTGGTTAAGAGTACTTAGTGTGATTCCAAGGAATTGAGTTTGTTTTCCAGCATGCCATTCAAGCACCCAACAACCTTCTGTAGTTGTAGTAAGTGAATACAGTGCCTTTGGATACCAGTGCCCTGCACTCACCTGCATACCTCAAAGCAGGCACACAACATTAGTGACCATTTTAGAGATTTCTGTGAGGCATTTTCCTTGCTAAGCTGATAAAACAGATCTCTCTGCTCCATATCATGCCTTGATGGTGATCTAATTCTGCAGAGCAAAGACTTGGTAGGCATTTTCCACTATGAGTGCTGCCCAAATACCATGACTTCCCCCTAAAAACAGAAGGGAATGGGCAAGAAAAAACTAGAAGGTGAATGTGTGTCTATAAGCCTCTCCTTACTGGGCTAGGAAAACATAATTTTTGGAGAGGCATGGCTGTCCACACTCACATTTATTTTATCACCTGAGAAATTGGAAAAACATTTCAGGGATTACAACTATGACTAGGCTCAGATCAAGTTAAAAATACAAATATTCACAAATTGAATTAAACATCAATATATATTAGTAGAGGTTTGAAGTTTCAATGAACCAGAATTCAAAGTTCAAACTATATCACTTGGGAGGCAGAGGCAGGTGGATCTCTGTGAGTTCAAGGACAGCCTGATCTACAAAGAGAGATTCAAGACATCCAGGGCTACACAGAGAAACTCTGTCAAAAAAAAGCAAAGCCAAATGTTGTATGAGCCCACTTGTTTGTTTTTCCACTTCCTGGCCGCCCAAACTTCCGAAATAACCACACGGAAACTGTATCAGTTAAATCACTGTTTGGCCCATTCGCTTCTTATTAGCTAAATCTTACATCTTAATTTCTATTAATCTGTGCATCACCACAAGGTCATGGCCTACCAGCAAAGTTCCAGCGTGTCTGGCAGCAGCTCCATGGCTTCTCTCTGACTCTGCCTTCTTTTTCCCAGCATTCAGTATAGTTTCTCCCCACCTATCTCTGGTCTACCCTATCACAGGCTAGGACAGTGTCTTTATTCACCAATGATGTTCACAGCCTACAGAGGGGAACCTCCAGCAACCAACCAAACCACAAAATACAGCAGAAGCCAGGGACAGTGCTCGTCCTCATGCGTGTGGAACCTGGAGGATCTCTGGGCTCCCTGCTTGGCCACCCCAAGACTGGTCTGAGCCAGTCTGAACCATTCAGAACCAGTCTGGACTGGTCTGAACCGGCCTGAACCAGTCTGAGCCGGTCTGAACTGGCTGAGACCCGATGGAACCGGTTTGAACCAGTCGGGACTGGCCGGAACTGGTCCGAACTGGTTGGAACTGGCCAAGACCAGTCTGAGCCATTCTGGACCAGTCAGAACCGGCCTGAACTGGTCGGGGCCAGTCTGAACTGGCCGAGACCAGTCTGAGCCAGTAGAACTGGTCAGAACAGGCTGAGACTGGCCTGAATTGGTCTGACCCGGTCGGGGCCAGCTGCGACCGGTCTGAGCCAGTTCAGGCGGACCCGACCAGTTCAGACCAGTCTCAGCCGGTTCCGACTGGTTCCAACCGGCTTAGGCTGGTCGAAACCGGTTCTGACCGGCTTAGATCGGTCTCGGCTGATACCGACCGGCTCCAATCGGTTGAGACTGGTTTAGACCGGGCCAGACTGGTTTAGACTGGTTAAGACCGGTTTAGACTGATCTCGACTGGCTAAGGCCAGTTCAGACCGGTCTCGACTGGTTTGAACCAGTATAGGCTGGAACAGACCAGTTTAGATTGGACCAGACCAGTTTAGGCTGGACCAGACTTGGACCAGACTGGACCAGACTAGTTCAGACCTGTTCACAACAGACCAGACTGGTTTAGGCCAGTTCAGACCGAATCAGATCAGTTCAGACCGGTTCAGATTGGACCAGATCGGTCTCGACCGGTTCAGACCGATTTAGACCACACCAGACCGACTTAGACTGGTCTTGACCAGTTCAGACCGGACCAGACTGGACCAGACTGGTTCAGACCGGTTCACAATGGACCAGACTGGTCTCGAGCAGTTCAGACCAGCTTAGACCGGACCAAACCAGTTTTGATCAGTCCCAACCAGTCCAGACCAGTTCAGACCAGTTCAGGCTGGTCTCAAAAGGAACAGACCGGTCCAGACTAGTCTCAACTGGAACAGCCAGTCTCAACCGTAACAGACTGGTCCAGACCAGTCTCAACCAGTCCAGACCGGACCAGACTGGTGTCAACCAGACCAGACTGGTCCAGACTGGTTTCAACTGGAACATACTGGTCCAGACCAGTCTCGACCAGTCCAGACCGGCCCAGACTGGTGTCAACCGGACCAGACTGGTCCAGACTGGTTTCAACTGGAACATACTGGTCCAGACCAGTCTCGACCAGTCCAGACCGGACCAGACCGGTGTCAACCGGACCAGACTGGTCCAGACTGGTTTCAACTGGAACATACTGGTCCAGACCAGTCTCAACCAGTCCAGACCGGACCAGACTGGTGTCAACCAGACCAGACTGGTCCAGACTGGTTTCAACTGGAACATACTGGTCCAGACCAGTCTCGACCAGTCCAGACCGGCCCAGACTGGTGTCAACCGGACCAGACTGGTCCAGACTGGTTTCAACTGGAACATACTGGTCCAGACCAGTCTCGACCAGTCCAGACCGGACCAGACCGGTGTCAACCGGACCAGACTGGTCCAGACTGGTTTCAACTGGAACATACTGGTCCAGACCAGTCTCAACCAGTCCAGACCGAACCAGACCAGTCTCAACCGGAACAGACCAGTCCCGACTGGTCCCAACCGGACCAGACCAGCTTGGTCCAGTCTGGTCCCGTTGAGACTGGTTTGGTTGGGTCTGGGCTGGTCGAGACCAGTCTGGACCAGTCTGTTCTGGATGATACTGCTCTGGTCCAGTCAATACTGATTTGGTCTGGTAGAATCCAGTCAAGAGCAGTCTGCTCTGGTCTAGCCCAGTTGAATCTGGGCTTGTCCGGTCTTGTTCGGTCTGGTCCGGTCTGGTCTGGACCAGTGTGGACGAGTATATTCTTGTCTGGTACAGTTTTGTTCAGTCTGTTCCGGTTCAGACTGCTCTGGTTCGGTCTGGACTGGTCGAGATCGGTTTGGACCAGTCTGACACACATGACACACAAACAGCGCACACATGACAAAAACATGACACACAGGACACACACATGACAAAACATGACACACATGATGCACACATGGCACACACATGACAACTGCACAAAACACATGGTACACATAGCGCACACATGATCAACGCATGACACATACGGCACACACATGATGCACACATAATAAACACCTGACACACACATGACAAATACATGACAAACTCTAGAATCAGCATAAGCCCTAGTACCCCTCCCCAACAATCCACACACACATCATGGGGGAATCATTCAAGAAGAATTTGTTAAAATCAGCATCACCTAAGTCCAGTTCTGGGACCCTCTCCTTCAACAAAGGCGGAGGCTGGTGTGGCCTGACGGGGTCTCACTCAGCAGGGCTGTCTGCTTGCCCCATTTTATTTGTTTCTGTTGGCACACTGTTTGAGATCAGCCAGCTAGATTTGAACTCTGTCTTCTTTGGGGAACGGAGGCCGGCTCCACCCACAGCCCTGGCACACCCCCTGCTTAGCCTCCATCACCTAAAGCTGTTCCTGGCACATGGGGCTTAACTTGCCAGTTTCTTGGAAGGTGACACTGAGGGTCAGCAAGGAGCCTTTTTAGTATCTGTTCTTTGGAAACCCCGTTGACCCTGCAATTTGCTCACCTATTTTGGAGGGAGTCCTTAGAAGGACCTGAGAATCACGCCGACTACAGGATTAGGAGAAGATGGGATTTGTGCTGGGACTGTGGTCACAGAGATGTAAGAAACCTGGAAACGATGAAATTGTTTAAAAACAAAACAAACAAACGAAAAAACAAGCCAAACCAAAGCGGCACAGGTGGATCGGACTGGGACAGACAGGCAGTGTCTGACTCTGCGAGAGCTGGGCACATGTCGCCTTTACTACCCTTGAGCTGTGACTCTGCAGTTTTCAAGCTGAGTCATGGGCCACCCTCCCCCTGCTGCCAGACAGAGACAGTGCAGCAAGGAGGAGGTCTGCAAACAGATCCTGACATTCATCTTCTGTGGCCTCACTTTCTGAGGATGGAATGTGGATTGGGGGATTGAAGCCTAAGCTATGAAGTGTGCTCAATTTTAAAGGTACCCACAGACCTGCCTAGTCTGTCTTGGCCTGGGATTCTTCATTTCACGGCATCTTTCTGGAAAAAAACAAAACAACAAAAACCCTAGTGTTCCTTTTTTGCCAAGGGCAAGCTGGCCTCCCACCCTTTCCCCTAGATGTTCTTTCTCCAGTATCTCGTCCCCTTTTCTGTCTCCATTTCTCCTGTCCCTAGACCACTTTGTTTCCCACTGTCCCAATATCCTTGTCCCTGGAACCTCCTTTGGTTTCTGTCAGGGGTCTGTCTTGCCTTGGCTCTGTCTTTCTCTTCCTGTGGTCTGGAGCATTGCCCCCAGGCCACAGCTTGGTCTGGGTTTCAGTGTCCTTGATTTTAGGGGGCTAAGCCCTTACCCTCCTCCTATTTTGTTTCCTTTGGGGCATACACTGAAGGACTGAGTTTACAGAACAGTTTCTGAGCAGACCCTTAGACAGGGAGGCCTCCCTGGGGGTCTCTCTGCTGGGTTTTCATTGCTTTGGGCCAGAGAGGAAATTACTTGTCAGTGATCCTGCTGGGTGAATGCAAGAACCCAAGAACAACCAGAAGGGCATCCCATGAGTTCTAGGTTTGGTGGGCACACACAGCTGGGTAATCTCTTCTTTTTGAATGTTCAGAATCTTGCTTGGCTCATTAAGTTTGGGTGTGGTTTGAGCCTCCTTGTGGGGGCAGGCATAGCAGCACTGTTTTATCCTTGGGGTGTCTTTTTTGTATATGGGGTGTCTTTCCTGGGCTCGCATTCAGGAAGTCAAGCCTAGGGATTGGGTCGGAAGATTTCTGACTTTGACACTGTTATTCCATTGGGACACTTTAAGAACTAACCACGCCCATCCCAGCTACTTTTGACCTCCCCCCCACATCTTCTCTCTCTCTCTGGTGCCTGTGTGTGTGTGTGTGTGTGTGTGTGTGTGTGTGTGTGTGTCTCGTCTCGTGTGTACGTGTGTCTTTGTTTTCTCTCTGTTTTCTCTCCTTTAAGCAATAAATGTCTCCCTCTTCTTTAAATAATACTATGTCCTATGAGCCTTTTATCTGCCGTAACCGCCCGCCTGACTCCCCCGGCCGCATGGCGTTGCAGGGACTCACGGCCATCCTTGTAGGACTCCGCGAGCCGCCCGGGGCCATCCCATCATCATATTCTTTTAAAAAGAACAATATTTTGGTGCCGCGGACTTGACAGATTCACCCGCCAAAGGCCAGAGTTCACCTTTCCTTCGGGACTCTGACCACCAACTTCCGGGATTGAATCGGACCGAGGGCCTTCTCAACACCGCCAACTGCCTCAACTCATTTCTACAAACACTGGCTTGTAATTGTAAGTTTCCTCACTCCAGCCAGCTTATCTGAGCCTTTTAACCCGTGATTGACCAGTCCTCCCGGTGTTTCTGGGCTCGGGGAGGGGTACTTTCTGCCCCGTCGCTGGCATCCATTACGGCTTGTGTCCTCTGTGAAGCCCGTGCATTCCTGCACCTGGGGACCCAGGGTTCCAAGGCTTCTTCCTCTTTATTTCAGTCTTTTCTTCCTTCCAACCTTTCTTGCGGACGTAATTGGCTGATCTGGTTCGGCCTATACCCCCCCACATGTGGATTGAGGACGCTCACCCGCGTGTCCAGGGTGGTCGATTATTTGCATCTCACCTAAACGGGGAGCCGTTCCCCATAGGCTCGAGATGCCACGGTTTTTTGCGGGTTTTTCACGGTCTTGACCTGGGAAAGCAAGTCATATCAGCCTAAATATGCCTTAAATTGCCTTAAATTGCAGGTTTTTCACGATTCAGACTCTGCATAACAACCAGGCGGCCCCCGGCTTTTAAAATTCCCGTGGTCTTTCCATTCAAGCCACAACACGTGGCCGCTGCCATGTTCATTGGGGTCAGGTGACTTTATCGCTAGATTCACTGAGAGCCAGATCACGCGACCAGGCCCTCCCACTGTTATGTATGTCCTGCTTTCCCCTCCCCCTCCTCAGTGTTCACTGAAATCTCTCCTTAGCTGTAATTACAGGTGTTTTGCATAGTGACGTGCTTTCTGATAGGGCCCATCAGAAACATACACTTTGCCTAATTCCTGTTCTCTATGTATAATGATTGTTCATTTCATCTCGTTTCAGACTACAAAATCATAAACTGGTATGTACTTTTAAACTGTTTTCTACCATTGTCAGTTCTGCCACTAATCTTAATGTTACAAACAGTTTTTTTTTTCTTTCTGTCTGTCTTTTTACAAATGTGGATCTTACCTATTAAGAGTCAATACAGTCAAACTCAAACCCAATCTTCCAGACAGATTCTATAGTACAACTATACCTAATAATCAGCCCTCAACTGCTCAAAGATCTGGGGAATGTGATATTTAAATGTTTAATTATTTAAAAAACTTTTCATAACCAAAAGAGACAGGTTGGCTCCTAGCAAACACTCTGTTTCCTCCAAGAAGACAAAAGACAGACAGACGGTCACGTCACTGACCACTGTCCATCTGCAGTTTGCTTCGACTGCCAAGCGCTGACCATTGGGCAAAAACTGCCTATCACCTAAACTGGAGACCTCCAAACGTGGACAGGATCACTGGAATTGACAGCCTAGCTGCCCAGGTCTAGGTAGGCCTGTCTTCCTACAGATTTCTTAGCCCACAGGGTCTTCTGAAGCCTGACAGGCTCTGCATTAAACAAAAAAGGTCAAATGCAACCTTCAGCGACCAGGGAGGACCCAAAAAGAGTAGCTCTGGGTGTCAACCAAGTAAGTTTTCTGTCATTGTTTAATCAGTAACTCAAATAAAATCTTATCCTTCTCAAAGATCTCTGACAGTCTGATAGCTGAGAGGTTTTGCCAGAGGTTTTTATTGTCTCACCAAATAAAAATACTTTTCATTATAATTTCTGTTTTTACAAACCCAAGGAGTTCTTAATACAATAGAGTTCCAGGGAGCCGAATTAAAAAACCCACCGTAAACAGGTCAGATACAAACCCCTCAATTCCCTGATCCTAAAAATTTTTTCTCAATTTAACTTTGTCCTCTGTTCTGCCAACACCCTAACCAGGTACAAGAGACACCAGACATTTCCATGCCACAGACACCTGTCCTGTCGGAAACAGAGACCAGCTATGCCACAATGTGACCAACACCCAGCTTCTCTCGGATCTCCCTCACCCCTTACCCCCCAAAGACGACGCCCACAAATCAGCCGGAAGCAGTCTTGAGAATTCGCCGCCCCAATTCCTTCAACCTGTAATGTCTAACCTTCTACTTTTTATTATGAAACGGATCCGGGAATGTTATTCCATTGAGACACTTTAAGAACCAACCACGTCCATCCCAGTCACTTTTGACCCCCCCCCCCCCCCCCCCCCCCCCCCCGCCGCCATCTTCTCTCTCTCTCTCTCTGGTGCCTGTGCGTGTGTGTGTGTGTGTGTGTGTGTGTGTGTGTGTGTTTGTCTCGTCTCGTGTGTACGTGTGTCTTTGTTTTCTCTCTGTTTTCTCTCCTTTAAGCAATAAATGTCTCCCTCTTCTTTAAATAATACTATGTCCTATGAGCCTTTTATCTGCTGTAACCGCCCGCCTGACTCCCCCGGCCGCATGGCGCTGCAGGGACTCACAGTCCTTGTAGGACTCCGCGAGCTGCCCGGGGCCATCCCATCATCATATTCTTTTAAAAAGAACAATAGACACTATTTGCCTATATCTCCTTTCTAGGCCTGAGGAGGGCGGGTGCAAGGAGCCTGTGTTGGGCCAGAACTTCCCATGTGCTCCCCAGAGCTACACTGGGGTGCTGGAGCCCAGGGGAAAGAGAGGGGTCTTCTCAGCTCATACCCCTGCTGTGCTCCCTGCAGCTCTCTGCCCAGTTGCTGCTTTTCTCTGCTCAGTTTTAAACAAAGGTCCGAGTAGACAATGGCCAAGGGTGACATTTTGTGTGTAAACTTCTGGATGCTTTTATTTTGGCAGGATTTCTGGTTCTCTTATCGTGGATTGGGGCTAATGAAGGCGGGAAACGATTTTCTGTGTGGGTTTCCATTCCTAAACTCATGGTGCATAGCTTTTTCTTCCCAAGGTGGACACTCCTCTGGGCAGGGCAGAGCTAGGAATGCGGTCATAGGCCATTGGCCTGGAAAGGGTGCAGAACCTTGCTGAAGCACAGGTCAGCAAGGAGAACCATGCTTTAACAGAGATAGTTTACCATTTACTTTTTTATTGGCTTGGGTTTTAAGGTATTTCATCAAGTAATTTGTCTTAATTACAAAATCTTTTGGCCTGCCTGTGCTGTTGGTTCCTAGCCACTGCCTGATTCTGTGGGCCAGGCTCTTGAGTCCCCCCTGCTAAGACTAACCGCCCTCTTTCCTGCTTATGCTAATTTTTCCAGGCTTTTGGTAGGGTGACTGGATGCCCCCTAGTGGCGAGGTGGGGCACAGCATGGGAGCGTGGGGAAGTAGCAAGGGTGTTCGGTTTCACTGTGAAGCATGATGCTCCAGGGTTGGTGGGATGACCGTCTGGGCAGACAGTCTCTACCCTGCTAAGCCCACCTACCACTTAACCCTTTAGCACTCCTCCCCTAGTGTTCACATGGTGCGGGGTGGGGGGTGCTCCCTTAGGCTCTGCTGACTGCGAGTAACTGCATTGTGAAATGAGAGTTACCTGAATGCTTAGAACACTTCCTTCCCACTTAAGAATTCAGGAGGTCTCTGGTTCCAGGCTTGGTTCTGTGGCTCGACATAGATATCAAAGAGTCAAGTTCTTTCCAGCTATCTGCGCTGCCGTCTTCAGGGTCTTAGTGAGGGCTGAGCTGACCTCCTGGTCACACGATAGCTGCTGTACCTTCACAATTTGTAACTTCTACAATACTGTTCATCCAAATCTGCCATGAGAAGATATTGGCACACATATTAAAAGATTGAAAATTGCATTTCTTAGTCTGATTTATAAAATAATTTTAAAATGGTCTCTGGGGGAAATTTGAGGACAGTTTTACTGCATGTGTGTGTGTGTGTGTGGAAGCAGCAGGCAAGCTGTAAGTCTGAGCGCTTGCCAGGAGGAAGGAGATGGAGAAGAGGGAGAGAGAAGCCCATGGCAGTTGAGTTAGGCCAACATGATCTGCCCTGGAGGTCAGTAAGTGGCTTCCCGGCAGATAAACAGCTGCATGGTAGAAGGAGGAGGGATAGCTTCAGAAAATGAGGGAGGAATCCCAGAGTGTCTGGGAACTCATTCCTGTGCCTTCACCAGTATCTGAAAGAAAAAAGAAATAGAAGGAAAAGGAGAAGTTACCTTTTTACGAGTAACTCGGGAAAGCGAGCAATTTCTGCAGTGACATTCTGGAAGTATCTGCAGTCATGGTGGGGCCTCTGGGAGAGACAAGGGCATCATCTCATTAAAGGGATAAATTTAGTCTTCTTCCCTTAACACGTCTTCAGGTAAACCAAATTTGAGGAGAGGAGGGAGAGTGGTCCTGGAGACCAGTTGATTGACAGGCCAGCTGCATTAAGTCTTAGAACAGACAATATTATATAATGTTTGTCTTTTGTTTTCTGACCTGGTCTTATTATGACATCTGTGGTTTTAAACATCATCTAGAGGGACTCACATGGCATGCAGCCTTTTCAGACTGGCTTCTCTCACCTAGTGAGATGGAGTCTGTCAAGCTTCCTCTATGTCTTCATGGCTCGTGTAGGATGTCATGTAGAAGTCTTCAGGCTGGAGAGTAAGACTATGATGTTTCGAGGCCACACTACCTTGTGGCAGCTCCTCCTCCCTTTCACAGATGCTGGTACCCTACTGAGATAAAGGACTTCCCAGGGCCAGGCTCTCTCACCTGGGAAGTGAGTTTACACCAAAGGGGACACTGGTTGACCACACATCCTGGTCCCTGCCCACTTCCCTATCTCTCGCCTGGGCATCAGAAAGCCTGGCTGCAGGCTTGGCCAGTGAAACCTTCCCCGGCCTCAGAAGCAAATCCTCTGTTTGCCGTGTGGGCTCTGATTCCCCTCTTCAGCGACCCTGCCACGCTGTCTGGCTCTTGTGCTGGTCTGAGCTCTCCTTGGTGCCTCTACCATGGCCATTGTCTTTCTGTCTGTCTGTCCATGACATTAGTAAATTTTATCATAAATTCTGTATTCCCCGGTAACCTGTCTCAGTGTCCTTCTTGAATCCCCCTCTGAAATCTTTCAGTTTGTCACTTCTTTTTAGTACTGAGTAGTATTTCATTGTATGATGTACCCAAGTCTGTCTGTCTTGCTGAAGGACATCTTGTTTGCTATATGTTTGTGTTTTATAAATCATTATACGATTGTGACAAAAGTCCAGCTTGGTTGGGTAAATTTTTAGGGGCATGATGCTGGATTGAGTGGTAAGATGACCCTAGTGACTCCCAGTTCAAAGCCATCTCCACAGCAACCACCCAATCTGTATTCCCACTAGCAAGGTATGAGAAGTTTATTTCTCATCTTTTTTTAATCTTTAGCCATTACACAAGCTAAAGTGAACATCATTGTGTATAGAATTTTGTGGGTATATGTGAGACTATCTGTATTTTTTCATCAAATGATACATCAGCCGAATTACTTTTCAAAAATATTTTTATCCACAATGACTGAAAATGCTCATTTTCACACCCACATTTGACTGCATGCTACCAAACTTCAGCATTTTGGCAATTTGACGAGTGAGAAAAGAGTGTTTCCGGCAAGGCTTTCACTCTGAGCGAGCAAGGTAGTGTTCTGTCGACTGTCTGGGGGAGATTCTTTATCCGGTGACCTTCAGGATGCGCAATGTTGGGTGGGTTACTCAATGTCTTTGGACTTCAGTCCCTCCTGCTATAAAGTGACGATTGCAATGGTCCTCGCCTTGTTAACTGAACTTGAGCCTCAAAGGTGTCCGTCACGTAAAATGCTGACACCATACCCACTCTAAGTGGTAAGTTAATGAATATTATTATGCAATATGTTTGTGACAATTTGGGTTTTTTGGCTTATTATCTGGCAGTTCATATTGATTCCTCATTTTCTCCGGATTCTTCTTTTGCATATAAATTGGTTGGAGCTCTTTGTGTTTTAATAAATTTCATATATATGTCATTTGTATTTCTTATCAAGTGTTTGATTTGTCTCTGTTTCTGAACCAGTGGGACAGACACAGCATGTGATAGCTCATGCAGACCCACCTTTCCTTCTACACTTTGCTTCTGAGAACAGTCACACCAGCCTAGCCAATGCCTCTTTCAGTAACAGAGGGGACTGGCTGAGGCAGGGCAAGCAACCTGCCTAAGGACACCAGAGAGTTAGTGCCTAGTTCAGACCGTCTCTTGGTTTCTTAGGTTTGGCCTGTACTCTTAGAGAGTGGAGGGGAGATTTAGAGACTTAGGGAAGAGAATGTCCAAGTCACCAAGATAAGAAACTTCAACGTGTGCCCTTCCCAGAACCTGGGAGCGCGAACTCTTGCTCTGGTAAGTTTGGACTATCCAAATGGAGGAATGAGTTGGCTGAGAGAGGCTCCCTGCTTGGTTTGTGGTTGAAGAACAGGTGTGTGTATGTGCGTGTGTGTGCTCACACACAGTGTTTTGAAATAGGTATAGCTCTTCCTGCCTTCCGAGTGCTGGAACCACCAGCACAAGCCACCAGGCCAGGTTCCATGTGTGTGATCTTAACCAAGTTTCCCAGCATTGGAACGCAGAACAAGGCTTTGAGCTGGCCCTGAACCTGGGATTGAAAACAAGAATCAGGTCTCAGTTGTTCAGTTTTTCTGTTTCACAAGCCTTGGAGACACAGTGCTCCTTCACTGTGATGGGCTGGGTCCTTCTCAATTCTCCCACAGTCAAACCTGGCCTAAGTAAAAAATACATTTAATATGCGCAACCTCCCGAAGCTTTGGCTTAGCAACATCTTGGCCTAGAGTACCCTGCTCTGCTCTGGACTCCAGACTCCGCAGCATTCTCTGTATCTCCCCAGGTTGGGAACCAGCAAAAAAGCCTGTGGGAATACCAGTGCCTGGCTGTCCGCTTTCGCTCTGGGGCTCAGTGTCCTTGACAGCGATTAGCATTTGTTATGTGACAAGTACTATTTGTTTGCTTCTTGGTTTATTTGTTTATTTATTTATATTTAGGGTCTTGTTCTGAAGTCCAGGCTGGCCTAGAATGTGTGCTTCAGTCTTTCGGTACTAGAGTTACAGGCATGAGCCCCCAAGTCTGACTTCTGTTATTCCTTTGGTCTCTGGTCCCTTTAGGGGTCAAGCCACGCCCATTCCCGGTGGACACCCCCCCCCCCCCCCCCCCCCCCCCCGCCATCTTGGACTCATTCTTACTGCTTTCTTCTGGGGGCTGCGGCATCTCCCCATCTCTCTCTCTCTCTCTCTCTCTCTCTCTCTCTCTCTCTCTCTCTCTCTCTGCCTTTCTTTCTCTCCCTCTCCTTCTTCCTCTCCCTTTCTCTCTCTGTCCCTCCCTTTCTCCTCCTTAACCCCCTGAATAAATATTTCAATCTCACTCTACATGTGGTGTCTATCCAGTCTCTGTCTCCTGCCTGCCTGCCATGTGCCTGCCTGCCCACAGCCAGCCACTCTCCCGCTGCTCTGTGAGTTCGCTGTCTGCTCACATGGCCCCCGGGGATCTTGCAGGGACCCACAGCTGCCTCTGCTCACATGGCCCCCACAGTCATCTCTGCCTTGGGACTAGAGTCCGCTGCCTGCCTACAGCTGCCGCCTGGGGCCGCCTGGGGCACTCCAGCATTTTTTAAAGGACTTTAAAGGAAACACAGGGTTTTAAAGGGTCAGAGTGGGGCCTGGAGTGACGGACCAGGCCAAAGTCTCAGCGAGGAGGAAGCTGAACATCGGAAAGTAGCAGACGAGAACACTTTTGCCCTAAAGACTTGCAGGTCTCCACTGGTATCAGTCACATAAGTTCCTCACTTGGAGAAAAGCCGTGGGGACCCAAAGGGATGAAAGTCAAAATTTAAGACCTACGAGCTTGCAAAACTCTCCTATTTAGGGCAGAGATTTGGAGCATATTCCTGGGGACTCATCCGCATCTCAGCACATTTCTGTGTTCTGGTTCAGCTCCAGAAGCATCCGGAACTTTCGACTTTGGACCCCTGGATCTGTCAGTCCCAGGGTTTCCTGTGGTTAAAGGAGTAAGTCCAACACACCCACAGGCTCCCAAATTCCAGCCAATCAACAACTTCAGGAACAGTCTGTGGTCATTGAGGGGCAGGAAATGGCAGAATACAATCTCTCAGCCTCCTCGTCCTGAAATGGAACAATTCTTAGGGATTGCTGTGTAGGGTGGATGGAGGGTGATGAGCGAAGCCTCATTACAGATTATACGGGCCATGGCTAGACAAAGGCTTTTTTTCTGTTTGTTTTGTTTTTCACAACTCAGTCTTGTTTAGACAAATCACAATTGACAGGCGTCACTTGTGTATCTTTTACTAATGCTAGTGACCTGGACAACCAACCCAGATGTCACTACTAATTGTGCACCCAGGGTTTGCCCAAGGTAATAGACTCAAGGAAGGCAGCAGAGGCAGGCAGAGAGGCCTGCCTTCTCTATGTGTTCTATGGTTTCCCTTTGTGGTTGTCTGCCTCTGGTTAGCTTTTCCAACTCCAGGTTTCTTACACCGCCTTTGGATGGATGGCCTAGTTAAGCGCCCCCATGACTTCCACCACTACTCCATTTAGAGACTGGGAGGCCTTTCTGGACACCCTATCTCCTCCCTGCTGTTGCTCACAGGTCATTACTGCCGTGTTCATGGCTCCTCTCAAAGGCCTTTCAAGCAACTTCCTTCCTTTTCAACCCTCGTGACTCCCTTGAGTCACAGGTGGTTTTGCCTTCTGGGATGCTTCAGCAAGGTGAGGCTGTGGATCCCTTGGCTCTGGGTTTGACATGAGCAAAGGGCCTGGACGCCCAGAGCTCCTTACCTAGTTAGGGTTCTGTCTGGGCCAGGTACTTCCAGGCACTTGGTGTCGTCTTCACAGCATTTGCAGAATAACAGCAATGGAAGTTTATTCAAAGCAACGCAGTAGTGTAGATCAGAAAGAAATACCTTATCAAGACTGTCACAAAGTGGTCTACAGACATGGCTTAATGGTTTGAAACGCTTGCTGCTCTTCCAGGGGACTGGACTTCAGTCCCTTGCACCTGGCACCAGGTTAGCTCATAAAAGTCTGTAATTCAAGCTCCATGGGATGCTATGCCCTCTTCTGGCCTCTGCTGGCGCCTGCATAGATGTGGCAGACACAAACATAAATACAAATAGAACATTCTTGAAATATTAAAAGATCTTAAGGAATAACATCAAGCCACATGAGTGATAAAGAACTCAAGAATTGTGACTTTTGTTTGGGGCTTTGTTTATGAGGTTCAAGCAAAGGAGGAGTTTGGTTACCAGAGGTGTGATTTTAAAATTTCTATTATTATTATTATTATTATCATCATCATCATCATCATCATCATCATCACCATTACTATTGGCTTAAATATCGTTTTTTCCTTTCCTACATGACTATCACCTACTGACTGAAGACCTATGGGCATCCCATAGGGATCAGGGCCCTGCTTGAGCAATACTGAAAACCTTTCGTTCTGGTTTTACTGTTTTTTTTTAAATTGAAGAGCTTCCACATCTGTGTTTCCCATGATTTCAGCAGAGCCAGAGGCGAATAAAGGAAACTACTGAAACAATGAGCAAGGGCTGTGCTTCCTGGTCGCATCAGCTGGCCTCACAGACTCCACGCTTCTCCCTGTAGCGGTGCGCAGAGTTGAGGTCGGGTGCAAACAAGACTGGAGGAGATAGAATTCTGCAGGGCGGCGCTTGGAAGGTGATGCAGTTTGTGTTTCCAGGACAACCATTCATAGACTCAACAACTGGCCTGTTTATGAAGTGCTCACTGCCCTGTGTTTATATGTGCCTTCTGTGTGCCAGACATTTAGCTACATTTTGGCTGCTTGCAGATTCTACCCACAAGGCGTTCACAGCTGGGGAGAGATAAATGTGTTGGGTAAAACAGTCTATGGTGTGAGAAACGCTCACTCCTGCCTGCCTGTTGGAATAGTCCCCTCCAGGATCTTCCTGCCTTTCAGGGTATTTCTTGTCCAGTGTGGAGGCAAGCACCTTTAATCCCAGCATCGGGAGGCAGAGGTAGACGGACCTCTGTTAGCGAGTACCCTGTCAGCCAGGGGTACATAGTGAGACCCTGTCTCAAAATGACACAACAACAATAAACATTTCAAAAAATGTTTCTGTACACATGACCTGAGGTCCAAATGGCGCCCCGATAAGATTCTATCTGTGTGACTTTGCTTGCAGAGAAAATATACCTTAGTGTCAGAATGAGAGGAACCAAAGATAGGAAGTTATACAGTGAGACGGGGTAGAATAAAGCGGAGGCAGCTGGGAGACCAAGCACTCCTCTAGTCCTGCGACGGGGCAAGCAGGCTGAGAGATATGTTTTCCGTAGCATTTCCTGGAGGTAGACTTGGCTCTGTCTCTGCATGGCACAGCCACGCAGGCGAATCCTTTCTGCTTGCTGGCAAACCTTGTAGTGTTATTCCACCAGCGGATGGTAGCTGGCTTTTGACTGTAGTATTCTGTTTTTCCCACCAGCGGCACAAGGAAGCTCTGATTGCACACACACAGACACACACACACACACACACACACACACAGACACACACACACACACTTTTTCTTTGGAAATTAATCCCTGCCCCCTGGAGGCCCAGTGGTGGCTATGACCCCTGGTTCCTAGGCTATCCCCCCTGGTTCCTAGGCTATCCCCCCTGGTACCTAGGCTATCCCCCCTGGTTCCTAGGCTATCCCCCCTGGTTCCTAGGCTATCCCCCCTGGTTCCTAGGCTATCCCCCCTGGTTCCTAGGCTATCCCCCCTGGTTCCTAGGCTATCCCCCCTGGTTCCTAGGCTATCCCCCCTGGTTCCTACTGTGCTTCTTTTACACGAATGCTGAGAGTCAACTGTTCATTCTTGGGCTGTTGCTTTGAGATAGCAAGACTCTGAGGTTTCTTGCTCTCTGAGTAAGGAGAGAGAAAGAGAGAGAGAGAGAGAGAGAGAGAGAGAGAGAGAGAGAGAGAGAGAGAGAAAAGCACAGGGTTTGGACAGGAGGCAGTCAGCTGTAGTAAGAAAGAGGCAGGACCACGAGGAAAAGGGATATACCCGGCACTTTGATAAGCGCATGAAGCCAAGACAAGAACACACCCCAGGTCTTTTCTTCCTTGGAGACCTCTCTCTTTTTCAGGGGGTCCTGCTCTCCTTTCTTCTCATAGCAATGCTGGCCTTTTCCCAAGAGCCTTTCTGTCAGGTGAGATGGAAGGACAATGGAAGGGGAGAGGCTGGCTCTGCTGCTGGAAGCATTATGGGTAGCTTTAGCCTTTCACCCCTGGAAAGGTGACCCTGAGTACCCTCAGGGACCCTCTATCGGTGCCAAGGGGTCTTGCAGATGCCCCAGGGTCCTGACATGTCGCCTGTCTTCTCCCTTTTCAGCAATTTATGTCTCACACTAATGGTTCCCAGCAGCAGGGATTACCTGGAAGCCCTCATCAGGCAGCTTCTCAAGCCCCATCTCACCCCTCCCCCCTTCCTTCCAATCCAATGCCCGCCTATCTGATTTCCAGAAATCGCTTCCCTACTTTACTTCATAGTTTATTACCTGAGTATGCACACCTATGCCCTACAGTTCAGTCTTACCTGGTTTGGAAAAACACGGATGTCTTTTAAATGCCAGCTAGTCTGCAAATCAGCATTTGGTGCTTTTTGCCACGTGCAATTTATTTATTAAAGATGATTTAAGTCATTTTTAGTTTCCCAAAGTTTGGGTTTGTTTGTTTGTTTAATTATTTAATGTCTTGACCACAGTTTCCCTTCCCTTCTCTCCTCCCATCCCCCCCCATCCCCACTCTCTTCCCCAGATCCACTCCTCCTCCTTTCTCTTCGGAAAAGGGCAGGCCTCCCTTGGATCCCAACTAGGCATGGCATGTCAATTGTAGTAAGACTAGGCACCTCCTTTCCTGTTAAGGCTGGATGAGGTGACATGGCAGGAGGAAAGAACCCCAGAAGCAGGCAACAAAGTCAGAGACAGCTCCTGCTCCTGTTAGGAGTCCCAAAAGAAGACCAAGCTACAAATCTGTAACATATATGCAGAGGGCCTACGCCAGGCCCTGACAGGCTCCCTGGTTGGTGATTTAGTTTCTGCGAGCTAGTTAGTTCTGTGGGTTTTCCTGTGGTGTCTTTGACCCCTCTGGCTCCTACAATCCTTCCTCCTTGTCTCCCACAGGGTTTCCTGAACTCTGCCTAATGTTTGGTTTTGGGTTCTCGGCCTCCATGCACTGTCAGGGGTGGGCTCCCTCTCAGGGTTTGGGTCTCAAGCTGTATGGGTCATTGGTTGGCCACTCCCACAATTTCTGCACCACCTTTACCCTAGCACATCTTATAGGCAGAACAAATTGGAGGGCAAAGGTTTTGTGAATGGGTTAGTGTTCCATTCCCTCCCATGGCAGTCTTGCCTGGCTATGGGAGATGGCCAGTTCAGGCTCTGTATCCCCCATTGTTAGGAGTCTTAGGGGATCTACTTCACAGATTTCTGGGAGTTTCCATTGTACTAGGTTTCTAGCTCAACCCAAAGATGTCCCCCAGTTCCAGGTGTATCACCTAATACACTCTCCCTTCATCCTTCCTCCACCAGATCCCTCTTGTTCCCTTCTTCACCCCCATTCAGACCCTTCACCATCCATTGGTAGGTATCTGTTCTATTTCCCTTCATAGTGAGATTCATGCGTCCCCCCTTGAGCCCTTCTGGTAACTTAGCTTCTCAGGTTCTGTGGGTTATAGCATGATTCTCCTTTACTTTACAGCTAATATCCACTTATGAGTGAGTAAATACCATTTGTCTTTCTAAGTCTGGGTTGCCTCACTTGGGATGGTCTTTTCTAGTTTTATTCATTTGCCAGCACATTTCATGATATCATTGTTTTGAACAGCTAAGTACCCTTCCATTTTGAAAAGTACCACATTTTCTTTATGCATTCCTCGGTTGAGGGACATCTAGTTTGTTTGCAGTTCCTGGTTTTTAAGAATAAAGCTGCTATGAATATAGTTGATCACACGTCCTTGTGGTATGGTGTGGCATTCTTTGGGTTTTTGTACAGGAGTGGTATAGCTGGATCTTGAGGTAGATTGATTCCTAATTTTCTGAGAAACCGCTATACTGATGTCCAAGGTAGATGCACCCACATTAGCAATGGAGGAGTGTTCCCCCTGCTCCACATCCTTATCAGCACATGCTGTCACTTGTGTTTTTGATCTTAGCAATTCTGACATGAGAAGGGAATCTCAGATTCGTTTTGATTTGCATTTCCTTGATGGCTAACAATGCCGACCATTTATTTGTTTCTCAGCCATTTGGGATTCCTTGGCTGAGAATTCTTTGTTTAGATCTGTACCACATTTTTTAAATTGTATTATTTAGTTTGTTGATGTCTAGTATCTTGAGTTCTTTATATATTTTGGATATCAGCGTTTTGTTGGATGTGGGGCTGGTGAAGATCTTTTCCCATTCTGTAGGCTGTCGTTTTGTTCTTTTCACAGTGTCCTTTGTCTTACAGAAGCTTTTCAGTTTCATGAGGTCCCATTGATTGCTATTTTAGTGTCTGTGCAATTGGTATTCTGTTCAGGAAGTTGTCTTCTGTGCCAATGCATTCAAGGATGTTCCCCACTTTCTCTTCTATCAGGTGCAGTGTATCTGGTTTTATGTTGAGGTCTTTGATCCACTTGGACTTGGCTTTGTGCATGGGGATAGGTATGGATCTATTTGCATTCTTCTGCATGCAGACATCCAGCTATATCAGCACCATTTGTTGAAGATACTTTATTTTATCTATTTTATAATTTTGGCTTCTTGGTCAAAAATCAAGTGTCAGTGGATGTATGGATTTACTTCTGGGTATTTAGTTACATTCTGTTGATCAGCCTGTTTGTTTCATGTCATTATCATGTCATTTTTACTACTATTGCTCTATACTAGAGCTTGAAATCAGGGATGGAGATACATCTGAAAATTCCTTTATTGTACAGGATTGTTTCAGCTATCCTGTTTTTCTTTTCCCATATGAAGTTGAGTATTGTTCTTTCAAAGTCTGTAAAGAATTGTGTTGAAGTTTTGTTGGAAATGGCATTGAATCTGTAGATTGCTTTTTGGTAAGATTGCCATTTTCACTATGCTAATCCTACTGATCCATGAGCATGGGAGATCTTTTCTATGTTCTGATATCTAGTCCAAATTCTTTCTTAAATGTCTTGAAGTTTTTGTCATACAGATCTTTCATTTGCTTGATTAGAGTTCCACCAAGGTATTTTAGATTGCTTGTGTCTATTGTGAAGGCTGTTGTTTCTCTGATTTCTTTCTCAGCCCATTTATCATTTGTATATAGGAGGGCTACTGATTGTGTGTGTATAAGCTGAAAAATTTTTTGGGTCAGTTATTTTTGCTATCATATCATCTGCAAATAGAGATACTTGACTTCTTTCTTTCCAATTTGCATCCCCTTGATCTCCTTTAGCTGTCTTGTTGCTCTAGTTACAACTTCAAATACTGTATTGAATAAGTATGGAAAGAGTGGACAGTTTTGTCTTGTCTCTGATTTTAGTGGAATTGCTTTAAGTTTTTCTCTATTTTAATTTGATATTGGTTACAATAGGCTTGTTGTATATTGTTTGTATTATGTTTAGGAATGCCCTTTGTATCCTTGATCTCTCTAAGCCTTTTATCATGAAGTTGGATTTTATCAAAGACTTTTTCAGCATCTAATGAGATGATCAAGTGTTTTCTTTTTCTTCAGTTTATTTATATGTGAATTACACTGACATATTTTCATATGTTGAACCATCTCTCCATCTTTGGGATAAAGCCTAGTTGATCATGGTGGATGATCTTTTTGAAGTATTCTTGGATTCAGTTTGCCAATATTTTATTTAGTATTTTTGTATCAATGTTCATGAGGGAAAATGGTCTGTATTTCTCTTTCTTTGTTGAGTCTTTATGTGGTTTGGGTATCAAGGTGATTGTGGCATCATACAATGAATTTGGCAATGTTTCTTCTGTTTTTATTTAGTGGAATAATTTGAGGAGTATTAGTATTAGATCTTCTTTGAAAGTCTGGTAGAATTCTGCACTGGTCCTGCTTAAGATCATCTGGTCCTGGCTTAAAGTTTTTTTTATTTTGAATTTTTTTTTGTTGGGAGACTTTTAATGACTGCCTTTTTCTTTAGGGATTATAGATTTATTAAAATTGTTTATCTGATCTTGAATTAATATTATTAAGTGGTACCTATGAAGAAAACTGTCCATTTCTTTCAGATTTTCTATTATGGTGGAGTACAGGTTTCTGAAGTATGACCTAAGGATTCTTTGGATATTCTTGGTGCCTGTTGTTATGCCTCTCTTCTTGCTTCTGATTTTGTTGATTTGGATACTCTCTCTCTGCCTTTTAGTTAGTTTGGATAAGGGTTTGTCTATCTTGTTGATTTTCTCAAAGAATCGACTCTTTTTTTCATTGATTCTTTATAATGTTCTTTTTGTTTCTATTTTACTGATTTCAACCCTCAGTTTGATTATTTCTTGCCACTTACTCTTGTGTGTTTGCTTCTTTTTGTTCTAGAACCTCTGGGGGTGCTGTTCTGTTGCTAATATGAGATAGTGTCACATCCTCATGTGTGCTATCAAGTTAGTGCTATGAACTTTCCTCTTAGCACTGCTTTCATAGTGTTCCATATGTTTGGGTATGCTCTAGATTCATTTTCACTGAATTCTAGGATGTCTTTAATTTCTCTCTCTATTTCTTCCTTGACCCGGTGGTCATTTAGTAGAGAGTTGTTCAGTCCATCAGTTTTCAGGTTTTCTGTTATCTCTGTTTTTGCTGAAATCCAGTGGTGGTCTGATAAGATATACAGGGAGTATTCCAATTTTCTTCTATTTGTTGAGACTTGCTTTGTGATCAAGTATATGATCAGTTTTGGAGAAGGTTCCATGAGGTTCTGAGAAGAAGGTGAATTTTTTTGTGTTTGGGTGAAATATTTTGTAGATGTCTAATAGGTCCATTTGAGTCATAACATGTTAGTTCCACTATTTCTCTGTTTAATTTCTGTCTTGATGGCCTGTCCATTGGTGAGAGTGGGATGTTAAAGTCTCCCACCACTATTGTGTGAAGATCAATGTGTGATTTAAGCTTCAGTAATGTTTTATTTTTATAAATGTGGATGCCTTTATGTTTGGGGCATAGATATTCAGAATTGGGACCTCTTCTTGGTATATTTTTCCTTTAATAAGCATAAAATGTCTTTCCCTATCTCTTTTGATTAATTTTGGTTGGGAATCTATTTTGCTAGATGGTAGAATGCTGCATGATCTTGCTTCTTGGAGTCATTTACTTGGAAAAATCTTTTTCCAACCATTTACTCTGAAGTAATGTCTATCCTTGATGTTAAAGTATGTTTCTTGGATATAGCAAAATGAGATATCCTGCCTTAAATCCATTCTTTATCTGATGTCTTTTTATTGGGAAATTGAGTCTATTGATATTAAGAGATATTAATGGCAAATGATTATTAATTCCTGCTATTTTGATGATGTTGTTGGTGGTGGTGGTAATGTGTGTATATGTGTGTGCGCACGCATGTACATTCTTGTGTGTGTGATTGGTTGTATTCATCTTGGGTCATATGACATGGTGCATCTTTGTGATCTTAACCACATTTATTTAATCACCAATGACTTTTCCTATCTTTATATTTACTTATTGGCATTTATAGATTTTTATTTGGAGAAGGGAATATAACACTCCTGTATGGAGACTTTAATTGGAGTGTTTGTATCATTGAATTGTAATTGTTATTGTATTTTTGATATCAGCACTTTGATTTGAAAATAGTTTTTTCGACTACTATGTAGGTAGCATTTTCACTTTCTTAATGATTTTTATTTAATTTTTTATTTCATTTATTGATTTAATTCTGTAGGCTGGCATATAAAGTGGTGGGTTCCATCATGGCATCTTTATACACACATTGTATGAACTCTGTTTTCTTTTGTTCCTGTCCTCCACTGCTCTCCATTATTTAATTTTTTTTTTGAGACAGGGTTTCTTTATGTAGCTCTGACTGTCCTGGAGCTAAATCTGTAGACCAGGCTGTCCTAGAGCTCACAAAGATTGGTCACTTCTGCTTCCTGAATGGTGGGATTAAGGGCTTGTACCACTACCACACGGCTATTTAAAAAAAAAAATTAATTCACTGCCCTCCTGAAATTTTCTTGATGTAAAAAAGTTTATTATTTTTAGGAAGTCCACATTTTTGTTTACTTTTTATTTTGCAGTTTTGATGTCTTAGCTGGCATCCAAAACATATTATATCTCATATCAGCATGGAGCAAGCATGCCTTGAACAAGGAGTAGTAATGCAAAGGTCCAATGCCAGGAAAATTCTCAGGCAAGAGGATTCCTAGTCTTACACAACTGGACTCAGCAATCAGGGCCCACAGCAGTGCCGCATTTATCAAGATGCCAGTCAGATGTCAGCAGCCACCGGGTCTCTCCGACAGTGACCGGAGGACAGCAGCAGGGTCAGGAGTGGCAATAAGAAAGGCAGGGCTTGTAGAGGAACTTGCTTCTCTAGAATAAGGTCGGAGAAAAGAATACAGCCAGATGAAAACTCCTAGCATGAAACCTGTTAAAGCTAAATCGGTTTGTGGAAGAAGTTAAAGTTGGGGAGTTCACATTACCTAACTTCATGATTTATCACAAAGCTGCAGTAATCAAGTATGCTGCAGGCAGAAGGACAGACACATAGATCAAGGAAGAGAAAGGATAACTCAGAAATGAACAATATTCCTGGCTAATTTTGACAAAGTATAAAAGCAATTCAATAAAGAAAGACCAGTCTTTCCAGCAAGTCATACGATGCAATTGAATCTCCTCAGGCCAACAGAAGGAAGGGCCTCAACCCGAATCTTACAAGTGCTCAAAGTGTATCATGGATTTAAATGTAAGATATAAAACCTTTGGCAAAAATATCATATGAGAAAAATCGTTAGGTAACAGATCTTAGACTTCAACTACAAAGCACATTTCACAAGAAAAAAAAAGTTGATATATTGGAATTTATTAAAATTAAACTTTTTACTGTGTAAAAAATTAAGAAAGAGACAAGAAATTATTTGAAAACTATATAGAATCAGATCAGTATGGAAAGCATAACTTATATACCCCAAAAATGAACAATAAAAATACAATTAGAAAAGACACAAATTGACTGTTCTAGTTTCAATCTGTTGCTATGGCGAAACACTCTGATCATAACCAACTAGAGGAGGAAAGGGTTTGATTCCTCTTTTACTTCCAGGTCATGGTTCATCACTGAGGGAAGCCATGGCAGGAGCTTGGGCAGGAAGCTGAGGCTGCTCACTCTTCCACACAGTGCTGCTCCACCCAGGGCACCCACTCACAGTCTGGGAAGAAGAGCAGGGGCCACGGAGATGCTGATGCTAGCCAAGTCACTCCCAAGCTCAAACTTGCTGGACAGCCCAGGACACGCCTAGGAGTGGGTCTCCCTGCAGTGGACTGGGCCCTCCTTGGAATCCAGGCTATCATTTGTCACCTTCTTTAATCATATTCTACTTTCCTAGGCTCTCCATTACCACTTTCCAATCTCATGAATTTATGGTAAATTAATAAATAAGCAAGCTATTAAGCATCATGGTGATGCCCCACAAAGGGTCTTTACTGTTCACCTATAGGAGAGGACAAGGTTGTAGATATCCAAATGTAAATGACACCTTAGAGAAATGCCTCCAAGAAGAGGCCATAGTGCCACAGGGATGCACAATGTGAAACCTACTGAGTCAGAAAGTTTGGAAGGAGAGGATGATGTCAAACAGAGCCCTAACATGGGCCTACAGCTCCGCATGTGTGGATGCACAAGACACTTCCAGGCTCAGTCACCTTCCCAATACCCTTAGGTAAAAAGGACAAATTATAGGTGATCTTCAACTTGTATGGTGATTTAAGATTTTTTATTTAAACCTTAGGATGTTACAAGAATGATATACATTTAGCAGAAATCATACTTTGAAAAATTAAGTAACTTGTTCTGTTTTTGCTGTGTCCCTTGCAGACTGAACCCAGAGTGTCTGACGTGCTAGGCAGGTGCTCCACCACTGAGCTACAACCCCATTCCAAATTCGAATCTTTTCATAGGCTAGTGAGATACAGTGTAGTCTTCACTGCTGGGCAATGGTAAAGAGCGGCAGCTCCCAGTCAGTCATTTGACCACAAGGGGCAGTAGATGGCACTCTACAGTAAGCTGTGCCACCAAACTGAGGCATTCCATAGGTTGGGTAGAGTGAATGCGTTTTGTACTTTTAAGATGGCTTCAACTCAGAATGGGTTTATGGGGATATAGTATTGCCCCATTGTAAGTCAAGGTAAAGGGAACTTAGGAGTGTAGCATAAATAATAAAAACCCAGAGACAGATATTGGGGTTCAACCTGAAGATCAGAAAAGCAAAGTAGCCAACCACTAGAGAGACCTTTTACCTCTACCAGATCTTCAGACCAAAGGGGTGAGATCCTGTCTTCACGAATCCTCAAACTCTGCACCACTCCGAGTTCCTGTCTCTTCCCCTTTATATTCCCCTCTCTGCCCAGCCATTTTGCTCCTGGCTCTACCTCCCTACTGCTGAGATTAAAGGCTTGTAATCCTAAATGCTGGGATCACCTTTGTGTGAGCTCTCTTTCTCTTTTAGACAGATTCAATTTTGTGTAGCCCAGGCGGCTTTGAACTCACAGAGATCATCCACCTGCCTCTGTCTCCTGAGTCCTGGGATTAAAGGTGTGCGCCACCACTCCCTGGCCTGTATGACTGACGAGTATGGCTGTTTTGCTCTCTGATCTTCAGTCAAGCTTTATTTATTAAAACACAAATAATACACACTATATAGGAGTCAGTTATTGAAACGTGAACCTAGGGGTTGTTGTGTTGGATCCTAGAGTCAAATCACCAAGGAGGAGTCACCCCAAGAGACCATTTCTCACACCACAGCTGATGTAAAAGCATGAGGATTTATTCTGTCATGACAGGGTCTTCCAGCATTAGAGGCCAGAAAGACCCTGAATAGCTGGTACAGGCTACTTTTAAAGGAAAAAAAACACAGAAGAGGGCGGGGGGGGGTCTGGGGGTTATTCTTTGACTCTTATGATTGGTTTATTCAAAAGGGCTATTACCAATAATTGGCTGGAGAGTGGTTGCCAGATCAGATCAGAGGTAAGAGGTCAGTTTGACCCCGTTTCCCAAGGGCTGAGTCAAAACATACGTGTGTGGGTAATTGTTCAGGAACTGAGTCAACATCTTAAAGGTTATCTTGCCCCAATTTCTGGAGAACATATGTGCATGTGTAGCTGTTAGGTCCTTGGTTCCCAGTGGGGAAGGAGAGAGCATTACTGCTGAAACTGAGAGGGCTCAGAATTGTTAGAAATGGCTTTAGAATTATCTTAAAGTTTTACAGTTGCTCCCCAAATCAATGCCCTTTTGTGGTAGAGGAAAGAATGATAGAATTGGTTCTCTAACTTTAGACAAAAGTCCTTTCCCCTTTCTTGAGTTTTTTTTTCTTTCTTTAAATCGAGAGCTCCAATCTTCAGAATCCAGAACTAATTCATGTTATGATACTTTGCCAAGATACAATCAGCACCAAGAGACACACTTGCATGGTATTTACTCAGTTGCTGTTCTTACTGTCTCTGTGTGAGGCTTTTGCAGTTAGATCGCCTCCCTTGTTTCTATTTAATTCTCTAGACTTGCTTTTATACAGCTGAGGTGGATTCCCTGCCAGGACAATAGTATACTTTTACCTTCCTTCCGTTTTATGTTTTAGATATCTGCAACAAATTCCTAAATGAGCCTTTCTAATTCAATTATCCAGCTCTTTATGGGTGGAGATTTGGAATATAGAGTTTCTCTTATCTTCGGGGCTTGATTTGAAGTGAGAGCAGCTCATTGGAGATGATACTCAGAGGCAAAGGTTCAGTGTCTTTCCCGACAGTCCCATCCCCCAGCATCCTCCTCCCTACCATCCTGACAGTATCCCCCAGCATCTTCCTCCCTACCATCTCGAGGGAGAACTGAACCTGAACTCTAGGGTTCCAGTTGTTAGGTCTCAAACCTGGGACAATGACTAGTTGAAGTGCCTGTTTAACATATCAAAGCATACTTGGCCACCAGACTTTTTCCAGCATCCCTCAGTCTCCACCTGTACTAAACTCCAGCCCAGGGGCTAGACTAATCTTCCCCCAGTTTCCCTTCCCTATATAACCCACCCATTCTGGTTACCAGGCCCTTTCAGCTGCCCTCCTCTTCTGGCTCTCCCTTCATCTCCCCTCCCTGTCCTCACATCCAGCTCAGGGTCATATTTATTCTGAACTCTCCCTGATGTCCCTGTCTCTGCCTACACTCTCCCTTTTATCTACAGTAAATCTTTTCCTCCACCACACCTAGGAGCGGTCTTGTCCTTCCTTTTTTACTTCTTGTTTTTCATTCATCTGGAGCTGAAAACTGGGATTGGCATATGAGTGCCTCCCCAGGGGATTTGACCTCTCTGAATCAGCTGCTGGTTTGACTCCTAAGGTATGTATGAATCATTTGTTTTTGCTGGCTTCTACTACCCACCATATTTGGCTCCAAATTTTAGAGTCCAGTTTTTCCTCTGCTTCTCCGCTTCGCCTGCTCTACCACCCATCTTTCCTCTCCCACTGGTGTCAACTTTTCAGCTGACCTATGCAGATCTATCTGCTAGACCTGGGATCCGAGGACTTGAAAGAATGGGGTGAATGACAGCCTAATGCTGTAGCTGGAGACAACCTGACTTCAAAGAAAGTAATGGCCTAGGACGGTTGTTTGAGTTTGGAAAAACATGATCAGAAAAACATGTAAAAAAAAAACCCAACAACAACAACAAGCACATACTAAATATTAACAGAGCAGCTCTTTCCCAGAACTCTTTCAGGCGTGTACTTTTTTGCCTGGCATGTACCATAGGTTCTATCTGGGAAAGCATGAAAGCAACGCAGAAGGCCGTAATCCAGACTCAGGACGCCCTGACCAGATTGGGTTCTGTAGCTATGATTGGGTTCTGTAGCTAGGACATCCAACAAGAATAAATGTGTCCTATAAATTGAATGTAAATGTTCATCACAGGGGGCAGGAAATCCAAGAACAATCCAGGGAGCAAATGTACCTGCGGTAAAAGGCCTTCTGTCGTTTCCTGAAAGAGTCCACCCGAAGCCAAACACGACTAAGCCTAGAGCCTGTTGACAGTTTGGAGTCTTTTTTTTTTTAAATTTTATTAAATTTTAAAAGTTTCCATTTCCGCCCCTCCTCCCACCACCCTCCCACTCCCCCCACTCCCTCTCCTCCTCCCTCTCCATCCCTAAGAGCAGTCAGGGTTTCCTGCCCAGTGGGAAGTTCAAGTTCCTCCCGCCTCCCTCCAGGTCCAGGAAGGTGAGTGTCCAGACGGACTGGATCCGCAAAATCCAGTATATGCAGAGGAAACAAGTCCCAGTGCCATTGTCAATGGCTTTTCAGAAAGACTCCGGGCCAGCCACATTCAGAGAATCTGGTTGAATTGCGTCCTCGTTCAGTCCCAGTCCAACTGGCCTTGGTAAACTCTCATTAGATACGTCCCCTTGTATTAGTGGGTGATCGCATCCCTCGCAGTCCTTATTTCCTTTTTCATTTTCTTCCTCCTTCTGCTCCTCATTTGCCCTTATAAATGGGATCCCAGGTCCAAGGAGATCCCCAGATTGTTCTCTGGACAGAAGAGAGGGTGCCTGAAACGGCCTAGGCCCATAACCATACTGATGAATATTTTACTTATCACCATAGAACCTTCATCTGGCGATGGATGGAGATAGAGACAGAGACCCACATCGGAACATTGGACTTAACTCCCTAGGTCCAAACGAGAAGCAGAAGGAAAGAGAACGTGAGCAAAGAAGGCAAGATCAGAGAGAACCTTCATCCGACGATGGATGGCGATACAGATGGAGACCCACATTGGAGCACCAGACAGTTTGGAGTCTTAAGTGTTGACGGTTCTCAGCTTGTGAGAAGCTTCAGCCAGGCTTTGGAGCCAGGCTCCTTTTCTTCCCACGTTCCTATTTTCCCTGTCTTTTTTTTTTTTTTTTAACTGACCTGAAGGTCTCAAGTGCCCTTGCAGGGGACAGTGGGATTCCCGCTTCTTAACCCTGCGACCACCCCGCCCCCTTGTCTTTTCAAAGGGGTGTTAGCCATTGAACTCAGGTTGTCATGTCTTTGTGGCAAATACTCGTGTGACCGAGCCATCTCTCTCTTCAACCCAGTTTTTGAATGCTTTCTGTAATTTTTTTTTAAAAAAACTCTTTTGGCTCTTAGGGGGCAGACCACCCAAGCTCCCAAATAAATCACATAGAGTCTTATTCTTATAAATGCCTGACCTTGACTTGACTTGTTTCTAGCCAGTTTTTCTTAACTTATTCTGTCTACCTTTTACCTCTGGGCTTTTACCTTTCTCTATTTCTGTATATCTTTTCTTTTCTTCTTATTCCGTGTCTGGCTGTGTAGCTGGGTAGCTGGTCCCTTCTTTTCTTATGATGTGGGATTCCCCTATGTATGCTGTTAATATGTTTCATTACCATTGGTTAATAAAAAAGCTGCTTGCAGCCATTGGCTTAACAGAGTAAAAGCAGGTGGAAAATCCAAACAGAGATGTACAGAGAGAGTAGGTGGAGTCAGAGAGAAACCATGTAGCCATTGAAGGAGAAAGATACCTGTTGGAACCTTGCCGGCAGGCCATGACCTCGTGGTGATGCACAGATTAGTACAGATGGGAACAAGCAGTCTCTGCCTATGAGATCCTTGATCTTTCTTCCCAGATTTCTCCTCCTATTTATTCCCTCTGCCTGCCAGCCCCACTTGTCCTTTCTCCCACCTTGTTATTGGCCATTCAGCTCTTTATTAGTCCAATCAGGTGTTTTAGGCAGACAAAGTAACACAGCTTCACAGAGTTAAACAAATGCAACATAAGAGAATGCGACACATCTTTGCATCACTAAACAAATGTTCCACAGCATAATCAAATGTAACACATCTGAAAATAATATTTCACAACTGCCAACATGTTTATTCCATTTCACAGCTCCACCAGTAGTAATAAATGATATAGTGGTATATATTGCTATATTTTATCCATGTCCTATCCAACATTTAATATTATTATATTTTATCTGACCTGAAGGCTGATGGTCTCAAGGGCCCTTGATGGGGGTAGTGGGATCCCTTCTGCCGATCACTCTTCTGGTTTCCAGCCTTGAGGTGAGTGGCTCCGTATTCCCGCTTCCATCACCATGTGCTACCTTCTCAGACCCACTGATCACAGACTCACACCAAAACTGTGAGCCAAAAGAACCCCCCTGCCGCCCGTGTACTCTCTTTCATTAATGGTGGCATTGTAAACTGGTACAGCCGCTTTAGAAATCAGTATGGCAATTTCTTAGAAAATTAGTAAACAATCTACCTCAAGACCCAGCAATACGACTGTTGGGTATATACCATAAGGACATGTGCTGAACTATGTTCATAGCATCATTGTTTGTCATAGCCAGAACCTGGAAACAACTAGATGGCCCTTAACTGAAGAATGGATAAAGAAAACTGTGGTATATTTGTACAATGGAGTACTACTCAGTGGTAAAAAAAAATAATGACATCTTAAAATTTGCAGGCAAACAGATGAATCTAGAAAAAAAACCACATTGAGTGTGATAACTCTGACCCAGAAAGACAAATATAATATGTACGCACTACTCATTCATAAGTGGCATTTAGACATAAGGCAAAGAAAAACCAGCCTACAATCTACAATCCCAGAGAACCTAGACAACAAAGAGGACCCTAAGAGAGAAACACAAGGATCTATATAGGAAGGAGAAAAAGATAAGATCTCCTGAGCAAATTGGAAGCATGGGGGTCATGGGAGAGGGCAGAAGGGGGAGGGGAGGAAGGGGGAGGAGTGGACAAAAGTGTATAGTTCAATAAAAACAAAGAAGAAATCCCCTTTTTTCTTCATAAATTGGTTATTTTAGGTATTTGTTATAGTGACAGAAAGCTAACATGGTTATCTGTTTGTTTTTTCTATTGAATTCATTCAAATATTACTGTCAAAACTGTAATTTCATAACTTATAGGTATGTGTACACCAAGATTCTGAAACATTGCTTTTATTTCCTTTTTTTAAAAAAAAGATTATTTATTTATTTGAGACAGAGGTTCATTATATAACTCTTGCTGGACTGGAACTCACAGAGATCCATCTACCTCTGCCTCAGAAATGCTAGGATTAAAGCCATGTGCCACTATGCCTGGAAAAAATGTATTTACACATGTGTTTTGTTTGCATATATGCCTACACACCAGAAGAAGCCCCCTGATTCCATGGAACTACACTTAGAGATGGTTGTGAGAACATGTGGGTGCTGAGATTTGAACTCAGGATCTCTGGAAGAATAACTAGTGCTCTTAACCACTGGTCCATCACTCCAGTCCGGTCTGAAACTTCTTTTAGTCCATCTTATAAAATATCACTAGTAAAGGAGATAAGAGATGATCTATAGAAATGATCCCTTTGTTAATCCAGACATAAGGGACTTCCTTTTTTCTTTTCCCCCCAATTTAGCAATAATTTTATTATTATTTTTCTCTTTGGTTTTCACAATGCTACTTCTGAGAGTTGAGACAATTTTTTTTTCTGTCTATTCTTACCTATTTAAGACAAACGCGTTTTAAAAAGTCTTTGTTACAAATAGCACTGACAGAGCTGGAGAGATGGCTCTGCAGTTAAGAGCATTAGTTGCTCTCCCAGAGGTCCTGGGCTTGGTTCCCAGCACCCACACTGTGACTGAGAAATTCTAGTTCCAGGGGATCTGACACCCTCTTTCTGGCTTCTACCGTCCCTGAATGCACATGGCACACTGACACACATGCAAGCAAAACACACCCGCACATAAAGTAAATCCGAGGAGACAACACTGACAATATTAAACGTTGGTTTCTTTGTGGACAAATAGACCATTTCATGTACTTTTGGTGGAGCTGTGCAATGGGACAAACACATTGGCAGAATTAAAAAATAATCCAAAAGCTGGGTTGGTGAAAGGGCTCCATCAGTAAGTGCTCGTCACACACATGAGGACCTGAGGTCCAGCATTCTGGTGAAAAGCCAGGGAGGTGGCTGGTGCACCCGGTCATGCCAGCACTGGGCAGGAAGAGAGAGATCCCTTGGGCGTTTTGAGTTGGGCACAGAAGGATTAGGTTACACACTCACTGGGCAAAGGTCAAATATTTGTGCTCACAATTTAAAAATGTAACTAAAACCAGAAATGAGATGCGTAGTACCAAACTAGAGGAAAAGGGGACGAGATACCTTGGCTTAGTTAACAAAAGGGTGGAGAAGAAGATAGGCCTAGCAATGAAGGCTGACAAACGGATGTGCCAAGTGAGAGCATTGGAATAAATCCAAAGACAGCAACAGTTACTATAAACATGGCTGTAGTTAGCTCATTAGAACCATGAGGGTCACAGTAGATAAAATCCTCTTAACCAGCAATGTGACCACTAAGAAACCAATAAGAGTTTGAAATATAGGAAACGAAAGAAATCATAGACAGCTGTTTAATTTAGTTAGTCAGCACCATAAGATGTGGCCAGGTGTGTGTATGCAGCAGCAGTCATGTGAGAATCAGTTTAAAAGGACTTAGGTTCTGGACACAGTAACTTCTATTATTGTTGTTGTTGTTATTTTATATTTAAATGGTTTTCTTTTATTGAAAATAGATTTTTTTCTCATACAATATATCCTGATTATGGTTTCACCTTCCTCTTTTCCTCCCAGCTCCTCCTCCCCTCCCCTCCCCTCCCATCCAGATCCACCCCCTTTCCATCTCTCATTAGAAAATATGGGATAATATTAAAATAAATTATACCAAGATAAAGCAAAAAACTAGCACATCGGAATTGGACAGTACAAACAAACAGAAGAAAAGAGTCCAAAGAAGGCACAAAAAATTAGAGACCTACTTGTTTGCACACTCAGGAATCCATAAAAACACTAAACTGGAAGCCATATATATGCAAAAAACAAAATATAAACAAAATAAAATTACAATAAAAGGAATAAAATTAAAAAAGTAAATAAGGGAAGAGCCCCTACACAACATTATGAGTCAAGGAACCTCTGAAAATGCCGTTGAGGTCACTTTTGGTTGTCTATCTACTGCTGGGCATTCAGGCTGTCCGTAGAGTAGTTTGTTTCCCCAGAGAGACTCCCTTGGAGAAAACTGAATTTTTATTTGCAAGTGGTTATCAATTGGAGATTACCTGTAGTTTAGGGATGGGTGCTTGTGTCCAGGTCTCTTCCCAGGATATTTGGTTTTCTGTCTTCTTGTACTTTGATAGACATCTCCTTTAGGTTAAGGACATTCTTTTCTATGATCTTGTTACAAATATTTTCTATCATGTCTTCAGTGGCTGAGATTTTTTTCTTCCATCTCTTGTATTCTGCTGGTAAGGCTTGCTTCTGAGGTTCCTGTCTGGGTTTTCTTTCTTGGTTCTATTTCCACTTTCAGGGCTTGAACTGTTTTATTCATTTCCTTCCACTATTTGTCTGTGTTTTCACAAATTTCTTCAAGGGATTTATTCATTTCCTCTTTAAGGACCCATATCATAATCATAAAGATTGTTTTTGTCTTTGTCTTCTGTTCAACTGTGCCGCAGTACTCAGGGCCTGCTCTGGTAGAGTTGCTGGCCCCTAGTGGATTCATGTTGTCCTGGCTGTTATTGATTGTGTTTTTATGCTGGCTTCTGACATCTAGGTTTGAGAAGACTGTAATTCTAGGTGTTGGCATCTGACCTTGTCTTTGTTGGGTGGGTGGTTTTTTTTTTGTTCCTTGGTTTCTGTTACCCTGTCTGGTTCTAAGGAGAGTATGGTGGCTGTGTGTTGCCCAGTAGGAAATTCTTCTGGGATCCCGTTAGATGTGGTTACTGGAGGTTCTGGGTGAAATGTGTTTCTAGGTATTGGAGCTGACACTTGGGAATGGGGACGGGCTGGGAGGAGAGCTGAGCGGGTTCACAAGAGGGAAGAAAGCAAGGTGTTCTATTAGGATCTGCTTAGTCCCTTGGGAACTGGACAATGGCTGAGAGCCACAGCAGGGAGTCTACTACACAGCCTGGGAAGAGACCGGGGCATTGGATTTGGAGGATTCAGGGAGGATGAAGATCTGAGACTTGCCCAGTTGTGTCATTGGCCTGCTTGCTTCTCTGTCAGGCTTGACTGGCAGGTTTCCAGAGAAGGCCTAAAGAGTTCTGGGCTGGGGTAACAGGAGGAGTCATGAGGAAGGCTGAAGGGCATCCGGGTGATATTCTATTGTACTATATTGTATTGTTTTAATAAAATGCTGATTGGTCAGTAGTCAGGTAGGAAGTATAGGCAGGGTGACCAGGCAGGAAGTAGAGGCTGTTGATGAGAACAGAAGAATTCTGGGAAGAGGAAAGACTCAGTCTGTAGTCATCACCTAGATGCAGAGTAAGCAAGATGAGAATGCCTCACTGATAAAAGGTACCAAGCCATGTGGTTAACGCAGACAAGAATTATGGGCTAATATCAATTATAAGAGTTAATAAGAAGCCTGAGCTAATAGGCCAATCAGCTTATAACTAATGTAGACCTCTGTGTGTTTCTGCAGGACCAGATGAGACAGAAACCTTGGCCAACAAGGGTGAGAGTGGAGAATAGCAGCATTAACCATCTGGGCTGGCAGCATCAGCATCTGGGGTAGGAGCAGGGGGTGACATTGTTAATCGTCTGGGGAGGAAGGCAGAGAAGGTGTTAGCTACACAGCTGGCATCTCTTATCTTTTCTTCCTGTGACCTAAGGAGATTACTTTCCAGCTCAGCTTCTTACAGCACCACATACAGTGAAGGCAAACAGGGAAAGGTTTATTTGGCTTACACTTCAACATTACTATTCATGGAAGGAAGTCAGGAGAGAAACTTAAACAGGGCAGGATCCTGGAGGCAGGAACTGATGCAGAGTCCATAGAGGAGAGCTGCTTACTGGCTTGATCTCCTGGGTTGTTTAGCCTGCTTTCTTATAGAACTCAGGACTATCTTCTCAAGGAGGCTCCACCCACAACTGGCCAGGCCCTTCCACATCAATCACAAAGAAAGTGCCATACAGGTTTGACTATAGCCCAATTTTATGGAGGCGTTTTCTCTACTGAGGCTCTCTCTTCTCCAGGGACTCTAGCTTGTGTCAAATTGGCATAAGATTAGCCAGCACATAAGTCAAGGGATGCCCTGGAGCTGGGAGTCACTAAAGTGTATGCTTTCCTTGGCGGCTCTGGCAGCCAGATTTTCTTTTAGAGTGTTTGCTGGAAGACAGACCCTTGTTCTTTTCTAACTTTGAAGTCCTGGGTACCTCCCTCACAGTAGCCTTCTGCATGGTAATTAAAAGTAACTTAATGGGAAGTACACTTGAATGCATTGGCACAGGGAACCACTTCCTAAATATAACCCCAGTAGTACAGACACTGAGAGAAACAATTTATAAATGTGACCTCCTGAAACTGAAAATCTTCTGTAAAACAAAGGACATGGTCAACAAGACAAAATGGCAGCCTACAGAATGGGAAAAGATCTTCATCAACCCTACATCAGACAGAGGGCTGATCTCCAAAATATACAAAGAACTCAAGAAGTTTGTCATCAAAAGAACAAATAATCCAATTAAAAAAAAAACTGGGTACAAACCTAAATGGAGAACTCTCAACAGAGGAATCTAGAATGGCTAAAAGACACTTAAGGAAACGCTCAACATCCTTAGTCATCAGAGAAACACAGATCAAAACAGTTCTGAGATTCCATCTTATACCTGTAAGAATGGCCAAGATCAAAAACACTGATGACAGATTGTGCTGCAGAGGTTGTGGGGTAAAGGGAACACTCCTGCATTGCTGGTGGGAGTATGAACTGGTACAGTGCCTTTGGATATCAATATGGTGATTTCTCATTAAATTAGGAAGACCCAATAATACCACTTTTGGGTATATATCCAAAGGATGCTCAATCTTACCACAAGGACATATGCTCAGTTATGTTCATAGCAGTATTGTTTGTCACAGCCAGAACCTGGAAACAACCTAAATGCCCCTTGACAGAAGAATGGATAAGAAAAATGTGGTACATTTACGCAATGGAATACTACACAGCAGAAAAAATAATGACACCTTGAAATTTGTGGGCAAATGGATGGATCTAGAAAACATCATAGTGATTGAGGTAATCCAGGCCCAGAAAGACAAATATCATATTACTCAATCATAAGTGGCGTTTAGACATAAAGCAAAGAAAAATCAGCCCACAATTTACAATCTCAGAGAACCTAGACAACAAGGAGGACCCTAAGGGAGACATGCATGGATCTAAACTACATCTGAAGTAGAAAAAGACAAAATCTCCTGAGTAAATTGAGAGCATGAGGACCTTGGGAGAGGGTGGAAGGGTGGGGGAGGGGGAGAGGAAGGGAAAGGAATGGAGAAAAATATAAAGCTCAATACAAATTTTAAAAAGCAATTTAAATATTGTTATTTCTTAGCTCTCTTAGTCTTTTGTACTCTCCCTAGCTTTTAATAGGCTTTTATCTGTGTTAACTGTTCTACAAAGGCTACTAGCATCACTGTTACATGCCTCTTTTTCACCTGTGCTACTACATGCTACTGAATTGATTTCATTTGTGGTTTTCCTCAAAGTTTCAATTATTTCTTTTGTATAAGACAGATCTTTAGTGACTATTGGTCAGTGCGGTTGAAGAGCGATGTAAGAGTCCAGAACGAATCTATTTATTTCCATTTTTGGTTTTAGTTTCTTAAGAAAGGATCTTACTCTGCACTCTAAGCTCATCTGGGACTCACTGTGTAGTCGAGGCTAACCTTGAACTCACGGCATCTTCCTACCTCATCTTCCTGAGTTCTTTGACTTTCTATAGCAGAAAGATCAGAGCAGGTGCTGAATAATCTTGCCATTATCTGTATTATTTTTTCTTTCAGACGTTCCTTGGCGTATTTCTTGGCTTCTTCCTTCTGTTGGAACATTTTCATGTCTTTAGCTAACCCATCAACCCAGAGGTAGCTCCAAAGCTTTGCCATGAACTTGGACTTTTTTTTCCCCCTTTGAAATAGGGTCTAGCTGTCTAGCCCAGACTGGCATGGAACTTGCTATGTTATGAAAGCTGTCTTCAAACTTAACAATCTCCTGCTTTAGCCTTCCAATTGCTGCGTCTGCATGTGTGTACTACCGTGGTCAGCTGTAACTTGTATGATGTTTTACTTTTTTGTTTTTTTTGCCTGCCACCCAGCTCCCAAATAAATCACACACGGAGGCTTATTCTTAGTGATTAATGCCTGGCCTTAGCTTGACTTGCTTCTTACTAGCTTTTTTTTAATTGATAAAATGATTTTTCAAAGATTTTTTTAATACAATCTTTTCTCATTTTACATAGCTATCCTCGTTCCCACTCCCTCCCCTCCTCCTGCTTTCTCCACCTTTCCCCAACCTCACCTCCCCATCCACTCCTCAGCCAGCTTTTCTTATTCTAAATTGTCCCGACTACACAGTAACACAGCTGTAGAGTTAAACAAACGCAGTGTAAACAAAAGTCATGCACCTGAAAATAATATTCCCTAACATTTCTTTTTTTCTTTCTAAACAAAAATGAAAAGTTCTAACTTTAACATAGTAAGACTGTATACAGTAAGAACATGTGTCAAGTAAATATTACATTCACAATGTACAGAATTCCAATTCATGTGTCTGGTAAATTTGAAGAAAATATTTCATAATCTATCCTATCTTAGTAAATCCAAAATTTTATACCTAACTTACTATCATATCTAAGAAAAAACAGCAACTATAACTATCTAGTCTTTAACTCCCTCAAAGGTACCAGAAGGTTATAATATTATTTAAGTAAACAAAAAATACATTGCAAATGACTTCCAAAACCTCTATAAATAATAGATATCTGGCTGCCTGGACAGTCACCCAAAGTTTCATTGCAATGTTGGGGCATTCATCTTCAGCCAGGCCCAGAGTATCTGGCAGACTTTTCAGTGAAGCAGGAAATTTGAAAGACTATTTGGCCTATATTGGCCATTTGTCAGTCATTTTCCTCTGTGTCCTGCAGAATGTCTGGCAGTTTCTTCTGTGAAGCAAGAACCCTGATGGACAATTCCATCTTTTTCAGTCTGGAAAATTTCACTGGTCCCTTTCCCATGGGTCCTGCATGTCCAATTTATACAGTATATTGTCAAGCAGTCCAAGCAAGAGCAGCTTCTTGCCCAAATGGTTAATCTTGCCACAATGACAGCAAACTCCATCATGGGTTTCTTCAATATCCATAATCTCTGAAGTAAATTGGTGTGGCCAGGGGCAGATGTATTTCATTGTCATGAAAATCCCTAAATTAACAAAACATTTTAAATGCTATATTCTGTGGGTCTTTGAATGGTTTGAAGACCATCTATTGATCTAAAATATATCTCCATATGATCTGGAAAACATACCTAGAATATCTACAAATTTGATTGTTATAGATGACTAACTACTGACCTGTGTTTGATTGTCCTGTGTAGTTCATAATAATAGCTTTCAAAAAGTAGAATTTTACCTTACATTTTTAAATTTACTGCATAGGCATAATACCTTAAACAAGAGCAAAAAATACTGTAATGAAATAACTTTAAATTGATATCAATATACAAAATCCTTTAAACAAGAGTAGAAACATACATACAGTGTATTGTAACAAAAATTACCTTAAATTTGTATCAACATACAAAAGTCCTTTAAACAAGAGTAAAAGCATATATACCATGTAACAAAATTGACTTTGAATTTGTACCCATACACCAAAATCCATGCCAATGCAAAATATCTGAGATTAATAGTTGTCTTTTTATCCTATACTTCTCTAAATTCTAACAAACATCCATGACCAACCAAATAACAAAAGACCACCCATATCCCACTCCTGGGGATATGGACGTTGTTTTCTCTAGACTGCTTCCTGCTGAATGTGGGTGAAGGTATCTTTGACTCAGTGGTTAAGAGCACTGACTGCTTTTCCAGAGGACCCGGGTTCAATTCCCAGTACCCACATGGCAGCTCACAACTGTTTGAAGATCCAGTTGCAGGGGATCTAACACCTTCACACCAATGTACATAAAATAAAGTTAAATAAACCATAAAAAGTATTTTAAAAAAAAGAAAGAAAGTCTGAGGTAATGGCCAAGCTGGGAAGATCTTTTATAACCTTTGTTGATAGATATGACCTGTCAAGTTTCAGGAGGTCTCCACCAATCAAACCAGATCCAAACCAACCTGGAACGAATCCACAACCTCTTGTTTCCTATGGCAATAAAAGCAAAACCTCTTCTCCAAAGCATTTTTGATGTCCATTTGACAAATATATTTTTTGCCTTTTTTAAAGTTAAGGCATTCTTAAAATATCTAAGATGGTTTATTCCCACAGTTCCTCTTTCAATCACAGATCTCTTGGCAGCTGTCCTTTGTTTTTCAGCAATCAAAAACTTCAAAATCCACACAATAACATACAAGATCCAGACTCCCTGTGTGTTTCCCATCTTTACGTGACTTTTTTCTTTTACATTACTTTTACTGTCTCTTTAAAGACTTTATTATTTTTAGTCTATTTATAACTTTCTATGATTGCCTATACCCATTGTCTTCTTAAGACTACCCACATTGTAAAGCACACTGGAACCTGTTTAGAGGTTTTTCTGTCTCAACCTCTTTTACAGTGTACCTCACCCCTTTTTGACTGCAAAAGCTCTAGACTGTTAAACTAAACCTGGATCCTCCTGGAGCTCTATAGGCTGGCTTTGCCTGCCCTCAGTTGAGTCATAAAAACCAAGGCTAAAGCTTGCAGCTTGGTCAGAGGTTCATAACCGAGAACTGCATTAAACCTCCCCAGAGCTCTAGAATGCTGATGCTTAACTGTGGCAGGCATTATTACTTTGTTTTTTGTCCCTACTTAACATACTGGTATTGCTGGGTCCTGAGGTAGGTTGGTTCCCAATTTTCTGAGATATTGTCATACTGACTTCCTGAATGGTTATACAAGTTTGCATTCCCACCAACAATGCAGGAGTGTTTCCCTTACTCCACATCCTTTCCAGCATAAACTATGGCTGATGTTTTTGATCTTAGCTATTCTGACTGGTGTAAGATAGTATTTTAGAATTGTTTTGATTTGCATTTCCCTGATGGCTAAGGATGGTGAATATTTCTTAAAGTGCCTTTTGGCCATTTGTGAGTCTTCTTTAGAGAATTCTCTATTTAGATCTGTGCCCCATTTTTAAATTGGATTATTTGGAATTTTGGTGTCTAGTTTCTTGAGTTCTTTATATATTTTGGAGATCAGTCCTCTGTCTGATGTAGGGTTGGTGAAGATCTTTTCCCATTCAGTAGGCTGTCTTTTTATCTTATCGACTGTGTCCTTTGTTATAGTTATACAGAAGCTTCTCAGTTTCAGGAGGTCCCATTTATTTATTGTTGCTCTTATTGTCTGTGCTACTGGGATTATATTTAGGAAGTGGTCTCCTGTGCCCATGCTTCCCATGTTCTCTTCTATAAGGTTCAGTGTGGTCAGATTTGTATTGAGGTCTTTAATCAATTTGGAGTTGAGTTTTGTGTATGGGGATAGATATGGATCTATTTGCATTTTTCTACATGTTGACATCCAGTTATGCCAGCAACATTTGTTAAATATTCTTTCTTTTTTCCACTGTATAATTTTAGTTTCCTTGTCAAAGATCAGGTGTTCATAGGTGTGTGTATTAATATCCTGGTCTTCAATTCAATTCCATTGGTCAACCTGTCTGTTCTTATGCCCATACCAGGCTGTTAGTTTTTCTTTCATTGCTGTAGCTCTATAATAGAGCTTGATGTCAGGGATGGTGATGCCTCCAGAAGTTCCTTCATCTTACAGGATTGTTTTGGCTATCCTGGGTTTTTTATTTTTCCATATGAAGTTGAGTATTGTTCTTTCAAGATCTGTGAAGAATTGTTTTGGGAGGGGATTGCATTGAATCTATAGATTGCTTTTGGTAGGACTGCCATTTTTACTATGTTGATCTTAAGATCCAAGAACATGGGAGCTCTTTCCATTTTCTGATATCTTCTTCAATTTATTTCTTCAAAGACTTAAAGTTCTTGTTGAACAGTTTTTTTCACTTGTTTGGTTAGTGTTACTCCAAGATATTTTATGTTATTTGTGGCTATTGTGAAGGGGGATGTTTCTTTGATTTCTTTTTCAGCTTTGTTATCATTTCTATATAAGGGGACTACTAATTTTTTTGAATTGTTCTTGTATCCTGAACATTACTGAAGGTATTTGCCAGCTGTAGGAGTTCCCTGATAGAGTTTTTGGGGTCACTTATATATACTATCATATCATCTGAAATGGCAAAAGTTTGATTTCTTTCTTTCCAAATTTGAATTCTCTTGATCTACTTTTGTTGACTTACTGCTTTAGTCAGAACTTCAAGAACTATGTTAAATAGATATGGAGAGAGTGGACAGCCTTGTATGTCTGTGTCTTTGAGAACTGTTCTTGGTCTGCTCTGTATTGATGCTGTCTGTGTCTCAGGGAGCCACTGTGGCCTCCCTTGGCTCTCTCTCTTGTCCCACTCTCTTGGTCTGATCTCTTGGTTTGCTCTCCTGGTCCACTCTGTGCAGTCACAGCCTGTGCTTTACAGTTTCTCTCTGGGTCCTCTCTGTATAGTCACAGCCTCTTGGTCCTCTCTGATGATCCTCTCTGTAGTTGCACCCTGTGTTTTAGAATTTCTCTGAGGTCCTCTGAGGGATAGGAGGCTTTGTGGGCAGAGTGGGACTTATAGTTTACAAGTGGGATGGGGTGTTAGAGCAGCCTACCTGCAGGAAGCTTGCCTGCTGACTGGCTAGAAAAGCTCAGCAATATATGTGTGCACGTGTGCACGTGTGTGTGTTTGTGTGTGCACGTGTGCACATGTGTGTGTGTGTGTGTGTGTGTGTGTGTATGGTTTGACAGTGTTCCAGGCTTCCACTGAGGACCATAGGATGTGTCCCCCATGAATGGGAAGGGGAAAAACTGTCCTTTGTCCACACACAGATGCCTCTACTATTGCAGTTCTCTGTCCGCTCTTCCCTGTGCCTGGGGAGGTGGGGGTAACTCTTGCTGCTGGTACTCCAGTTGGATTTAGCTAATGGGAAAGATGTGCAGGATCCTGGAAGTGGAAGCTGGTGTGTTTTTTATTTGCATTGTTTTCGGACAGAGTCTGGGAGCAGTGGCATAGCAGGCCCTGTGAAATCTGCATCACTCTCCTTCAGCTCAGCGAGCCTGGTTGCCCCTCTCATTCGGAAGCTGCGGAGAGGCACTGCTTCCTGCTTTTGCTTGTGTCCAAGGGCCTCACCTCCAGGCTTTAGTCCTCACCCACCCACTTCTCTGTAAGTTACCTTCCCAAAAGAGTCTCTTCGGTTGGCTGCTTCCTACCTTGACTGTGACTGTCATATTTATATTTTGTGGTCGGAACTCTCTCTTCCTAGAAGTTTTATTGATGGCATAATGACCATTTATGTTAATTGTCTACATTTATGAGTATTTATGCTAACCATCTAGGTTTCTTGTTTTTACTTGAGCTTTCCCGCATTTCTGTGATTTTGTTCCGGAGCACAGGACATTTCCTTAATCCATTTTCTACTTTTTGAAGTGAAATGTTATGTACTTATGTAGTATTCACTTTTATTCATTTATTTTTGAAATAGGCTCTTGCTATGTCACAAGGGTGGCCTTGAATGTATGATTGTCCTGCCTTAGCCTTTGGCGTGTTTGGATTGCAGGACTGTGCCGCCACAGTTGACTTGAAATGGCCTATAATTTTCAGCAATTGTGTTTATTTTCAAGGGTCCTTTCTTGTCTTTTTCGTTTCTTTTGCTTCCTGTCAGTCCGCTTCTGTTGTATGAATGCAACCTCGTCTGTAGTCTAAGGACTAATGGGAAGCTTTTGATCTCTTAAAGCGCTTTTCTTTTTGAAGTTAATTATTTTGTTATTCATTTTGACACATCCTCTCTGCAATGTTGACTTTCTAACCATGCAGGTGGCTGTTTATGGGAGTCAACAAACAAGTTTACCCTGGGTGATGTGGAATTACTGCACCTTCCAGGGACAAGCGGAACAACTTTTACCATGGGGACTTTGTGCTTTTGGGCCATGCTTGAATGGCTTGCTTAGGATGAGCAGATGTGTGTATGTGTATGTGCGCACGTGCGTGCATGTGTGTGTGTGTGTGAATGCACAGGAGATAGAGAGTAAAGGCACATTTCACAGCTGGGTCTCCAAAAAATGAGAACGGATTTTCTTTGCGGGAGGCTTGAGGAGTATTATATACAAACTAACTCACAAGTAGTCCCTAAACACAAAGAGTGTTAAATGGAGAATAAATTCCAGAGAGACAAAAATAAAGGCCTCAAAGGAAAATGTGGTCAGGGTGATTTTAACTGTTCACCATGCCCGATCTCCAGGTCTCAATAGGACTACCATGGGATAATCCCAAGAGGCAAGTGAGACATGATGTGGTTCCCAATAGGATTTGAACTATAAATGACAGGGGCTGCCTGTTAGGAAGGGTGGGCCAGGTATGTGGAAACTCAGGAAGAGAACATAGCTCATCTCTGCGGGTGCTTTTCACATCTCGTATTTTCTCACAACAACCCTTTCATGTTTCAGTTGTAGCACTACTATAAGCCATGAGATGCCGTCAGGGTCCAGACTGTGACCACTTCCCACACAGGCTGTCAGAGCAGGGACAGCAGCGGTGAGTAGGCCTGACTCTGAGTCTTAGGAATCCCCCATCAAGGAGAAGTCTGTCTTCTGACTCTCAGCTTGGCTCACTAGTTGAAGGAACATACGGACCTTGAGTGAACCAAGAACACTCATGGATTAGAAAATGCCCTACTGGCAGCAGACTGGAGGGTGGCATTCGCCTGAGGGATCGCTGCTCCCCCTGTACTCCAAAATGATTAGTGGAGCACATTCTGAGGGATGGCAAGTGAGGCCGTTTCCAAGTCACTAAGGAAGGTCAGGCGAGCCAGCTCTTCCTGTAGCGGAAGGGAAGTCGCACCTGGGGATCGGAGATGCAGCTTGTCTGCAGAACTTTGCAGATGGTTCAGCTGACCATGGACGCCAGAGAGTGGGAACGCTCCCGAGGTTTCCACGTGGGCGCTTTAGATGCTCCACCCCTGCTATGGCAGCGGTTCTCAACCTTCCTAATGCTGTGACCTTTTAACACAGTTCCTCATGCTGTGGTAACCCCAACCATAAAATTATTTCATTGCTACTTCAAAACTGTAAGTCTGCTACTGTTATGAAATGTAATGTAAATCTCTGATATGCAGGTTAGCTAATATCTGATCACCCCCAAAGGGGCTGTGACCCACAGGTTGAGAACCGCTGTGCTAGGTCTGGCTCTGATGCCACTAGAGGGTGCTGTTCCTTTCCCTAGCAGAGTCAAAGTATCTAATACCCAGTGCCTAGCATGCTGGCCACACTAGAGATATAAGAAATGAAAAGTACCTAGGTCGTATGGTCTTAGAAAACGACCTTTGATCCTGGGCTCAAATTCCAGTCCTCCCAGGTACAAGTTGAATTGGTTGGAGGATACTGCACCCTTCAAAGCTCAGTTTTCTCTCCTGTGAAAGCAGCTGATCATACCTGACTAGGCAGTCAGGACTTTAGGAATAGGGCAAGTACTCTTGCCCGGCACAGGGATGTGCTAATTTCACTGCCTGCTGAGCTCCGTTGCTAGCATTCTCTAACCCATAGGTGCTCAGGCTTGTGAAGCTGGGCAGGGGTTCTCAGATGTGTCCATGTGGAAGCCCTCCTCCGAAAGCCTTCCAGGCAGCCCAGACCCTTTATAACTACTAGGTGAGGTAGTAGTGACAACATCCGAGTTGCTGCCTCTGCACAGGGACCGGGTGTTCACAGATCTCTGCTGAAGTTGAGTGGGTTCCACACAGGCAACAATTTCAGCTGTTACCCTTCTAGAAGCCACCATTATAATCAGCCCTGGAAAATTCCTCTCTCCTCTGTCAGAGGTGCCTTCACGTGTGCACCAATGCAAGGCCTGGATGACAGGGAGGAGAACTGTGCCGGGAAGACAGACCGAGGAGGCAGGCGGGGCTGGAAGTCGTGGGAACGCATTATGCAGCAGGGCCATGGAGGGTGGCCTGAAAGAGAAGCAGCTTATTGGCAGCCTGTCCACTGGGAGGAGCGGGGTCCTGAGAGAGGAGGCAACTGGCATAAATAAATCCACAGCCCTTGAGCAGACACCTGAACAGGTAGCAGGGTCAGTGTCCTAAATTGCCCCGCGCTCGGCCTCGCCTGCAAGAACCATGCGGTACACATAGGATCCTTCTGTAGAAATGCTTTATGTCTCTTGGGAGCTAGAGCATAAGCCACATGGCGGAGACCCAGATAAGATGGAACCCATCCCTTATAAAGGAAACAGACCCTGCTTCGGACGTGTCACTCTTGGATTGGTCAATTGTCCATAATTCCAGGTGAATGCCTCGGGAGTAGGCGGGGACTTAGTGGGAAATTACTGAGCACATGTGCGTTTACCTGGCGGTGAAGCCGGATGTCAGCGCCATCTTGATAATGGATAATGTGGCTGTGGCCTTCTACATCTCCCCCTAATTTTACTTCTTTGCAGAAAGGCAACTCCCTAGGAAGGTAAAGATAGAGGTCGCATTTCCCAAAATGAAAACATAAAAATGGGCTTACATGGAATCTGTTCCTAGGCTCATGACATCTGGAACCTATCCGGCCTGCCCTCTGTCAATTTTTTGGGAAAGGGAACATATGGCAGGAAACCCTTATGCAGAGCGACTTATCTCTCAGAGAGGGTCATTCTCTGTGTGATGTTCTTCAGCTCCATAACCTTTAGGGCTAGCTAAGCCAAGCATTTCACCCTGTGCCATGGACCATAGTCCTAGGGGTGCAGGAGCTGGTTGGCTTAAACCTTATTGCTTTAACATAGATAACCACATATCAAAAGAGGCTCCCTGTTCCAGGGCAGCCAGCGCTGTGCAAAAACCATTATGTCCCTAAGACTTTGGGATTTGAGTCAGCAGACCATCCAGAGGAGAAACATTATTTCATAGCATAGGACCGTTCCAAAACATTTCCACCCCCACCCATTCTTTGAAGTAGGGGATGAAGGATATAATCCAGGACTGGAATTCTTTGGCCAAGCTTATGTCCATTCGTGTGGAGTTGATTGTCATGATGGACCATCTCAAGGAGGACAGCAAATCATCAAAATTTTCCTGCAAGATACAAAGACAATTTTCGGGACAAGTTAGCCATTTTTATAAAGTTTTCATATGGTACATTGGTCACATATAAGGCTGGAGTTTTTCATTCATAGCCCAATTGGGCAAGCTGTCATAAGATATCCATCTGTTCTTTATTTTACCTCTAATAGATGTATCTATGGTAGCCTGTTGATCCAGGGCTGTAGCCATTGTGGTAGATAACTGATTGAGGGTCTTTGTTTTTTATGATATAGGCCGTGTTGCCCCAGTGGCGCCTAGGAAAAACCCAGGCCCTATTTGTTGATATTAGGTTTAAGATTTATTGGCTCCCGTATTCCTTGCCGGTACGGTGGCCTTCGGTTCCAGAGCCCGCCCCTCCATTCTCCGGGGCCAGGAAGTGGTGGCTCCACCCCGACGCGTCCCTGCCTTCCACGCAGGGCTAGCCTAGTTTTCTGAGGCTGTGTTGGTGGGGGAGTGTGGCGGGAGCCGACACCGAGGCGGCACAGGCCGTAATATCTCAAGGTCCGGTCTGCGCCAGAGCCAGAGCCGCTGTGGCTCAAGGGGCCGATGGGAGAGGCGGCGAATAGGGCCGCTTCCTTACTAGCAAATTCTCAACATCTGTGCCATAGCAAAAGCGGCTGTAAACTCTCATAGATCCAGCCAACGACCCAATTACCCCAAAATCCAAGGGCCCTTTGCATCCATCTCCCTGCGGATCCTGAAACACCAGACAAGCCAAGCGTATATATAGTAATCTTTTAGGAGGACTTGAGTTCTTAAAATCTTAAGTCGCATTATGTAGATGTAATACGGTATTGCCTGTTTACTGTGTCTAAACCTTAATTGTGCTTTTATTATGATAAATACGACCAGCCCTGCCTGAAGTCAGCATCATTTAGCATAGCCAAATGGAATCAAAGCCATTTTACCCTCAGAGACCAGCATAGTTTTAGGTACATTGTAAGCCTTCTGGCCCGGCTGCCTGTGGCACCGCTGTGACATCTTCCAGGCCAGGCACCAACCGAGCCGCACCAATTGAGCCGGCGCAACGTGCTCCCCACCATAGCCATAGAGCAAAGCTCCGTTCCAGCCGCCCTCCAGCCCCAGCTGCACCCATTCTGTGCCCAAACCGGTGTACGGAGCAAAGCGGAATTCAGAGAAGCAGGCTTGTTGCTCTGCAAGGACCTCATTTTATTGGGCCGCTGCATTTTAGGGGTAAACATTATAACATTTCAGGAGGTCTCGGTGATTCAAACCACGTGGATCTCAAGCACATACTTAGGCTCCCATCCTCCGTGGAGGCGAAAACAGAACCTCTTTCCCACAACATCATATCCTTAGCAGTTTCTAAATTTAAATATCTTTCTCCTATCCAGTACATAAAAGACAACACACATAACATAACATAAAGCTTTTGACCTTGTAAATCAGCCTTCTCCCCCATCTTTACTTTTTTAAAATCATTGGGGGGTCCTTTTTAACTTATTTTTTTTTGTTTTTTTTATTTTTTACCGGAGGGTCATTTTTTAATTTATCTGGGTGCACGCATAACCTCCCATTGCTGCTTACTTTTTGATATGCTCTCTGGACTTTAGAGCGTACCTCTTTGAGCATGCATGTCTGCAGTTTTGAATCCTCCTTGTGTCCAAGGGGTCTTCGGCGGTGTAAAGGTTTTTTTTTTCTTCCCGGGTTTCGGCACCAGATGCCCCGCGCTCGGCCTCGCCTGCAAGAACCATGCGGTACACATAGGATCCTTCTGTAGAAATGCTTTATGTCTCTTGGGAGCTAGAGCATAAGCCACATGGCGGAGACCCAGATAAGATGGAACCCATCCCTTATAAAGGAAACAGACCCTGCTTCGGACGTGTCACTCTTGGATTGGTCAATTGTCCATAATTCCAGATGAATGCCTCGGGAGTAGGCGGGGACTTAATGGGAAATTACCGAGCACATGTGCGTTTACCTGGCGATGAAGCCGGATGTCAACGCCATCTTGATAATGGAGAATATGGCTATGGCCTTCTACACTAAATCTGGTTGCTTCTTCTGCAGAATGACTTCAGGCAAGTTGCTCAGCTGGGGTCCTACTGCTTCACTCGGGAGGCAGGAGATGTGCATTTCTCAGAGCTGCGGTGGTGATTAAATCAGGTGATTGTTATACAGTTATCAGTGCCATCAGTGACAACTGAATGGCCACTGGGAGCCCCAGAAGAGTTTGCAGGGAGGTGTGCATACCTAGTATTTAGGAGGCTGCCCTAGAATTGGCTATGTTATCCCCAGGAGGTACTCTAAGTGCAAATGTGACTTTACCATGTGGCCTCTTGGGGGAGGAGGAGGGGCTGCATTAGTGTGTTAGAACAGCTACCTGGCTCCTTACCTAATCCTCTGCCACGACCTTGAAGGGCTGTCTGGGACTGTCCTGATTGCTTTTCTGGAAGTCCACCTCTTTCCTTCTAACCACACTACCCTAATGCTCCCAGCTCTGCCTTAATCTTTGCTGTGCCCTCCGCTTGGACCACCCGTCTAAAGAGGACGCAGGTCCACTTGCTCTCTGGAATATCTCATTTCTGTGCGGACCCATCCCTTGTCTGCTTCTCCAAAGCCTCAGAGCTCTGGAATGATGTCAACTCTGGAAGACACCTTGGACCAGATTGTCTCACTCAGCTATGTGTGTCCAGCGGGACCAAAAAAGTTCACAGCTGGGATTAAAGACGTGAACCACCACACCCCACTGTAGGAAGGCACAATTTCTTAAACCCCATTCCATGGGTTGAGAAAACTGCGGTTGAGGGAGAGGGAGAGAGAGGGAGAGAGCGAAACGCGAAACGCGAGCGCAAGTGGTGTAGTTCGTCCTCAGGCTGCAGGGTGATGCGTGGGGCCGACCAGTGTGCAGCCTGCACCTAGTTGTTTGAGGGCTGGCGGTGGGTGCGGCTCCCGAAGCGGGCGGTGCTAGAGTTTTGTGGGCAGGCGCGGACCGGGACTCAGGCTGTGGACCCAGGCTAAGGAACACAGCTCTACTGCGGGAGGAGCAGGTGAGGCCAGTGCCGAACCATTATTTCGCGCAGCGGGTTTGGGATGCTGCCGGAGAGGGGGCCGAAGAGCTCAAGGCATTCTCCAGGAAGTTGAACGCGCTGCTGATGCTTGGCCCGGCACCTGGAGCAGGGTTGCTGGTGGGTTTCCTAGCCGGGGCTTGGCGCCTCATCTCCGAGTCGTGGAGCTCCCATTTCTGATCTTCTCACCTGGGACTCGGTAACCTGATACTTCACCAGAGTGCATCCGAGAAAGTAAGTTGCACATTTGAAGTGTTAAAGTGTCTGCAGGCAGGCATTCAGAGCTGGTGGCTGGTTGTGGAGATCGTCCTCTGGGGGTTATAGAAAGTGTGTTTTTTGATTTTCCTTAGATGGGCTAGGAAAGGGTGTAGCCGATCTTTGGGCTGGGGGCGGCAGTGGGGGTGGGGCTGGTGCAGCGCACTCACTTCCATGCTTCAAAATGAAATCCAGGCAGGGTTTTGCTGACCTTGCATAAAGTGCTCCCCTTCCACCTGGGGTCATCACCCTTGCTAGTTCCTCGGGGACTTAACGGCAGCAGCCCTGGGAAGTGAATGTGGTCACCAGGAGGAGAGTCAAGTCCACACCTGTTTGAAAAAGGCCTAGGGTTGAAGAGGCAGGCTATTCATTGTTGGTACCGCCATGGAGTGGGCTTTTTGAGCTCTCTTGTGGGATTACAGGCCAGATAACTGTCTAACAGATGACAGGGCTTCCAGGACACCCTCTCAGGTGTCTGAAGCACATCCCAGCATTCCTACAGGCTCCCTGGGACCTGCTCCACAGAAGATCAGGTCGGGTTTTGTCAGTGGGTTAGGGATATTGTCTTCAGCATCCACTGACACAAGGTCGCTTCTTGTTCAAATTCTGTGTTTAGCAAGATGGGTGTCAGGGAAATCAAAGCCAGGTTGGCCAGGGACCTAGTTCTGCTTCTTACGAACTGCAACCTTGGCCAGGGCCCTTCATCTCAGTAGGCTTCCTCTTTAAAATGGAACCAATGGGGCTGGACAGATGGCTCAGTGGTTACGAGCACTGGTTGCTCTTCCCAAGGACCTGGGTTTGATTCCCGGCACCCATGTGGCAGCTCACAACCATCTAGTTCCAGGAGATCTCATTTACGCTCTTTCTGGTTTCTGTCAGCACCAGACATGCATGTGGGATGCAGATACACATGCAGACAAAACACTCATACTCGTAAAATAGCAATTAAAGTTTAAATGGAGCTAGCATTAGATAGGACCACATGAATTTGCCGTCTTTACAGCTCAACTACTGAACATGCCATAAGGATCAGCCTAGTAATGCCTTTCTGGTTGGACTATGGTTATGGCTTACAGTTCAGGGGGATGAAAGTGAAAACCGATGTCTTTTCTGCATTATGTCTCCTAGGAAACACGAATTCTTCTTACCCCACTTCTTGAAGAAGGGGTACCTGTAACCTGCCTTCCAAAACCCCTTCAAAATGCCCCGCTCTGTTTCTCCTACTTCACTTGGCTCAGCTCTTTTCCAAGTCAGGTCTCCTTCAGGTTGTCCATGGCTCAGAGAGAGATTTTTGTGTGTTGGTTGCCACTGCCTTATTCTCCGTGTCTATCTGGAGCTCCATCTTTAGGCCAAATGGTGGAAGAAGCATGTGAGGCTTGTTTTCAGTCATCACAGCTGTTATTGGCTGTGGATGGGGTTGGTCCTCAGCTCTGTGGTAGGAAGAACAGGAGTGTGACCCCTGGGGTCAGAGGGGTCCTGCCTTACAGATAGGACAGGGCATGATGGTACCACACGTGAGAGCTGTTTAAGGCCAGTGCTGGTAAAGGACCAAGGTGGGTAACGGGTCCAGGCACAAGCCTTTGCTGAGATTGGGATTGGTATTTCTGGATTGGTATCGGAAAACTGCAGTCAGGGGGACTCAGATGCCTGGTCATGAGCTTGTGTTGTCATTTGTCCTGCTGGGAAATGAAGTCACTTAGGATGGAGTTGGTGGAATGAGAAAGGAATTAATATTTGATTGACAACTATGATGATCCAGTTTGGCCTTGAGTGCCTCTACCTCCAAGGAGGTGGCAAAGAAAGTTCCTGAAGAGAACCTTTTCCATTCATCAGTTCCATTGTTTGCCTGAAGAAGACAGAGACTGACTTGTTCAGGGGCTAGGAGCAACAAGTCCCGCCTTTCCACTACCCCGGCCTCTTTGCCACCCTCTGCCCTAAGACTGAGTCAGACTGCCCTGTAACACAGGTGCCATCCTCTTTTCCTCCTTTATATCACTGAGAAAACCAGGGTTTAGAAAATTTCAGTGACTGACAAAGCCACTCTACGGATAGGTGGCGGAGTTGTTGTTATTTAAGCCCAGGACAAATGTATAGCCTGCTGGCCTGTGTAGGATCCTGGCACGACCCTTTGCTCACCTTTTACACACATGTGATGGTTCCATTTGTGTGGGAGAGAATCCTGCCTTTGACCTCAGAAGCTCTCTGACAACCTGGGGTCTAGGCTGTGTCGTGGTGTCCCGGATCATAGGCAGCTACCCCTGTGAATTAGAAACCAATGGCTTCTCTGAGAATAAGAACATGGGCCAGGGAAAACTCTGAATGTTGCCTTTAAATGCCCCCTTTCTTCTGTCTTGGCTCTCTCAGAGCCTCAACCTACCCCCTACATCAAAGTGACTTTTCTGGAATGCACATGGCTTGGTGGCAGCCTTTCAGTGGCTCCCCTGTCTTTCCTGGTCTGGCTTATCTCTCCAGCCTCGTCCTCTCTTCTTCCTTCTATCTCCTAGGATTCAGCTGTCCTGAACTACTTGCCTGTCTCAGGAGGCTGCCTTCCTTCCTACCTCTGAGCCTCTGTGTGCTATTTCCTGTTCCTTGAACTCTCCCCTCTCCTTTGTCCATTTTCAGCCTGTGAATCTAGGTTCCACACCATCTCTTTTCTTTTCCTGCCCTTAGCTGCCTCTCTGACCTTCTAGGTCACAGGTACACATACTACCGACTGTGGCAATAGCACCATAGCCTTGAGGTCCATCTGCATTCCCAGTGATCAGTTTCTCTGGCCTGGGAGAGACATGGTTGTGTAAGTCATTTCCATGGCCCCTGTCCTTACCCTAGGGCTTGGCCCTTGTTGGTCGAGCAGATGATCAAAGCAATAATCCTCATCTGGTGCTTTCCCTGTCCGCTAACTTCCCTCTGGTGGTGCTGGTGCTGCCCTACACTGATGTCCTCGCCCTGGCTGATGGTCAGACGGGTTCTTGAGCTTCTGTTCCTTTTGCTGCCTTGGGGCCAGAACATGTGCCACAGATTCGTGCAGCTGTGACTTCCTTTTCCTCTCAAATCCTAGTCCTTGTGTTTGCCCTGTTAGATTTCATCCTGTTATATTTGGCCAAATGCTTTTTGTTCAGAAGACTGTGGTGCCAGCCAACCTCAGAGGGCTGGCAGTCTAGATAGTCAGAGTAAACGGTCATTCAGATTTCTTGATTTTGTAGATGGCCAGGTGAGACTGACTTCTACAGGTCAGGTCAAGTCAACAGTGTGTGACATTTGTGTCAGCAGGAAAACCAATTTTTACTCATTTCTGGTTAATTTGGCCTTTCTGTCAAAACTGCATTTGATCATGAAGATAAGTGTATATTGAAAACAGATGTATACTTAAAAACAGGCATGACTAATCTATGGCATCAAAAATTCAATCAAACAGACTACTGTGCTACAAAGAGCATTTCTCAATCATGTGCAGCCAGATTTTACATGCTGCTTGTTAAATACAGATTCCTTAGACCCATCCCACATCCCCTTAACTGGTTCTCCTGGAGAGAGGCTTTGGAATCTTTACTCTGAACACATCCCTGCGATGACTCTGATGTCCAGTAAAGGTTGAGAACGGCAGACTTGTAGGATTAATGATGCCTGGAAAATCCAAGTGATGGTTTCCAGGGAGGTGTGCAACAACCGGGTAGGCGACCCTCCATGCCAGACTGCCTGTCACTAGCATTAGTGCTTGAAGGATTTGGAGTCCAGGATCGGAAGAGTTGGTTTTGTTTGAGAATCCCTTTGTTCAGGAAGCCCGAGTGGAATGGTACCCAGATGCTAGCGGGTAGAGATATGTCAGGTGGCTGTGCTGTAGGGAGGGTGATGAGCATCGTGTGTGTGTTGGTGGCCAGCAAGGCAGCACAGAGAAGGCAGTGTACTGACTCATCAATCTGTAGCCATGGCGGTCTTCATCTTCACCGTGCGCCACCTCAGGAACAAGGATGACAGGGTGTTGGAGTCTGAAACCAAGCCCCAAAGTTCAAGTTCTGACAAGGTCACTGAATGAACGTGAATCTATTGCTGTCTTTGTTGGGATGACACAACTAAGGGTTTTCTATGCTCCAAGTTTTTTTTTTATCATCAAAATAGCCTCAAATCCTGAGGCCAGAAGGAGTTTGTCAGGCAAGTTATGGCATCAGACAGTCAGATACCTTATTGGCTGTGAGAGTATAGGCAAATGACTTCCTGTATGGCTATGAGGTTTTCCACCAATGAACTAGGTTGATAATACTTGTCAGAATAAAGTAACTAATATGCAAAGCACTGAGCGCAGGTTCTGTCATGTACAAGTGCTGCCTACAAGGCAGTGATTATTGGATGCCAGTCTCTTACCTTAATGCTTATATGATAGCTCTCAACACCATGGGATAGAAGGAGCCAAGAACCTTCTCCCTCACCCTTGCTCTTGCCTGGTTCCATTCTAGAGGCATGATCCCCGAGTCCTGTTTGTTTGCTTTGCAGGCTGCACCTCTGAACTGGGCCTCCAGCCTGGCGTTCCTGGATCTTCTCACACCCACCATGAATACGTCCCATTTCCCAGCCTCCCTGTTCCTGGATCTCCTCATACCCACCATGAACACCTCCCATCTCCCGGCTTCCCTCTTCCCAGAGTTCCTACAGGGTAAGAATGGGACCAATCCTTTGGGTTTCCTCTACAACTTCTCTGATGGCTGCCAGGATTCGGTGGACCTGTTGGTCTTCATCATCACCACCTATAGCATTGAGACCATCTTGGGGGTCCTGGGAAACCTCTGCTTGATATATGTGACCACAAGGCAGAAGGAAAAGTCCAACGTGACCAACGTGCTCATTGCCAACCTGGCCTTCTCTGACTTCCTCATGTGCCTGATATGCCAGCCACTCACAGCCACCTACACCATCATGGACTACTGGATCTTCGGTGAGGTCCTTTGCAAGATGTTAACTTTCATCCAGTGTATGTCGGTGACAGTCTCCATCCTTTCGTTGGTCCTCGTGGCCTTGGAGAGGCACCAGCTCATCATCCATCCAACGGGCTGGAAGCCCAGCGTTTTCCAGGCTTACCTGGGGATTATGATCATCTGGTTCATTTCTTGCTTCCTGTCCTTGCCCTTCCTGGCCAACAGCATCCTGAGTGACCTCTTCCACCGCAACCACTCTAAGGCGGTGGAGTTTTTGGAGGACAAGGTGGTCTGCATTGTGTTCTGGCCCTCAGACCATCACCGCCTCATCTACACCACCTTCCTGCTGCTCTTCCAGTACTCTGGCCCTCTGGTCTTCATTCTGGTCTGCTACGTACGCATCTACCAGCGTCTGCGGAGGCAGAGGCAGGTGTTCCGCAGGGACACTTGCGGCTCACGAGTGGGGCAGATGAAGCGGATCAATGGCATGCTCATGGCGATGGTGGCTGCCTTTGCAGTGCTCTGGCTGCCCTTGCATGTGTTTAACACCCTGGAGGACTGGTACCAAGAGGCCATACCTGCTTGCCATGGCAACCTCATCTTCTTGATATGCCACATGCTTGCCATGGCTTCCACCTGTGTTAACCCTTTTATCTACGGCTTTCTCAATACCAACTTCAAGAAGGATGTCAAGGCCCTGGTGCTGACCTGCCACTGCAGGTCACCCAGAGGGGAGTCTGAGCATCTGCCCCTGTCCACTGTGCACACGGACCTCTCCAAAGGATCTCTGAGGCTGGGAAGCAAGTCTAACTTCATATAGTCCTGCCTAGGCTTTTCCCTGCTGTTTTCTTTTGACAGACTCTTTCACTTAGCCAAGTAGACACATTGCAAGCTGGGCTAGTATCCTGCTATTTTTGGCATTGGGAATCCAGATAGGCTAGCAAAAGACTTGAATTTTGGCATCCAGACTGTTTAGCCACTTGCTTCTGGGAGAATTTTGAGTCCAGATTCTGCAGATCATACAGTGAACTTTGTACTTGAGCTTCAGGGTATTACAGTCAGAGATGGTGGACTCTTAATGCCACTCAGCACAGATGCCTGGCCTATAAACCTTCATCCACATCCTGAGTGTTCATCTAACTTGCACGGGCTATGTTTTATGCTCTTTGAAGGGATGCTGGGGGTCCCAGTAGCCTTTGACAGAGGCAGATTCATAGAAACAGTTTCAGGGGTTTGGGAGTCTGTTTAATGAAGTACTTGCTGAAAGGAACAGGGCTACAATGAATGTGACTCTGTCATCTATGGGGGTCAAAGTTCAGTGTCTCTCCTGGCTGCTGAACTGGGTTCGTGGCATCCTCAATGTGTGAACTAGACAGCTTGTCCTTAGAAAGAAGGAAATGCCAAGATTGCTCTTGGCCCACATCAGACTGGATATTGAGGCTTATTTCTGTCTGTGTATTCCAATAAAGTGAATATACTAGTCCCAAGAGAGACTGTCCACACACTGAGCAGAGTCTGGTAGGCTTTCTGGACTTGGTCCCTTACCAAGCATATGTGCAACTGACATCCAGGACAGGTGCTTTTGGCCACCACTTCCTGCTAGCTTGTCTCAGCTTTTGATCACACCTCCAGTTTATCTCCTTTGTTCTTGGATTATGAGATTTGTTTTCTTTTATATTTTTGAAATGGGATCTTACTATGTATTCTAGGCTGGCCTAAAGCTCCTACCAAGCCTCGTGTACTGATTAAAGCTGAACCCATCACACACATAGTGAGAGATGAGTGAGGCTCTCTTCTCTGTGGCTGTTGCTTATTATCTCAAGTTACTGACTTTGAGCAAAGCTCAGATTTCAGGCCCACCCTGGCAAGGTGTGTCCAAACTGCACACATGCACACCAGACACTTGCACAGACACACATGCATACACACACACACACACACACACACACACACACACCAAGCAAGCAAAAATCTGAGGCCTCAGACTTCTTTGGATACTGTTCTGGTTCCTGGAATTTTTGCTTATATTAATAATAATTCATTAATTAGGCTCAATGGGGCCAAGGTGCCAATGGCTCAGATTAGGTATTAAGTGAAGGTATTAGGAATTGGGATGCTATGTAGAAGCTCCTCTGAGTGTCTTCCTGTTTTCCTCCCACCTTGGTTAGGATGACATTAGCCTATCCAGATGACTGTCTCCTGATCCTGGTGTCTAATGGCCCTTGAGATATCTTGATTAACAGCATCCTTGATGTTTACCAACTTAAGCATATTCTGAAGACCAGCAGCCCTGGTACCTGGTCTGAGGTTAGGTGTTGGGGGCTGTTAGACATGCCGTCTTCATTGCAGATGTGTTGAATATGAATCTACATTTGGCCAGAACATGTAGGTTAATTGTAGGCACACTGAAGTCAGGAAGCTTTACTCTTAGAAACAAGTCATTCTGGGGCATGAGGTTGTTGGGTGAAAACCTGCAAATGTACACTCTAGGCTCTGAAGCAGATCCATGTTCTGAACATCTCTTTAAATGTTGAATTGCCGATAAGATAAGCTCTGTTTTGGCTATCGTTTCTCTGGCTGCATGTGGACATATTTCTTGTGAAACTTTTTCAGTATTTCAATAAATACTTGCCAAATACATAGAGTACGTTCTGTTCATAGGGAGCCTGCCCTTGTTATCCTGTTCTGCTTCATGTAAAAGTATACTATTAATAGCTTTCCATTGGTTTTGATAGCTGCTTACCAGTTCAGAAACTGCAGGCACCTCTCAGTATTTCTAGGTAACTCCTCGCAGCGGGTGGTTGGGGCTCCTATGGCAAATGCAGAGGAGCATTAGGGTTAGAACTGAAGACTGTTCCCACAAAGCAAGCCTCGGAGCTCTGAGACTGTGCGAAGCCTTATCAAATCCTGGCAGTAAGCGCTCTGACTCTAGCCTTTTCCTCTTAAATAAACGACCTTTACTTGCTTGATAAAAGTAATCCTATTCAAAGGTAAACATATTCCAAAATAAAGTGAAAGAAAAAAATTGTTTACAGTTCCATTGTTTGAATGATGGAACCATATAATCACTGGTCATATTTTTGGGACTCATTTTTAGTTAGTTTATGCATATGTCTGTTTAAAAAATATCATTGAGATTAAATTGTATATGTATTGATATTTATTTATTTAAAAATTATTTTATCTTGAATTGTGTGTAAACATGGGCATCATGTGTTGGATTGCAAACATGAGTGCATGTGCCCAAGAAGGCCAGAGGTGTGAACTCTGGGTCTGGGATTATAGACAATTGGTTATCCAGCACCTGGTGATGTGGGTGCTAGGAACTGAACTCAAGCCCTCTGTAAAAGCAGTATCTGCTCTTAACCCCAGGCATTTTCTCAACTCTAGGCTGCAGCTGAAGATTTACCATTTACCATTACCAAAGTCTTCGTCCAGAGTTACCTGTTCTAGAGGATATCTCTCTTCTTTCTCCTGTGATCCACCCAGCTCTGGGAACACTGACTTTTCTAAGTTCAGCTGCTATCTCTCTGTGAGGCTGCAGGGGCTCCACATGGCCATGGAAGACTGTGGTTGTGGTGTGGATAAGAAACGCCCAATGTAGGCTCATGTATTTGAATACTTAGCCCCCAGGAAGTGGAACTGTGTGGGGAGATGGAACCTTGCTGGAGGAAGTACATCACTGGGGGTGGGCTTTGAGGATTTATAGCCCTGTCCCACTCCCTGCTTCCTCTCTCTTTTGACTTCCAGCGTGTAAATGAAATGTGAGCTTTCAATTGCCTGTTCCTGCTTCCACTTTTCCCCTACATGATGGACTCTGTCCCTCTGGAACCAAGCCCTTTGCTTTCCTATCTTGTTTTTCACCAGGGTATTTTATCACATCACCAGCAAGGTAATACTGCAACGGAACACTTCATCATCGAAACGGGGTACTTGAGCCCTGGTCATGATCATTCTGGTACTGCAGGAAAAATTACCCCAGACACAGGAATGTGAGGGGTCCAACCCTTTAACACAGCTTGACCCCAACGGTCTCTCTCTCTCCAGCCCACCTTTCCTGTCCTTTGCTTTCTATTACATCATATAGTCTCATTGCAAAGGACACACAGTTCCCCAGCATGCCCGGGCTTCACACTCTGTTTATTTACTCCCATTGTTTTTCCCTCCTGCCTCCCCGAAACCCTCCATCCCCTCAATGACTGATGTTTAACTTACCATTTAAGTAAATCTAAATCCTACTTTTCCTTCAAAACACGGGCCCACTGTCACTATTCATTATTGCATTCATCCAACAATTACTGATGGTTCGTTAGCAGCAGGAACATGGCGAACAAGACTGAAAAAAGCATCTAAACTGAGCTTCTTAATACTGCCTTTACTGGCCAGTTTTGTGTGTCAACTTGATACACAGAGTTATCAGAGGAAGGAGCCTTAGCTAAGGTTCTTTCCCTTAAGCCGTGATGAGATCCAGTTGTAAGGCATTTTCTCAACTAGTGATCTATGGAGGAGGGCCCAGTCCACGGTACCATCTCTGGGCTGATGGTCCTGCTGAGCAAGTCCTGGGGAGCAAATCAGGAAGCAGCTCCCCTTCATGGCCTCTGCATCAGCTCCTGCCTCCAGGATCCTGCCCTGTTTGAGTTCCTGTCTTGACTTCCTTCAGTAATGAACAGCAATGCTGAAGTGTAGGCCAAATAAACCCTTTCCTCCCCAACTTGCTTTTTGGTCATGGTGTTTTCGTCACAGCAATAGAAACCCTAGCTAATCCACGGCCTTTACAAACCTCTTAACTTACCTGTGCAGCTGTAATAGCTGGTCCTCGGAGACCACTGTGATGTGTCTCCTAGCATTCTCCTGTGCTGTGGATTTCGGGTTTGAATAGACACACCCATTATATCACAAAACTGTGAGCTCTTTGGGAGCAAAATTCAACAAACCCATCTTGCATCCCCATGACTCGCACTTGCCTTTGGGTAGAGCATATACTCAACAGATGTTGGCTCTTGTGGGGTGTTTGTACATGGTGTGAGGATGTATTGCTGTGATCATTGTAATAAAGAGCTCAATGTCCAATAGTTTGGCAGGGAGGACAGGTGGGATTTCCAGGGAGAGAGAGGAAGAGGAGGAGGAATCTAGAGGCTCAAATTATGCCAGCAAGATACCAATAAGATGAGGTGGAAGATGGACATACAGAACCAAAGAAAGGGAAAAAAGCCACATGGTAAAATGTAGATTTAATAGAAGCAGATTAAGTTATAAGAGCTAGTGGGACAAGCCTAAGCTAAGGTTAACCTTTCATACTTAGTAATAAGTGTCTATGTCATTATTTGTGAGCTGGTGCCCCCCTTCCAAATCCAACTACAGTTGGCCAAGGGCAGAATTAAAGAAGTTTATTTACTTATCTTAAAGAGGACTTTTTTTTTCTAATTGCTTTTATTGAGCTATACATTTTTCTCCACTCCCCTCTCTGTCTCCCCCTCCCCTTCTAACCTCCCCCATGACCCGCATGCTCCCAATTTACTCAGGAGATCTTGTCTTTTTCACCTTCCTACGTAGATTCATGTATGTCTCTCTTAGGGTTCAAAGAGTACTTTCTTTTTTAATACAAGTTCAAGATTTCCCATGTATCTGTGCAGGATCAATCAAAGAAGAACCTAATCTCCACTGTCCCTAAAGAACCCCTTACCCATCCTCAAGTTTTGTGACTTCAAGGAGGACTGTGAATGGATAATCATGCCTCATTTTCTTCTTGTTTAAATATCACCACTTACATGGAATTTGTTCCCTTTGATCCTGAAAAGAGTTTATCAAAGCCATCTATTGGAGGTCGTCCCCGAGCTCTCTTAATGTATATCTCTTCATTCATAAATACACGAATAGGGATCGACTTCCAAAGAAATCAGACTGGAAATAGGCCACACATTCAGAACAAAGAATACCAGCCTGCTGGTGCAGACTTTTGAGATAACCCTTGGGAGGTCACGTCCTTTGCGAAGCCAGCAACCTGTGCCACCTTGTAAATGCCATTTGCAGCCTGTTATGGGTAGGAGATGAGTGCATGTTTCCCCCAGAGGGAAGGCCTCTTTTAAGAACCTTCTTCTCGGGGCATCAGAGAGATTCCTCAGTTGTTAAAGTGCTTGCCATTCAGTCCTGAGAACCTGAGTTTGAACCCCAGAACTCATGTGAAAATCCGGGTATGCTCATGTGTGCTCATAATCCAAGCACTGGGGAGGTAGAGTCTGTCAGACCCTTGTTGCTGACCAGACAGTCTAACCCAATAAATAAGACCTAGGTCCTAATGAGAGACCTTGTCTCAAAAAATGAGGAGAATGACTCTTGGGGAACAATACCCAAGGATGGCTTTTGTCCTCCGTGTACATCTGCGTGCAAGCATATGCACCCCATCCCCGCCCTTTTGCTTTGTGAACACACACACCTCTTCATCCCACACGTGTACAGCATTGGCTGTGAGCACTGCCTGTTCCCCAGGTTGTCACTGTCAGAGAAGGTTGTCATGTAGCACTGAAGCATCATCTCAAGGAGGAAACACCGAGGTATCTCATTGCTATCTTTAATTCTCCCTAAGCTATGTTCTGTTCTATCTTCTGTTCAGGGTGGAGCCTTAAAAAAGATAAAAGATGGTGGTGGGCATGGATGGTTGTGCGGCATCTGATGGTGTGGGTGATGCTCCAGCCATTTCTCCAGCCTGGAAAGAGAGATGTAGAAATCAGGATACAGATAACCGGGATGTGGCAGTAGATACAAATTCTTCAGTCCTTTGTTTCACACATTGAGCTCCTGTGACAGACTGCTCTCTTCTGTCACCTTGATTTTTGGTTTTCCAGAAACTGAATTCATGCCTATCTCCTAGACAAGCAAATATCAAATCATATTATCTTCATAATTGAAACAGACATCTAAAGACAGCCCAATGGGCTTCCAACTAAACTCAGGGTTAATGAATCGAGGTTCAGTCAAAAGATAAGGTGGAGAATGATAAGTGGATATTTGGTGTTCTACTCTGGCCTCTGCAAGTGAATATACAGGTAGGTAGGTACATGCACAGGCATATTTATGTTACACACACACACACACACACACACACACAGACACACACAGATACAGACATACACACACACATCACATACACACACACGCAAACTGAGAAGCTGGAATGGGAGTCTGACCCTGCTACTGTCTCAAGGCACACCCTGAGGCTGGTTTAGAGGTGTAACTACGCAAACTGGATTCCTTCACATCTTTGGGAAGAGACACATTGATGGTTGACTGAGACTGCTGCTACGGAGAGAGAAGAGGGCCACTCTTCATGGTCGTGTGTGGAAGAGCATGGGCATTAGCCAGGCTGGCAGGCCAGAAAATAACAAAGGTGTTGTGGGAGGATACTTGGCAGGTGTGGGAACCTGAGAGGAGTCAACAATGCATTTGGAGAGGGTAAGTGACTGAAGATGAGCCTGCCTGGAGGCGGAGATGTGGGTGGAAGTCTGTATCTCGGGCTGAACAGTTTGGTGAGAGGCTCTAAGGTCCTTAGTTGCCTTAGCCTCGGAATAGCACCTCCTGGGGAAGCTGGCTTCTTGGCAGTGACCCAGAGAAGTCATCTCCAGTTGAATCTGAAAGATGATCAGGTGTGGTAGGACACTGGTGTGTCACCAGAGTTGCCAGGTAGGGGATGCTACTGAGCTAAGAGCAGGGAAGATGGCCACAATTCTGTACCTCTCACCATCTAACTGGACCCCAAGTCTGTGTCCCATCAGGTTCAGGGCTTGCTTACCCGAACTTTCAAGTAAGAGATGGTGAAATCAGTCTGGCCATCCAGGCCATTGCTCTGGAATGGGACAGTACCCTTGTTTTTGAACTTATCTATACCTCTGTGGTCATCTGCTAGTGAGAACAGTTTCAACAGGCAAGGCAGTCAGTGGACTGCAGAGCAAATTTCTCTGGTTGATGTAGGGAACGTGGGATCTAGGTCTTGTGGACAGTCTCTGCCTTCAGCTGGCTGAGCAGGGACTGTTTCCCTGCCCCAAGCAGAGTCGTGAGGAGTGAAGGGCTTCTGAGGATGAGGAGGCTGCCCAAGAAATCATGAAAGCTGTGCTCCCCTACTCTGGCTCCTCCCCTTACTGCTTTGATACTCCTAAATTGCTTTATCCAGACTTCTTCCCAACCCAGAAGTTAAGGAGGCTCTGCGTCTGAACCCTTATCCTTGTCCAGAATTGGCCTTGGCATCCAAGGAGCCTGGTGGATCCTGGGGTCGTTTGCTTCTTTTTAATTCTTTGTTTGCTCTTTGGGGTCCTGTCACCCCACTCCCAAATAAGTCACATGGAGGCTTATTCATACTTACAAATGCCTAGCCTTATCTTGGCTTGTATCTAGCCAGCTTTTTGTAACTTAAATTATCCTGTCTACCTTTTGCCTATGGGCTTTTATCTTTCTCTATTCTATATACCTTTCTTTACTTCTTACTCTGTGAGTGGTTGCGTAGCTGCATGGCTGGCTCCTTGCATCCTGCTCTCCTCCTTTTCTCACTTCTTCCCCCCTTCCTAGATTCCTCCTCTTGTTTATTCTCTCTGCCTGCCTACCCAGCCTATCCTTTCTCTGCCCAGCTATCCATCAGGTGTTTTAGACAGGCAAACTAACACAGCTTCACAGAATTAAATAAATGCAACATAAAAGAATGCAACACAACTTTGCATTAGATATTTGCATTAAAGCAAATGTCCCACAGCACAAACAAATGTGACACATCTTAAAATAATATTCTACAGCATCCTGGTGGACACCTTCTACTTGTACAGTCAGTTACATGTCACCTTCTTACCGAGAAAGATTGAGAGTTAGTAATTCTCATTTCCACGTTAGTTGAAAGGATGTTTGGTCCTGAAATGCTGTCATTTCTTTATCTCTGTTGGAACTGAAGTGATTCTGACACTCTCCAACCACAGAATAAAGCAGAGGCCCTTAAGTGGCTGTCTGGGCTGAGTGGAGAATCTAACATGGAGGAAGTTATGTGGTTTTCATTATACTCCACGTTGTCAATTTGTGAGACCTGGCGTCCTTTTCCTGCCCTGCATACTCAGACCAGAGTATGATTTTGTGGTTCAATTAGTTATTCATTGAAGTCAAGATTAGCCGTATCAGAGCTATATAAATTGTTATTAAAGTCAGACAACAGCCTCATTGTTCCCAGTTATTGCTAAGAACTGTTCTGTACGTGGTACTAGATAAGGCACTGCAAGTGTCCAACATGTTGAGAAATAAAAGCATGGCTTGTGCATTGCCAGCCTGGGGTCCAGCCTGGGGTCCAGCCTGGCGTCCAGCTTGGGGTCCAGCCTGGGGTCCAGCCTGGCGATCTCTGAGGCTGCACCTGTGCCATGAGGTCAGGACGGAAACTTCCCTGGCATCTTCTTCACAGACAGCTTCTACCTCACTAATGCTTCAACTTGGCTCAGGGCTGGGGAAATGGCAAAGTGGCCAAGCCTGGTGGCCATGATGTGTACAAAAAAACACAAGGTCTTTTCCTCTGGGAGAGTTTCTCTGTTGGGTTGTACAAAGTCTCACGACTTCACTAAGCCCTCCAAAGTATTTGACCATCCTGGCCACCACTCCCTTTCCCTTCTGCATGTCAACTGACTGACATTTGGACATCTATAGCTGCTCAAATTGATTATCCTTGGCCTCCTCACTCTGTTTGAGTGTTGTCGTCGCCATTGTTTTATTTCCTCCTCCCAGAAGTTTTCAGGATGTGACTCTGATGCACTGCCTGGCCGGCTCCTCTGTCCCCCCTAACACGGGGCTGTTCCTGAGCCTGCCTTGGCTTCACCATCCCACATCACACACTTGAGCATGTTCCCAGACTTCAAGACAGGTTTGCCTGTTTCTTACTCTCACATCTCCACTCTCGTTGGGAACAGCTAGCTCAGGGTATCTCTGAGATACGCATACACACCTCTAGTTCAAGTCTAAAGCAAACAGGAGCCCTTCCCTGGGGTTTCTGCCGGACTTTTTGCCACAGCTACTCCTGCCATGAGCAGCCCGATAGCCTCTTTACCAGCTTCTGACTCATGCTTATCCCCGTGTTGCTTGGAGAGCGGAAGTCTCCCTTAATGGCACCTCTGCCTCCAGTCTTACAGGCAGTCTTTTCACACAGGTCCCATACCTGGCTCTAACTGTGTCATTTCACTGTTCCCGGATAGATCACTGGAGAGAATCCCAGTGCTTATACATGGCCCTGGGCCTTTGCTGGCCTTCTCGTCTTGCTTGCTTGCTCTGCACTCCGTTTGCACTCTGTTTGCCACGCCTCTTGTCTTCTGTTCCTTCAGTGTGCCACAGTTTGTCCAACTTGATGCCTGTTGCATCTCTGTACATTTTTCAATTCTACGCTTAGCTTCTCTGGCTCCGTCTGATGTCTGCATCCACTGAGCATGCATCAGGGAGTCAAAAGTTGGAAAGAAGGAAGGATAGTTCTCCTCGCTGTCTTTCCCCTGCCTGTCACCTCTCAAGCATAGGGATTGGGGCTTTGTCTTCTGGGTAGCTATCAGACCTTGAAAGGAAAGTGGGCTAGTTTTACCATGAGGAGCAAACGAGGAGCTGATAGACATTTGGAGCTGGTTTTGGTCTCCAACAGGGAAGCAAGGGAGAGCCAGGTCACAGCCTTGTCTTCGCCATGAGTCAGGGTTACAGCTGTCATCAAGCCACAGCAAGACAAGGGAGGCTCTCATTACAGAGCACTGAGCTGGGCTTTGGGGTCAGGTGGGTCAGGTGGAATGAGACTTATCACCCATATTTAAGCAAGTGGAACAGTGAGGCTTAATAGAGTCAGAGGGAGATAGAAAGAAGAAACGGGAGTTGGCGGGGGAGGGGGCGGGGGCGGGGAGGAGAAGGAGGTGTTAGGTGGCTGCAAACTGCAACTCTTGATTCCCTGTTACCAAGGCCGGTTTCTAATCATCCTGACAGGAGAAACGAAATAGAGCCCCCACAATCCTAAGCTTCCGATATCTGCTGCAAAATTACCTATCTATCTTTTCTCCCACCTGCCAGTGTGAGAGGCAGCATGGTCCTCAGAGGATGGATGTTCTGTTTGGTGACATTTGATGCACCCTATTTCTCTCCTGGCCTAGCCTCCAAGGCTCCTATTCAGGTTGTATCTTCAGACATTCAGGTCTTGTTGAGAGATGAGGATCAACCTGCTACCAGCACAAGAGACTGGGGCACATTTCAATCAGCGCTCACTGGCATTATCGCGGAGAGCTAATGAGTCTGAGGTTACTAGGGACCTTTCTCTTCTCTGGATGGTTATCTCCAGAAGGCCTACACTGCAGCTGCTATGGCTGTAGCTATGACTACAAAGACCACAGGTGACAGGAAGCAAAGGGCTAAGGTAGAGGGAGCACTCAGCAGGTGGTCCAGCAGATCCTGGGCTGGGACAGTCTGTCCTGGGTTACAGTGTCCTTAGCTCCGCCACTGTGCCTGTTCTGGGATTGATAAGGCTATGTGAACTGTCGGGGTGTCCCGAATGTCTGGATAAACTCAATGGGTTTGCTGAGCAGCATCTGATGTGTTCCGGGTTATTTGATGTTGAAAGCCTATTCAGGCCATCAGCCTGATTTCTAGGATTCTGTCTCTATGGGACTGAGATGGACCCAATACGATGAAGTTTCGGCCCAAACTTAGCTTTCCTGGAATGAATGAAAAGCTAAGGAGGAGAAACCTTGGAGTTGTGCCAGAAACGAGGAAGAGGCCTTCCTCGTCTCAGTCCGTCCAATGGTGAGCTGAAGACCAAGGCTCGGGAGCGAGGGTAAGGACAAGGCTGACGAGTGTTTCTCTCTCCCTTCCCTTGTTCTGCAGCCATGATCCAGCTTCTGCTGTGTCCCCCAGAGAGGGTGTGAGCCATGAACTGGGCTTCGCAAGTGGACTTTTTTTTTATTATTATAGAGAATCCCCCAAAAGTCAATATTTTTTAAAACGTGTTTAGTTTTCTTATTTTCGAATTATGTCTCTAAACTGCAGCTTCTTTAATTGCAGTTCATGACCCAGATGGAAGGGTAAAAATTTGGCAACAGTAAAGCACTTCTAAACGTATAATAATCAAAACCAAATCCAAAACTAAATGTGTAATGAAGCTGAGCTGTCTCTGGCAGTGTTTACCCACGTAGCTTTGCAAGACTTCACCACAGTCTTGGTTCTGAACACACAGCACACAGCTTTGCCCTGAGCTTGTGGTCAGTCCGTAAACATCAATGAACATTGCCTGGAACGCCTTGGCTCAAAATCCAAGACTCTTGCTGTGAATTGCAGCATGTTCACTGTGCACATGAAATTTTCTGCTCTTGATATGGGCCTCATTATAGAAAGCAAGGACTTTTGTATTTTCCTGTCTTCATTCCTCAGCATGTAAGAATCAAATCAATCACTATGTCCTTTGGGTTGTATTGTCTTAGAATATTTGATTTTAAAAACTAGGTTGTTGATTTGAGTTTCAACCAATTCTGTGCCTTTTTTTTTTTTCTCAGTGAAGGGCATTGAAGCCAAAGCCTCACACTAGCCAGACAAGCGTCCTATCCCTGAGCCATTTTCTGAGCCTTCTTCTTACCTTGTTATTTTGAGAAAGAGGCTTCACAGAATTGCCCAGGTTGGCTTGGAACTGGCACTCCCTCCTCCTGCTCCAACCTCCAGGGTAGCTGGGGACACAGGCTTGAATCACCAGGCTCACAGACTGAAGAATGTCAAGAAATACACTCTCTGTTGTCAGCACTTGGTGGATTAGAAATTCGCCAAGTTTGCTTAAGGTATAGCCATGCTGGCTTCAGCTCTTCCTTTAAAATCGAGTCTTGGTAATGTGTGGATTGTTTATTATTATGACATGATTTGTGACTGATTCCATCTAACTTTTGAGTGTACGTAAGTAAAAATATTGTAGAGAATTTTTTGAAAGCTTTGTCAGTAGGTTGACTTTAGAGAGACATGCTGGCTGCTTAGTATGACCCTTTAAACCTCCATTCACTATAAATAAAATGAAACATTTACTCCTGAGATGCCAGTCAATGAGCTATGTAGCTAACTTAGGATATTCACATTAAAATACCTGTTTAGAAAGGAGAAATGCTTTTGTTGATTCTGTTGGTGGTCTATCTTTGAACCAAATATTTGAAAAAAATTCCTTTAGAGAAACAGAATTTAGGATTGAGTCAACTTTTAAAATAAGCTTCATTATAAATATATTTATCTTTTAATTCTGTGATAAATGTAATGACATAATGTTAAGAAATTCGATATTAAGAAATGTTTTCAATGACAAACGTGGCCATGTAAGGTGCTATCTCTAGTTTTGAGAATTTTAAGTTACCTAACCACAAAAATTTGTTTTACTTAATGGAAATGTTCTGTGCTTTTGTTTATTAAATAGTAGATAGTAGGGCTGGAGGGAAGGCTAAGCTCACAACCAAAATAGTAGATATTGTTGCTAAAAATATTAAACAAATATCCAAGGTTTGCCATATTTAAAGGCACCAGGATTTTACTTAGTTCTATTCTTGTCAGTTCCAATCCACACCTCATAGTTTGGCTCTGTGTCTTTAGGGTGACAGTGAACAGTTACTTTATATCTGTCATTTCAGAGCAACATTAGATCCGTTAACAGAACATTTGAGACATTGAGCTTGTATATTTATTACAGACTAATGAACAAGAAAAGGCGAATTAAAAGTTATCTTGGCAGGAACTCTTTTATAATTTTACAATTTTGATTTATTTTGGTTTTGATAAAGTATAGCTTAAGTTTTTATTCTCTTTAGGCATAAGAAACCCATCAAACTGCAAAAACAAACTCCAAGAGAACAAAAAACATACACAAATCAGAAAGCAATTACGAAAATGTCAGAGTAAATTCTTCTAAAGAATAGCCCAGAATATACACAGATTCCACCTCTCAGTCAGAAGACAGAGCAGCTGAATAGATTTAAAACTACAAGCCCCAATTGTCTATGAAGAAAACTTGCTTTGTCAGAAACACACACACACACACACACACACACACACACACACACACACACACGGGGAGGAGAGAGAGAGAGAGAGAGAGAGAGAGAGAGAGAGAGAGAGAGGAGGGAGAGCTAAAGATGTGAAAGACAGATTCCATAGAAACCAAACAGAAGTAGTTGTAGTTTTTTTTCAAATAAATTAATATTTAAGAAAAACAAAAACAACAACAACAACCAAAACAAAGAGAGAAAGAAAGATACTATTCACTGATAGAGAGATTGATTCATCATGATGGAAGAATAATTATATCGAATATACATTCAACCCAATTTTGGAATACTCAGGTATACAAAGCCACCACTATTGGCTCTAAAGGATCATTAATGGATCAAACATACTAATACTTGGGTATTGCAACACCTTTCTTTTGTTAATAAATATCCAGGCAAAAATGAACAATTGGAGTTCAAGTGCACTGTCAACTGAACGGACTTAACAGACATTTCTAGAACAGGCCACCCAAGAGCTTTGGGATTCACATTCTTCCATCAGTACACAGAACATTTTCCAAGACAGAATGTACTGTCCATCACAAGACAAGCCTAAATACTGTGCATAAAACCACTGCTGTGTACTGTGTCTTCTCTGACCACCATGGGAGGAAACTAGAACCCAGCTGTGGGAAGGACCTTAGAATCTCTGAATTACTACCACTAAGGAATCTTCTTAAGTAAAGAAAGATGGGAATGTAATATCTCACAAGCTATGGGATGCAGGAAAAAAAAAAGTACTCAGAAGAAAGTTTCCAGTAATGTTCCTACATCTTAAAAAGGAGAAAGATTTCACACGGGCAATCTTACACCCCGAATTAGTAAAAGGGAAGATCAGAGAAGAGATAAAGGAAATAGAGCATGAAAAGATCACTGTGGTCATCATTAATCACACAAAAGATCAATGAAGTGAGGATGCTAGGTTGTGAGGAAGTAAACGAAACTGGCAGCCCTTTAGCCAAGCAATTGAGAAAAGTCTTAGTCAAGATAACCAGGAACAAGAAAGGAGGCATCACAGTGGAGGAGTCAAGGCTACAGAGAATCGTCAGCGACCTGCTAGGACACTCTCAGAATCTTTCCTGGTGCTTCAACTCACTTGTACATCGCAGGTACACACAGGGATTGGTGTGATTTCCCCAGTCTCAGAAACTGTATCCAGAGAGGCTTTTTGGGCTGGGGATGTGGACCTGGTGCCTTAGGCTGCAACTGATTGATTGTAATTGGGTCTTGTGATGCTCAGAGAAACTAAGTTCTCAGCCAGAGGACCATTGACATCAGTTCGTGAATATTCATGAGTCTGTCCCAAAAGATATGGATTCATAGTGCCAGTCCAGCAAGGGAGGGTCACTGTGTCTCGGTGGATAAGAAGCCACCAGGAGTAAGACTCAGGGAAGGTCCCAACACTACAAAGGAGTAACTGCAGTGAGCCCAGGGCTTGCACATGCTCAGCAGGCGTCCTCCACTGAACTACACCCCAGGCCTCTTCTCTGTTCCTTATGAGGACTAGAGTGGCCAGTTTGGAGCAAGCTCCTCTCCAATCCACGGACTGGAGACTGTTCTGTGACACCTGCTGGTGTCTCTGGCACCTCTTAAATTCTTGGTCTTTGATCTGTCAGGCCCAGGTCCAGCAGATCTCCTTTTTACCCCCGCCCCCCACATTCCGTTATTATCCCAACTAACATATTTCTGAAAGAAAAGGAAGTTTGTATGATTTTTCAATTGCCACAGCTGACATGGTTTAAAAATGCAGAAATCTGTTTACTTATGATTCTGAGATCAAAGTGCCATTGGCTGTGTTTGTTTCCTCCCCATCTTCTAGGGGGAAGAGATGACCCTGTTGGTCTCTTTTGGCCTCAAACAGTTCAGGCACACTCTCCTCCCCTACCCCAGGCCATCCTGACACTCAAGGTTTTACCAAGGCTGGCCTTCAGCACAGTTCTCCTGCTATGACCTTCCAGTGTTGGAATTATAACTGTATGTCACCACACCCAGCTTAAGTATTTTCCCTTTGGCCATGCTGGGGTGAACCCAAGACCTTGCATATACTGGCTAGGCAAGCCTCTTTCATGAAGCTACATCCAAAGCCTTCTTTTCCATCTCTTATAAGGACACTTAATACTCATTGCTTGCATCTGATAAACCCATAGCATCTAAAAAGAAGCCTCACAATTCAATAATATGAAAACAACCTGATTAAAAATGGACAAGCCGGCATGACTTCATATAAAGATCTTTCATTGAATTATTGCAACACTGACCTTTGTAGACTGTCTCATACACTGGGCATGCTCAGTGGCTCAGCATTACAGAGGAGCAGAAGCAGCCAGAGTCTGTTTGGGGAAAGATGAACACTGGTAGAGTTTTCTCTCTGTATATCCTCTAAGGAATAGCTACATGGTCTTGGAACTGATGTCTTATGGAGAGAATTTTTCTACCTGTCATAGAGGCCTGCAAAATCAGTGGTAGAAAGAGAAGGCCTGGGACTATTTCTTAAACTCCTGGATCCAACCACATTTCATCGTCCTGGTCATGGATGTGCTAGTTAGGTGAGCTGTATATGTACTTTGCCTAGTCTTCCTTTGAGGGCATGAAAATAAACCATAAAAAATTTCTGGCGTGGGTTTCTTTAAGAGATGGAGTCTCTGTCCCCTCACTGAAACGTAAGTGAGCTCCATGACATCTTTAGCCAACTAAATGGGACAGAGTGATGCTACATGCATTTCTAAGATCAGTACTAACTGACTGCTGGTTTCTGCTGCCTATGCCCAGGTCACCTGAGGCTGTGAGAAGCTGACAGGCAGCCAGCCATGGATGGCCACTCAGATGGCTATTTGGAAAACTCAGACTCCATCTGAAAACCAAGTGAGACTCTAGGTAGGATCTGTCTGCCATATACTGCCAACAATAAGTCAGAACAACAAATGACTGGTCTGAGCTATAAGGTGTTGAAGTGGCTCATGAAGCAATAAGTTTCCAGGAGAGACCATATTTGGACCAAGAAGCATCATGGCCCACATGATTTTTTTTTTTTTTCGAGATAAGGTTTCTCTGTAACTTTGGGGCCTGTCCTGGAATTCGCTCTTTTAGACCAGGCTAGCCTCAAACACACAGAGATGCGCCTGCCTCTTTCTCCTGAGTGCTGGAATTAAAGGCCTACTCCACCACTGCCCAGCATTATGACCCATATGGATGTCCAAAGTCCTCAAACATATGTGTCCTCACACAACTTGGACATCAAAATAGGAGTCTGCATCTTGAATCTCAGTGAAAGTGTAGCATGGTGCATTGGGCAACTTTGAGAATTTCAGAGTATATGGGCTTCAGTTAACAAAAATGCTTGAAAACAGTTTCTTATACCTTATAGTGATGCGAGATTACCCTCTGTGTGCTGTGTTTACCATTGATTAATAAAGCAACTGCTTTGGACCTATAGCAGGGCAGAACTTAGCTAGGCAGGGAAAACTAAACTGAATGCTGGGAGAAAGCAGGCAGAGTCAGAGAGAAGCCATGTAGTCCTGCTGGAGACAGATGCCAGAACTTTATACCTGATAAGCCACAGCCTCATGGTGATATACAGATTAATATAAATGGGTTAAATTAATATGTAAAAGCTAACCAAAAAGAAGCTAGAGCTAATAGGCCAAACAGTGATTTAATTAACACAGTTTCTATATGGTTATTTCAGGAGTCTGGGTGACCAGGAATTGAACAAGTGGCCTCCTACCACAAACTGGTGTGCCAACATGGCAAATGAAAATCCACATAAAACCTGAGAAAGCTTGGAAAGGAATTCTAGACACAAAATAACAGAGTTTAGCATAGTTTCTTGGTAGCCACATTTTTTTTTCTAGATGGCTCATGGTGAACAAGGGCACCATGGCTGCTTTAAGAGAGGTGCAGTAAAAACTGCAGGGCGTCTTTAAAAAAGCAGCGGCTTTCTGGTTCACCAGGGTGAATAGCTCTGACTCTTTCTCAGGAGGTCTAGCTATGGAGCATTTTAACGGGGCTTGCGAGCTGAGTATTACAACTTGCTTAATGGCAACATAGACACACTGTGTGCTTGAAAATGGGGCTGTGAGCATCACTTGTGCTAAACAGAACTCTGCCCCACCATGTTGGACTGGGTGGAGCCAAAAGACAATGCAGCCTTAGTTGCTGCTTAGCGTTTTAAGAAGCACCCCTGAACAGTAAAGAATTGCAGATACACAATAGGACAGATTCAGACATAAAAGACCTCTAAATGGGTCACAGCGTTGGGTAAATGTACATGGGCTTGGGAGAGAGAAAAAAAAAAGTATACACAGTTATAAAAGGAAGTAAATGGTTTATAAAAAATAAAACACAGTCTTCAAAGAGACAGGGTGCAGACAGTCATAGAATAAAGGAATAAATATAATAAAATATTAAAACTAATAGAGTAAAAACAAATAAGCCATATAAAGATGAAATATGCACAGAGAGTATGGATTATTATATTATTGTGTTTTCTTTGAATTTTTTGACTGTAAAGGAGCTAAGTAACCAACATATATACTTTAAATGTATCTTGACTTCAAAATTTGAGTCTAAGGATATGTTGCTTTGGAAAAGAGGTTCTTCTTTTGGTTCCACAGAGAATGAGAACCTGTGGATTTCTTCAAAACTAATGTGGTTTGATGGACCAAGATCCCCCGAAAGGTCACCATGAAGACCTCCAAAAATTACTTTGTCCAACAGAAAGCCAGAAGCAGTTTGGAGAGAACTACACCCAGATTCTGTAAATGATTGTTTACATTTAAAGAGGGATATGCTGTAGAGATTTGGATTGGTATGGATCTTGATTTATTAATACAAAATTAAGGTCAATTTTGGTATACTGTGTATATGTATTTCTGATCTTGATTAAAGTATGTGTTTGTACAGCTCATTTAAAAATGTAATGTATAATTAAGAAATATAGGTTAATAGTTAATCATCTATAATAGTCAAGCTTGTAATTGTGTTAGTTAGATTTTCTAGATGAACAGATACATATTTCAGATAGATAAGCATTCTTCAAACCTTTCAAAGACTACAGAACATCACATTTCAAATGTTTTAAGAACTTAGGACTTTTCATGACAGTGGGACACATCTATTCCTGGTTGCACCAATTACTTCAAGAGGAAGATGGGCATCAAAGAGGCTCCTCATGGAGTCTGTTAGGCATTTGGGCAAGAAACTGCTCTTGCCTGGACTGCTTGATGAACTGGACGTGTAGGACCCACAGAGAAATGACTGCTGAACTTGCCTAAAGGCGAGATGTCCTTTGGGGTTCCTACAGGAAAGAGTCTGCTAAACATCCTGCAGTACACAGAAAAATGGATGGACAAACTGCCAATATAGGTGGAACTTTCCTGTCTCATGAAATTTCTTGTCTCATGAAAAAGTCTGCTGGATACTATGAACCTGTAGGCTGAAGATGGATGCCCCAATGGTACAGAAGAACTTTGGGTGACTGTCCAGGCAGCAAGATGTCTCTGTCAATTCTAGAGTTTTGGAAGTTGCTTTCAATGTACTTCCTGTTTACTTAGGTAATATAACCTTCTGGAGTCTTTGATGAAGTTGAAGAGTACATAGTTATAATTATAGTTTGCTTTAGTTATGATAAAAGATAAAGTAGATATAAATATTGTAACTGTACTTCTTGCTTGATACCTGTTTTGTTAAAACCTGCCTTTTTATTTAAACAGAAAATGGGAGGTAATGTGGGATTCCCTCTGTATGCTGTGATTACCATTAATTAATAAAGAAACTGCTTTGGACCATTAGCAAGGCAGAATTTAGCTGAACAGGGAAAACTAAACTGAATGCTGGGAGAAGGAAGGCAGAGTCAGGGAGAAGCCATGTAGCCCTGCTGGAGACAGATGCTGGAACTTTACCCAGTAAGCCACAGCCTCGTGGTGATATACAGATTAATAGAAATGGATTAAATTAATATGTAAGAACTAGCCAGAAAAATTCTAGAATTAATAGGCCAAGCAGTGACTTAATTAATACAGTTTCTAGGTGTTTATTTTGGGAGTCTGGGCATTTGGGAAGTGAACAAGTGGCTTCCTGCTACACTATAGCGACTTCATTTTAGGGGATACAAGGAATACAAAACATTTCTGAGAGTCTACTCTGAACATCTAATAGTTGGACATTATTTTATATATATACATATGCCTTTGACAATGAGGCAAGGGGAGATTTTCTTCAGAAGACAGTTTGTGTAAAATGTTCATGAACGTAAAGCATAAACAAAGCATATAAATTAAATACTCATGTAATGTATTTAATTTTCATTGATTGAACCATTGCAATGGGCACCCAGATTAAAGAACAGAGAACTGAAAACATCCAGAAAACCACTCGTACTCCAACTAGTAACGGTGACTTCTTCCTGTCCCAGAAGCTTTGAGCACTACTTTAGTACTGTTCTGGAAATTTCTCTGGGCAGGGGCTCTGGGGACTAGATATTTTTGATACTGTTATTGATGCCTGTGGTATCACAGTCAAGGTCAGCAGGTCTTTGGACTATCTGGTAGCCAAACTTTGTGACCAGAGGTGGATGTAAATGCAAATCTGTCCCAAGCTGCAGGGTTTGAGCATGGTCCAGCTCATCTGTTGGGCAGCCAGGGAAGGACCATCAGGGCAGACCCCAGCAGAGGAGCCTTACAGCCTTCTATCTCAGTGGGTATTTCATTGTGTGACTTTGAATTAACCAAGGGAGCAACAGTATGGGCCCTAAAGGTGCCCAATGATCAGGTTCTTCTCATTAGGGGGTTGTAGAGGTGTAGATAGATGGTCACAAGAAGCTTCATCAAGGATAGAGAGAGGAGAGGGCAGGTCCTTCCCATCAGAGATGGGAAAGAGCAGACTCTTCTGATTGCTGAGGAGAGTTAGGATGCCCAGTGTGGCTACAGCAAAAGAGTACTGGAAAGAGAGGTGGAAGATGAGAGAAGACAGGTAGAAAGAATTTTCTTGGCAAGGCTGGAGTTTCAGTTTACCCAGAGGTGATGTGAAGCCAGCCATGTCTTAGGGGAAAACAGGGAATTTGGTTTTTGTCCAGGCCTCCTAGCAGAAAGCTTCTAAGCCCATGGAATTCCCAGAGCCGGAGGAATCATCATTATTTATGGTGGTGATACGCCTGGTATGCTAACAAAGTGGTCCGTGGTGAAGCCCTAGATAATGGCATTTTGGGATCAATCAATTATGTGATTAGAAGGTTGGGACTTGAAACCACAGATATCAGCTGGGTCTTTGGGGAGAGGAAGGGTCAGCTGAGTGTAGCTTTGAATTTGAGTCTTTCCAGTTCTCACTTTGCATCTCTTCACTCAGCCGGTACTGGTTTATATCCTTCATGCCAAAGCTATAGACTTCACTCTAGTGAATTACTGGCCCTGAGGTCCTGATGGGAAGCTGTATATTTGTAGCCATGAGGGTAGGTAATCTGAGAATGCAGCTAATGTCCTCTGGAGTCTTTATGCTGTGACATCAGCACTTCTACCTACACAATCTTTGTCTATCTTTGCCCTGTCTGTCTGTCTGTCTGTCTGTCTGTCTCTGTCTCTCACCTAGCATACTTGCCTATTCTGATACATAGCCCCTCCTGGGGGGAAGCAAGAGGACACATAGATAAGAGCCCTGTGGAACCAAAATTATGACTGCCATGTGGGTAGCCGAGGTCTGACCATTGGCGCCCCTGCTGGGATAGGCAGGATGGAGGGCCAGCTCTGCTCAGGTGAACTTGGGTTTTCTACTGGCTCTATCTCCTCCCAATCCTGTTGCTGCAGCCTCTATTTTCTTATTTTCAAAATGGAATGGGTCTTTGCCTTCTGCAGGGCCAAGAAGGATGGAATGGGGTCACAGTTTGTGCTACCTTGTGCCACAAGCGCACAAGTAAAAGTCTGACTGTGTTAAACAGGGACAGCAAAGCTGCCAGGCCCCCACACCCTGCACAGAGGCTGGGGGTAGGTGAGGGATCCCGTATTTCCTTAGGGGATCATTTGTGCCAGGTCTCTTCTGGGTGCCGACTGAGTGTTCTCTGCTATCCCAGATCAGGTCTTCCAAATCTGAGTGCTGGGGCTGAGACACTTAGAGTGGCTGCAGCCACAGAGGGACATAGAGCCAGGGTGCAGAGAGTCAATAGGTCTTGTGTTCAAGGCAGTCACCCAAACCAAGGGAAAGATTTGGATGCTGAGGAGTCGCTTGGCAGAAGCAGAGCTGTGAACATCTGGAGGAGGAGATGGCTAGTACCGCTTGATCAAACTTCTGATCCACTCATTCTTCAGAAGTGTGCACTGGGCTGTGGTTATCATCCCAATGGGGAGTCTCCGATTGCAGCAGGAGGAAACCCAGGCACCTGAAACTGGAATACATCCTCCCCCTCCCCCAGTGGATCTCTTACTAACCCCACCAACGCCCCTCATCTGGAGACTGTGACCGCTTTGCCCTTTCAGTTCCCACCCCCAACCGACTCCTAGATTACCCTGCAGCAGAGCTCTCATTACCTCCTGACCGCGGCTTCAGCTTCCCCTACCTCAGCTGCTAATGAGCAGTCCCTAATTTCATTGCCTCCAAATGAATGCGATGCAAAATTAAAAGAAGGCATTGCCATCAATCGAACAAGTTGGCTTCAATTTCTTGTGTTTTCAGTCCAGCTGGTGGTTGTGCAGCAATCGCTGCGAGGTGGGCTGTTTCTGTCTTGTCTGCTGTGTCTTGGGCTTCAGCAGTAGCATTGAGTGGAAAACCTTAGCCTGCGCAGGGGTGGGGGGGTCAAGGGAGTTCAAGGCTAGCTGCTGAGTCTCCCATCAGCCAGCCAGCATATTTCCTGTGGGGGAAGAGAGTCAAAGCCATGTACCAGATTAAGACGGCTTAAAATTATTTTTAGTGCATAAACAATTCAAGAGACTACAGCAAAAGGGAGTGTTACGGTCATGGGCTCTGTCATAGGATGGGCCACAGGGGATGGAGTGAGGGGCGACCTGGGCTCAGCTTGACTATAAACCCTGTGCAACTCAGATGAATCATGAGTCTCTCCTAGTCTCAGTTTCCTCATTTGAGAAACGAATCTTTGGACTCCAAGGACCATTTTCAGGAACCTTAGTTACTCTCCTACATTTCTGTGAGTCAATGCAGTCTACCCAAGACCCTACTTTCTGCTGCTTCCAGGGCTTTCCCATTGGCTGGCCAGAGGTTAGAATCAGCCAATGGGAATCTTTGACTGGAAGGTGGCTGTGTAGCCAGGGAGGAGTCAGGGTTCCATCCCTCCCACACAAGGTTGCAGCCTTCTGAGTTTCTAGGCTCCACTACCAATTCTTGGTCACATCTCTAGCTGTTTCTGGCTCTGGGAATCCATGCCGTCTTTGCCCCTTTAGTCTCTGTGTGTGACCATACCCATCTCTGTGTTCATTCAATCCTTATTAGTTCCCTTTCTGGCACACATTTCCACAGGGCAAGTCTTCATTAATGTGCCCTTATTTGAACTATCCAGGATGAATGCCATTTTCTGCCCTGATGGGAGAAAACGCAGATGGGAGAGCTACTTTTTGATTAAGTTCCTCATTGAGGGTGCCCCAAGGAGAGGGACTGTAGGTGGGGCAAAAGAGGGATCCTGGTTAGGGAGACTGGGAGCTCCTGGGGAGGCCTAGGGACACCAGCAGCCATATCTCTCTCTGATTCAGAGAGAGGCAATGAGCCCAAGAGAGGTCCTGGGAAAATGTGGCTGGATTTCAGAGAGAAAAATAGTACTGTAGATGATAAAGAGTATGAAGAAAAGCCCTCCTCAATTTGATCCTCTGCCAAGCTGAATTCTGGAGAGCGAATGGCCCATGATAAAGGATAACATATCCCCCCAGAGAGCCCTTGGAAGGGAAGGGGCTTTGGAAACGGCCTGATGACACAGACATTTTCTTCTGGAACCGGTTTCTCAAAGAGTAAAGTAATAAGGACACAGTGTCAGCCACGGCCACAGAGTCAGAAGGAGAGAAGTCTCAAGGTGGGAAGAAAAACGCCACATACGAGAGGAAGCAGAGTTTGCCTTCGAGTCAATGACCATGCGCTGCAGAGGCAGGCAGGCTCGGACATGGACTCAGGAAGCTTAAATCTGCCTTCTCGGCCCTGCAGGAGGTAGGAGCATCCCATTGCAAATATCTGGTCCAAGAGCCTTGCATGCGTTCCAGGACTGACTGGAGATGTACCCTGTAACGAGTGCCAGGCCAGGGCCCAGGGGATCAGCATCCAGGGCTCTGGCAGGCTGCCTCTGGCTTCAGTGTCCCCCACCTTTTGGCCTTAGGAGGAAGGGAAGGAAGCCAGGTAGGAAATATTAACCTGGAGATTCAGAGGGGAGGAGCTGCCACCAGCAGAGGAAAGTTGTGTGTTATTGAAGGTGATCAATATTATCTTGCAGCTTTTTATAGAGCAGTGATGCAGATGCTAGGGAGGGGACACAAGCAAAGCAGATGGCCTCTGGGAGCTTCCTGGTCTGGACTCTGGATGGCTGTGACCTGTGAGTCAACAGGAGATGTGAGGACAAGGAAGCCAAACCAGAACTTCTGGACAAGCAGAAATTAGGGAGGATCTAAACCAGGAGCCTAATCTAGGCCCCTAAGGAGCAAAGGGGAATGGGGGCTTGGGCCAACTGCCCTTCACATATCCACAATTACCTCCCCTGGTGAGGCTGGCAGGTAAGGATGGGGTAGGACCATACAACGGAGCTGAGTGGTTAAGTCCAGCACTCTGACTCAGGGAGACAGATGAGCCACATGTCTGTGAAACAGAAGATGGGAAGAGAGGCAGGACTTCCTGTGAGAACTCCGACACCCACTGTCTCCCGGAGAGAGTGACAATAATTGATCCTTGCCTTCCTGTGTTCATTCACCCACGTGTCACTGTGTGTGCATGTGTGCTATTCAGAGTGATAGAGATGTGATTTTTACTAAGGCAGATTTTAGAAAGACTCATATTTAATTTATTTTTAATCTATTTTTTCCGGTTGAGATAACAATAGTCCGTCTTTATGGGGTCCAGTGTCATGTTTTGGTGCACATTCAGACTGAGTAATGAATGCACACCACCGAGTAACCGAGTAACGAACACATTCATTGGGTATTATCAGGACATTTAGTTCATCCATCATCTCTAACACTTATATTTCATTGTGATGCGAATCTCCAAATGCCTTTTTTGAGCTATTTTGAATTATACAAATAATATTAACTATGATATTTCTTTTCTCTTTTGAGATAATTGACTTAGAATGTCAACTTTTTCATTAAAGTAGACAGAAAACAAAGTAGTTTCCTTCTTTAAAAAACATACCTGAAGTATTAATAAAGATGATCCTAAAGTAGACATTTTCCCCATAACCTTAAAATAGCCATAATTCACCCACATTAATCAGGTCAGTGCTCCCCCATCAAAACTCAGGACATCCATCCAGATATTTTGAAATCTTTCCCTCCTGTGACTTATGCTTGGTGCCCTGCAAACAAATGTGATCAGATCAGCTGAGACAGGAAGGTTTACGACAGGAAGGTTTATGACAGTGGTTGGGGGTCAAATGACCCTTTCACAGGGGTCACCTAAGGTCATCGAAAAGCGTGTATATTTAAACTACCAGTCATAACAGTAGCTAAATCATAGCTATGAAGTAGCAACAAAAATAGTTTTACGGCTAGGGGTCACCAGAACATGAGGAACTGGGTTAAAGCGTCGCAGCGTCAGAAGGGTTGAGAACCGCTTGTTTCTGAGGAAGGCAAGCAGCTTCCAGTCTCACCCTACCCTGTCCTGGGCTCAACATTCTGACTCTTCTTTTAAACACTTCCGTTTATAATATACCTCTGTCACTCTAAATAGCACACATGTGCACACACATGCGTACACACACACACATACACTTTGATGGAAAATGAGAGGGCTTTGTGTATACATACATCTCTCCTTTCTTTCACTCTCAAGAGTTTTCTCTTTTTGCCATAATTGCTTCTGTTCTTCTGATGCCCAACTTTAAATGGGCAAACTGTGAAATGATTCAGCATTTCATCAGCCCCAGGGAGGGCTAAAGGATGGGCTTGGCTGGTTTGGTCCAGTCCTTTCTATTTTTCAAAGACTCTCCCCTGTATCCTGGGTAGGCTGCACTGCTGGCCCAGGGGCGCACAGTGAGGCCTTTGCCCTGGCCCCTGGGGAACACTGAGTTAGTTACTTTCGTCGTGAACACTACTCCGTTTTCCCATACTGGCTCTGCAGGCCCTCACACGCCCTTTCTTGTGGAATGGGTTTTCCTGAGCAAAGGAACCCAAAGGCTGAAAGAGGGGAAGATGAAGCTGTGGAGAGAAATGGGTCATAATGAGAAAGAGATAGTGCCTGCTCATCTCTTTACCTTTACAGTTACTTCAGTTTGGAATTTTATGTTAATACAGATTGATTTTCCTAGCCCTCTTACCAATACTGCTGTGGAGAAACTCCACGACCATGGCAGCTCTCTCTCCTCTCTCTGCTCTCTCTTCTCTCTCCTCTCTCCTCTCCTCTCCTCTCCTCTCCTCTCCTCTCCTCTCCTCTCCTCTCCTCTCCTCTCCTCTCCTCTTCTCTCTCTCTCTCTCTCTCTCTCTCTCTCTCTCTCCTCTTGTTGCTTCTTTGTGGATTTTACAGCATGCATCCAATCCTGCTCATCTCCCTGTCTCCTTGCCTCTACCCCCTGCCCTTGCAAATCCCTACATTTCAAAAGAAAACCCAAACCCCCCCAAAATAAAGAAATAAGACAAAAATCAAAACAGAAACAAACCAGCAAAAAGTATCTTGTCGTGGAAGCTGCTGTGTGGCCATTGAGTCAGTTTACCCTTTAGTCCGTTCATCTTTACTGCAGTGTTCACTGCCTGGAGTCCATGGTCTGGCTGAGGTCTTCGATTTCTGCCACACCAGTGCAAATGGGCTCCCACTAGGACTCCTCTTGGCTGTCCTGCTGTGTTACCCTGCGTTGACTCTGTAGGTTCATCCCTTCACATGCTCCAAAAGTTCAAAGATTCGGTGGATGCTGAGGGTGGCCCAACTCATAGCCCTGGTTCTGGGCCTGGCTGATGGCTGAGTCGGTCAGCCCACCAACTTTCCCCCACGGTCACTACCCAGGCGAGCTCTCCAACACTGTCCCGGCTAGCTCACCTAATGCAGCCTACAGCAAGGAGTCAGGTTAGCTGTACTGTTTTGCCCAGGAAAGATGCAGGGCCCTCTGTCCTGATTGCTGTAGGAGGAATGCGAGGGGGTGGTGGGGTCGACTTTCCTGCTCTCAGGCCCTCAGGGCTGGCTCACCTACAACCCCTTCAGTAGGGTCAACTCTAGTGTGCTGCCCAAGCAGGATGCAGCGCCTGCTTTCCTGGGCACTGCCGCTGTTCTAGGGCAGGGCTAGCTCTTTCACTCTCGTGGCCACAGGCTAGCTCTCTCACTTGCCACAGGAGGGCATGGGTGAGAGAATATAGCATCTTTCCCTCACCCATGCCACGACATGGCAAACAAGGAGAGCAGGGTCAGCTCACCTCTGTCCCCACCACAGAGTCAGCTCTAATGTGCTGCCTAGGTGAGGCACACAGCTTTGGTGAGGGATGGGGCCATCTTTCCCCATTGTGGGGATGAGCTCTCTCCTGAGGGGTAGGGGCCAGCTCACCTGATACACTATCCAGGGAGAGGCAGGACCAGGCATCTCAGGGCCAATGAAGAGGGAACTGACTCAGGACAGCATGGATCTCGTGATTCTCGTGCTAATACAGACTCAAGCTGCAGCAGGACTAGGGACCCAGACAGGGCCTTCAGCAGCAGCTGGGCCAGGTCACCACCACGGCCCGTGGGAGCACAGGCTGCCCCAGTGACAGCATAGCCCCAGGCCCCAACATGGTCCCAGGTAACTGATACTTCTTTTTGGGTACTGAAACAGTGATAAGACATCATAACTAAAAGCAACTCAGGGGAGAAATGGGTTTATTTCACTTCTAGTTCCATCTAACAGTTCATAATCAAAAGCAGAGCTGGCAGGAATTCACGCAGGGCAGGAACCGGCAGGCAGGAGCTGGTGAAGAGGCTGTGGAGGGCTGCTGCTTACTGGCTTGCTCCCATGACTTGCTCAGCCCACTTCTTATAGAACCCAGGACCACCAGCCGAGGGGTGGCACCACGCACAGTGGGCTGGGCCCTCCCTCATCAATCATCAATTAAGAAATGCCCTACAGGCTTGCCAGTAGCCTGATCTTTTGGAAGCCTTTTCTCAACTGAGGCTCCTTCCTCCCCATGACTCTAGCTTGTGTCAAGTTGACATAAAACTAGCCAGCGCACCCATGATGGCCCTAGGTAGGACCCGCCCTTTTGTAAAATGTTGATTAAAGAGAAGTCAAATTTTTAAAAGTGACAGGAGAATACAGCCTAATTGTTTTCATTTAATTAATGTATGTGTCTCTGTGTGTCCCATGGCATGCCACTGGGGATCAGTTATCTCCTTCTACCACATGGGAACCAGAGATTACACTCAGAGTCTGGCATGGTGGCAAATGCCTTTATTGGATGAACCATTTTTTTGTTGGCTCTCAATCTATTATTTTAAAATGAAGGAAATATAAAACATTCGGTGAGTGAAGGTAGGGATAGATTCAACTTTCATCTGCCTGCTTTTATTAGATGAAAGTGCACACATCACATGAGAGTGTACACACAGGCACTCACACACACACACACACACACACACACACACACACACACACACACTGAACTCTCAAGCTTCCAGAGCTGATCAGGATGTTGCAATGAAATCTTTCCCCATATGTTTTGACAGGAGGAAAGCATTCTTCCAGATCCACAGCCTTGGGGTCCTCCATCCACAGTGGCACAGGGCCTTGGGGTCCTCCATCCACAGTGGCACAGGCCTTGGGGTCCTTCACAGTGGCACACGGCCTTGAGCTCCTCCATCCACAGTGGCACACAGCCTTGGGGTCCTCCATCCACAGTGGCACATGGCTTTGGGGTCCTCCAACCACAATGGCACACAGACTTGGGGTCCTCCATCCACAGTGGCACACGGCCTTGGGGTCCTCCATCCACAGTGGCACACAGCCTTGGGGTCCTCCATCCACAGTGGCACACGGCCTTGGGGTCCTCCATCCACAGTGGCACACAGCCTTGGGGTCCTCCATCCACAGTGGCACACGGCCTTGGGGTCCTCCATCCACAGTGGCACACGGCCCTTAATCCCATTGTGGAGGGCAGGCCGTTTGTGCCTCTGGAGCCTGCTTAGCTGATAATTCAATTTAATGACCAGACTCCATTTGTAAGCATTGATGGCATACCCCGTGGAAATCCACAATTCGATTAGAGGCTGGCTGTATCATTTCTCATCCTCATGCAGCCTTCCTTCTGTTGCTTCGGCCATTCATTTCTCTTAGCTGAAGGCTCCCTGAGGTTTGTGGGGCAAACTTCCACCAGGTGCCTATGCTACTGACCCTCACAGCAGCCAAGTACACCAGAACAACGACTTAGGGGACAGGATCTTTTTGATCCCAAGGGTGGGGTACCCAGGACAATTGCAGGTGTGTGATGAATGGTTATGCAAGTCATGGACGTTCTGGATACTTTCAAATACTGGCTATCTAGACAGAGATACAGCGTGAGGCCACTCAGATTGTTTTCTGGCAACAAATATAAAAAAAAGAGTGCTAGAAATCCAGATGTGAAGATTTTTAAGTTTAATCTGCATGGCTCATTTAAAAAAATGCAATTTTGCTTTAGATAAAGGCAACATAGCTTGTTCTGATATTCACAATCACTTTCTAAATTATTTTTTTATAGTTTATTTTATTTATTTTCTTACATACTAATTCCAGTCCTCCCTCCCTTCCCTCCCGCTCCCCACACCTTCCCCTCACTTCACCCCTTATCTGCTCGTCAGAGAGGGTGAGGTCTTCTATAGGGAGTCACTGAATTCTGTCACATCACCACGTTAAGGCAGGACCAAGGCCTTCTTCCTCGTGTCTAAGCTGAGCAAAGTTTCTTTTCTTAAGAAATGGGCTCCAAAAAGCCAGACCATTCATTAGGGATTGCTCCTGGTCCCACTGCCAGTAGCCCCACAAACTGCTCAAGCCCCCCCACCCCCGCCATTGTAACCTGCATTCAGGGGGACTAGATCAGACTCATGCAGGCTTCCTGGTTGTCTGTCTGGAGTCAGTAAGCTCCCTCTAGTTCGGGTCATCTTTTTCTGTGGGTTTCCCCATCCTGGTCTTGACCCTTGCTCATGCTTTCGTTCCTCTCTTCCTTTGACAGGACTCCAGGAGTTCTGTCCAGTGGTCAGTTCCACATAGCCACTCTGCACCTACTTCTCTGCATCTGCTTCCAGCAGTTATTGGATGATGTTTTAGGAGATTGTGTCTATTTCCTCTTCCTAGGTGGACCCATTAGGGTCCTCTTTGTTACCTCACTTCTCTGGGGTTGTAGACTGTAGGTGTGGTATGCACTCACTCATAGTAAATGACCAGCCTACAGTCTACCAACACTTCCAAACTCTAGGACTATTGAAGATTCCTTTTCTAGAAATCTCTGCTGGATTCTATCTGTTCCATACTCCTCACTTTATGGACTATTTAGGTCAGTGCCAATAGAAAAGTAGAAGCTGATTTTAAATGAGGTCTAGAAGGATTCTGTGACATTATGGGGCTTGGAGGGAAAGAATGCCACATTTAACCAGCAAGTCCCTCGTGGATTTAGGAGAGTGAGAGGTGGCATGTGTTAAATGGCATGTTAGTTTTACATCGGATCATCCTAAGGTCTGCAAAAGTGACTTGTCAAATCATAAGTATGTAGTTGGGCATGGTGGCTCATACCCAGTGATCAACGGATCATGAGGAATGCAGTGCCAGGGGACACACCTACATCCCAGCTCCTGCACCTATGGCTCAGGGGACATTGACGACATGGGGGCAGAAAGACTGTAAGAGTCAGAGGACCAGGAGGTAGGCTGCGAGACAGTTTCTCCTAGATAAGGCTGCATGCGTAAGAGTGGAGCAATGGCGAGTTCAATGGACGCAATAATGTGGAAGGGAGAACTTTGTGGGGTCCCACCCAGGCAGCTCATGACTGCCGGTTGGAGAATTAGCCTCTTCCCAAAGCAGCAATGCAGGGGGTAGGCCCTAAAACTATATACATGCAAATAACAAAAATGAACTCAGCAAATTGGGTTATACATTTCACACAACACATACACACACACACACACACACACACACACACACACACACACACACGCTCACCAGTCTCTTCACAGAGAGACTGCATTGAATTGCAAGGGATTTCCAAGCAGTCTTCATAGACAATAGCAGGCAGTGTTCTGTGCCTCTTCTCTCCTTTCTCTCTGAGAAACTTAAACTATGGAGAGAGAAAAAAGATATTAGGGTCAAAATTCAAAACAGTTTCCTAGGAGTTTTATAGAAAGTCTTGAGTCTATTGGCTGGAAGGTGAGTGACACAGTGATGTCAGCATGGAGAAAGGACAAGATAACGTGGATATTTGACTTATAAGAATCCTAAGGGCTTTCAGTAAAACACCATCCCACTAAGGCACCAGTCAAACAATGATCAGAGCCTTCTGCCAGAACTGCACAGGAACCCAGACTACAAGGAAAGCTGAAGGCCGGCAAGAGGTGGCGCACACCTTTAACCCCAAGCACTCGGTGGGGGGGGGGGCAGAGGCAGATGGATTTCTGTGAGTTCGTGATCAGCCTGGTCTAGAAGGTGAGTTTCAGGACGGCCAGAGCTGTTACACAGAGAACCCTGTCTGGAAAAACAAAACAAGCCATACAAAACAAAAGATTCCTGAAACCCTCTTCTGGAATAGCAACAGGAGTACCAGCAAAAATAATTACAATCAATTCTTTTCAGAACTCTGGAAATTAACTGAGAGTTTCTCGACAATTTCAGTTGCATTTGGTCATTAAAAATTAATGAAATAGCAGTAAAAACAGTAGGCATGATACTTTATTTCGATTATTCTTGCTTTCCTCTTCCCAGCTCCATGGGAGATTTGAAAGTGGAAGCCTTCCCACAGCAGCGGAGGATGGCAAGAAGCCGTGAGACCTCTGCTGTAGCCAGGACAGGCTTGTGCTCCCTGCACATCCCAGCTCCAGGGAACTGACTCTGGGAACAGCGTGACATTCTCTGGAGGAGCTCTATTTGAGAAGATTTTCTCATTTAGCATGGCTCAGAGATTAATCTGTGTGAGCACAAACACCCCGGGGACATTTGTGTAGTTCAGTGGTATGAAAAACAACCAACCAACCAAACAAATACCCCAATTAAGAAAAACAAAATAAAAAACAACCACAATAATCAAACAAAACACTGAAAACCAGCTCACAGAACTTGCTTAACACTGCAGCTGCTGGCCTGTGTAAATCGGATCGAATAAGAGATGGGCTGGGCCAGAGCAGGCCTTGGACAGTGAACTCCAGAGCAGGAGCAGATCCAGACCAGGGTCATTTGCGGAAGCAGGACTGGGCCAGTGACCTAGGCCAGAGCAGGCCTGAGATGGTGAGCTCCACAGAGCGAGCGAGACTGAATCAGCTACCTAGGCTGGAGCTGGCCTGAGAAAGTGAACTCCATGGCAGTGGGAGCGGATCCAGACCAGGAACATTTTCAGACCAGGACTGAGCCAGCAACTTGGGCCAGAACAGACCTGAGACAGCAAACTCCACAGGAACAGGTACAGGGGAGCAACCACTGATCAAGTAAGCCAGAGACAGAGACCACTGTGGGCTCAGATGTGAATCTGGGACCTTCAAGGGAGTAGGCAGGAACCAGAGATCTCTACAGGTCCAGGTGTGAGTCTGGGACCTCAGAGGGAGTAGGCCTGAGCCAGAACCTCTAAGGGTCTGGGCGTTGGTCTGGGACATCAAAGGGAATAGGTAAGAACCAGAAACCTTTAGCATGAGTCTGGGAACTCTGAGGGAATAAGTCTGAGCCAGGTCCTCTACAGGTCTGGGCACACTGAGCCTGAAAACTCCCAGGGAGTAGATCAGAGCCAGAGTTCTTTACAGAACCAACCCAAAGCCAGGGACCTCTGAAGGAATGGATCCAGGCCAGGAACATTTATATAAACAGGTCTGAGCCAACAACCTAGGCTAGAGCAGGCCTGAGACAGCAAACTGCAAGGGAGTGGAGCAGAGTCTAGGAGCACTGAGTGACCTCCAGGAACATGGAGTGACCAAAGGGGTAACTAGAACTGTGGCACTGACTGTACCACGAGGAACAACCATCTGAGTCTTGGATTCACTGGCACCTAGAAGATTAATCAACAGAATCACAGACAGCCCCAACCATACCTATTAGAGGAAAGGATGAGTAGAAAAGGTAAGAACACACACAACACCACAAAACAACACAACACCAGTAAAACCTAAAGACCCTACAACAGCAAGACTTGAACAACCAAATATAGATGAAATAGAAGAAAATGATCTAAAAAATAACTTCAGGAGAATATTTGAAACTCTTAAAGAAGAAATGAGAAATTCCCTCAAAGAAGGAAATAGAGGGGAAAAAAAAGGAAGACATCAGCAAATCCCTTAAAGAGAACCAAGAAAAAACAATCAAACATATGAAAAAACTATTCAAGACTTGAGAACTGAAATAGAGACAATAAAGAAAGCACAAGCCAAAGGAATTATAGAAACAGAAATCATGAGAAAATGATCAGGAACCATGAACGCAAGCATGAAGAGGAGAATACAAGAGATGGAAGAGAGAATCTCAAGCAATGAAGATATAATAGAGGAAATAGACTCATCAGTCAAAGAAAACATTAAATCTAACAAAAAGGCTTAACACAAAATATCCAGGAAATATGGGACACCATGAAAAGGCCAAACCTAATAATAATAGGTATAGAAGAAGAAGAAGTTCAACTCAAAAGCACAGAAAATATATTTAACAAAATCATAGAAGAAAACTTTCCCTATCTAAAGAAAGATATGCCTATGAAGATACAAGAAGCTTACAGAATACCAAATAGATTGGATCCAAAAAAGTCCTCTCTCCACATAATAAGCAAAACACTAAACATATAGAGTAAAGAAAAAATATTAACAGTTACAAAGGGAAAAGGCCAAGTAACATATAAAGGTAGACCTATCAGAATTACACTTGACTTCTCATTGGAGACAATGAAAGTCAGAAGGTCATGGTCAAGTGTTATGCAGACATTAAGGGACTATGGATGCCAGCCCAGACTACTATACCCAGCAAAATTTTCAATCACTATAGAAGGACAAAACAAGATATTCCATGACAAAATCAGATTTAACCAATACCTAGCCACACACCCAGCCCTACACAAAGTACTAGAAGAAAAACTCCAACCCAAGGAAGTTGACTACAACAACAAAAACACAGACAACTTATTGTCTCATAGCAGCAAATCCCAAAGAAGGGAAAAACACACAAATTAACATTATCAAACAATGAAAACTAAATAACATGAGACAGCAATCACTGGTCATTAATATCCCTTAATATAAATGGACTCAACTCACCTATAAAAAGACACAGGCTAACAGACTGGATACAAAAACAGAATCTATCCTTCTTCTGCATACAAGAAACGTATCTCAAACTCAAAGACAGACATCGTCTCAGAGTAAAGTTTGGGAAAAAATATTCCAATCAAATGGACCTAAGAAACAAGTGGGTGTAGCTATCCTAATATCTAACAAAATAGACTTCAAACTAAAATCAATCAAAAGAGACAAAGAAGGACATTTCATATTAGTCATTAAAAAAATCCATCAAGAGGAAATTTCAATACTGAACATCTATGCCCCAGATACAAGGGCACCCTCATATGAAAAAACAAAACAAAACAAAAACAACAACAACAACAAAAAACTCTTCTAAAGTTTAAATCATACATTAAACCCCACACACTAATAGTGGGAGACTTCAACACTCCACTCTCACCATTGGACAGGTCAGTCAGACAAAAAATTAACAGAGAAATAAGAGAACTAACAAATGTTATGACTCAAATGGCCTTGACAGACATCTATAGAATATTCCATCCAAACAGAAAAGAGTATACCTTCTTCTCAGCACCTCATTGAACCTTCTCAAAAATTAACTACATACTCAAACAAACCTGAATAAATAAAAACAATTGGAATAACTCATGTATCTTATCAGATTAGCATGGTTTAAAACTAGAATTCAACAGCAATACTAATTCTAGAAAGCCCACAAACACATAGAAGTTAAACAATGCTCACCCGAATCATCAATGGGTCAAAGAAGAAATAAAGGGAGAAATTAAAGACTTTATAAAATTCAGTGAAAATGACCACACAACATACCCAAATTTATGGGAAACAATGAAAGCAGTGTTAAGAGGAACGTTCATAGCACTAAACGTCTACATAAAGAAGCTGGAAAAATCCCACACTAGTGAATCAACAGAACATTTGAAAATTTAGAACAAAAAAAGCAAATTCACCCAAGAGAACTACAAGGAAGGAAATAATCAAATTGAGAGCTGAAATCAACAAAATAGAAACAAAGACAGAGGGGAAAGATCTTCAATAACCCCACATCAGACAGAGGTCTGGTCGCCAAAATATACAAAGAACTCAAGAAATTAGTCATCAAAAGAACAAATAATCCAATAAAAAAAATGGAGTTCAGACCTAAACAGAGAACTCTCAACAGAGGAATCTAAAATGGCTGAAAGACACTTAAGGAAATGTTCAACATCCTTAGTCATCAGAGAAATACAAATCAAATCAACTCTGAGATTTCATCTTTCATCTGTAAGAACGGCCAAGATCAAAAACACTAATGACAACTTATGCTGGAGAGGTTGTGGGGTAAAGGGAACACTTCTGCATTGCTGGTGAGAATGCAAGCTGGTACAGCCCCTTTGGATGTTACTGTGGCAATTTCTCAGAAAATTAGGAAACAACCTTCCTCAAGACCCAGTAATACCAAAGGATGCTCAGTCGTGTTACAAGGACATGTGCTCAACTATGTTCATAGGAGCATTTTTTGTCATAGTCAGAACCTGGAAACAACCTAAATGCCCCTCAACTGAAGAATGGATAAGAAAATTGTGGTACATTTACACAATGGAGTACTACACAGCAGAAAAACACAATAACATCTTGAACTTTGCAGGCAAATGGATGGAGCTAGAAAACATTATTTTGGGTGAGGTTATCCCTCACAAAAAGACAAATGTCATATGTACTCACCCATAAGTGGTTTTTAAACATAAAGCAAAGAAAACCAGCTTACAAATTACAATCCCAGAGAACCCATACAACAATGAGGACCCTAAGAGAGACTTATATAGATCTAATCTACATGGGAAGTAGAAAAAGACAAGATCTTCTGAGTAAATGGGGAGCAATAGGACCTTGGGAGAGGGTTGAAGGTTAGGGGAGAGGCAGAGAGGGAAGCAGAGAAAAATGTCGAGCTCAATAAAAATCAATTTAAAAAAAGGTTAAAAAATACTTCAAGGTAACTACAAAAAAAAAAAGATAGAGAGAGAGAGATGAATTAAAGCTTAAAAGGAAACATTGGGGAACAAGATCTGCCCATGCCTTAGGAGAGCGCTAATGGATTCCTGGCACTGTAGAAGGGTCAAATAAGAGCTAACCCTTAATAACTTACAGATAATGGAAGGTACTTGCTGGAGCATTGAATATGTAAGCCAATACACAAAAACTTTCTCCATAAAGGATGGACTTAGTGGTGCAAGGGATCTAAAGATACCTCTGTGCAATCATTAGCTGACCATTAATCCAAGGGATCTAAAGATACCTTCGTGCAGCCGTTAGTTGACCATTAAGTCAAGAAACCATTTCTGTGACTGCATATAACAAAAGATTAGATCATTATTAGTTATCATTCCCTAGTTAGAAAAGTATTAAGTGGTTCAGAAAAGTAACAAAACAAAACAAAAAACTGCCAACAGCAACAACAGTTATGGCAAATCCTAGAGAAGGATCGTGTGTTTTTTAGAGATGTCACTTTTGTTTTACTTAAAGCATCCACTTTTCAATAAAAAATGAGATGTGCAAGTACACGGGAGAATACGGCCTATTTGCAGAGAGAAAAAATATGTATATAACAACTGGTCCATATGCGCTGTCCCTGAGGAAGCCTAGACATGGGGCATACTGTCAAAGACTTTAGACCAACCTTCACAAGCATGGGAAAGGAAAGAAAGGAAGGCACACTTACAGAATCAAAACACAGGGCAAGTAATGCTGTCCCAGCAAACAGCAGATCTCAGGGATGGACCCAAAGCTAAAGAGAGGATCAAAGTCAAGTTAGAAAGTAAAAATTAAGAACTGAAAATGTGCGAGGGATTTAGAATATGCACAGGAAAGGGTCTGTGAGTTAAAGACAGTGTGAGGAACGGAAAGGAGATCCAGGACAGCATCAGAGATTGGAGCAAAGACGAGAAAGTGGCTGGAAGGATAATTGAAGGAACAATTGCCCTCCATCCCCCAAGTTTGACACAAAACATGGATTTTTATATTTAAGAAATCCAGAAAACATTAGGTCGACTAAAAAGATACAGAATCCCAAACATACTGCCCCAAAGAGCAATAAGAAAGTAGCACAGGTGTAGCAGTACACGCCTGTTATCACCACAGGGACTCACATGCTAAGAGTAAGCCCAGCCAACCTGTAGGCACAAGATCTCTATTAGAAATTGGTTGTGTTTTGTGGCTGAGGAGACGGCAGTGCTGGTAAAGAGCTTGCTATGTAAGGGTCTGAGTTCAATCCGCGGCAGGTGTGTAAACATCCTCTGTGATTCAGTGCTGGGAGGCAGAGCCAGAAAGAACCCTGAGACTGGCTGGGCATCCAGTCTAGAGGAATTGGCACACATGGGGTTCAATATCAAAAATTAGGGTGGCGACTGGTTGAGGAAGACCTTGAGGCCAACATCTGGGCTCCCCACACAAGAATATGTATACTACATATACACAATAATTAAAAATAAAGCAACTGTTTCTCTATAAAATAGTGACGAACACTCTAAATTCAAATAAAATGTACAGGTATAACTGGAAATTTACAACAACATCGGAAAGAATAACATACCCAGGCACAAATTTAACCAAAAAAGAGTGCAAGACTTAAACACTGAAAACCAAAAGACACCCAGAGATAGAAACTAAAGGAGACTTGTGTAAATGGAAAGATGCCTTTCCAAAGTGCTCTTTGGAATTTCAATGCAATCCCAATGGGAAGAACACCTTCAGAAATGTATATAGAAACACGGTACTGCTCAGAAATTACATTCCCAGCCATTTATTCACCCAGAAGTCTGCATGATCTGCACACATATGTTCACGGCAGCTTTATTTTTATTGCTGGATAATCTGCATATGACCAAATCCATAAACCTGAAGTTTCCTCCACCACACTCCTGTTGCGTGCTGGTTGTAAGATTTGAAACACTTCTAGCACTTTAGAGAGAGCGTTTGTCTCTGTCTCAGCTGACTCCTGTGGTATTGCGCTGTCCCCAAGGCAATAGCTAGTCTCATTTCATTCACCATAGATTACTTTTGCATGAATGGAGTTGAATACCATATATTCCTTTATATCTGACATCTGCTCAGGAATGCCTGAATTACTTCTATGTAAAGTCTGCAGAAATAATTTATTTATTTTTTATTACCTGTCAGCATTTCGCTGTGGGAATATACTCCAGTTTGTTGATTCATCGCCCGTAAGTGGATACTGGGATCCTTTCTGATTTTTATCTTTTATGAAGAATTCTTCTCTAAACATTGCCTCATAAACCTCTTTATTTTTTTTTTAAAAAAGATAAGAGTTTTCATTCCTTTCAGATTAAAAACTCAAGAGTAGAATTGTTGGATCAGACAGAAAAGTATTTGCTTAAAAGTTGTAAGAAATGACCAAACACTTTTTGAAAATGTGTACATCATTTTATATTCTTATTAGCAATATGAGACCTGAGTCTTACTGATGCTTTTAAATGCATACATGTTTTTATGTATATGTTTGCCATTCATAGTTATCTCTTTGTGAAGTCCATGCTTTAAATTCCATCTTGTTATTATGGAGCTATGGAAATTCCTAAATACTCTGGAAACAAGCCCCTTATTGTTTTATGTCTTATATTTTTCAAACCTTTTTATTTGTTGATTTTCTTAATGACAAAGTTGAAATTTTTAATGATGTCTAATTTATCATTATTTTTCTATCATAGTTATTACTTATATGTCTTGCCAAAAAAATTATTCTATTCCAAGTTTAAAAATAATCTGTTTTAGCCAGGAGATGGTAGCACACGCCAGCTCTCAAGAGGCAGAGGCAAGTGAATCTCTATGAGTTCAAGGCCTGCCTGGTCGACAGAAAGAGTTCCAGGACAGTCTAGGCAGAGAAACCATATTGACATGTACCCTTCCTTTCACAAAAAAGATAGTCTTTGTTTTATTGTAGAAGTGCTTTGTTTTGGTTTTGTTTAACCAGGTGATGTGGATAGGCCATTTCTTGGGGAGCAGGGTGGGCAAGAAGGTCAACACTGACCCATGAGGTTTTGAAAATCTTACAGGAGATATGGATTTCTCAGTGTGAGGGACACCCAACACTCTAGGAACCTGGGGTCCATGGCAGAGCACACCTATCTTAACCCAGTGCTGAGGAGGGCCCAGGTTTCCCTGCACAGTTCCTCTGGAATGGGCCAACAGGAGACAGAGCTAATGCCATTTAGCCTTTCTTCTGGTCAAAGGAAGCCACTAGAGGGCATTGTGAGAACAGATTTCCAGGCAAGCGTTTTATCTCTTGATACAGGATTGTAATTTGCTGTCCTCCCTGGCTGTCCAATGTGGTCCTGTGGACAAAGGCAGGCTTTATGAGTCATTACGGTTACACCGGAATGAGGGGGGAGGTGACCTCATTATATGTAAGAGGCTCTGTCTTTGTTCGATTAGTGCCAACTTACAATGTGGGATAGGGGAAAGTTTAGGACGAGAAGCTTAGCGGCTAGGAGCCAGAGGCAGCAGAGATGGGGTAACTGTGGGGAGGTGACAATTCACCAGGGCCAAGCATGCTTTAGCAACAAGGCATTCTGGGAACAGAAAAATTACTGAGTTTTGGAGAGAAAGATGTGGCTACAAATTGGGATCCTAGGGTGTTACTAAACAGTATAGACTAACCAAGTGACTGTGTCTATTCAACACTGAGTATTAGGCACCCTGGGCATTGAGGATCGACAGACACTGTCAGTAATCTACTTCACAACCCCACACAGAGGTGGACAAGCCCTAATTACCAAGCAGGTGGTCTTGGTATTCCATCAGACGGTAGCCCAAGTGCCAGACCCAGAACCAAGAATGGTCTGGCAGAAGAATAAGGGAAAACACAGGCCACTAAGGCATCAGACAGGGCCCTCCTTGATCTCATGTTATGAAGGAGTCACAACAGTGCCTGGAGCCTCAGGCTTAGGTTTGGGGCTCACGGATGAGTTCCAGGTACTTAAGGTTCTGTAGGAGCTATGGCTACCAGGGCCTGCTCTTTACTAAGGGGGCAGGAGTGCACAGACTTGGGGTACCATCACATCTGAGGATGATGAAGACCAGCCTCCTATGGAGTTGACTCAAGACAAAAGTGTTGGGCTGTAAGTATAGCCATGGCTTTAGACCTGGGCTACGGCTTGCTGGGTCACCACACCATTTCCAGAATCTCTTTCAAGCCCAGGGGAAAGCCCTTGCTTGCCTATCCCTGCCAGTGCATCCCACCATCTGTGGGAACACTCTGAGTTTCTCAGCCCACAGCAGCCTGAGCCTTCACTCCATTGCCTGATACTGGTGTGGGAAATCCTTCTGTCTATGTGTTGCTTTCATTGGTTAATGAATAAATCTGTTTTGGCCAATGTCTTAACAGAGTAAAGCTAGGCTGAAAGATCTATAGAGAGAGCAGGCAGAGTCAGGGAGACGCCATGCAGCCGCACTGGAGACAGACATGGGGACGGGACTTTACCTGGTAAGCCACAACCATGTGGCGATACACAGATTAATGGAGATGGGTTAGTTTAGGATATAAGAGTTAGCCAGAAATGTGCTTAAGCTATTGGCCAAACAGTACTGCAATTAATACAGTTTCTGAGTGATTACTTCGGTTCTGGGCAGCTGGGAATGAACAAGCAGCCTCCGCCAACAGGATACTTCTGTCTTTATCTTTAACATTTTACTATCTCTGTGAGCTTGAATATACTGCTCTTTTATCGCATCTGGGACAGGCCATCCTTTCTACTATTTGCATTCCTTCTTCCTGGAAGGGAATGTTCCTTCCCGCCCTGTCTACCTGACAAGTATTGAGTCAGTTGGGCAAGCTTTACCTTGACATTTTACCTGGCTCAGCCTCAACTTGGCACTACATAAAATGCATAGTTCGGATAACAATGAATGGCCGACCACAAAATAACGCCCCCTTTTTATTTCTTGCCAAGAGGATCCTGATATTACCCAAGTATTCAGCTTCCAGGAAGGTAATCCTTCTGTGCAAGGCTCAAGAATAAACACTAGATAGGCCAAGCCCAACATTCCAGTTTTGTCTTCTCAGAGCATGATACCAAGACTCTGAGTGCTCACTCTGGCCACTGCCCTTATTCCTCCCCTGATTGGATGTCTGGTACAGCCTCCTCAAGGGATTCCAACAGTGGCAGGCTCAGAAATAGGGTCTGGGGTCAAAAGGGTTGAGAGCAACTACCGTCTTCCCTTAGACCTGCCTCTGAACTATTGTTTAGTAGGGTTGGCCAAAGTCTCACTACAGAGACCCCTCAAAATGGAAGACCAAGGATTGACCCTGTTTAACCCCCATGAGATGTTTTGTCCTTGAATTCTGTACCCTTATTGCTGTTCATTAAGAAACGTTCACTGAGTGCCAGATGTATGTTATACACCGTTGATGTTTGGAATTTGAACTGTCCCCAAATGCTCATGTGTTAAACGCCTGGCCCTAAGTTGGTGGTGCCATTTGGGAAGTTCTTGAAAACTTACAAGGTGGGACCTAGTTGGAAGAAGTAGGTCATAGGGGGTCTTTGGTGATGTTTGGTTCATTATTCTCTCATTCCGCTGGCTATGATGCTATAACCTTCTCTGACATATGCGCCCACCACCACGATGCTCTGTTCCAGTTAATGCGGAACCAATAGCTGTGAACCAGGTGTAATGGCCTGACCTGTTCCTTTAAGAGAGGAGCCCCGCCCACTCCCCCCCCCCCCCCCCCCCGCGAAGCAAGCAGATATTTCTTATGCTTCCAGCCTGAGCTCCTTCCTTTCTGTCTCTCTCCTGAAGAGGTAGCTGCTGCAGTGGCTCCTCTCCTTTCCCCCTCCGTTTCTCTTTCTCTCTGCTTCTCTCTCTGCTCTTCTCCCTTCTCCACTTACCTCCTTTCCTTTTCCCTTCCATAACCCACTAAATAAATACCCACTTTCTCTGCATGGTGCATCTCTGTCTCTTACTCTCACCCGCCACACAGCTCCTTGCCTAGGACCTGCTGGCCCTTGTGGCCTGCAGGCCACTCGGGGAACCACAGTGTTTTATCACTGCAGTTCCTTGTGGCCCGCTGCCCACTGTAACCACTCGGGGAATGGTACCATTTTATTTTTACCATAACACCAAGCCTTTGGAACCATGGGCCCAAACACGTCTTTCTTATTTTAAGTTGTTTATGTCATATTTGGCTATAGCAACTAGAAAAAGAACTAATTCAGACACTGAATACTCAAAACTCAACAGGGCAAAGTTCTAACCTTCATGGCACTTGAATTTTTTTCCTGAGAAAAAAGGGATTGGAACAGTAATACTGTGTAACAGAGCTGCCAGCAGGTCTGGCTACTACAGCTTGCTTAAGCAGAAAGGAATTCCTAAAAGGTTATTGGAAGTCCCCCGAAGCTCTTACAGGAAGAAAACCACGGTTTAAATCACAGTCATAGACATATTGGGGCTAATTTCCTGGAACCAGTCAACCCCTGTTTGTCAGTTCATGTTGCAAGGGAGGAACATGAATCCATCCCCAAGGGAGTCACACACCTTGACAGCAGGCTGGAACAGACCCCTGGACATGTCTCTCTGAGAGAGCTAAGAAGCAGGAACATCAGGACAGAGTCATGACTAGACCACATGCAAAGAGGACTCATGGTCATAGAGAAACCAGAGCTAGGCAACAGTTAACGTTGTAAGAAGGGATTCTATTTGGGGCTTGCACGAAGGGAAAAGAGACCTCACACAGATTCTATTTTTTTCTAGGCACAGTAGAATCAAGGAGTAGGGTTAAGGGTCAGAGAAGACGTAGGGATAGAGAGAAACTCTGACAAAAGTCACCAAACAGGATTCTTGCTAAACGCAGGTCAGAGTGTTCGGATGTCACCAGGGAGAGTGTCACTGGGAGAGATGGTTGCTGCTGTAACTGGAATTGGAGAAGGGTGTGGATGGGCCTCGGAGGAGGTACAGGAGGTTGACTGAAGTTTGGTCAAACATAGAATCCTCGTCATAGCTCCGTTTTCCTCCTTTGCTGAGGTTGCGTTAAGCAGCCCCTTTAGTTTCTTTAAACTGGGTGTGTTTTTAAAGAGTCCCATGTAATGATTGCAGTAGTGTCTTTGGAATAGGATTGATCAATCTGGCCCAAAGGTTGTCCCAACAAAAGTGATTTGGAGGGCTGAGGAGGCTTCTGGTCAGGTCCCCTTTCTTCTCCAGCACCATCAGGGTCATGCACCCAGTTACATTCAATGCAACCACCTGGCAGTGATATCACATGACCCCTCCATGTCCCCAAAGCTCTTGTACCGAGAGCGTGGAGGGAAGAAAGAGACCTCCTGTTGCTACACTGTCCCTGTGTCGTCTTCTATGAGACATGGCCACGTGTTCTGTTTCGTGTGACTGTGTGAAAGCACAGTCTTTACTGTGCTTTCACAGTAAATTACTCTGTGAGGCGTGAACTTGGACACGGTATTTCCTGGGAAGTCTCCACACTAAATCTGTTTTGGGTTGGACTCTGAGCAGATTGTGCACCCAGTGAGCTCCTGGTAAGTCTGAGACTGTAGAGCTGAGCAATTCAATTCCTCCTAAACCACTTGGGTGGACAGTGACTCAGCACTGGATGGAAGCTGGGCATAGGACTTTACCTAGTAACAAGAAGGAAGAAAGTGTCGTCATCTGGGACAGTATCCAGGTGACATAGCCTGTCACAGCCGTTAACAGCGACCATGCTTCAACAATGTAGTGTAGCTGAAGTCCTCCTACCCTCCCAGTGGAAAGGCATTGGAGATGGGGCCTTTTTTTAATAGTCTTAGGTGACTGCTCATGGTGGGATTGGTGACATAAAAGAAGAGAAAGACAGAGAGCATTCTTTTCCTCTGTGGGTGAACACAAAAGACAGACCATATGTGGACACAGAGAGAAGGCAGCCAAATGGCAAGCTGGGAAGACAGCCTGCTAGGAACTAAATAAACCACATCTTGCCCTTGGGTTTTCAAGCCCCTCGAGGAGTGAGGAAAAGGTGTATGTTCTTTACAGTGCTTGCTGCTGATGTTATGGCGGCTCCAGTGCACTAGGAAACATTGCATATAGCGTCTGTGATAGTGTGAATATAATTAGCCCTCCCATAAACTCATAGGGAGTGGCACTCAGGAGGTGTGGCCTTGTTAGAGAAAGTGCATTCTTGTTGGAGGAGACTGAACAACACAGGCCTTTAATCCAGACCTTGAGGTTGAAGGGAACACTTTCAATCTGGGCCACACCTTCTGTAGGAAGTGTACACTACGGCAGTGGGCTTTGAAATAGTTTTCTCAAGCTTCACTCAGTGTGACAGTCAATTGACTTCCTGTCGCCTGTGAGATGTAGAACACTCAGCTATTTCTCCAACATCATGCTTGCCTACATGCCACCATGCTCCCCTCCAAGATGGACTGAGCCTCTGAACTGGAAGCAAGCCCCCTCAATTAAAATGTTCTTTACCATGGTCGTGTCTCTGCACAGCAATAGTAAACCCTAACTAAGACAGCTTCCACCCTTCCTACCCTGAAGCCTTCCTTGGGTCCCATAGCAACCCTACAACCTGGCATCCTTGCAAGGTTTCTGGAGCTTACTCCACCCCAGTGACATAGCCTTTCATACGAGTAGACTGTGCTGCATACTGTGACATATTTTGAGAACCACTAAGGGTGAATTGAAGTACAACCACTCAACTGTTTGACCATTTTCCCATTGACAGATGAGGTCTGTGTCTCATTTCCTTGAAGATGGGGTGTCATGTGATGCCTTTAATCAATAGGGCATGGGGAAAGTACAGCCATATGAGTCACAGAGGACAATACGGTTCTTCCTTGTCCACTGGTAGCTATGGCAACTTAAGCTACCAAAGAAGAGCTCTCCCACCGTGAAGCTGCCTCACGAGGAAAGCTGTATGTAAGAGCTTGGGGGCACAGTGGAACAGTGGATGCAGTCTTCCATGACTCGCCAGGCACCCGACACAGGTGCAGACATTTCTAGCCTTTACTCTAGTTGCCCTGGCCTTTAGCTTTTCTCCGTGACGTCTCCAGACATTTTGGAGTAGAGATAAGATGTTGTTATTGTTCCATGGTTGAGTTCCTGACCTACACAATCTGTAGCACCGGAACATTATGGTTTCCACCCCGGTCCAAGATCGTTTGACATACAGGATGCTACTTGCATTGACAGGTAAGGAAAATAAGCATACACAAAAGTGACTAGGTCAGAGTCATGGAGCCAGCGTGGCAGAGGCAGATCCCAGCCCCCATGCTGCATCCATATTTTTTCTATCCTGACCTCTCACCTGGAAGTGCCTTTACCCCAGGGGACACTCTTCCGAGTTTGCAAACTAGAACATGTTCAGAGACCATGGCTAAAAACAGGAACCAGGAGGAAAAGTTGGAAGGCGTACAGAAATTTAGTTTGGACATACCTCTTAATGGAATACATAGCCTGTGTCTGATAAACCATTGTTGGGGAAAGAATAAAAATTTTGTACCTTGTTGGAGATGGTGAGCAGTGAGCATGATGGGGCAGACTTTGGCTTAGGTGGGAAGGGATCTACAGACATACTAACAGGAAAAAGACAGGATCACCCAAGAAACCAGTAAGTTCTCATCTTCGGAAACTTCCAAGTATACCCTATATATACCAAGTTCGGCAAGGACGATCCTGGATGTGTGAATGCCATAGAATACAAAAAACTTTCAGATTGGCATAGGACCAGCTAACTTTAAAGCCCTGTCTAGCCCTGAGATATTGGAGTTTTGGTCACAAACTAGGAAGGGAAAGCAAACTGTCATCATTTAGAAGTTCTGTCCCCAGAGCAGCGTTGGACACATGTCACTCCAAGCATCCCCTTAGGGAAACGTGCACAGCTTCTCCCCTGAAGCTCTACTGCTCACTCACAGCTCCTCCCCTAAAGCTCTGCTGCTCACTCAGATCCTTGCTAAGCATCCATCAGTGAGCAGGGCCAATGGGTCAAAGAGTAAAGTGCTCACTGTGTGAGCACAAGGAGTTGAGTTAGGATCCCCAACATGCACATAAAAGCTGGGCATGGCTTCCATGTCTGTAACCTCATCGTTGGGAGTGGGGACAGGCAGACCTCAGGAGCCCAGTTATCAGTAAGCTTAGGGGATATAGTGAGCTCCAGGTTCACTGTCTCAAAATGAGGTGGAGAGCCAGGCAGGGTGGCCCACACCTTTAATCCCAGCAGGCAAATCTCTGGGTTTGAGGCCAGCCTGGTCTGCAGAGCTAGTTCTAGGACAGCCAGGGCTATACAGAGAAACCCTGTCTCAAGAAATGAAACAACAAGAAATGAAGGTGGAAAAGAAATTGAAGAACACAACTTGATGCTGACCTCTGGTCTCCCCAGGATGCAAGCACAGAAATCCGCTACAAAGCCACAAACTTTTTGAAAGTACAAATATTTATGATTCTGAAAGCTCAACAAATATTAGGAAGAGTTCTCTCAGCTTCTTCAGGCTTAGAGACCACAGGAGGAGGACAGGGTTCATGCTCAGGGTTGGGTGCCTTCCTACTCTGCAAGCCTTGCTCCGGAGGAAATGAGTGGCTGATTTGGCCAACACCTGGACAAGCCTAAGTCAATCAGGTCACAGTGGACTTGGGTCAGGACTGGTTTATTGCCTAATCTAATTATGGTTATTAGGACGGCATAAGAATTTCCATCCACCTGCAACCTAACAATTCTGTCAATAAGTGTTACAGACATCCCTAATGCCAGAGACATGGGTCTTCTCAGTTGCCATGGCTGTGTTACTCTCGGGCACTCCCACTGGCCGCCTGCTGATGAAGCTCAGCTGCTGAGACACCTGCTGGAAATCCATGTTTGTTGGCTTCTCCAAAGACCCTGATTCAGCAGATGGATCAGAGTCAAGGCATCTGTGTAACCTGCACCCAGGAGCTTTTGTAGGAGGAAGGAATGACCCACAGACTCCTGCTGGTTCCCTCCTGCTGCTGTTTCTGTTTGGTCAGATGTAGGCTAGGGTGGGCTTTGCAATACCTAGAGACGACCCAGGGGAGAGGTGGAAGGACGAACCCAGGCTGGGCTCACCTTGTGGGTCAGGAGCATTAGGTGAAAAGCACTGGAAACTGGGGGCAGAGACTACAGGCTGGGTGAGGTGTTCCTCCCACCCCACCCAGGGTCAGGGCTGAAGCAGCAGGGCCTACGGCTCACTCTTCTTGCCCTTGCTTTTTTGAAGTCTTCAGGGGTCACTGCCCACAAGGTTCAGCAGGGCATTCTTGTAGTCACCACTGGTGTCATCCTGGAGGAAGAGGCACATGTGGGTTAGAAGGGGTGTTTGTGATGTTAGCTTTGGTCTTCTGTTACCATGACTAAGAGTTGGGCTCCTTGGGCGCGGCCTGTCCCTTCAGGAGTTTCTATGCCACAGTTCTATGCGACACCATCCCTCTTTCTTCCTCATTTCACACCGTTCCGCTGATCCTCCTTTTAATTCTCTGTCCGGCAAAGTGGGGGTGCTTGTGGAAAATGAATCACAGAGGCAGAGCCGCTCCTAAGCTCTCAGACAAGGAGAGAGGCCTGTGGGCGGTTTTCCCATACAGCCAACTGCCCTGGGGCTCTTCCTCATGTTTCTCTGGTGATCCAGAGACACAGAGTTATTCACTTATTTAACATGAGCCATGTGCATTCAACACCTGCCATGGCTGAAAGCAGGGAGCCCAGAGTCACATCTAGACTCAGAGCATGGGTCAGAGAAAGCTTGGGTTTAGCTTCTGTAGGCCCAGACCAAGGCTCTGTTAGCATACACAAACTCTCCTTTCACTTCTATGGTACCTGTCCTCTCATTTATAAAATGCCATTTGGAATGAGGTGCACCTTGTGGGTGACCTAGCAGCAGTACAAGCTGGCCTGTTCTTGGTCTCCTGTCACCTAACAAGTTGGGTGTGAATTCTAAACCACAGCAAATAACAATTGCAACTCCCCTTTCTGACTGCCTGCCTCCCTGATGCCATCCTGTCTGAAACCTCTTGACACAGTGTTTTTTTTTAATATATAGTTGCCTTCAGTATCCATGGAAGAATAGTTCCAGGACTCCACAGATACCAAAGTGTATACGCTCAAATCCCTAGTAGGGAATGCCACGGGCCTTGGGTATAAATTATGTACATCTTTCTGTACTTTAAACAATCTCTAGATTACTTATAATATCAAATGCAATGGGAATACTATGTAAATAGTCATGCCATATTGTTCAGGAAATAATGACAAGAAAAAAATTATGTATGTGTTTAGTATAGACATGTCTTTTCCTGAATGATTTTGGTCCTAGGTTGTCTGAACCAACAAATGTCAGTTTTATTGTAAACTACGAGTTGCTTCTCAAATGTAGTCAACAATCTGTCCTGCTAAGAGAACTAGCGCTTGACTGAGTAGCTAAGGAAGACTCGGGATATGCTTGCCATAATTTGACTTCTGCTCTCAAGTTGCACCGGTATCCAGATAGGCTGTTGGCCACAGTCATAACACAGTAACAGCCCTCTGCACTCACCACCCTGGGACCTTCACTAATTGGAATGTAGGTAGGTAATCACTGGAGCCTGAGTTCCCTGCTAGACTGCCTTAGATCTGGATCGAGAGGGAATCCCCATTTCTACGAAACTTCTTAGTCTCATTGCCCCTTCAGAAACGGTTCCTTTTCAAGGCTTCGGCATATCCCGCAGCTCAGACACAAAGCCACTCTCTGGGACAAGAGCAGCCCTCTGAGCTCCACACACTCCCCATAGTTCCTCTTCCTCCTTCCTGGTCCCCACATCTGCCACATGGTAAGCAGTACAAGCGTGAGATGCCAACTGGAAGGGATGCTCACCTATGACCTCAGTCATAGTACCCTGTGTCCCAGGAATGTTTATGTCCCAGGCTGGCGGTAGAGGGAGGGGCCTGTGTCTTACCATGATCATGCTGCTCAGAGTCTTGCCGTACATCTTCTGGAACTGACCCTTGATAAGGTTTAGATCAATCTCACTCCTTGAAACGATGTTCCTTATCAGAGTCCCATCACGTGTCCCTGCTCCCTGGAGAAGACCGTGCCAATCAGCCATCACGTCTCACCTTTCCTATCTACCTCTGTGATGATGGACAGACCTGTGTGGGGGTTTGTGAAGGGCTAGAACTGCATGGGGGAGGCCTCTACATCAGTGGGGAGAACACCAAGAGGAGGGCTTGGCTAATACAGTTTTTTTTTTCCAAATTCTTTTTCTTGGTGGTGTTAGGGACAGAATCCAATGTCTTGTGCTTGCTGGGCAAGTGCTCTGGGACTGAGCTTCCTTTACAGTCCACGACAATGGGCCTCTCTTTCTCAGTCTCCTCACTCAGGGGCTGTGTCTTTCCTTAGTAGAAGCCCAATACCTCGGTTACCATATGCATTTGATTTGCCACATCAGGTTCTATACCCCAAACCCTCACCCCTCCAGGAAGGTTTTCTGTTTGACCAGCATCACTGCCAAGGTTACACAATTGGCCGTTTCACAAGCAGGACCTTCTGGCTCTCTCTCATCCCTGACTAGTCTCGGATCAGATGGAGCTTCATGACCAAGGAAATAGCAGACTTTCTCCTTCATGAGACAGTGTGTCTGGAGGGCTTGGGGTGCTGGTATGGCTCTCACGTTAGGTGGTGCCAGAGTCATGTACTAGCGAGGTTGGGCACTGATGTTAGTCACTGATAACTGTTTTAAATGTCTCTCTTCCTGTTTAGTTCTGGATCCCAACAATTCTCCTTGTAAAGAGCAACATGTCCACTTCTGTAGCCAGGACAGCTTTGTAGACAACTGGAACTCCGAAGCTAGCACCTGGTCGCGGGGAGGAAAACTGACACGCTAGATGTGGGAATGTCCCTACAGTCTGTCTGTGTCGAGGGTGTTATACGGCCTGCAACAACAAATGTGTTCTCGAAGAGGAGGGATAGCGCAATGAAAAGCCCAACCCAATGGGTTCAGGACTGGCACACGACTCTCCCACTTAGAAGTCATGTGACCTTGATCCAGCCTCAGCTTCACATTTCAGGTGCCAACTGTGTGTCAGCGTTCAGTGAGGCTTCAACAAACATCTGTCAGTGCACCTGCTCAAATGTCCCTTCTGGAGCTGTGGCTTCCCTTCCCTGGTTTGCCCTCTGAGAATGCAAACCTTTCTGACATATGAGGGATTAGAACAAAGGGACCCCAGAGTTCAGACAACAGTGGCTCTGAGCCCCCTGGTTGTGCCTCTGGCATTCTGTCGGGGTGACTCATTGTGAAGGAGGCGGCAGCCAGGATGGTTACCTTCATGGCGTAGTGGAGTCTCTCAGCAAAGTAGCTGTGGAGGTTCCGAGTGCATTTCACTGTCAAACAGAAAAACTGTATTAGCAACAAGAGGAGGGTACAGGCCGTGCTGCGCACACTTGCATCTGTTTGTGTGTTCCTGTGGGTGTTAAAGTTTAGTGTTGCGGAAAGGTTGACATGTTTCTTTGTGTGCCACCTAGCTTCAAAATGGAGGCTTTGTGTGAGGCAGGGAGAATGAGGCAAGGAGCAGAGCCTCGGGCAGTGGGCAGAACTCCAAGAGCCCAGAGCAGCCAGGTCAAAGGGGCAGATGTGAATGCAGTGGACAACTGTGGGTCTTTAGCTTAGATCTTGAGAAGAACGTCTCTAAACTGTCACATTCAGGAAGCCCCTCCATTAAGAACTTGACGACTTGGCTCCACACAGGTTGTCACAGCATGGTGGGATACACGTCTCAGAGTCCCTTATGAGTGGGAACCCCACAGTTTGAATTTTCATGTAACAAAAGAAGCTTGGCCTTAAAGACTAAGATACCAGGAGTCCTTGGCCTGGAACATGACCTCCATTTTTTCTTTTCCACAGAAAAATCTTTCATGGATTGTGGCATCTTTTATGGGGAGATAGTGTTTTAACCCAAGGCTGGGAGTGTGTGGGTTGTGTGGGAGCTAGGAATGTGTGTGAACTCTGTCTTAATTCTGTATGACTTTATTACCCAACCTTCTGACACATCTGTGACCTGAGGTTGACTAAGACTTTAAGAAAAAATGTGCAAGAACTGCCTGTCACAGTGTGGTCCTGCACACCTTTGCTGTTGAGGAGGCATTATTAAGTAGGGGCCATGGGTAGAATTCTAGGTGATGTCAGAGGGTGTGACTCGCTCTTGAAACATAAAATAAACCAAATACACTTTACCACAGCCATCAACACTGCCCTGGAAACAGCGCCTAGCCTGGGAATCCTCACCTCAGGTCCATTATGTGAGGTGGTACAAGGGTGGTCCTCTGCCTGGCTCAGGACTATGCTCTACTGTGACTCTTTCCATATGACTTCAGCTTTAGGCCCAAGATGCCCTATGGGCAGGTTACCATAAGCCGACTCAGTCCTCTGAGGCAGGCAAAGTTTTCCAGGTTTCTCTTGGCTGGGACTCAAATCATGCACACCCTCATTTCTTCCGTTAGCGACTAAGGTAATGACTTGGAACTTCAGTTAGACCCAGAAAGGTGTCTTTGAGCAGGGTACAGGAACAGAAGTAGGATGCTCACTAAGGAGTATATGTGGGCAGGTCTGGGCTCTGGTCCTGAAGTGTCAACACTCATGTACACACACACACACACACACACACACACACACACACACACACATTCATGCAACATGGGGCCCTGTATAGATAGCACAGATAATAGTTCTCACCAGGTCACACTGAGACTCTTGAGTGCTGTGAACCCAGGGACCTGACCTAAAGGGTATAGGTTAAGAGCATTGGGGATGAAGTGTGACCTTTGACTAGAGAGATCTCATCCTTTGCTTTCACCTTTATGGGTTGTGTATGCATATGTGCCAAGAATCACGCCCCTTCTTACCCACGGTGAGCATGGCCTCCTCCAGTGAACCATGGGTCTCGTTCTTGATGCTATCCTCAATGCTCTTATTGGCAATTTTTTCATATTCCTCAAACACTATGGGAGAGAAGAATTTACTCAAGAAACACATAGATTACACACTGCACATCCGTGTGCCATCTTTGCCTCCCTCTTGGCTCAGGGGAAAGAGTTCAGGTCTCCATGGCTTTCTTCCCAAGTTTAAGCCACGTATGACTATACATTAAATCTTCCCACAAAGGGAGAGGATGTGTGGCTAAGGCACCACATACTGCCAGGGCCCACGGACATGAGTCCTATTTCACCTTGACTAAAGGGCAGAGAGTTTGAGCTTATTTTTGTTCTTTCAAAGTTGTTGATGACAGGTGTGGCTACAAAGAATATATCCTGACCTAGGGTGTGGTTACTTGGTGTTTCAGATTAAGACGACCCACAGAGGTGGATCCGCTCCATCTTAACCAAAGGTCAGAGAACTCAAGCCTATTCCTGCCCCTTCATTTTGAAACAGGAGGTGTGACCCAGGGAGTGGCTGCCTACAGGATACTTGCTCTAGGGTATAGTCACTGCATATCCTGCCCAAAACACCCAATGTTTAACTCAGGAAATAGTGGCTTGGTGTCTCAAGTACTGAAGCAAGCAATTGTTCTGGTTGCCTTTGTGTCATGGTAAAGTAGTCTTTGGTCTCCCCCCCCCCTTTAGGATTGGGGAATATAAACAAAATGAAATATATGGAAAATAAACGTGGGAAGATTCAGGATTCAGTTTTAGTATTTACCGAGTTGCCCTCCTGGTATTATCCCATGTCTCAGTGTTTCTTTTCATATCTTTGTTCCTCCAACCTAATTTGTCTGATTAGGTTGTCCTCCTACCCCGGCATGTGCAAACCCATCGAGGCTGGACCCTGATCATGCACTCTGTGTTTCCCCCCTCCGCCCCGTACCTCGCATCAGGTGAGTGGCACTGCGTGTACACAAGATGGTGATGAATTTCATCTCATCAGTCCCATGGATCTTCTCACCCGCTGCATACAGATCCTAGGATTGGGAAACAAGGAGGTGAGAGAGGACTCCAGAGCCCCAGATCTGGAGTCAGCCTTCATTTCACTTGGACACTCCAATATGGTGGCTCACTGTCCTGGGCTCCTGTTCCACCAATAATGTTGGCTCAAGGCTCTTCTCTATCTGGGGCCAGAAGCTACTTTAGGAAATGCTCCTTCCCTGTAGCTCTGGGAACACTGAGCAACAAGCTCTCTACCGAGAAACAGATAATCAGAGATCCGTGTGTGAGTGAGCTCTGGGCTCTGAGAGAGGCTGTCTCTGCCAGGAGAGCCTTACTACTCTCCTTCCCCAGGTTCTCTAGCGTTTTCTTCTTCTAAGCTTTCCAGAGACTTCTCTTCCCTCTTTTTGTCACTACAAGGTGGAAGCTATAGGGGGAGGTCTGTACTAAAGAAGGCTCCCTTTGGCAAGGGGGATTACGAAACTCAAAGTTCCTTTGGTAAGACCAGAACACAGTATCACCTGTGCATCTTGGAGGGCCAGTCCTGGGTCTACGAAGCCGCTCACGTCGTCTCTGCTGCCCTAAGATCAGAGGAAATGGCTTGGTAAGGCAGGCCAGCAATGAGAACACATGACCGAGGGAACTGTGGGGCTCAGAGGGCGGGTAGGTAAGGACTGCTCCTTCTAGAGACCATGAGACCTGCAAGCCAGCTGTCCTCACCAAGTTTCATTTTTGACATTTGTCTGATATGAGCAGATTGCAATGGTGGATTCAGGGAGCTAAGCTAGGCAGAGCCTGGCACAGAGTCACACAAAGGTTGAGGGAAGAGGGCTCTGCAGTTAGGACACTTTTATCATGCTGAGGCATAGATAGTGTCCCCAGACCACTTAGATTCCCTATATCCCAGATGCTACTCAAAGACATTGCTCAAGAGTTGCTAGGGCCCAAGCCACAGATTCCTGAAACCTGGTTGTGATACCTGAAGAAGGCACACTAGAATCCGCTCCAGATAGCCACTTGTGTCCGCTTGGATGTCTTCTTCCAGGTTAGTCCCGTAGTCTGCAGGAGAAGAGAACCGGAAGGCATGGGCAGTGAGTGACCCAGGGCCTGAAACGTACTTCCTCCTCCATACCTACTTCTCACCTCTTCTTCCCATGGGAGGAAAAGTTCTTGGCACAGAAGGTGTACACATAACAGTTAGATGTCCTAGAGACATAGACCAATCTAGGTAATCATCCAGACCCCAAAGTGACATAAAGGAGCAACCTAGCTAAAGGGAGACACAGACCAGGCCAGAGAACCAGACCAAGACCTGCAGATGGAGGCCATACTGCTGCCAAGTTCAGTGAAGCTGGAGCCTTCAGGCTATCCTTCAGGCCAGTTGTACAGCATGGAGGGCTGGTTGGCCTTTGCTTGTTTGGCAAACTATGTACTATATGGGAGAGTTGGCCAGAGGGGTTCCCCTAGCAAAATGAGGCCCTAGCAGATAACTCTCTCCAGGGTTTTGGCTTAGTCCATGGGCATCCAGTAAGCCTTCTCCCATCCACTGCTGCCTCTGCTCCCCAATACGGTCACAGCATTAAGGGACATGAGCTTAGTTGACACACATCTCTCTCCCCAAGCTCAACCACTGTTGGGCATAGGATTTGGCACATATAGGTACTGGGACCAGTTTGAAAAGACCTCCAAAGGGACCTTTCCAATTTGGCATAGTTCCCTTGGGAGCTTCCCGACTCTCATTCCCTCTCAGTCTGCTAACACTTCAACCAGTCCCAGGTTTCCACCCCACCATATTTGCCACCCCCTTACCTTCCTCATAGGCCTTCATTATCTCTTTCAGATGGTTCTTGGTCCGAGAAGCCAGGATCTCAATGATGACCCCTTCTTTGGTTCCTAAGCCCTGGGGAGAGAAACCCCTATGTTCTGGAGTGTTCGGCTCCTTATCTCCTCCTGCTCTGTCTGCATTGTCTTCTCAGAAGCTACGGCCACCTCTCTGCCCTCCTCTGCTGGGGCCTCTGTTAGAGGGGTGGTATTGAATCCCCACCTTTGTTTCTTGTGACAGCCATTGGGGCAAACTATCTCGGCTCTCCTTCTTTAGCTGTATGGTCTCACACAGGTGGCTGCACCTGCCCATCCTTACGTATACTCATCTGTCAATGAGGATAATGAGCCAACCCTACCCTGAAGGTGGGCTTAGAAAACACAGCTAGAATTCCTGGCATAGATCACAAAGGTACCCTGCCCATGGGAAGGATTGTGGTTTCTGGGTCTCCAATGCCACCTCATCTATGAGAGTAATAGGAATGGTGAGGAGACAAAGATGGCCAAGGGGCAGTGCTCGGACTGTAGAGATGGGTTTCTGAGTCCCCTGCATTCCTTCCGGTCCCTAGTCTAAGAAGTACTGGTTGGGTCTTCGCTGTGACTGGCCAGCCCCACTGTTGGGTGGCTGTTTGAGCAGGTTGCAAGCTCATTAGGTAAGTTGGGGACCAGGTGGCCATTCTAACATATGGCAAAGTGGAGTACCTTCATGGCATCATGCAGCTCCTTGGCCTCGTATCTGTATGGCGGGTACATGAGGGCCACGATGAGTCTCTCAAATTTGCCACTCAGCTCTGACTTTAAGGTCTCAGTGAGGTCCTAGGGCAGGCAAAAGGAAAGGTGAGATGATGCGTCCTCCAAGCCCACTGGAGTCAGAGAGCAGGCGGGACCTGGCCTGGAGACTCTTCCTCTCCACATGACAGAGTTGTCATGCTGGTGTGATCTCTTGGGCCAGGTCCTGAGCCTCTCTTAGCATCAGCATCTGTGTCTGTTAAATAGGGACAACAGAATTTGTGCTTCATACCATTGCTTATGGGGTGACCATCATGTGTGACAGCTCTAGGAACAGTCCAATTCTGGGCACATTCTAAACTCCAGAAAACAGAATTGTCATCGCTTTCAAAAGGCAAGACCTGGGCATGGCAGCACCATGCTTAACAGGATTAAATGATTCAATGAGGGAAGGAAAAAACAATGAGAGAAAGAGGGAGGAAGGGAGAGGAGAAGATTCCAAGATTCCATCTCAAGCCTGTCTCTTTCTAAGGGCACATGTGTCTACAAGAAGCCACCAGGCGCCACACCCTCGATCTGTACAGGGCCTTGCCACTGTTGCTGATAGGCTCTGGAAGTAACTTTGGAAGTTACTCCGTCTCTCTGATGTTGAACACAGGACAATATGTAGTTTGAAACGGAAAGGAGAAGGAGTTGCAAATGTGTGGTTTCCCCTGGGGAGGCTTGCACCTCATCACTGGTGTTTTTGTGTCAAATCTGCTCACAGAGGGAGGTTCTCCAGGCGCCCATGTCTAGGCACAGACTTCTGGCATTCAGTGTGTACCTCCAAATTCCTGGCTCTGTGCTAAGAGCTGCTAGATCCCCCAGTGGCAGGAGAGATGAAGGACACGCAAGGGATCGTGAGAAGCATGTGTCTGTGTTGTGGAAGGGAGGAGGGCCAGGCATGCACTGTCAGGGTGCACGGAAGAGGTCAGGTAGTGGGGACAAAGCTGAAGAGAGCTAAAGCTGGCTCCTGAGGGACAATTGAGGACTGCAGTGAGAGAGAATGGGGGAGAAGTGGGGCCCCACCATGCAAGGCCAATGCCAGACCATGACTGGAGCTATGAATGAGTCTACCAGACACAGCAGAATGGCCAGGGAAATGACTATAGATGAATGGAAGGATCATTTTACTGCATTGTCCCCTATGCATATGTGTCCACCTCTGGAGGAGCTGCCCGGTCTTCAGCATGCACCCTGCTTACCTTGCCAAATTGAGCCTTGAAGGACTTGGCAATCTGCTGCCTCTGCACATTGCTTCTCTTGGTGAGCACGTCTATGATGGCCTGCTCATTGGTTCCTGCAGGGGTGTACAGTATGAGAATCCCCTCTACCTCTGGGGCATCAGAGACGACTGGGGAGGGGAGAGGGAGATGCTTGCTGGCTGGGTAACTGGGCCATACTAGCTGAATGCCACAAATGCTCAACTTCCACGGTGTAAACAAGACAGCCAGCTATCTCATTTCTTTGTTCCCCACCTCCAAGTTACACAGTGTTGGGGTGTGGCTCAGGCTTGACTTTATAGTATAGAACCCAAGAATTGTGGGCTTGGACCTTTGAAGTGTGGCCAAGTGAGATATCAAACTCTTTCCTTGTGGTGGTCACATTAGAGGAAGGTCCAGACCACTGTGTCTGAGAGCCTGTCCTGTAGATCATGGACAAGTAGGCTCATCTCCTGGAGCCTCCATTTGCTCAGTGGGAAGCGGGGATAACAATAAAGATCTTATAGGTATCAGTAGGTGGAAGAATTCAGTACAGGCACCCCTGGGAATGGGTGTTCTCTTTAGTGCCCCAGCTCACTAGGCAGAACTAGCCAATGGGTGACTCCCATCTGGAGTGAGACCAAGTCCTATCTTAAGCCAGTCCTTTCCCACTCAGTCATGCAAGGGTGGTACCAGAAGCAGTTAACCATCTGGTCAGTCAACACAGGACACAAGCAGGCGGACATCTGGTCAACCAACATGGAGCAGGGAACAAGCTGCAGAATCCACATGGCTGGTACCTCTGGTGCAGCATCCAAACTCCCATCCCCATTCCTAATGTAGGCCCTATGTCAATCCATCTTCTGAGTCCACAGTGACACAGTGGGTTCAGAGTTCTTGCAGCCATTTTTCAAGTGAGAAATCTCAGGCTGACAGTCTCCCCTGTCATTGTCCCTTGGGAACAAACAGTCACCCACCTCAGCTGGTGTGATTCCATAGGAAATGTAGTCACTCAGAATAAAATGGGTACACGTTTTATGCCTGACTGTCCCTGGTATCTCTTTCCTGGGGATATGAGCATGTGGGGCCCCAGTTGCCAGGCCATTACTCACCAATCCCCTTCATGGCTTTGTAGAGGGTCTCTGCATCAGGGTCTGGGTTGAAGTGAGAACTACCCTTCACGGTGACACCCTCCTGTTCAACCTGCAAGACAGCCAGGCCTACTCATCACAAGAAGTACAGGAAGAACATGGGTGCCTCGTCGTGCACCCTGTAAGGCTAAGGATCTACCCTAGGCACTGAGACCAGTGGAGCCATGTAGCACAGTGACTGACCTCTCCAGCCCCTTAGCTAACAGATGGGTGTGGCTGAGACCAGAGCTTGTATAAAGAAACCACCTTGGGGCTGCAGAGGTGGCTTAGGGGTTAAGAGCATTGGCTGTTCTTCCAGAGAACCCTGATTCGATTCCCAACACCCACATGGCAGTCTTGAAACTGTCTATAAGTCTAGTTTCAGGGTTTCTGATATCCTCATACAGACATGTACAAAGCAAAGCACCAATAAACATAAAATAAAAATAAATTATCTATCTATCTATCTATCTACACACACACACACACACACACACACACACACACACACACACCTATACATCCAAAACAAAGCAAAAAGCACCTGTTGACTGAGAGCAGGTAGCCGACTGGTCACACGTACCTCTTTCCAGTCCCGTATACAGCAGGATGGGAGGAAATGAATTCATAAGGAGTGACTTCTAAAAGTTGAGTAGCTGCCTAGGGAATGGGGAGCTGGACACAGGTCTTGCTGTGCAGAGAAGGGTCTAAGCCTGTCTTGGCCTTCCCTGTGATGAGGTGTGGGGATTTCAGAGGACCAGGAGCCAAGCTGAGCATCTCTCCCAGGCTCAGCTCATTTGCAAGGCCACAGCGTCATATGGGGCAGAGGGTTATGTTCAGAAAGAACTGCAGGATGTTCTTTGGAACTACAGGATGTCCTTAGATTGTGGCATAGACTTGAAAACCAAAGTACGCAGACCCTTGTCATACAAGCCTCCAATTCAGGGCTTGTACTAGGACCACTACTCTGTGAGTTCTGCATAATTTATTAGAGGCTTATCATGGATTATTCTTCTAAAGTGTGTGTTTGAGGGGAAGGAGTGACAACGAATGAAAGGAATTGAATGAGGGAGACCTGGGTCCTTCAAATGGAGAGAAGTTTAGTCAAATGCTAAGTTCTGGACATTCGCTCTCCTGCTCATTGTCTCCACCCACCCATCTGCGTTCTACTCACGCATCCTCCCAGCTGTTCACTAATTCTCCGCCCCAGCTAGACAACCCTTCCACCATCTGCCATCTGCCCGCCCTTCCCCTTCCTCCCCACTTCCTTCCTCTTTCTTTCCACTCCCCTCTCCTTTTCTTCCTCTCCCCATTTCTTTCCTTTTTTTCGTTTCCTTTCAAACATCCTCCATCTATCGTTCCTTTATTCCCTGCATTGATTCATTTCTCCAACCTTCCACCCAAGCCTCGTGTCAGATCCTGAAAATGCAGAACAGGTCCCCACAGATGGTATATCCTTAAGGGTCCTTCTTTTGAGTAAGAAGCAAGACATCTTTCTGTGTCCTTTGTTTGATTTTTCACAGGCCCAGAAATAGATCTTCATGTCCCATCTAGTGGACCATGGACATAACAGGAACTGTTAGGAGTAATTCCTGGGGTGAGCCAGGCCCTGGGTGGTCTTTCAGATGCTGCTCCACTGTCCACAAATGCATAGTTCTTGCTGTGAGGTCACGTGCTGCTACTAGAAGGCCAGGTGAGTGTCCCCTCTGCAAAGTGATGCTTAGATCACCGCCCCCCCCCAGGAGTCATATTAGGTGTTAATGCTCTGTGTTACAGGCCAGGAGGCTGGGCTTGGTGCTTAGCTAGTAAATGGCGCTGCTGGCATTTCACCCACAGCCTGACTCAGAATCCGAGCTCTGTCTGCCTCCCCCTCTCTACAGATGATTCACTCTTCCCCAGACACTGGTTTTCTTGGAGTGTTTCACTGGAGAGAGCCTCGCCCATAGGCATGTCAGTCTTCTGGGAGTGTGGAGGTGGGGAGCCTCTAAGTTCTCCCTTCCTAGTTTTGCTCCCTGCTCTCAGAGACCTAATGATTAAAGGGTGTCCCCATACCAAACAGGGATCGGCATTTGTCAGCAGCTTCAGGCCTGGCTGGGGGGTATCACCACATTGAGAAGTCGGTCTCACTTCCCTTGCTAAGTTTTTTTTTTTTTTTTTTGAAAGAGGGCAGTGTTCTGGGGGCCAAAGATCAGACAGATCCTGCCTGGAGTAGGGATCTGGAGGCATCTATCTATCCCAGCCCCTGTAGGTCGGTTTCAGGCTCTCAATGGGGCTATTCTGAGGTGGGTGGGTTCAGACAGATAAATTACCAGACAAAAGGTAATTCAGGCAGTACTGGATGCTGTGTCTAGAACACCTTCTGTCATGGGCACGCAGGAGCTGCCAGACTTTTGCCTGATCTATCACAGGTTGCCTCCTCAAGGGGGCCCCAAGGGGAACCTGTTCTGAAGACGGGCTCCTCTGACCACCCTTCCACTCCCTTCAGTCCTGCTCTGATCCGGATTTGTGCTCAGGGGACATTTGGTTCTCACTGGCTGCCCGGCCAGACACAAAGGCCTTGTCTTGAGTCGACTCTCCCAAGCGTCAACAGCCCTGGATGACTGACTCTGTGTCTGGACTCAGGCCACACAGACCTAGACACTTACTAGTGTGGCAACCTCGGCACCTGTCTAGTGCACCCAAGGCTGTTTCCTCACTTGTGTTTGAAGTCGTCGGTACCGGCCTTACAGACTTGCTGTGAGGCTCTGAGGGTCCTGAATGAGAGAGGCCTGGAGGAGGGTCCCCGTACAGAAGGTTCTGAGAGTGCCAGCGTCATCATCATTCTGAACCCCAGGAGGTTGGCCCCTAGCCCTGCCCTAAGCATTAGGTCACTGGGGCCAGCACCCACTGTTAGGAACTGCTCACCACTGAGATCTCCCTGCTCTCTGCACCTGCAGAAGGAGTGTTCCCAGCAGCTACTGTGAAACCAGAGGCAGCCACTGTCCTTGCTGTCGGCTGCTTCCCCTGAGGGTCAGGATGACAACCCCTTTCACCCTGCCTTCTAGTCTGTCCTATCTGTCCAGGGCATCTACACCTAAAGCTCCTCTGGGTGGTGACACAGCCACAGAGATTTCCCTGGAGTTGGAAAAGCTAGAATATTTTGCTACCTGGAGCCTGAGGACTATGCAGAGACCTGGGCTTTCTCTGGTATATGCTTCCAGTCCAAGGTACCTGAACCAGCGGCCTGATGTCCCAGGGCCGGCCTCTGCTTTCCCCTGAAAGTGCCCCAGCTGAAATGGGGAAGGTGTGTAGCATACATAGCCTTGTGCCTGCCCATGCAGTATTCCAGACATACATGGCTCCTATGAACTAGGTCCCACTGCCAACTCCCCCTTTTCCTGGCTTTGACACATAAACATGGGTACTCTTTGGTATGAGACTATTTCCTTTGGGACCTTGAACTGTGGACACCAATGGTTTCCTTCAATGACAATGTGTTCACCCAGAGCGCTCTCTAGTTTAATGTGTACCAGTGGCCCCCTGTTGTTCAAAAGTTGAGTTCCAGCACCTTAGCCTGTTATTCAAGGCCCTTGATGTTCCATCCTGACTGTTTCTCCAGATCTAGATCCAACCTACCCAGGACATTCAAATCACACAGGGCGATTTTTCTCCAGAGCTTCACATACCTCTGCAAGGTGCACCCCCTCCCCCCGCCGGAGTCTCTCCACACACAAATGCACACCCTGCACACATCCACAGAAGCCCTTCTCTTAAGTGGCCTTTGTCCTCAGAAGCCTCCCTCTAGACTCTTATCCTTCAGCTTCCTCTTACATTTCAAGATTTTTTTAAAAAAAATTTGTTTTATTTTAAACTGTCTTACTTTTCGCATTCTTGTAGTAACTTTTCTAAGCATAGACAGTTTTTTTTTTTCAGCTTCTTCACCAGGTCATGCCTAGCAGGTCCAGCCTTAACTCTTCCTGTCCTCACCGAGTGCTCATCACCCAACACGGAACAAGGACCCCTCCTCCAGATTATTCCTACTTACCCAGGCTTTCCACCAGGCCATCCTGTTCGCCTCACAGCCACTTTTCCCAGGGAGATGAAGATTCACCAGTTGGGCTCTACTCAGTGACTGAACACAGCTACTCTCCCGGCTAGTAGGTGTGGTTGTATACACAGGCCCAGGCCCCACCCAGCACTCCCTCTTTGCCACCTCAGGCTTGGTTTGGCTCTGGGCCCCTCCTGTGGCGCCCAGGCCCCACCCAGCACTCCCTCTTTGCCACCTCAGGCTTGGTTTGGCTCTGGGCCCCTCCTGTGGCTCCCAGGCCCCACCCAGGCACTGCCCAGGCTTGCCCTGAGGATCACATCATTGGTTGCAAATGTTTGGGCTTTGCCCTCACACATCTTGGAAACTCTGAGGTAGCCTTTGAAAGGCAACTTGGTAAACAAAACAAAACAAAACAAACACCAAAAAAAAAAAGCTGCTGCTTCTTCTAGGTTGGCTAGATCTCAGTCACAGAAGAACGGAATCCCACACGCAGCCCTTCAGTTTGTTGCCATCTCTATGTAATTTACTGCAATGAGCTCAGCAAAGGACAAGGAGACAGTCACCCCATTCACTGAGGTGCACTGTGTCTAAATCCCTCTCTAACCCCCCTGTCATGCTGTCCCCTTGAAACATTGTCACAGTCCTAGGAAGCAGGTATGAGGTGCTAGAGGGGGGAACATCTCAAGTGCCTAGATAAATTGCTCAAATGACAGGTCCAATGAGAGCGGAGTCACCGTCTGCCAGTTCTCTTAGACTAGGAAGCTGCTGCCTCCCACTGGGGGCCTAGGATATGCTAGTTGCCCAGGTGAAGGGCGATTCCGAACAAAATACTCATCTGGGGGATTTGTCTACTCTTCTTAGAAGGTTCCTCAGCACAGCTGTCCCTACCCCACCCCTTAACCTAGCTAACTCCCTCCTACCTGTCTACGTGAAGTCGCTGCCTCTGGGAGCATCACCTGTTACAGGGAGGCTCCTATAGAGCTCTCAGCTGCCATGAAAACGGTTCTGTGGTGACTTTTCAAATCTAAGAAAGCCTTGCAGAATGGCCTTTTAAGAATGACCCCATGAAAAGACCAAGGTTCCCACCCCGACTCCAGTGCTCTTTGTTCTACACACAGAGTCTTCAGCCTGCTCCTTTTCGTGGCATGGGCTATGGTAGGTAAGGGTAGACCCAGGCTGGCAAGCAAAGGGGAGGGCGGAAGCTATGCCCTGAGAAGGCAGCTACCGGGAAAACCAGAGAGCCACTGAGCAATAGTGCTGTGGAATGCTACCAAAGGAAGGAAGCTCCAGCTGCCTCTGCATCACAGGGTGATGGAGGATCCATTCTGGGCCTTGGAAGCTTGGACTCCCTTGCATTTTTAGGGTTGGTGTATACTCATGCTTGTGTACATTGAGATGCTTCTATCCAGGTACATTCTTGTGAGTTTTTGGAGCAGGTGGTTCTGGAACCAGAAGGGTCTGGCCAAAGCCTGGCAGGACAGGTGACTGAGATGGGTAGAGCGTCCTTGGATTAAATGCCAGCCTCTTTAGGGACACCTGGGCTCAACCATCCCATCCATGTATCACCTATTAAGCTTCATGTCACCATGTGCCTCTGGTGTGATACAGCACCCCCAATTTATCTATTCAACGTATACCCACATTCTTCCCTCACTGAGTATCAGAGTCATACAGAACCTGGGAGATTAAGTGCACTAGAAAGGGTCCTCACAGAGGAATTCACTGTTCCCTCTGTCTCCTCCCTCTGGGAGGACCACACAAGAAAATGATGGGAGAAACTTGCCTGGGATCTGGGGGTGCTCAGCACCCAGACCTAATCCCACTGAGTTCTGTGGCCCCCCAGATCCTACTCTGTGTGCTATCTATGTCTAAAAGTTCAAAGTGAGGCTTTTGGTTGTATTCTAGGCACTGAACTGTGCACCTCTAGCCCTGGACGAAGCATAAATAGTCCCACACATTAGGGCTGAAAGCATAGAACAGTGGTTCTCAACCTTCCTAATGCTGTGACCCTTTAATACAGTTCTTCATATTGTTGTGACCCCTCACCGTAAAGTTGATTGTGTTGCTACATCCTAACTATAATTTTGCTGCTGTTATGAATCATAATGTAAATATTTCTGGAGACAGAGGTTTGCCAAAGGGATCGTGACTCACAGGTCGAGAACCGCTGACTTAGAGGCAAGCATAGGATTTAGCTTGAGCGAAGGGCAGGAAGTCTGTTTAGCCTGGGACCTGAAGTGCTGGGAAAGGCTGTTCAGAACATAGGATTTTCCACTGGGTCATCAGTGTCATCGGAGCTCGCTATTTGGAGGGAGTCAAGGGAGGCCTGAGCATAGTGCTTGTGTATGGATGGAGCATGCATGCGGGGGGTCAGAGCATGTGCGAGCGTAGAGATGAGACTTGTGCCTCAGCTCACCAAAGAAAAGTCAGGCAGAGGAGGGAGAGGCATGCGAGAGCTTGTAGTTTGGAAGGGTGTGGCCTGCTGCAGTTGAAAATGAGCCGTGCCTAGGAAATGAGCAGGTGGAGTTTGGGACCGGCTGAGGCTCACAGACTGAGCAAGAATATCTGAGATGCTGAGAACACAGGGTAAGGTGCAGCAAGGGTTCCACCCAGCTGTACTCCCGGGTCCCACCCGACTGGTGGGAAGTGTGTCATACAATGTGTTCTTCTGTGAGGGCCTGGCTCAGGGTGCTTAGATGGCCTGCCAAACTCAGTATGAGGGTGGTTTAAAGGAGATAAGGAAGATCAGGCCAAAAAGGGTTAAATAGCAGAGGTTAGAATAGTCATGTGGTGTAAGCGAAGCTGCCCAGTCCTGGTGTTGGTTAGAGATGAGTGACCCAGCCTATCAGATCTGAGGAAACACCTATGTGGTGGTCCCAGAACATAGACCCATATAGAAGCCCAGCAATGGCGTTTGCTGTGCGAACAGGGCAGATTTCCACCTCTGCTCAGCTTGTCTTTTAGCCTCCGCCCATCCCAGGTCTTCTGGGATCTGAACCTCCTGGGTCCCCTCATCATAGCAGGCCCCTTTATGGAGTTTTCCACTGTTTGCTTAGGAGGCAGCACACCCAGCTTGTGGGGTTGTGTGTTCTGCTCAGGCATCTCCCTGTCACCTTGACCACTGAGAGTGGAGAGCTGCCACACACCCAAGTCTCTCATCTGCTCCTCAGAGGTCACGTTCCTCCAGTTTCCAGGGCTTCACCATGGCAGTCAACCCCTTTTCAGCTCCATCTAGCCATGCTAAAGTTTCTAAGTGAATTTGCTTTCAAAACATTGCTTTTTATTCTTTGCAAAGCCCGCCTTTCCCAGGCTTTTCTGTTCGCTCTTCTCATGGCTTCTCATCTCATCACTTTAAAAAACATTTTAAAATCTGTTCATTGGCGCTGGCAATTCTGTAATCTGCATGCGTAGCTATAGGCAGGAAAAAATCTGAACACGAAACTAACACATGACTGGCACTAGATTTTAACCTCTTGGCTTCTTGTATTTGTTTCTGGACTCTCCTTGTTTGGATGCAGAGGACTCCCCTGCTCCTTGACCGGCTTCTGCAGGAAGATTTTCCCAGGAAGCCCTAGTACGCTGGGTGGGCAAGGTGTCTCCAGGGGAGTTTTCTAAACCCATCAAACTCTATCAGCAGCGATGGGCTATAATGCTCATTTCTCTCTGCAGACTTGGAGCACTGATCTCCCACGAAGTCCACGGCAGGAGGCCTCTGAGTTATGTCTGGACAGGGGATGAGGTTTTTGGTCTGTTTTAGGAAGTTGGGATTGGGATAGCATTATCCCTCCCTAAATTGGCTTGTAGGGGTGCAGATTCCAACTCTAAAGTCTTGCAAGAAGCATTTTAATCCTTTAGGCAGAAGCCTTGTCCTTTTTTGTTTTTATTTTTTGAGAGAGGGTCTCTCTACATAGCCCTGTCCTGGAACTCACTATGTAGACAAGGACGGCCTGGAACTCACAGAGATCCCCTTGCCTCTGCTTCCTGAGTGCTAGGATTAAAGGTGTGCGCCACCACATGTACCTTGTCCTTATTTCCTTAAACAATATTTCAATAATTTGGCTTCGTTTTTTTCATTATGACATTCCTTACAAATCTTCTTATCTCTTCCTTTTAGCTAAATTTTGCATTGGTGAGTTGTGCTCTGCATGGAGGCTTTGGCTAAGTTGTGAGCATGCGCCTATGTGAGTGGTTGGTGGGCAAACACGTCTGGTGTTTGTTTTCCACTTGTAGCCCTCAGTAGCCCAGGACAGGCACAGAGAGGGCAAACAGGTGCCTCCATCCACCAGGATTCAGAGTGCTAACCTGAACAGGACACAGAGAAAAAAGTCAGAGACAGGTGTGGTGGCTCAGATCTGTAAACTCAACTCTGAGAAAGTGGAAACAGAAGGGTTCTCATAAGATTGAGGTAGCCTGGCCTATGTAATGAGTTCCAGGTCAGCCTAGGCTATAGAATGAGATTGTTTTAAAAGAAGATGAGGAGTGTGTGTGTGTGTGGGGGGGAAATCAGAGACACGTACGTAGCATGTTGTAATAAGAGTGGGTGGGCCATGAGCTGTACTCAGGGGTGGCACTGGAGAGAAAATGCAGGTGTGGTTGAGGGCTAAAATAAACTTCAGTTATGGGATGGGAGTATGTATATAAAGAATGTACACATTGGAAAGTTCCATGGAGCTGATAAGGGCATATCTGAGCTGTGTGTTTAGCAGATGGCCAGGTTCAAGAACTGGCTGAGGTGGGGGAGGATGATGGGCCCTAGTTGGTTATGTTCAGAGCTGGAAATGCGTGTTTGGTTGGGAAATGTGTGGCTTTGGGGAGCCCCATAGGCCGCTCCAGGCGTCTCCAGACTCTCGACTCTTTAAGGAAATATCTCTAGAAAGGGGAAAGTAGTTCCAACAATTAGAAATGTAGTACAACACCAGCTAAAAGATGGAACAAAAGTCTGCCTTGTAGTTGGTTTGTGGAATTTGGTATAGTGGGCAAACGTAAGCTCTGAGCGCCCCCTTCTGGAATAGTGGCTTTAACACCGGCTCCCTCGCCCTCATTCCCCAGATCTCAGAATGTCGCCTGGGACTTCTGGGCACAGAATGAAGAAAATGTGAAGTCGCCTAGGCAGGAGTATATTTATTCTCAGCCCCCTCTATCCTCAGGACACAGCTCCCACAAATGCAGCCTGTGTTCACCTCATAACTAAGCCCTGGCCTCCTCCTTGCCTGGAGAGTCCCACCAGGCCCATGGCTCTCTGGGTTCCCTTTCCTGAGACCTTCAGGCCACAGTAAACAGGGAAAAAAAAACTGCAGGAACTTTAGTCACAGGGATTATGCCTTTGAGTTTGAGACTCCTGAGTTAATTCTAGGCTCCTGAGCTGAACCTTGGCCTTTTAGCCTTGGTGTCCTTGACCTCCCCAAACTGTCACAGGGATGGTGAGTCCGGGGTCACCTCTCCCTCATCTGTCCAAGGGATGATGTCCCTTCCTTCACAACCTTGCAGCCTGGCCTGAGTGGCTGTGCCCCAGGTCACTGTGAGGACATATGCTTGACATGTGACAGGAAGCTGATGGGTGAGGGTTGAGTTGGGATATCCAGCCTCCAGAGAAAGATCTGCTGTTTTGGTCCTGGTCTGAGGTACTCGGTCAAGGCACCTCAGGAAAACCAATGCAACAATGATGCTGTTGACACCACACACCCATGTTTCATTTTTTTCTTAACTGAAGTTTTTCACACAATGTATTTTACTGTGTTTTCTCCTCCCCAATTCTTACCAGATCCTCCTCATTCCCTTTATCCACTCAACCTCTTGTTTCTTTTTCCATCTTTCCTCAAACAAACAAAACAAAAATCCAAGAAACCCACCCACACCCACAAGAACAGAAATAAAAATAAGCAAGCAAAGGACCAATAAGATGAAAAATATGCCAAACGAAACAAAAGGATACCATACGCATACCAGGTCCATGTTTGAGCATTTTTGCATTTGCCCAGTGACTCCTAGGAGTATGGCCTGCCCAAAAGTGTGATAATTCACATAGTGACACCCCACTGGAGAAGAACGATTTTCCCTTTGCCGGTGGGTATCAGTTGCAGATATCATCTTAGTCAGAGGCGGGAGTCTGTGCCCCTTCCAGTGCTGGGACCCTGTCTGGCTTGAACTTGTGCCTGTCTTGCTCATTCTACTATAGCGTCTGTGAGATGAGTTCATACGCAGCCAGATTCTTGAACACAGTTAATGGGACTTTCAGGCTCCCCATTGCCTGGGCCATGCGCACGTTGTCCATGTAGGCCAGTTTGTAGGATGGAGGCGGCAGGCAGGGGTGGGGCTCTCTCTGGTAGGAGAGGCTCTGCTTGGGTGGGTACAGGCTGATGGACTCTTCTCTGCCCACACAGCTCTCTGCTTCCTGGGGATCTCAAGAAAGGTGGGTGGGGGAACAGGAACGAAGTATGTGGAACAGCAGAACTCACACATGGGGAGACTGTGGGCCAGGTTCCTCAGTACCTTGAAGATCACTTTGGAGACACCTGCTCAGTCTGTGGTCACGTTCTTAAAGCCAACCCCCCTTCCCAAGGGCATTCAGCTGACAAGGAAGATATACACTTGCAATCTGGGGGCGCATTCTGAAGTGCCCTGTGGTGTTTTAGCAAGCTTTTTGTTTTATCTAAGAGATTTAAGAAAGAAATAGAGTTCTTTATAATTTGAGATATTTTTTATCTGGGGACCCTCTCCTCTGATGTTGGACAAAAGTCTTACGGCCAGAAGGCACCAACCGTGTCACCAAGTGCCCAGCCTGTATGGATATTTCAGTTCAGTTTCAGCCAGATGGGACAGGTAGGGCTAAGTCTCTAGGCCTGGTCACTACTTAGCCACCCTATGGTATTGTTACAATGAGGATGACCTCTCTGTGACCCTTGACTTCCGCCCCCCAACCCCCATGTGTCACCTCACTATTCTTAGACTCTGTCACCTTTTAGAAGCTTCCGTCCTGAAAGATGGATGGAGGTCCCCCAGGCGCATTGGTTCCCCCTGAGTCTGATCATTCTGGCAGCTGTGATAAACTGAGTGGCTTCGATAGAAATTTACTGCTCACAGCTCAGGAGGGTGGAGTCTAAAGCTGAGGAGACTTGTGTCAGTTCTGTAGCTCTTTGTGGGGACACTGGCGGTGTTCTCATAGGGCAGATGGAACCCACTGAGGGGACCCTGCTCTCTTGACTTCGTCACCCTCTGTGGTCTCATGTCATGTTGGGAGGGTAGGGGTTTCCATGCGGGTATAACCGGGGGATAGAACACACTGAGGTCTCATTGTAAGTTGGCTAGACTTACAGGGCTTCTCCCTCTCTGTCACCTCCTGAGCCAGTGGAGACAGTGTTGTCAACTGCTTCCTATACCCCATGCTGATCCTATACCCTTCTGCTGCTCTGGAGAATCCTGACCAATAAACATGACAAACCCCTCACTACTTGCCTGCTGGGAAGTGAAGTTGAGAACAAAATGAAGGGGTAGAAAAAAAAGAAGCTATGGGAATGAAGGGAAGGAGGAAAAAAGGAGGGAAGGAGGCAGAGGGGGAGGGAGAGAGATAGGGGGAGGGGGAGGGGGAGAGAGGGAGGGGAGGAAGGGGAGTGGAAGGGCAATGGGAGGAGGAGCAACCCAGTCTGCTGTGCTCCGCCTGTGCCTGTCACAGTCTTGATGCAGCACAGGTCTTTAGCAATAGGAGAGAATCCCGGGTATCTAAGTTCACACTTTGTCACCAGGAACCTCTATTTCAATTTGCCCTTACTTCTCCCAGAGGAGATGTTTGATTGACAGAAGCCAGAGAAGACTGGAAGTATGGGAGAGGCTCAGGTCCCATCCAGGTAAAAGATGGGACTCAAGTACATAGTCCAAGTTGTGACCGTCAAGGACAGTACCAAACAGGGAAGTTGGGGTAGTAACAGGAATCCCTTGAGTGAGTGCTTTGGAGGTCAATGCTATGTAATGGAGAGAAGAAGCCCACAAAAATCCCCTTATAGGAGGTGAGACAAGTGGGCATTGCCTGGTACATGCAGCATAATCTCACCTCAGACGACGAGCATCTCCCTAGATACGGAACCTGTGGATCAGCAGCCAGTTGTAGCTTTCTCGCTACAATCTAAGACCTGGTACCCATGTCCAACACAAGAAACAGACACCTCTTCAACTTAGAATTTTGGTTCTTTAGAGGATGGACGGCAAGGGTAGGTTTGACAAAGGGTTTCTACAGATTGACGGGTATGGGGATGGAGCAGAGGCAGCATCCTGGAGGGAGCCGGGGTACACCTGTTTGGGCATGAGGACTGTGAGCAGTCGAGAGCGAAGCACTTCTGACTCGGTGGGCACACCTTTGAGCACAGGGTTGGTGTAACAGGGAGACATTCTTGGCCTGCTTTAAGGCAGATCTTTGGGCCGCAGGATCCCTGTGAGATGCCGAAGCACTCCCCGCTAGGTTGAATGACAATCCTTGAGGAGCATGATGGTTTTGTGAGATGGAGACAGTCTCTATTGGAAGGAAGGCAAAGCTTTGGGCTGCAGGAGGCATGTGTGCAGCTGGGACTCAAGACAGTAAAGTTGGTGCATCTCCCCTGGGGGAAGGACAAACACAGAAGGTCACAGAGAGGTCCCTGGAATTGAGTCAGAAAGCTAAAGTTGCTTAACTTAAGGTGGTAGAGTGAGGACTTAATCAGGATTCGGCTGGCAGTGCTGGCCTTGTCAATGCGCCTTTGAATCAAAACAAATCATAATCAACCTGGAGTCAGGTGTGTCAAGTCCTAATAGGAACTATTAAATAAATTAAAAAATTTATTTAATAAATTTTTTTAATTTATTAAATTAAAATAGGAAAAGGTGATTATTTATGAAGGAGGAAATTTCATTCATATAGAAAAACTGTCACAAAACACTACTAGGACCCACACTGCCTGAAGATCTTTACAAGGTTTTCACATCAATGGCTGTGTACACACAGTAGCTCCATAGCAACCTGTAGCCCATATGCCTAGAGATACGTTGCCTTTTAAATCCCTTACACACAAGCATACGTCTTCAAGGACATCTGCCCATGAGTGACCCATTCCAAAGTGTGGACTGGTGCCATTGCCCCCTTTGTTCTTGATCCTTTATTGTTCTTTTATGATTCCTTGTGACAAAAGGTTATTGGCTCAGAGTAACTTGTGTGAGCCTTCTACTTTGGCCTTTAAAGTTTCCCTTTATTCTTTCTATGCGCACAGCCCACTCTGGAATGTGGGAGCATCTCACAATGCCGTAAAACATTTCCCAAGTAAATCATTATTTTTGGAGAATTTCTCTGACTGTTGATTAGACTGGTATCAGAAAAGTCCCCCTTCCCTCAGCTGTTTTAAGTAAGTTGCCTTCAAGAATCTGGCCTCTACCTCAGGACTGTGAGTAGTTTTCTACAAACTGTTTCTAGATCTGGTTTCTGTGAACGTAAAGTATGCCTGCAAAGACTTCAAAGGACCTCACAATTGTTTTTGGTGAATTCACACTTGGCTTTACGGGTCTAATAATTTTGCTTCCTTTGCACAGTTTAGATGCTGTGGAAATTCTTATCTCCATGTTGGTTTGTTTACGTGTGTCTGTAAATAATTAGGCTCTTTCCTATCTTGTTTGTTTGTAAACTTCAAGAACAAAAAGGAACATTCTGAATGTTGGGCATTAAATAGTCACTTTAAGGCCCATGCGATATGAATATTCATAAACACTTTGCATACATCACACTTTGTACTAGAAGATGTGCTGTCCAAATGTTTCTGTTGGTCACCCTGACACCCTGACTCCTGGGACAGAGCTTGGATGGAAGGGTCAGTTCACAACCTGGTTGTACCACTCAACAGCCTCACCATGCTGAGCCCCAAACTAAATGCCAGGGCCTCAGTTTCCACAGCTGTGAAGACAGCAGGACAGAGAAGGAGGCACACACACAATGCATGGAGGGTGCTGGTCTGACTGGCTCCTGACCATGACTGATGAAAGGTTTCTTGATTTTGCAGGGTTTCTAGTTTCCTCCCAACAAGAGAGTTATTGGTTTGGTTCATCATTAGCTTATGGGAAGTCCTTAGACCACGGCTATCTATACGGAAGTTACAGTTTCTCTGAGGCAGTCGTGAGAACGAAATGAGTTTCCAGGCTCCAAGCAGCTCCTGGATGGAGGGGGTAGGCATGGAAAGATGAGTGGGGTTGGGAACACCCCGTCATTATCGCATATACTCTGTTCAGGGCAGGGGGAGGTTTCACAGTTTTGTATATACTAAGCCAGATTTCCACCAGTTTAACAAGCAGAGAGACAAAAGCAGGGACTGAAGAGAACCCAGACCTCAGTGGATGTGACTCACAAACTCGACTGGATTTTGTGCATATTTATGAAGGAGATGGTGCCAACTAGACAAATTCCTTTGGGAAGTGGAAGGCCTTGGGGAAGACATTCATTCTTTCAAAGTTCAAGGCAGAAAAGCCACTTACTTCTCCTCCATAAATGCCCAGGTTTGCGGTAAACTGAAACTTGTAAAGAATTCCCTGGCTGAGGCACGGAAGCCTATGAAGTGACTGGAACAAGCGGGCTCCTTTCGAGTCCTCAAGCTTGTGCGCCACTCCCAACCAGGGTCAGGAGCTCAGGGACATCCTTCCCACTGGGTGACACAGAGCGGGAGGAGAGGCACACCCAGTTCCACCAGAATCTTATTCCTGTTGCTTTTCTCTAGGTGAGGTTGTGCCTTAAGGCGCCTTCGGGAAGGGTGGCAGGGGACACTCAAGTGGCCTACCGTGGGAGGCAGGGTGCGTGAGCAGGGTCCCAGACCACAACCTCCACTCCCTGCTGCTAGACTAGGGTTAAGGCCTCCAGAATGTTCTTAAGTGGGTCCCGCTTAGACAGTAATTCCTTGCTCAGGCAGAAGACCAGCCTGGTGGAGCATCCCAGAGTGCCTTCATACAGGAACCTGTCTGAACTTGCCAAGGGAGCTGGGTTAGTGTTTGGTTCCACTTCTACAAGCCCAGTGCTGCAAGCTGACTGTCCTGCAGGAGGCTTTAGGACCCAGATCAACCCCTACTGAATCACTGCCCTAAACAGTTCCCAGCTTTATTTATCCCTTTATTTGTCCCCACAGAGGGCACAGCAGTGGTCATCTTACTTTGTGCCTTGAAGGGAGCAACAGGTGCTGGTTGACACTCACTTAACTTTGTACCTTACAGGGGACTTCAGGCCCCTCCCACCACTTATTCACAGTAAACCATGAAGGAAGCCTTCTCAGCTAAAACCCACCCTTTCCAGTGCATGGCTCACGTGAAACCGTGGATCCAGAACACTGCAAGTTCAAAATACAAAAGCAATGGCCATTCTGTGCCCTGGAGTTTTCCTGTGTCTAGCTCACCTGGACCTTGGGATGACACCACATCATCGGTATCTGGTGATATCCTGGGTAAAAGCAACTGCAGCATGGATCCAGGTTTTCCTGAAAAACATACGGGACCATGAGCAAGCAGAAGGGCATGGGAGCTGCCCCCCCCAAAAAAAACACTGGGTTCTGCACTCACTAGAACTCTGTCAACATGGACACAAGAAATCAAATCCCATCCTCTCCTAAGAGGAACCAGTCTAAAGACTTGGTGTCTGGAGTGGGCACTGGGGGGCACATAGAAATTAGAACAATCTGGAAAAAAGGTGCATTGGAGATGTTCAGAGGCTTGAGGGGTATGTGGTGGCAAGTAGAGGCCTCCAGGGGAGCTATGGGTTTTGTGAAGTGTCTAGGTAGAAGGCCTGGGAGGAGAGAAGAAGCCAGAACTTGGGCCACATATGTCAGGAAGGCAAGAGGCTCATGTCTCAATCAGGGTCTGCTGCCCCATGGGCCCAGGTAAAGGAAGGTGAGGGGGCTGGAGGAACCCCAGGCCTAACTGTAGAGAACCTCATGGTCTCAGCTCTACAGCTCAGAGTCCTTGGGTCCTATGGAGTGAGCGGGGATGAGCCAGGGAGGCCAGGCCACTGGCAGTGACCATTTTCCTCTTAGGAGACCTGTGTTGGTTTCATTGTAGCTCACAGGCAGGGAATGGGCAGGCATGGTTCCAGATGTCCTTGGCGATGGCCAAAGACTTAGAAGCTCTCTGGAGGGAGCAATGGGCCCACCACAGATAGAGGCAGGGCAGGGAGGAAGACTACAAAGCCACGAAGGGACTGGGGCTCTTTTGTTCCTTAGCAATGTTCTTGCACTCTCCATAATGGGACCTGGGGCTGCTGTCTGTCTTCCCCCTTTCTTGAGGTGGCCTGGACCTTCTGGAAGGAGGGGCTTCAGATGAAAGGCTGCTGGCCTCCTGGAGCTCAGTTCCACATGGGAAGTTTGTGATGCCCCCTCAGAACTCAATGTCATCTACCTCCATCTTTTGTCCACCTCAGTGTCCGTTAAGACCACTCAATCAGCTCTTCCTCTTGTATAGGAAGAGCCTTGGTCCTGGCTGGCCAGGGCCACTGGTGTTTGGCCAGTTCTTGGTGGACAGATGGTAACTCATGACTGTTCTTTTTTGTTTTTACTGTATCAGACTTTGCAAGATATACCCAATACATCTTGATTCGTTCATTCACAAACTAAGGGGACAGCAAAGACATTGTTGGGCAGAGACAATGACATGGGAACCAGAGACTGGCAAGACAGGACACAGTGGCCATGTCCAGAGAACCTGCAAAAACAGGGCTGCAAGCACTTGGAAGACCCTCCTGTGTGCTGCTCCCCTCTAGCTGTGGGAGAAAGACAGGGAGCCTGGTGTTCTCAGACGTAAAGTGTTACATGTCCCACACCCTGTCCACAGTCAGACCTCTGCCGTGACGACTGACTGTGCCCACCCCCTCTGAGCTGAGCCTAGGGTCACAACATGCCCATTCCCCACTCACCTGGATGCCTCTGCTTCCACAGCCACAGCAGGCAACGATCACAGTAGGGCTTGGGTTGACAGGTGATGGAGATGAAGGAGGGGGGACCTGAGGAGCCGGTGATGATGTAGGAGGAGGGGAGGGGTTCTCTTCTGGATCCTGGAAGTGAAAGGGCTGGTGTGTGTCCTGCCTGCAGTTTCTTGAACAGGGAGGGGCACACCATACCTTACATACCCCTGCACTGGGGAGTCAGTCAGCTAATGTCGTGGAGCCAACGGAAGACTGTAACCCACACCCGGGAAGTCTTCCGTGAGAAGAACAGCCAAGAAAGCCCCTCTGGTTTGTAGATATTGAGCTTCCCCAAATGCCAAGAGCCCACTGCTGTGCTCTTGGTTCTCCTGGGACCACTCTTGCTGGCAGAAGCCTAGGCTGGAGGCTGTGCAGAGGGTGGGCAATGCCAGGTGACATTCTCCTCCACTAGGTTCTGACCTTTACAGGGGCAAGCTCCCAGGGCAACTCTGCAGCTAGCACTGTCCCACATGGATAGAAAAGCCGCTCCAACTCCAGCACAGGCCCAGGTCCCGGTTCTGCTTGCTCCGGCCTTTCGTTACCTCTTCTGGTCCCCACCCCCAAAGAAGGCACAGTTGCTTCCCCATCTGGTCCCTCTGCTCAGCTGGGAACATCTCTCATAGCTCACGGTCAGTTAGGATATCCTCTGTTTTCCCCAGTTCTGGACATCCTAGGCGGACCTCAGTGAAACCCTTTCAGCAGGTGACAGACAAGGAGTAGAGAAGCCCAAAGGCTCTGAGCCCGGAGACAGGGACCTGGGTCTGATGCATGCAGCTCCTATACTAAGAACTTGTTTGTGTCCTTGGTATTCTATAGGGAGTCCTGTGGGATCCACTGAAAGATACCAATTCATCAATGGATAGCTGCACACAGTGTAGCAGGTCACCAAAGCCCTGATAATTGTGAAATGCAGGGAGTCTGGTACTGGTGTTATCTGGGTGACATTATTTTGAGTCCCGTGACTTTCCCATTGATCTGCATTCCACCCATTCACTGCCAAAGTAGTGAGCAATTCTGGGCTTAGACTTCATGATGCCTCATGAAGACTTCATGATGTCATGTGACAGTGTCACCCTCTTCCCCTACCCAACTCACCTTCTCTGGTTCTGGTTTTGGCGGTGGCGGCTGCTCCTTAGGCTGGAATGTAAAACAAGACAGACGTGGGCTGGAGTGGGAAGGGTGGGCTTTGCCTTGGCCCTGCCGTCAATGGGGACCCTGACTTGGAACAGGGAGACAACAAGGCCTCTGGGTGCCTATGTAGGTGTCCACTGCCTGTGGTGCTGTGTCCAGTAGGCTCTACCTGGCCTAAGGCAGACCTCCTTCCTCTCTGGTGGAGGGGGAGGTCACATGGACCAAGGTTCTGGTCCCTGGAGAGGCCCACAACTGGAGCAGTGACTCATCAGTCCCACCACAACTATAGTGGAGCCCACACTTCCCCTTGGTAGAAGCTCACTCCTGTTCAGCCCGCGGCCTTCATCCTGCGGCCTCCTTACTCTCTGGTTTAGTTCCCAGATTTCTCTGTTCATTGTGCCTGAGAGGAAGTGGGCCCTGGCAGCTCTATGTTGCATGCTGTCCCCCAGGGCTGCTACTTCCTCCTCCTCCTTCAGCTCTCTGGAGGGTTCCTTCCATCCTAGCTCCCCAGCTCTTCTGCCTTCTCACACCCCGTCCCAGGATGCCAGTGCCATCTTTGCCTCTGGCTCTGCTTTAGCCAAGCTCTGGTTACGTCTCTGGATGGGTGCATTTCCCCCTGAACAGTAGCAGCAGCCCCCGGTGTGGGAGGGTGGCTCTGCTTCTTCTTTGTACTTCTGCAGCCCAGTATGGGGTTGTATGATATACCGGGATCAGGAAAGGAGCTGGTGTCAAGGGTGGCTCTGCCCTACCTAATCGTGTCTGATAGGCATCACCCTGCATACGGGACCACTGGGATCCTGTTCTGACACACAGGGCACCTCTGAGGTTTGACGACATGAGGCCTGTAGATGTGTAGCTGATACAAGATGATTAGGGTCTGAGGGTGCTGGGATGGCCTCTCTCCAGGGCCAGCCTCAGCCCATAGCCCAGGCATCTCAAATGGAACTCCTACTTCAGTGAGGCTGGAGAGTTCTCAGAACCCAGGCTGGTCTCGGGCTTGGGGCTTTAAACTTAAGAGTCTGGGTCTGTCCTGGATGATAGGAGGACCTTGGAACAGATGGGAAATTGCCAGCAGGCTGGATTATAATACTGTGCTTTGATACTGTTCCTTGAAGAGGGGGCATATGTGTGGGAGCCAGGGCAAGAGGGAAGGGTGGGCAGAGGTCTTAACCTTCCTGCGGCACAACTTCCAACAGCAGCAGCACAGCAACAGGAGGGCCACCAGCAAGACTGGTACGAAGATAAGAAATTTCCAGTTAAAGAGAGGGTTATCTCCCAGTGGCTCGTTGGGCGCAGTGGTCACTTTGCCTTGTGTTGTGTCTGCTGGGTCTGGGTCTGGGTCTGGATCTGGGTCTGGGTCTTCTTTCTGTGGCTGGTTGGGTTTAGTGTCTCTGCTGCTGCTGCTGCTGCTGCTGCCGCTGCTGCTCCTGCTGCTGCTGCTGCTGCTGCTGCTGCCGCCGCTGCTGCTGCTGCTGCTGCTGCTGCTGCCGCCGCCGCTGCTCCTGCTGCTGCTGCTGCTGCTGCTGCTGCCGCTGCTGCTCCTGCTGCTGCTGCTGCCGCTGCTGCTGCTGCTCCTACTGCTGCTCCTGCTGCTGCTGCCGCTGCTGCTGCTGCCGCTGCTGCTGCTGCCGCTGCTGCTGCTGCTGCTGCTGCTGCTGCTGCTGCTGCCGCTGCTACTGCTGCTGCCTACTGCAATCCCCTGTGATTGATAACAACATTGGCTTCTTCCCATGTGCCCACCCTTTGCTTCCTCTTTGTGCATACACTCTCTCCACCCAGCTTGCCTAGACCCAAGAGGCCACAGTCGAGTTAGTGGCCCAGGCTGGTCCTCAGAGGGCAGTCAACCTTTCCCAGCCTTGAACCTAGAAAAGGATGACTCGGTATCTTCCAGGGTCTGAGGTTGCCAGTTCTTGCTGTGGCCTTGGCGGGCAGTGCACTAGGCTATCAGTGATCAGATCTCAAGGAGAGGGTTGGGCTGCTGGGCCACTAAAGAGGTGTATGGCCGGGAGATGTGGGTCTCCCTTCCCTGGCTGCTCTCTGTGTCTCTCAGTTCTGTCTGAGAAGTTCACCCCTCCTTCCTCTGAATACTGAGAGAAACTCAAGAGTGGTCACAGATGGACACAAAGCTCTTTCTCTTGGGCATACCTCTCAGTCACACTGCACTGGTCTCAGGTGCATGGAAGACAGATGTGGAGTTGGGAAGGCAGCCCTTGAGGAGTAGCTCTTTCCCCCTCAGGGGCCCTGAATGAGCTGTGGGGTCCACAGGCCAGACAGCTCCCCCACCACGGTGGGAGAGGATGCCCTGCAGGTGATAGTAAGCCTGCAGAGGGGCAGCCAAGGATGAAGAGGAGAGGGGTAACTGAGGACCCTGGAAATGACAGGAGTCACCAAGCCAGCAGGTGCTTGGCGGGTGAGACTTGAGTAGGTTTGGGTCCACATTAGCTACTGGGACTCTGGTCCATTGGCACACGCCTTGGACTGTTGCTGGCAGAAACTCTGGATTTCTGGGCCTGGCACATCCATGTGGTGCTGTTGTGTACTTGCATGTCTTAGACAGTGTCTGGCAAAGCCTTGTGCCTGTCCCAGGGGGCTCTTTGAGGACCTGCCACAGACTACCTAAGGGACTTGTGTGCACCTCTAGGCCTTTTGTGACTAATCTTTGGACCTCTAGGTGGATCTGTAATACCCCTGGGCTCTTACCTTGGTACTCCCGCAGTTGTTGCCGGTTATGATGAGTTTGTTCCCAATGAAGGAGAGGCCATTGTTCAGACTGACCTGAAGAGAGACTTCCCTAGTGCACAGAAAAGAGAGTAGACAACTGAAAGAGCCCCGGAGACTTGGTTTGCTGAAAGGGTCACACACATCAACCCTCAGTGTAATGATGCTGACACTCTAGCAAAGAGCTCCCTGATAGTGAGTAGGTATGCAGGGAACTTTAATCCCCAAAGCATAACAAGTCAACCTCTCCAGGGATGGTGAAGGCTGCAGATGAGGTCAGAAGAGGACTTCATGTCATATGTCTATAACGGCCACGAGCTAAGGGATCAGGGAGGTATGGAAACATAGGTTTGAACCCTCAAACCCATCACCTCCTCCATCCTGCCCTCAGCAGTGCCTGGACACTATGTATTCCTGAATACTACCAGGGACACTAACAGGGGCCTGTGGAAGGGAAATGGAACCCACATATAGGCAGATAAGTGATTCACAGTAGAGGGTACACCCCAGATTTCCCAAGAATTGGTAAACACCAACCACTGCACTCCGCACTAAGCCTCTGGCAAGGGGCACTTACTCTGATAAACACAAACTACCAGACCTCCCCTAAAGCCTCCAGCAAAGGACACTTACTCTCCAGCTTGCTGTATCCTTGGACCAGGACAGGATATACTTTTGTCATTCATTTCAGTAGGGCCTTCATCTAAAAGAGAATGGCACAAGATTATCAATAGGGGTGTCCTCCCTCCGCTGTCACCCTGTGAAGTGTTCACACTGCTTGATGACTGCCTACATCCCCCTGCCTCTCTTTGTTCAAGGGCACCCACTGAGTCCCAGCACTGCCCACTACTGAACCCAGCAGGCACACACAGCCAAGGGCTCTTGCACCCCAGGGAAGAGAGAACACACACACACACACACACACACACACACACACACACACACACACACACGACAGTGCAAAAGACAAGAGTGCAGTGTGCTGTAACATGGGTGAGCAGAGAAATGGGTGGGTCATACTGGGGAGAAGACAGATGCTCAGTCACTGGTGACGTATCCCTTCTTTTAGAGATATGATTTCTTATTTTAAAAAAAACAAACATACGCACATGCAATGATACCTTGCCTGGGATTAGCTAAAGATATCCAGTGGTGAGACCGTCAGGCAGCTGCACTGGGTGGGTTGTGAGTTACTGAGCATAGGCCATGGGTGCGTCAAGACCATGGCCAACTCTTGGTACTTTTGGGTTTGGTGCACCATGTGCACCGACACTGATTCTGTGGGAATTGCTGATGTCTGAGCTAGGAGCAGCCAGGAAATGATCTTAGGGCTGGGGACTCTGGGCTAAGCGAGCGGCAAATGGTAAGGCACCTACTACTAGGTTGCTGGAAGCTTGGGCTCTGGGAAGAAGTTTGGACTTTACTGCTAGGGAGATGGGTCTGCCAGGGACTGTGGAGGCTCAAGATAAAGGCAAGATGAAGCGCTGGTGGACTCGGTACAGGGATAGGAAAAAAACGGACCAAGAGTAGCAACCAGGCTTAGACTCAGGAGGTGGGTGGATAGTTGTACTGTTTACTGAACTGGAGAAGGCTCATAAGGGAATAGAGATTCTTCTTTTCCTCCTTTGGGAGCCTGAGAAGAATTCTGTAACTGCGACAGAAGCCACTAATCTTTAACACACATCCCTTTCCTGATCCACTGAGCTGGGGCAAAAGTCAAGGGCTGAGCTGTATTCCCACTTTCTAGGCTTCTAGTTTTCCAATTCTTAGTTTCCCCCTCTGTGTGTTGTTATGAATGGTTTTCCAAAAAGGCTTCCCAGACATCTTCCAGGGTCAGTCTGGAGGCTGCTGTTCTGTCCTACCTGTAGGCACTTCTGGTATTTGACCTTTGGGAAGGGGAGCAGAAGACAGGCTAATCGGATGTGGTAGTCGGGGATGGGTCAGTGCTGTGTCAGTCTCCAGATGCCTTTGGGAGATGGGGGGTTATTCTTTCCTTATGTTCGTACGAAGGCAGGTGGGCCTAGGCATGCCACTTGGTCCTCTGTCCTTTGGTCCATGCTGCCTTTAGCTCCCCAGTGTCCATTGCACACAGTCAGCAAGGACAGAAGGCAAGGCTGACTTAGAGAAATGATTCTGTATGGTAATGTGGACTTCAGGGATGCCAAGGGACTACTTACCAACGATTCTGGAATCACTGAACGTGAATCTGCAAATAACTTGGCTCATGTCTTTCGCATTACTAAACCCACGTCCGCTAATGTTTACTTGGTAGGCTCCTGCAAGAAGAACATTTAAGCATTGGAGTGGAGGAGTTGGGTGCCACGTTCGCTCTGGTCTCACCTTTCATGAAGGGCTACTCCAAAGACAGAATTATCAGGAGCCCTTGTGAAATGACAGCATCCTTATCTGGATGTCACTGAGCATCCATGCTAATGTAACAGGGAGGGGCCTTGCCAAGTTAGGAGTCCTTCTGGGATACCTGAACCAACAAGTTCAAAGCTCATGTGGGAGTCCCAGTCCTGTTCCAAGCTAGGCTAGCTCAGCTAAAACCTTCCTGCTAGGAGGCCTCTGCACTCCTTAATCCACATGGGCACTGTACAGAGGCAGGGCCTTCTTTGCACAGGGTTAGGTACCAGCTTCCTACTTAATTGCCTGTGGTACCACTGAGCATGAAGAATATCAGTTCTTTCCTATGTTTATGGTATATGAATAGAGACCCCAAGAATAAGGGCTGGGGCATAAGGAAGTGTGTCCAGTCCCTGACCCACCCAAGAGAGTCCCTCATAGGAGATGGCCCTCTTAGATCCAGGTCCCGAGGCCAACACATCCTTCTACATCTTCACTCATCCTGCCAATCACTCTGAGGTTTAGCAAGGTCTTTGCGAGGATGGCTGGGTGGGTGATTGCACAGACTGGATTCCTCTACCTTTTCCTCATTTGCCTGCATAGCTGCTTCAGGGGCCCAAGGACAGTTCATTCCTGCAGCCCTTGTATTTCAGATGCCTCAGGGTGGTAGATCAAGGACCCTCCTCAGGCTCCATAGCACTTGAGATGACCCAGCACCACCTCAAGCAAACAGCCAATTCTGTTGTGTTTGGGGTCCTGTCTTCTGCCTTGGGTTTCCCTGAAATTGACCGGTATTCTCATGCGAGAGCTTGACACAAAATGGCCAGCACTTTAGCAGATCAGAGGCTGAGCAGATGGACATCTGGAAGCACCTGTTGCCTCCATTCAGCTTCAGGCAGGAAAAAGTGACAAACTGATGCTTTCATCTGGGGATTGTCACAGCTTTCCAGACACCAAGACCTGTGAGCTCCAGGGCAGTCAGAGGCAGGCTATACTGCTGGCCTTTTTATTTTTTATCCCAGAAGCAGAGGTCTTTTCTACCTGCATCTTATGGCATTGCAGATTCCTCACTTGTCCATAAAACAGGCAGGGGCAGGGGCAGCCCGGAGCCAATGACTAGGATGGAAACATCAGGGCTAGCTTCTGTCTTTAACACCTGAGAGCCTTCAGATGCTGCCTGTCCTCACACCTTCCGTTGTCTCTATATCTCACAACGTAGTTCTGTGTACTGGAGCTCCCACATACATGGTCCTCTGGCTTACATTGGTGTTGAGGGTGGCACAACCCCCAAGCAAGCTTAGTCTTGTCTTCTCAGGCCTGGAAACTTGGGCTCCCATTGAAGAACATGAAGGTCAGGACTCAGCTGCCTGAGCTAGAAGGCATAGGAAGAGCTGAACTGTCCACAGTGGTAAAAGGAGACTTAGGGCTCCCTGCCTCTCTCTCTTCTGCAGGACACCAGATCCAGCAGTATGGGGCCAAGTCTGCATGCAAGTACTGACAAAGGCATACTTCCTCTAGAAACAAACACATGCGTGTTCTTGGCACACAGATGCAGGGATCTGGGGATGGACAGAGGTCATCTTTGTCATTTCTGGTCCTGGAGGTCAGGTTTTGGCCATGACAATGCCGGAGTGCAGTAAGCATTCCTCTTTGTGCGTGTTTTTGCCAGGTACTGGGGGTTTCCTTGATTCCAGGAGCAATGTAGATGCCCACTGTGCCCAATGGTTTGTTCACCCGTCGATACGATCACCTTGTTACTGACTGCATCTTGTAAAAGTGGAAACTGCACACGGATTTCCTCTTTGGCAGCTCCTGGTCTTTCTAGCAAAGCCAGTGTTCTGAATGTGTTGGTGGTTCCATCCCATTTTCCAGGGTTTCCTTGAGAATTTCAAAAATACCTTCTTCTTAGCCTTATGACACCTTCTGTTTGAGATAAATAGGCAGTATTCGCACATAATGTGATGTATGTACAAATCACAGAATATACCTTTCAAATGTAGATCATACTATACCCAAACCATAGTCACCTCATGCATGCTCATCTCCCACATATACTGCAATACACACAGTACCTTCAGAGGAGCACATACACCATATGAACATATTTTATACACTGTGTAACACAAATATTAACTATAATATATATTATGTACTGCATACACATGCATACTGCCTATGGCATTTACAGCCATAAAACACAAGCGCACAAATATCATGCGTCTTTAGAAATACTACATTATTTAATCACCAATATCACAACTCTCTCTCTCTCTCTCTCTCTCTCTCTCACACACACACACACACACACACACACACATACTTCAAGCTGTTTAGTACCACACATATACTCATAAATGGACGTGCTCCATGTTCTACATAAAACAGCACACATGATTTATTCCACACTCACAGTTGAAAACATGCACTACAGATATCATATGTACTATTCTCATATAGCAGACAACATCAATGCATGCCATAAATCCCTTAAATATATACTAGACACCACATGCCACATAAAAATTCAGACATGTAGTACATGTCATAGCAAACACATCACGTGTTACATACACATTATATACCCTTCCACACCACATTACATTACAGCACAGAACATCCCAACATACATAGAACAATCATCACTTTCTCCTCCCAAGCCTATTTGAGCCATTTGTTCCACAGGCCTTCCACAACCCATATCATATTACATATACCATACACATACACACTGCTCATATACATCCATCAAAAGCACACTTACCACACACAACATATCTCTGCAAGACAGACTACAAACACTATCTATACCACAAGATACCATATGTATTCACTTCCCCAAATATCAAACCACACACATACCCTTCTTCCATAATATTCTCCTAAATTTTCCCAATGTAGAGGGGACAAGATATACTACATACATACATACATACATACCTTACCTACAAAACATACAAATCACACACAGAACATATAATTTATACAAAAAAACTCCAACTCAGTTTTCCAAACTTATACTACACAAAATATCACACCTACACATTCATCCATCATATATACCCACATGCATGCCACATGTCATAAACATATCACATACACACAAACCACATTTCCTATCTACATACATTTCTACATAGAAACACATGTGCACAAACCATACATCAGCCATACACAAGTTAATCACCTTTTTCATTCATTGTAACAAAATGTCTCATTAAAGCAGCTTAAGAAAGAAGGGCTTATTTTGACTGACAGTTCAAGAGTACAGACCTCGGAAGTCCAGCATGCTGGAGCTTGTATTGGCACCACTGGATCCAAAGGACTTGTGTAGCCCTGCCCTTCTGGCTCTGATTCCTTCAGCACACATAACCTCTCTTTGGCTAGCCCCACAGCGTGCCTGTAGCTTTCTTTAGTGAATGCTCCATGGTTCTAGAATTCCTAACATGCTGGGGTCTCCACTGCAACATAGGCTTCAATTTCACAGCTTTAAGCAAACGGCTCTAAGGAGCTCTCTCTGACTCTGCTACACATTGGTGGCCCAAAGAGCTCTCTCCAGTCTCTGTTACCCCCTGAGTATTGCATCTTGTGTGTCTACAAAACCAGTGCCACATGAATGACACTGCCAAGTTCTGCTGTCAGCTTGGGAGGGCGCTGGTCCCCGTATGACAAAGCTGTCGTGGTAATTATATGTCTTGATTTCTGACTCTGAGAAACCACTTTCCTAGAATGTTACTTTTGAACTGGAAATCCCTTCTGAGTTCAGGCTCTTTCTTTTCAAATAATTTTGCATTTTCAAAGAATAGACCAGTTTATAAGTATGAATCTTGCCCTCAGGGACATTTCTGACTGTCCTTGTTCTGAGCAGGAGATTTCTCTTGAATGATGCTAAGGACTTTAAATAACTACAGGTGCTTTCTCAATTCTAGTCTGGTTTGCAACCTTAAAATTCACTCCTTTTCTCCAGTCAAATAGCACATTTTTTTTTCATATCCTTTTTGCTTCTCTGGCTCTCTTCACCGTAGACCTGGTTAGCAGTGAGCAGTAACCATGACACACCCTGAGTATTATTATGTTTTGAGATTTTTTTTTCTGTCAAATAAATATTCCTTTAAGTTTGAATTCAGCTTCACTCGAGTTCTCAGGACACAAACACAATACAGCCAAATTTCCAGCCAGACTATGATGTTGAATGGCCTCTATCCAGGCTCCCAACAGAGTCTTTAAGGGTCTCTATTGTCTGTGTTTCTCCTGGCATTCTGGTCTTCCAACCTTCCATTAGAATGACCCACTGTGCTGGGCAGTAGTGGTACATGACTTTAATCCCAGCACTCTGGAGGCAGAGACAGGTAGATCTCTGTGAGTTTGAGGCCAACCTGGTCTACAAGAGCTAGTTCCGGGACAGCGAAGGCTGTTGCACACAGAAATCCTGTCTTGAAAAACAAAAACAAAAACAAACAAAACAAAAATGATTCACTAAGCTTTTCTTAGAGAATTCTTGGGCTTTTCTGTGTCAGTTTTCCAGACTTTCCCACAATTTTCTTCTACAAGCTGTTTTCAAAGGCTTGAGAACTACACAGTCAGAATTGAGCAACAATATCACTCCTGATACCAGTTTCCTGTATCAGAGACAGCGAAATCCCAGACCAAACAAGCTTAAGTTTACAGTTTTAGTTCACAGATCGAGAATACAATCCATCACGTATGGGAGAAAGTTCACGGTGGCAGGAATGTGAGGCCTTTGGTCATATCGAATCCACAGTCACGAAGAATGTACACGCCAGTGCTCAGCTCACTCTCCTCTTCTCCAACTACTCAGCTTGGGACCACAGGACGTTGGATGCTGCTGTCTGTGTTTGGAATACTGTCTCCACTCGAGAAACTCCCTCCCAGTCACGCAAAGGGGTTTGTCTTCTAGGTAATTCCAGATCACGTCAAGGTGATGATCACTATCAATACTACCACAATACATATATCACATGCACCATATATCATATATACCTGTGCAAACGTACACACCCTCTTGAGTTATACCATTTGCCCATGTCTGTGACCCCTCAGCTCTTACCTTTTATACACACATAGGAAGGCTGCACGGATAACACTTCAATACATGACTTGGCAGCAAGCTGAGAGAGAGAGAGGAGAGAGAGAGAGAGAGAGAGAGAGAGAGAGAGAGAGAGAGAGAAATGGGCAGTTTAGTAAGCCTTAGGGAATGCAGACAGGGTTCCCCAGTGTCCCACATCCCACTTGCTCACTGTGTCAATGATGCTCTGCAGAGCAGAGAACCCTTTTGTGACCGCGAAACTGTGACTTGGGCTGTCTGCAATCTCCATCATCTATGATAGGAGAAAACTCACCGGTTAGAACCTCAGAGCCAGAAACCAGAAGCCTGATGCAACAGGTTCCCAGACCTGGGGCAGTTACTGTTGCCCTAAGCCCATGGTGACAGGAGGGTGTCAGGCACACACTGACTTTCATTCAAAGCCCAAGCTTCGGGAATGGGAAGCTCTCCTGCCCACTCTATGAAGGGGGTTGGCTTACTCAACTATGTGAGCTACCCTTTTGCAGTGGATAATTCTAGACACAGCACCTTGGGTGGGCCAGAGTTTGGCTCTCCTGGCACTGTAAAGATGCCTTTACAATCTTGCTCTAATAGGCTCTACGGGGGCACTTGGTCACCTGGTCTGAAGTACCTGTACTTTGTCATACATATGCACACCCACGGTGAAAATGGTGGCTCCGAGTTCTCGAGCTTTTTTGGCCTAAAAGAAAGAATATGCTAAAACGTACAGCTCTAAATATCAGAGGCAAAGGGCTGATGCTGCTGGGCTGGACTCACCTCTTCCACGGTCAGCTTAAATGGCTTGTCCATCAGTGTCCCATCAGTCAGGGCAATAATCACACTGTTGACATTACTGCCTGCAGAAAAAGCAAGAAGTGGGTGGGCTTGGTGGGAGTGGCCTACTGGGTGAGGCTGCAGATCAATCCAGCACTATCCAGGGCAATAAAGTTGGTTGTTTCTAACTCCTTGGTCTCACAGAATGAAAAGACTTGGGTACTACTTGTTCCACAGATTAGGAGCCAGAGGGGTTTGAGATCCTCCCAGAAGGCCTGACTTCTTATTTCCTGGCCCTGGAACCTCTACCCTAATTAAAGGCTGTGCCACAAGCCCAGCCTCTCCCTGGACTGGTGGGGAAACAGGAGGGGAAACATCCTTCCTTGATGAGGCTACCCAGTGAGGCAGCTTCAGGCACAATGTTAGGGACATCTTACTGGAAACAGTAGGCCCAGTAAGTCAAGACCTGCAATGAGCATTGTGAAAAATGCCTTTTAGACATGTAAAAATAGCTTAATCAGGATCCCTACTGCACCCAAGGCCGCACCTGATAACCAGAACCCAGTGACATCACTCATACAAGATAACTGAACACAGTCCTAGAACCCCACGACACCCACTGGACACTCCATAATCATATACTTATATATAAGAGACCAAGAGCAATGCTCTGCTCTGTGTATCAGGAGAGACACCACCTTAATCTGCCCTGGGGCTGGAAAGTCTCCCCCAGGATCCTTGAATCAGAGACTTCTGTTGCAGGCTGGGCCTGACCTTCAGCTAAGATCCACACAGAGGAGAGCAGCCTTGGGGAGATAGGCTTAGGACTGGAGTTAGGGATTTAGAGTGTGAACCTTGTATGATGATCCTCAGCATAATAAAATATAGCTTTTGTTATACTAACTACTTTCTTGCTGGCCACAAGGATCCAAGTCAGAAAGTCTTAGGCAGGGAACTCAATGGCCACCAATCAAAAGCCCCACTGGATTCCACAAGACCCGTAGTCCAGAGGGACACAGGTCTTGGCTGGACATGATTGACTCATGGGCTTAGGAAGCTGACCAAACAAAGCAAGAGGTAGGAGAAGACTTAGCAGCCAGAGGAAAACCAAGCCCTGGCTCCCAGCACAGGGTCCTCAGTCTGCCCAAGTCCTGTGTTTTCTTCTATTTCCCAGTGCATCTGTATGCCAAGGACCCTAGTGAGAACAAAGCCAACACGTGACCACATACAGCTAACGGTTCTCTCAGAGTCTCCTGAGTGGGGTGCTGTGCTCCAGAGGGGCCAGCTGTGCACATGTGTGTGTGTGTGTGTGTGTGTGTGTGGTGGGGGGGGGGATGACAGGCTTCAAGAGTTAGACTTAAAGAGGCTCAGGATCTACACACAGACCCTGTAGGGAGCCCAGCTCCGTGGGTCCTGCCCCACTGAAGGCACAGGCAGCTCACCTTCCGAGTTGGCCTTTTTGATCTGCTCTATGGCCTGCCAGGAAAAGAAGAAAAAGAAACAGTGAGATGTGAAGATGTGGCCCTCTACACCGAGCCAGTGTGCCTGTGCCCAGAGAGGGCTACAGCTATCTGTACCTTCTGAATTCCTTTCTGCATGTGTGTGAATCCTGTAGGCACCTCTTCGAGGAGAGTGAGAAGGCCCTTTTGGATTTCTTCTCTGGAAAGGATAAAACAGAAACATGGCATGAAAGATATTGGCAGTGGTAAAACACCTCTAAGCAGTCGTATGGCCTTGTCCACCCTGCAGGCTGAGAGAGGGCACTGGACAAGGGACACTGTCTCTCCCTTCTGAGCCAGGTCTTCCTCTGATTTCATGAGCATGGAGGACAAGGCAGGGAATTCAAGGCACCCCACGGGAAGGCCTGGTTTTCTTTGAGTTTGTTTACGTTTTTAGGCACCCAGGGCCTTGGAGATTTGGACAGAGTCCTTGTCCATTAAGTCCTTGGAGAACATCCTGGGATTTAAGCTAGGGATTCACAATGGATCTCTGCCGGGGAGTTCCAACCACAGTTCTGCCTTTATCCCTTTGTCAGCACAGCCCAATCCAGTTCTCCCCCTGTTGGCCAGCTTAGCTCAACCCTATGCCAACCCCTATCCTTCTGCCTGAGCTAGCCCACTATCTTTTTTCTATTTCTATTCTCCACTCAGCCCAGGATAACCCCTGACACAGCCAGCGTCTCTTTCTGTTTCTCCTATGCCCCATGGCTTCTCTGCACTCCTTGCCAGAATCACCCTCAGGAATTCTCTCTGCCACTCAAATTTAATCAAGTTTCCCCCAAACCAAGCCACTAGGGTACACAGCATCAGGTCTGGCCTGGACTCTTGGGAGTCAGTCCATTACTGCCCCGCCTCCCAGATGGACCTTGGGTGCCGTGTCCATAAACTCAGAGACTCTTGTCCCTTCCTTGAGGTTGTCCCCCTTACTCTTGCTCCTGCCTTTTCCCCTAGGATGCAGGACAGAGATTTTCGCACCTCCAGACACCCCAATCCTTAATGTCCCCACAGACTCTGGCTTTCTAACTTTGTACAGAGTCTCCAGAAGAGCATGTAAAGTTGATCTTCCCTCTTCGTCAGCCCCCAACTTCTTACCTCTGGGATGCTCTCACTGTTGGGCCACCCCACTTTGTGGCTACCTGTTTCCCATATCTTCCTGTGACACTCAGTACAGGTGTCCTATGACCTCATCTTGTTGCTTCCTTATTGATGACCACAGGGGCCCTATGCTCCCCACAGGGAGCTCCCCATGCTCCAGTGTTCTCCTCAGACTTTCCCGGATGTCTCCCTGCTTCACTTACCCAAGCAGAGGGCGACTTGTTCATGGAAGGCCACACAGGCCATGATTCTAAGAGAACATGTATGTCTCACCAACTCCCTGTTATTATGGGTGATAAGGGTACTGACGTGTGTACCTCACCAGTTCCTGTATGTTGCCATAGGCAGGGCCTAGGTAAGATTCAGAGAATCTTCTAGAAGTATCAAGTCTATGAGTTCTGCTTAAGTACAGGCCCAAGAATGCTAGTAAACTGGGGTTGGGGGTCAAGTTGGGTACCTATGGGTGGGCAATGCTGGAGACGCAGGAGTCTCTACAAGCCCTCAGTTTCCTCGAGGTACCAGTGTCCTGGCCACTGGGCAATACCTACCTGTCTGAGGTGAGTGGTATGATAACTTCAGCGTCTGTTGAGAAGGTAATGACGGAAATCCGCATTTTTGGGCTGGGGACAAAGCACAAGCACTGAGAAGCCAAGACACTAGACCATCAGTCTGCCAGGGAGCAGAACATGCACAGAATCCCTGCTCCCACCCCAGCTCCTTCGCACTGGGGACAGTCAGAGGTGAGGTGTTAAGGTGAAGTCGGCAAAGGATTCTGAAGCCCACAGAGATATGTAGCTCTGGGGGAGAGAGAGAACACGTCAGGACAACCCCTGCTCCATCTCATGCTTCGCCTCTCTTCTCTCCCTCAGTCTCTCTTTCCCTCAGTCTCCCTCTCTTCCTGTCTCCCCTCACTCTTTTCTCTCCTTCTACCCTTTTTTTCACCTTCTACCGTTTCCTCTTTCATATGTGCACACACGCAAGTCACCCATTCCGAATAGGCAGAGAGGCTCACACGCTCCCCCACAGGGACATCATCATTCCTGGTCCCGGATATCAGATTCTTTGCGTCTCTAGCCAGCTTTCTTTACCCTTCCCGCCTCCAACTCAATGAGATCACTCTCTGTCTGGGAAGCCCTTCACACGCATGCCTCCCTCTCCTCCATCCCTATAACTCAGGAGGAAATCAGATTCCCTTGACTTAGCAAGATGTCTACTATGGCTTTGTCCCCAAACTACCTGTGGTCCTCTTCCCCCAGCCTTTCCTGAGCAACCTTGACTCCCCTAGTCTAAGGGACTGCCCACTTACTGGGGTCACTGCTATAGTTTGAGTTGGAAACATCCCTTATAACCCAGGTTTTGAGCACTCGTTCCCCATCTGGTGACACTATCTCAGGGGGCTGTAGAATCTTCAGGTAGTATCTAGCTGGTTGAGGCAGATTATCAAGTCAGACCATCAACAGTTAAGAGCCCGGTCCCTGTCCCTGCCATTAGCTTTCTTCTTGTTGGTCTACTTGGTGTGAACAGCCTTGGTTACACGGTCCTCTTTCCATGCCTGTGAGGGAGGGACTGAACCTGTTGGAACCTGTGAGTCATAGACACCTCTCTTAAGTTGTGCCTGATAAACATTGTGGCTACAATAATGTCACTCTTTGACCCTGCTCGTCCTCCTGCCTTGAGGACTCAGTTCACACTTCAGTTTCTTTAGGACCCTGAAACTTTTTTCTGAGGATTCCTGCCTTTTCCTTTGTCTTTTCATGACAAGTTCCCCAGCTCACTCCTCTGGCCCTGAACATGCTATGCTCAGTATAGATTACCACCTGTCATGGTGTCCTTCCTACTCTGAGGGTTCCTGGAGGGTGGACTCTGTCACTGTACTACACCAAATCCCCAAGGAGAATCAGCCAGTGTTGCTGTATCCCAACTAGACGCTGTCCCCCATGTTAGCACACCAGCCTGGGCCTATGCTCTCTCTTTGAGGGGATCTCATGCCCATCAAATCTAAGAGACAAGAAAACGACTCCCTGGAAGCACAGAGGAGACTACAGCCAGGAGAAGCCATACTTCTGGAATTTCTTCACCAAATCCTCGGCAAATGAATAAACGTGGATCCAGTTTGTGCCCACACTGCCTGACCTGAAGACAAAGGAGACATATGTCAAGGTATGATGTAACATCATAGGGTAGGGAAGGGCAGTTTTAGCCTTCCCAGGTGTTCATGGCTTTTATTTATTTGTTGGTTTATTTATTTTTATTTTAGCAACATGTTCCTGTGTCAGTGCTGACCATGGTGGATCATCACGAGAGGTGACTTTCTTCAGGGTCAGTAGTGAGCAGAAGGTAGCCAAACAGCTTCATCTGCAGAGACTGTTGGGTCCCCAAAGGGGCCTTTAGCGGTTCACCACAGTGCCTGATTATGCTCGGTGAGGGCTGTGTTGTCTCACAATGAAGGATGATGTCTTGATTGGAAGAGCTACCTATGTTTCGATATGTGAGGCTTTCCACTCTGCCTCTACTGACTTTAACTTACCAATTCTCAGTCCTGTCCATGAATGTGTGGGTCAGGGCTACCGGCACTATTGTTATCAGAAGGATTTTGAACACTAGGAAAGGTCTTAAGGTGACCCAGGCTTGGCCTGGAGCTCCCTTATTAAACTCTTGGGTTATTAGGTATCAAAGCTCCTTCTCAGGTGAGATTACTCTGGAGCTTGTGGAACATTTGGGGCATAGGTTGGGTCCTGAGGATTGTTAGGTCTTCCCAGCTCTTTGTTGGCCCCCATGTCATACCAGCTGTAGCTGTCATGTCTTGCCTTCCAGAATAGCTTAGTCCACTGAGCCATTCATGAACCAGAACAAAACTCTCCATTGTTTCCTGCTTGTCTGTTACAATATTCACACCATCGAGGGTCTGACAGAAAGAACTTCAAATCAAAACTAACCTGGAGATAAAGAAACTCACTTTCTTCTGATTATGGTGACTCCATCAAGAGGACATTGCAATTGTAAACACATACACACTGAGCATGGGCATGTCTTATTTCATTAAAAAAACATTACTAAAGCTGTGTGGTAGTGGCGCATGCCTTTAATCACAGCACTCGGGAGGGAGAGGCGGGTGGACCTTTGTGAATTGAGGCCAACCTAGTCTACTGAATGTGTTCTAGGGAAGCCAGGGCCACACAAGAAAACCCTGTCTTGAGAAAACAAAACCTAAACAAACTAAAACAAACAAACAACAACACTACTAAGCATAAAAGCACAACTTAACCCAAACACAGTAAGAGAAGGTGACTTTAACATCCATTGTCAGCAATAAATTGGTCTTCCTGATAAAGAAAAAAAACCCAGAAACATTAATGTTAAATGATGTCATAGTTCAAATGAACCCAGAAGACAGTTCTGGAACATTCCATCCAAACACTACAGAATGTATGCTCTTTTCAGCAGCCTGTGGAACTTCTCTAAAAGTGACTATACATTAGGAAATGAAGCAGGTCTCAACAAATTCAGGAAAATTGAACTTTTTTTGTATTTGCTCTGAACATAGTAGAATAAAGCTAGAAACAGCCACAGGGAAACTTGAGACAATGCACAGACTCATGGAGATTTAACAACACACCTAAACACACATACTAAACAGCAAGACCCATTCAACACACAGTCAATTAAAAAGTCAACTAGTAAGATCCAAACTAACAAAATTAAATAAAAAAGGGAGACATTACAACAGACACTAATAAAATTCAGGAAGTTTTAGACATATATTCCACTAAATTGGAAAATCTGAAAGAAATGGATGGATCTCTAGATGCATATGGCCTGCCAGAGTTAAGACAAGTAATTTAACCAGATCTAAAACAGCCATGAGATTGAAACAATAAATACAAAAAAAATCTCCCAACTAAATAAAGCTATGCTCAGATGAATTCACTACAGGATTCTACTAGATCTTTAAAAAATGAATGTGAATGAACACTAATCTTTTACAAATAATTCTTTAACATAGAAAATGAAGGAACTCTGAAGTTGCTAGTAGAAAAAGTAGAAAACACTAGAAGATACAGTCATAAGTGAGGATTTTAAATAGGACTCCATTTGTCAATAAATAAAGCCAACAATCAATAAGTGGGACTTTATAAAATTAAAAAGCTTCTGTATATCAAAGGGAATAATTAATCTGATGGCAAGATAGCACTCAGAGAAAAATCTTTGTTAAGTAAACATCTGACAGAGGATTAATATCTATAACAGACAAAGAGCTAAAAATCTAACTAATGAGACAATAAGCCACTCAATTAAAAGGGTAGTGATAGCAGCTAAGGAACTGAATAGAGAATTCTCAAAAAGAAGGAATTCAAATTGCTGTGGGACAAGGATCTTGCACCCTGTAAATATTTGTCACTATATTGTTTTAATAAAACACTGATTGGCCAGTAGCCAGGCAGGAAGTATAGGTGGGGTGACAAGAACAGGAATATTCTGGGAAAAGGAAAGGCTCAGTCTGCAGTCGTCACCCAGACCAAGAGGAAGCAAGATGAGAATGCCTCACGGATAAAAGGTACCAAGCCATGTGACTAACACAGACAAGAATTATGGGCTACTGTAAGATATAAGAGTTAATAAGAAAGCCTGAGCTAATCGGCTAACCAGTTTATAATTAATGTAAGCCTCTGTGTGTTTCTTTGGGACTAAACAGCTGCGGAACCTGGTGGGACAGAAACCTCTATCAACATCAAATGACTAAATTTTTAAAGGGCTCAACACCTTTAGCTGTCAGGGAAATAGCAATTAAAATTACTCTGAGAATCGATCTCAGGCCTGTCAGAGTAACTATGACCAGAAAACCAACAATAGTAAGTGCCCACACAGGTGTAGAGAAAGAGGGGTCCTTATTCATTGTTGGTGGCTGTACAAACTGGTGTAAGTGTTACGGATATTAGTATGGATATTTCTGAAAACAAAAAAAAAAACTAAAGCAAAAAGTACTATGCAGTACAGAAAAATACTTGTGGCCATACACTCAAAGGACTCTATATCCTACCACAGAGAAACCTGCTTATCTTTGTTTATTGTTGCTCAACAGCAGAGAAATGGAGTCCATGAAAACATGGTACATATATACAATGGTGTTTTCCTTTACTATAAAGAAGAATGAAATTATGTTAGCCCCATAAACAGTCATGCTACTATAGCACTAGTGAATACATCTTGCCTGGCAGGTCAGTATTGTGACATGTAGTGCCCAGCGCTAGATAAAGACCATTAATTTCTTCCCCCTCAACAGTCTGAATAGTACCTTCTAGGACTATGAAAGCTATACATCAGAGAGAGAGAGAGAGAGAGAGAGAGAGAGAGAGAGAGTGTCTTGGGCAGTTCAAGATTTATTTCTCTGTTCCTATATAACAACAGTATGCGGTGTCATCAGCAATCTGGTCTTATCATCTAGCTATGGTGGACAGCCAAGAGAAATGGCAATAACACGTGTTGTTATGGGTACCTCTGGGGATCCCCAAATCAATAATGTATGGAGAGCTATCCATGTCTCACACTGAGATTTTCACCTAATAACCCATGTCTTTTGTGAACAGCATTGTTCACCAATGTGGGGGTACTGTGTTCCAACTTCTTTTAAAATATTTTAAGTTAGTGTGCAAAGTAGGTAGGCTTCATAAGGCTTCCCCTATACCCTCAGCTTTGGCGAACCCACTCTTTACCGCTCCATTCCCTTTACCCACCTGTGCCCACTTCTGCTTTAACTTGAAGCTCCCAGGACCTCTCCCTCTGTCCTTTCATATTTGCAGGAATATAGATGGAAGGGGAAAGCACGATTTCAAGTGAGGTATGTGAATCCTAGATTCTAATTTTTACGTGTGCCACTTATATTGGAGTGTGCACATATCCTAAGACTTGAGAAAGAGGCCAAGCAAGCCTTGTGCCCACTGGTGCAATTGAAGCAGATCTGTTATTGATAACCAGTTGCTTTCTGGTTGAGTTTGAGTCCTACTCCACAAAAGGGACTTCTTATCTGGTCTTATAAAACATAGTCAAAAGCCTGTAGGGGGGGCTCATAGGCTTTAGTGGGGGAGCTAGTGCTATTGTTTTGCTAACAGGATACAATGTACCCATTAAACTTCTTTCTAAACAACTGTGATTACTACCAACATCGACTTTGACCAAGCAACCTTGGCCAAAGGTTTTGTTTGTTTGTATTTTGCCATGAGCAGCAGCAACAGCAGAGGCTCATAACTGGTTAAAGAGTAAGTAATTCCTTCCAAGTTAAATGACTTGAAATTCAGGTGAAAATGAGACATTTACATCACACACTCTAAGGTTAGGGGACTATCACCCAAGATTGGGTTAAGAAAAAGAAAAAAAAGGAAAAAACTGGGAAAAGATGGACCTGTAAACAACCTAATGAAACTCACTGGGTCATCAAAAAACAAACACGAGAGTAGATAGGGAGAGAGAGAGAGCGCGCGCAAAGGATTAACAGGGGAAGGAGCTGAGCAGGTAAATGGCAATGAAGTGGTAAAATACATTTCATACATGTTTGAAAATAAGAGAAAAATACAGACACATCAAATGACTAAGCTCAGGAGATAGAAGTGTAAGCAATATTTCCCATTTTATAGATGTTAAGAGCACACTGCAAATTTCTGTAATCCAAGAAACTGGATAGTTGGATGGGGCACCACCAGAGAAGCCCTGAGCCTATGTTGGTCTCTGACCCCCCTCTTGGTCTCTGACCCCATCTCCATACCCTCCCTTGGCAGTCAGGAGGGGTCTAAAGATCAGCCCAACTTTCCTACCACACTGAGAAAAAACAGGCTTTTCCTGGGATAGGAACTGTCCATGGCTCTTGTGTTGGGAGAAAAAAAGGGGAACCTTTAAGTCACTAAAATAAAGGCTACTTGGAGCAGCAAAACTGAGAGAGTGCCCACAGTGGCCATGGCAATCTCCAAGGTCCCTCTGTGGGTAGCCTGAGGGGCATGGCGACCAGATCAGGGTCAAGATGCTGGGGACAGAGTCATCCAGAAGGTCTGTGTCGGCCTCCTTGCATTCAGGAAGTCAGTGACAGCCTACATCCCGGGGTCTGACCACAATGATCTTGCCTGTCCTATAGAGTCAGACATACCGCTGATTCCCAAGGACTCTCTAGGGACAGTGCAGGAGGGCAACTCACTTGTCCAGGATGATGTAGAGGTCGAAAACGCCGAGGCAGTCCTCTGCCGTTTGGCCCTGGCCCTGGCTCCACTTTTGCCTCATCTGTTGAACCTCGCGTTGCTGGGAACTTCTGGAGCCCTTGCCCAGGCGGTGGAAGAGTTTCCAGCCACGGCCATGGTTGCCTAGGCTCTTAGCCTTAGAAATGGGAGGCGGTAATAGGAGCAGGAACAGAAGGAGTGCCAAGGAAGACATGCGGAGACCGTGAATACCCATGCTGTCTGTCCCCGTGGCCTTGCTAGCTCTAGAGATGCTGTGGAAGGTCACAGGTAGCTGAATGACAGCTACTCTTGGCCTTTATCTCCACCACCTCTGCTTGCACCCAGGGATTGAGGATCACAGCTTGTATTCTATCACCAATAGTAGCACTGCACCTGATAAACTCAGGACACGGGCTAGAAGGTAGTTACTCTGGGATATCCCTACCCCAACTACCTGCAGAGCCCTTCACCTACTGGGGGAAAAACACCCTAGGGTTGTGATGGGCAGAAAGGTTGACATGGTTACTTTGTGACCTGTCTCTCTGCTTAGCCTTTATGCTGACAGTGATAAGTGGCAGTCATAGGTCCTTTGTAGGAGTCTCAGATGAGGCCTCCTTGTCTCTGATCCTAGCCCCTCACAGGGCATCCTTAGGGGAACACCTCAAGGAACAAGGTGTTTTGTTAACTGAAAAGGTGGCTGAGCTCACTAGTTACTGTGGACAAAGCAATCAAGACACCAATGGCAAATCTGGGCTACTAAAGTGCTTATGAAACTAGTGAGGTAGCTCACAAATACAGTGCGAGTGTAAGCAAGTGCAAAGCCCTGGATTTGATGTTCAGCATTAGAATAAACAAATAAGAGAATAACATGCCTGTGAGGGAGCTTATGTGACATGATTGAAATATGTCTGTCTGCTGTGTCATGCACCCAGGCTTCGTTCAAGTTTCTTGGGGATGTTTTATAGTTTTCAAGGTCTCCTAACTGGACTTCATTTGGTCCTTGTGGTAGTTTGAATGTAACTGACCCTGTAATCTCGTAGGGTGTGAAAATGGGAGGCCAGTTGTGGGTCCTGAAATCAGCAGGCAATGCTGGTTTCAAAAAGAGATGGAGATTGTGGACTGCTGCCAGTGTCCCCTGTGAGTGGGGATAGATCCCCTGTCCACTGCCGTGTGACAAGGGGCCCAACTGATGACTTAACGGAACCATTTTATTGTGATCTCAGGTTAAGTGGGTCGGACCCTCAGGAAAGGTAGAGTAGGAGGCCCCTAGAAAAAGAAACCTGGGAAGTGCCAAGCACTAGCAGGGACTGGAATTGTCTGGAAGCTTCCTCATTGTCCCCGGTGGCACCAGGGTTGAGGAATTCTAGGGTGGGACTCAATTGGGATTGTCCTTAAGCCCTTGCCTGTGGTCTCTTCTTGTGACTTGGGCCTCTTTACAGCGCCAGTGGGTATGAACTTTCTTTATGGAAGCTCAAGGGCTTGAGGGGACAGGGTTTGCTGTGAGCAGTTTGAGATGTGGAGCCCTTTATGACATCACTTCAGGGTGTCATTTTATGCTGTCTTCTGGTCAGAGCTTCACCAGCCTTTCCAGGTTGAGAGAGGAGTGTGGGTGGGCTCTCCCTCTTCTTCACCCTTCTGTATTAAAGTAGCTGGAGTGGCAGAGGGGGCATGATGTGGAAAGACGGTGCCAGCACTAGACATCTGCCTTCATAAGGGATTCAGAACCAGCCAGAGCGTGAGGGAAATCACATTTCAAATACCATGCTCACTTTTCTTTTTAGGACGGTATGCTTATGAAAGACAATAAGAACTAAAACTTTTCCTTTAACTAATTCTAAAATTGATCTCAATACATACAACATAAAGAAATCTTGTGTTTTCTTTTGTTGTTGTCTTTAACGACTACCTCAAATAAGTAACATGTTGAAACTGATCAAATTTAGGATACTTGCTTTATCACATTGGAGTTCTTGTCATATCTTCCATGACAATTCTTATTGTCATAGTTTTATAGATATCTCTTAGACTGTGACCTTAATCTGCCTTTTACCCATTCCTAAGTGGACTGGCCATCTGTTTACATGACCTGGGCACTTATATACTTTCAAGAGTGTGGTGATATTTTGTTTGTGCTTTAACAAATAAAGCCTGAAGATCAGAGTGTAGCGTTAAACCGCTACAGGCCAGGGAGTGGAGGCATACACCTTTAATCCCAGGACTCCAGAGGGACAGAGGCAGAGGGATCTCTGTTAGTTCAAGACTACCTTGGGCTACAATGTCACTACAGTCTAAGAGAGAAAGAGAGCTCAAACAAAGGTGACCCCAGCACTTGGGATCCCATGCCTTTAACCCCAGCACGAGGGAGGTGGAGACAGGAGTGATATGGTTGCCAGAGAGAGTATAAGGTAGGAGAAGACAGGAACTCAGTGCCATCTAAACAGGCAGTCTGAGGACGTAGTCAAGGACACAGTCTGCTGACAAGGTCGTCCCTTTCGCCTGAGCACAGGTAGAGGTTAAAGATCTCTCCATTGGCTGCTGCTCTGCTTCTCCGATCCTTCAGCTTTTACCTCCCTCATATCTGACTTCTTTTTTTTATAGAACAATTAAAATTTGTGCTACAGAAGAGCCTGTGTGTATGTGTTCTTTCTCCATCTCGGGTGCTTATCCTTTCATATTGGCCCATTTACTTTGTATATTCTGCACACCAGGACCTTTGTCAGGCGTGGCAATATCTTCTTCCAGCTCATGGCTTGTTTTTCAGTTAATTTTGAAAGAACAATGCACAACTTCTTAGTTTTGATACAGATTGCTATGTGTTAGATGAAAGATCCTGGTTTCTAAGGTAGCAACCTGTATCCTAATGAAATTTTTTCCTTACTGGGGCATCCTTTAAGGGGCAATGAGCCCGCACTCTCTTCCATTTCTTTTCCTGGCTTGTGAGCTATGCCGGCCCACCAGATGCTGACCGGAAGTTTTACCTTCCTAAAAAGTCCCAGCCAAATAAGACTGCCTGATTTTGGAGTTTTCAGAACTGTGAGCCGAAACCTGGATGGAGGAGATGCTGCTAAAACCTCTCTTCTAGTTGGGAGCTCTTGGCAGCTGTGGTTGCCAGGGGACAGAATGCTTTCTGGACGGGTGCTGCCCACACTCTGTGCTGACTCTATACCCATGCATGCCTGCAGTTCTAATTAGACTCTATGGTTTACAAAGAGAAAAAAATCTTACAGTTTGAAATTTTTATGCTTAGTTTTAGAAATCTAATATTTTTAAAATGTGATTTAATTGGCTACTATTATAGAAGTAGGTGATATTGTTAAATATTATTTTTTATAGCCAAACAAATAAGTTCTAAAAATAAACTCATCTTTTAAAATAGTTAATTGCTTCAGGTGTTTTGCTATGGCACCCCAAAGCTAACACACAGATTAACTGTTGTTTTCCACCTTTTACTACTCCCAAGGCAGTTGTGTCCCTGAACACCTTCAGATTCTCCAGTGTCGCAGAACTTGTCCTAACCTGGTACAAGGCTGTCTTTCTACATGTGGGGCGTGGAGGCAGTAGGAAGCAGCGTGGAGGTGATCAGAAGGGCAAAGAGGTCGTGGCAAGCTTCAGCAAATACCCAGGAGAGTTTGGAGACCCCGGGAAGACCCAGCTCTGGTGGCTGCTGGACTGAATCCATCCATGAAGATCTCGAGGATGCTGGAGGATTTTAGGGAGTTTGGCAGAGAAAAGGCAGGAACTACGGAAGCAGAGGTCAGAGTGGCACTAGTGGAGGAGGTGATGGTATGAGCGTGAGGGCCAGGGATGTTGGGGTGGGGAGGGGTAGGGTAGAGGGATGGAGTGGAGAGGTGGAGTTAGGTAGTGAGTGGCTGGGGTGGGAAGTAACCTTCAGCAGCAGTGACAGAACCAGACAAGTACCCCACTCTTGTTTTAATTGAGCTCTACATTTTTCTCTGCTCCCTTCCCTGCCTCTCCCCTCCCCTTCAACACTCTCCCATGGTCCCTATGCTCCCAATTTACTCAGGAGATCTTGTCTTTTTCTACTTCCCAGGTAGATTAGATCCACGTATGTCTCTCTTAGTGTCCACATTGTTGTCTAAGTTCCCTGGGATTGTGGTTTATAGGCTGGTTTTCTTTGCTTTATGTTTAAAAACCACTTATGAGTGAGTACATGTGACATTTGTTTTTCTAGGCCTGGGTTACCTCACTCAAAATAATGTTTTCTAGCTCCATCCATTTTCCTGCAAAATTCAAGATATTTTTTTTCCTGCTGTGTAGTGTTCCATTGTGTAAATGTACCACATTTTCCTTATCCATTCTTCGGTCGAGGGACATTTAGGTTGTTTCTAGGTTCTGGCTATGACAAACAATGCTCCTATGAACATAGTTGAGCGCATGTCCTTGTGGTATGATTGAGCAGCCTTTGGGTATATACAAAAAAGTGGTATTAGTGGGCCTGTCATTGGAATAAAAACAGACAGGAGGACTAATGGAACCGAATCGAAGACCCGGATATTAATCCACACACCTACGAACACCTTATTTTTGGCAAAGAAGCAAAAAATTATAAAATGGAAAAAGGAAGTATATTTAACAAGTGGTGCTGGCATAACTGGATATCAACATGTAGAAGAATGAAAATAGACCCATATCTATCACTATGCACAAAATTCAAGTCCAAATGGATCAAAGACTTCAACATAAAGCCAGCCGTACTGTACCTCATAGAAGAAAAAGTGGGAAGTACACTTGAATGCATTGACACAGGAGACCACTTCCTAAATACAACCCCAGTAGCACAGACACTGAGAGAAACAATTAATAAATGGGACCTCCTGAAACTGAAAAGCTTCTGTAAAGCAAAGGACATGGTCAACAAGACAGAAGGGCAAAAGGGCAGTATACAGAATGGGAAAAGATCTTCACCAACCTACATCAGACAGAGGTCTGATCTCCAAAATATTCAAAGAACTCAAGAAATTGGTCATCAAAAGAACAAATAATGCAATAAAAAATGAAGTACAGACCTAAACAGGGAACTCTCAACAGAATAATCTAAAATAGCTGAAAGACACTTAAGGAAATGCTCAAGTACCCTACTCTTTTTTTTTCATTTCCTATATCAGCTTTATTTAAAACACAAATAAATATTTCTCTTTCAGTAATAGCAAATGGTTCAAATAATGTTGAACACAAATCATTGATTAATACAGGATATTAAATATGAACAGACTTTTTTTAAGCAAAAGAATAGAGGTTATATACAAAAGGGACTTACAATCTACAGGTCAATTCAAAAAAGAAAATGTGTTTATTAAATGTGTGATGAAAGCAGAACATTCCACCCCTGCTAGCGTACAACATTCAGTCAGTTGAAGATGGATTGGTCCAAGTGTCTATACATAAATTTCAAGTCATTTTGGTATGTGCAGAATCATCCAGATCTTCCCAGACTGAATGGGCAGGCCTGTGGCTTTCTTCCTTTTCCATATTCCCAACACGGCTACATGAACTTCAACTCCTGGTGAGCCGCTTACAACAGCAGTTCCTTAGGAGCAAACATGACAGGTGATCCAGGATTTCCCTATGAGAAACAAACTGGCCACCTACAGAAAGTACCACAATGAACAAGTCTTTCTTTCTGCCTTTCAATTCTGTACAGTGTCTCATTTCAAGACTATTACCCTCATGAGACTTGTTTCTTCACAAGTCTAAACCCTGAAGTGATATGAAGACCAACATCAAGAAAAGAAAACTCAATCCAAAAATGAAGAAACTGGAGGTATCCAATATACTGCAGAGCATCCGCCATTCCTGCAACAGTACGGCTCGGTGTGGTGCTACAGTCCGAAGATCAATACAGGCAGCTTGAATGAGTTTTTTCCTCCTCCTCCCAAGATTAAAGCACATCAAGTAAATACTAGGCAAGAGGAGTTTTTTAAAGTACCCTATTCTTACACAGGCACCTGAGCCTGGCTACAGTTAGAGGCAGTTGGCCCAGGTTCCGGGAGCTGCAGGCTGCAGACCAAAAACCTGGGACTCTGTTTTGGTAGTGTCTCCTGTGTGCCTACTAGCCTGGTTCCTCTTACTGGGCAGTGGGGATGCGGGGCTACAGACTATAAACTCTTGAAAATGTGGGTTGCAGAGGTACTAGCCCTCCTTGTGTCCCCCACCATGCAAAACCCGGAAGTTATGGGAAACCAGATCCATGTCAATGCTCCCCTCTCAGTTGTCTGCCTCTCTGTCCTCCCTTCTTCCTTAACTTCCCTGATGCGGGAGAATTGTCTGTATTCTGTCAATCATATTTTAATAAAACGCTGATTGGCCAGGCAGGCAGTATAGGCAGGAAAGCCAGACAGGAAGTAGGGGTGGAGCAAAGAGACTGGGAGTATTCTGGAAGCAGAAGCTCTCTCGCCACTTCTGCGCAGACCACCGAAGAGGCAGCATGTAACATGTCCAGCTGAGAAAGGTACGGAGCCATTATGGCTTAACATAGATGAGAATAATGGGTTAATATAAGTTATAAGAGTTAACAAGAAGCCTGACCTAATGGGCCAATCAGTCTATAATCTTATGGAGTCCTGTGTGTAATTTCTCTTTGGGATTTGCCGGCTGTTGGGGTACCGGGCGGGATGGAAACCCCAACAAGCCGGCCCCTCATGTTACATATGGCACCAACGTGTGGACAACTGTATCCACACAAAGCCTGAGACAGCTTGAGAAGTAATTCTAGAACAAAATAACAGCTTTATGCATGGTTTCTTGGTAGCAGCAATTTCTTGGGTCTGCTCTGTTTGCTAGAGGCAAGCAAGCACTCTCATCTAAGAGAGGCTTCCTGACTCAGCTTTAGCTGCAAAATCCTGCAGCTCTTTTAAGAGGTCCTGCCACGAAACACTTAAACGGTGTTGATGAAAAGGTGAATGCATGCTTTTCGGTTTTCAGCCGTAGCAGGAAAAAAGCTGCGCTGTTTTAAAATGCTGGCTTTCTGGTCTGTCCTGCCAGGGCAAACTCTGACTCTTTCAGGCAGGCAGTCCGACTGAGTGTGGTCTGTGAGCAGAATGCTGCAGCCTATGTGCTGGCAAGGACCTTGAAATGCCATAGAGTTGTGGCAGTGAACACAGTTCTGGCTGGTATCTCAGCCATGAGACTGGAGAGCTGGGGAGCGGGCTGGATCTAGCCGTCAAAGCTACTGCTCTCCATATTGCTTAGTAAATTAAAGGCTCATGTGGTCAGAAAAAGAGAGATATACAGTAAAGAGAGATTCAAATAGGAAGAAAACCTCTAAATGGTTTACAGTGTGTTAAAAAATATATGCAGGCTAAAGGTTAAAGTCATTAAAAATAAAAAAGAAAGAAAGGGAGAAATAGGGTGTGGTGGTACACACCTTTAATCCCAATGCCTGGGAGGCAGAGCAGACAGGTCTCTGTGAGTTCAAGGTGTGGTAGCATACACCTTTGAGTCCAGCACTGGGGAGGCAGAGACCAAGGGATCTCTGTGAGTTCAAGGACAGCCTGGTCTACAGAGTCATTCCAGGACAAAGATATACAGAGAAACTGTCTCAAAAAGTAAAAGTAAAAATAAGAGAAATAGAGGTTAAAATAAAGCCACATAAAGATGAAAAATACATGGAGAATCTTGATACTGTATGTTATTATGCTCTCTTTGAATTGTTTGAGTGCTGAAGAAGGAGCAACAGCTGCTAAAAGACTTTTGTTTATAAATACTGCTGAACTAACCCAAGATAGGCATTTTGGAAATACCTTGGCTTCAAAACTGAAGTCAAAAGGTATATTACTTTGGAGAAGAGATTTTGCTTTTGTTTCCACAGAAAATGAGAGGCTATGGATTCATTCTGAGTTAAGAAAAATCATCTTTGCTCAAGGGAGGCCACCTGAAAAATCTCTGACAGGAATAGGTGGCCCAGATGTCTGAGTTCTTCATCCAGAACAGGTTCAAGACTGCTGCCTGAGATGATCAAGACTCACAGGATACTTCAGTCAGGACTTGAATGTAACTCTAAATTTTCTTTAGGTCCCCATAAGATCATCAGCGCCCCCCAACCAGCAGGAAGTAGCTTGAAATACTACGCCCCCATTCCCAACAAATGGACTATGGGTATTTTCCTTTGTTTAAAAAAAAAGAGGGAAATGATGCGGGAGAATTGTCTGTATTCTGTCAATCATATTTTAATAAAACGCTGATTGGCCAGGCAGGCAGTATAGGCAGGAAAGCCAGACAAGAAGTAGGGGTGGAGCAAAGAGACTGGGAGTATTCTGGAAGCAGAAGCTCTCTCGCCACTTCTGCGCAGACCACCGAAGAGGCAGCATGTAACATGTCCAGCTGAGAAAGGTACGGAGCCATTATGGCTTAACATAGATGAGAATAATGGGTTAATATAAGTTATAAGAGTTAACAAGAAGCCTGACCTAATGGGCCAATCAGTCTATAATCTTATGGAGTCCTGTGTGTAATTTCTCTTTGGGATTTGCCGGCTGTTGGGGTACCGGGCGGGATGGAAACCCCAACAAGCCGGCCCCTCATGTTACATTTCCCTGCAGATATAAATTCTGACTTTAATTTCTTTCCTCCCAAGTTGACTTTCTGGGTCTTGTTTCCATCCATAAATGAAGTCATCCCTGGTGAGTGTTCTGTTCTTCTCAGTCAGGGTGTGTACTGGGCACGGGGTGAGGACCATACCCCAGCCACAGATCTTTCTTGGACATGTATTTCCAAACATCTGGAAATGTAGCATGCTCACTGCCCATCATGGGAAAAAGGAACAAATGATCTAATTATACATTTCTGGGTTTTCAGGGTGAGAGGAAAGAAAGTAATAGTTGGTTTTAGATGTTTCTGATTGGTGCGAGAACACGGAAAAGTGACAGAAAACTGAATGCCTGTGAATGTCCGACAAGACACACAGCAAGCAACATGTTTTTACTGCTTAGTGAGGCGTGGAGCATTTTTTAAATTCTAACTGTGGTAGTTGAAATTAATGTTCATGTGTTTGTTAGGTAGGAGGGCCATTGTGAAAGTATTTTTTGTGAATATCAGGTTTTCTTGGCCACATTTCAAGTAAGGATGTCTAGAAAAACAAGTCTGTTTAATTTGGGGAAAAAGCAGAAATAAGATATTGAAACCTTATATTTCTTGTAGAATTCAGTCTTGTTAGAGAGACGTGACTTTATTTCTGATATGTATTTTATTATATATATGCCCTAAGACACAAGATACTGAAGTTGTTTGTTTACCATTTAAAACCGATTTTGTAGTTTACTATGTTCTTTAATGTAAAATCAGTCGGCTGAGGCTTTTATCTGAATCTTCACAGGAAACTTGGCATAAGGTTACACAGAAATGAGCAGAAACCAAATTTTATGTAGGGAGTTACATTGCATTTAGTGAATTTGCCACGTCATGTCAAAGAATACTGAGCAGTTCTTGTGTGTGTGCATGGGGCTTCAGTTTGAGAGGTTGTAGCAAGAATTTCCTAAGCTGTAAAGATGGTTTATTTGTAGAAAATACTTTTGTGTATAAAATGAACATTTAATAATGAGATTATAACTTCATATCATGTTCCTGTAATCTTAACACTATGGATGAGAGAGGGGAGCATGTAGGATTTAAAAGCAGCCCTAGCTACAAAGTAAGGCCCTATCTCAAAACAAAAAAATAACCCACCCCAAGTAATGTTATCAGTTTCTGCAATAATTTAAAATTTTAAGCAAAATACTTTATTTAAAAGGTCATACTGCAGAAATGAAGGGAATGAAGGGATAAAAACATTACCTGTTACAGTAGACCAAGGCAAGTGCTTTAACACTCCCAAATTAACAGTGATACGTTCAGATTAACTTCAGCAGGATGGAGAAAGATGCTCAAGAGGGATGAAGAAACTCACCGTTACCCAAATAATCTTTCATTAGGATGTGTCCATTCCCTTCTGGAACCAAGACATGTGAAGGACACAATAGACTCTGATAGGGTAGAATGTGACTGATGACTTTTCTAATTATTGATTTGTGGGTCCTTCAATTCAAGTGTCCAGTTAGCTATATGTGGACTGAGGTTTCAGTCCCACTCGCGACCCACTCGCGACCGTTTGTCCCAAAGAAACACACAGAGGCCGACATTAATTATAAACTGGTTGGCCTATTAGTCCAGGCTTCTTATTAACTCTTACATCTTGCATTAACACATAATTCTTGTCTGTGTTAGCCACGTGGCTTGGTACCTTCATCAGTGAGGCAGTCTCATCTTGCTTCCTCTGCATCTGGGTGGCCTGCAGACTGAGACTTTCCTCTTCCCAGAATGCTCCTATTCTGGTCATGCCACCTATACTTCCTTTCTGGCTACTGACCAATCTTTACAGGGTACAAGACCATTGTCCCACAGCAGCTATATCTACAACTCTTGCCTTGTGAAAATCACAGAATATTTGAGGAAATGGTGAAACTTCTTTCCTAAGCATTAAAGAGCAACCTGGTACCCAGGTCTGCCATTGGGGAGATGTCTCCCAAGAGTATCTCTGGTGCAACAGGCATGTTGTCTGCTGGAGAGGGCAGAGCATCCTTGGTTAAGGGTGGTTAACCTCTGTCTCTCATCAGTGCCCAAAGTCACCCTTGACCAAAGGCAGAGTTGCACTTTTGGCCTCTGGGAAGAGGAAATCAGAAACTGAAGTCAGATTGAGAAGGAGATTTCTTCCCTGAAGTACAGATGGCAAGACCCCTGGGATCCTCTGAGTTCACACATTCGATCCCACGGAGAAGCAGTTGGGGACCAGGGAAGCGGGGGTCACATAGACAGAAAGCTGGGGATCTGGTTGCTGGGGAAATATCTCTGCTGTTGTACCAAAGGCCAGCTTCAGTCAAGTTCAGGTCCCAAAGAGGAGGTGTGGAGTCACCAAAGGGATGAGTGTACATCTGCGGTTCAACACAGCTTCCTCCCTCAATCAGACTCTCCATCTATACATCATATCATTTGTGTACATAAGTCATTGGACAAGCATCAGAGCCCGGATCTCTTTTTCACTTGTCCATTAAATGTCCAGGGTGAAGAAACAAAGCACAATGCAGACCATCTTATCTGAAACAACATCTTTTTACAGCCTGTGTCTAGGCTGGCTGCTCATGGGGTTATAATAGGTTAGACAGTCTGAAATTGTTTTTAACTTAACCAAGTTGCCTGTAGAATCATTTGATGTTTTCTAAAATGTAAACTTTACAAAATACCTCATAGTAAGTGTTTAACTTATTGACAATAGCATTTTTCTGCTCCTCGGGTTTTTATTTATTTATTTATTTTTATTTATTTATTTTGGTTTTTCGAGACTGGGTTTCTCTGTGTTTGCTTCAGAGCCAGTCCTGGAACAAGCTCTTGTAGACCAGGCTGACCTCGAACTCACAGAGATCCGCCTGCCTCTGCCTCCTGAGTGCTGGGATTAAAGGCATGCGCCACAATCGCCTGGCTTGCTTTTCAGTTTTATAGTAAGGGCCAGATTTTTTTCATACGCTCCCAGAAAGGAAGATTCTGGTACCTCATTCTCTTTCCATCATCTCTGACTATTCTTATTCTCTCTATGTAGGGCAACCGATATATGGGTGACATCTTGTATCCAGAGCTGAGCAAGACATTCCTCCGAATCTACCTCCTTGGTACCACAGTCCTTGGGGCACCAGGAAGACTCTTCCTTCTGTGATTTTCCCATCAGGCTCTCTGTCTTCAGAGTTTCCTCGGGAACACAGATATATTTGCCCAGGGTCCCTATAAGCAGAAAGTTCCCCGTTATGCAAGCGACTGCTCCAAAAAGGGAAAGCAGGAGCCAACACACTGGCGACCGAATCTCTCAGCCAGGTTTCCCTGGAACTTTGTCAAGCAGCATCCTCCATCTCAGGATCCCTCGTGCCATGGCCTGCGCCACTCTTGTCTCTTGATCACAATAAAGGGCAGACTCTCTCAGACATCCGCAGGAGTCAGGCTGCTCTCAGCAGGTGTCCATGAAACCCTTCCACTCCTACTGAATCCTCCAGGGCCCTCACACACTGAGAGGAGCGCTGGAAGGCTCAGCCCATCAGTTAATGTTTTAATTCTGCCTGGCATGGAAGCTGCTCTCAGAGAGGTCTGTGTAGAAGGTAGCAGAATCGACTCTCTGTGTGATCATGTGCCACCCATGACACCTTTTGTGGCCTGTGTTGGGACCACACATTACCTCGCCCATCAGGGCTCATTTTGACTCTTCTAAGACTGCATCGTGTGACTCAGGTAATGTTCAGTCATGGGGTCTCTACCCTCCTGGCCAAGGATAAGAATTGCCTCTGTCTCCTTTGGTTTGGTGATGCTTCACAGTGAGAACTGCCTAAAAATATCCTGTGTACCCCAGAGACACGGGAAGGACAAGAGAAGAGAGGGACAATGGAACAAAGGGCAGTCTCCCTGCAAGTCAGGTAACGACACCCCACCTTCCTTTAATCTAGGCTAGGAGCTTTGTTTTCTACTAAGACAGGGTGGGTTGAACTAGAACAGATCACGAATGACCAGGGAGACTTGTCACGGGCCCTTTCCCCTTGCTTTCTCTGACACTGATCACCATACACAGCCTGCTGCAGTTCCCTGTGGACGGCCAGAGTGGAGAGAACTTTTTGTCCAAAGTCCTATGGCTCCTGAGCAATGCTTTACTCCTCCATTCAGGGCTGCAACTTGAGTTCATGGTAGCCAGAGCACTCAGACGGTTTATTCATTCATAAACCGGCCTTTCACTTTAAGTGAGCTAGCCTGCTGGACCAAAGCACATGGCAGGTAGGGTTCTCGCCTCTCTAGGACAGGCTACATGACATTCATACAGAGAACTCGGGGCTGACTTCAGAGAAGTGTGAACTGTTTCCAGGGAATAGACTCTTTTGCACACTTACTCTTTTCTGGGTGTCATAAGTACCATAAATATTTATTCTCTGGGTTTCCAGGGATCCACTGTTCCGAAACCCTTTGTAAGCTTGCAGGTGGCTGCTCTAGCCACATCTGCAAGTCCCCTTAGGTAACATACACAGGGTAAACATAGATGACAGAGATATCTGTGTCCCTTCTCTCTGGACCCTGCCCCATGGGGCCTTGCCACTGTCCGGGTAGGTTTCATATGGCATTATCCTATATACCTCTTCCTGTCTAATAGTGTAGTGTGAGCACTCTGGCCTTCATTAAAATTTGTATGTAGATGACTTGAAACTTCTTTGCAAACCAACCTAGATAAAGAACAAAACAAAAGACTAACCAGGGGGCTAGAAAGTGAAGTACTTGACACACAAGTATGAGGACCTCAGTTTGGGGTCCCCAAAATCTCCCTGAAAGATAGGTGCAGTGGTACACATATATAGCCCTGGGGATGCCTCGGCAGCTATTAAACTTACTCAGGATCAATCAGGATACATTTGGGATTGCTCATGGAGATCTTGACATAAGAACCCTATGTGTCACAGATCTGGTGACAAAGTGGTGGGACTCATCCATACCTAGTCACGTGACACCAGGAGGTTTGGTAAACCTCAGCAGAAACACTTCGGAGGCTTATCTCCGGATGAGAAACTTCCTAATAAGCAACTCCAACTAACAAGCAGCTCCAAATTCTTTCAAAATTAAAATTCAAGAACAGATATACATGGTCCAGTTTAGCAGCAAAGACCTCTTGGTCTTGGCTCTGGGGCCTGCTACATGGGAGAGAATGACAGAGGGGTTCTGGGAGACTCCTGGACAGGAAGTGGCTGGGAACAAGTGTCTGGGAGATCATGGCCCAGATAACAGGAGGCCAGGGGCAGGCTGGCCTTAGAGGTGCAGGGAACAGGAGAGCAGAGGGCCTTCAGGAGGTCAAAGTTGATGCACTGCCTCTGCGGAGAGAAAAGAAAGATGAGGGCGCAAAAGTGTCATTGAAACTAGCTCAGAAGGTACGGTCCCTACTCAACACAGAGTGGTCCTGAATAAACTTCTCCTCTCCCCTGGAAGCTGTCCTCCAGCCTCTACTCTCTTTCTAGATGCGGTGCTAGAGGCAGAAGCTGGCCTGGTGTGAGGTCCCAATGATTTGGAGCCCCAATTTTTGGAATCAGAGGCTGTTGTTCCTATCAGAAGGGACTCTGTATCTTAGTTAGGATTTGGGGAGGGAGAAGACATGCTGGGGACCTGGGTGGGAGACCCTGTGCAACCCAAGGGTCTCCATGAGATGAACACCAGGAGACATATCAGAAGCTTCCTTTTGAGGTCTCAGGGCAGTGGGAGGAGCTTCCCTGGGAAGATGCAGGCAAGTGGGGCCCTGGAAGGCTCACTTTGCAAGTAGATGAGGGGGCTACATGCCAAAGAAGGCTGAGGCTTCAGTTCTAGAAAGAGTTCTGCTCCAGACTCCCAGATACAGAATCTCAGGACAGGTACAGAGGCTGAGAGCTACATCCATGCTGGGCAGGAACGGGGTGAATGCAAGGTTAAGCCATAGCTGGGCACTTTTAGTAATTGGTAGGTCTATCAGCAATGGCAATCTAGTACTGTCAATCATGCCTGCCAGCCAGTCCTCCTGGACCTGTGATCAGCCATGGACTGCCTAAGTGCCATGTCCAGAAGCCACCTGGGGGGTTCATGAGCACCAGGTCCCACGTGTTGGGCTTTTCTCAGCTTATATTGAGACCACGGCTCTGCACGCCCATGTTCTCTGACACAAATCAAACCAGGGGGAAACCAGTACAGGCAAAACAAACAATCCCTCCAAAGCAAGACCCCAGCTCTTCCCAAAAGAAACCAAAGGTCATTCTGTTCATTAGGAGTGGCCCTGGGTCTCACTTACCTGGTCACTAGACTGAGACCGCATCAGTGGCAATTGGTGGCGGCTTAGGGGATTGAAGTTGCACACGGTCACATTGCCCTGAAAAGCAGATGCAATCGTGAGGAAGAAGGTGGTCATGGACTCGGCCCCAGAAGGCCCAGTGGTCATCATTTCATAGGACTCTCCTAGGGAACCAGGAAGAAATCCCCAGCATGCCCTTGGGGAGTATACAAGCTTGAATGCTTGGGATGCTCGCTGTAGGACAGAGTTTCCGAATCTGGGACAAAGCAGTGTTTATGTGGAAAGAAAAGCCAGTACCTGGCTTTGGAGATGTGTAGAGGCTTGAGGGATTGTGTGCTTGCAAGGCTGGGCCTTTAGGGGAGCCATGCTGTGGGCACAGACCTGGAGAGGGGCACTGAAAATGGAAGGGCCTGTACCTGGGGCCACACTTGAGAGGCAAGTTAAAGGCCCATGTCCTGTTCAGAAGCAGGTACCCTGGACCAGAGCAGAGAGAAGAGGAAGACAAGAGGCTGGAAGATCCCTGGCTCTAATGGCGAGGGACCCTGTAACCTAGATTCTGTGGCTCAGATGCTAAAGGCCCTGAGTGGGTGGGAGCAGGATCTTCAGGGCTAGGTCATGTAACTGTCAGAAGCATCCTCGGTTTCTGGAAAGTGCGGATTGACTTCTCTCTGGTCACCCACAGGCATGGAAGGGGCAGGACTGACTCTCTGCTGGCCTGAATGACTATAGAGAACCCAAGGTTCTCAAAATGAAGTGGTAGAAGTCCCTCACAGAGAAAGATCAGTAGAGAAGAGAACCAAGTCCGATGGGAGCTGGGTTTTTTTTTTTTTTTCTCAAAGTTGGCATCATGAGTCCTCTCTGCCCAGGGCCCAGGGCTGCTTCTCTGCTGGTTTCTCCCTCCCCATGATGAACCTAGACCTTCTCAGACTGAGTGGCTGCTTCCCAGGGCTTGACTCCATACAAGGCCTTTGCAATGCCTTTGTCGGGTCTCTGTGTCAGCAGGAAGCAAAAACACCTGGGCCAGCTCCTTTTCTCCATGTGCATGAAGAGGCCCAGAGTCCAGGGCCACTGGCTTTCAGCAACCTTCACGGAGGGCAGAGGTTATGCAGGGCTAAGCCTCGCTGTTTTTACTGTCTCTGACTTCGTGAGCATCTTTGTCACTCAGTGTGCCTTGACTTCCCACATTCCTAAGGGTGACACCAGAGACACTGCTGGGGTCAGAACAATGACTTTGAGGACTAGGGACGGGACTGGCTAGTTAGAGTGCACAGTGGCTACTGTCCTTACACTTAGACTGCCAAAGGGAGACTTCAGCATTTAGAGAGTTCAGGTGGGGGAAGGGGAGGAACAGGCACTGGATGTGATCTCAAACCAATGGCTTTGGGTCTGTCCCACCGAGCCACATTCCCTCCCACACCCAGACACTGCTCTCAGGTCTAGGTGAGCCTGTGACCCTGAACCCAGCCTGAAGTCACGACCTCCGTGGGGTCCTCTCACCTCTATGTCTCTGCTCACACACACGTCGCAGCAGGTACAGCAACAGATGATCACGATGGGAGGCACGTTCACTGGTGGTGCAGGCACTGGGGGAGACGCTGGAGGAGAGCCCTCTTTCTTCTTTCTGGGCTGGTCAAAGGGTGGGAAACATGTTTGAGCTTTGTCTGCAGCTTCTGGAAAGGGGCATTGTGTGTCCTGTGCAGCATCTGGCATTGCAGGGCCCCTCAGCTATTGTTTTGGGGTGAACGATAGGATGCACCTTATTATCTTGGAGAGGTCCTCCAAAGTAACTGAAGGTGAATCCATGCTCCCTACAGTTTTCGTATGTGGGGTTTCACAAATTGACAATCTATCCTTGGTTCTCCCTTGCTGGCAAAAGCCTGGCCTAGAAATTGCATTAGGCCAACAATAGCAGGCAAATGTCCCATCTGTCTCTGGCCTTTGCATGGGCATCCTTACCCAGACCAACACAGTCCCATCAAGACAGGAATCCTGTTCCTATCTCATCCCAAACAGAGGTCCACCAGCCCCAGTCTCTCACTACAACTTCTGATCCTCACCTGATGTGAACCACAGATGCTCATCCACCTTGCTCCTGGGTTTCCCTGGTGACACCCCTCACAGCTCAGGGTTAGCTGGGACTCTTTCACCACCCTTATCCCTCGGGTCCCTAGGCTGATCCCAGCCAGTCCCTCTACCCTGCCAGGAGACAGGGATGAAGACAGATCTAATGGAGCAAGAAGACCTCCAACATGGGGATGGGGACCAGAGCTTGACAGAGAAGCCTATTCTCAGGAAGCTGCAACCTCAGCATCAAAGAGAGTTCACGAGAGTCTCCTGAAAGCCACCGATCGTGTGACCAAAGTCTGTTTGTTATCTGGTGACACTGAGAGTCCCACAGCACTGCAGCCTTTGCTTATCTTTTCTGAGGAGTGGGAGGCCCTGGGTACAGGCTGCACAATACCTCGTTTGCTGGTCACAAGATACAAAGAATGACTCACCTTTGGCTGTGGTGCAGGAGAGGGCTGTGCCTTGGGAGGCTAGAGGGGGAAAGAGGAGTGAAATGAAGGCTTGGCGGCACTATGGTTTAGATCACAGTTCCTCAGATGCCCCATGGCTAAAGTCTTGGTCCCAGCCTATGGTGCTCTCTGGAGGTGATACAGCCCAGGGTGGACATCGGGGGAGCCGTGTGAGGAAGTTAATCATTGGCCGTGTGTCCTAGAGTGGTTCTTTCTCTTTCAGAACTGGAGATGAGGTGTGGACTTCCTTGCCCCACGGTCTCATCACAATATGCCCCTTTGCCACAGGCTCTAAGGAATGGGACCTTATGAACTAAAGCCTTCAGATCTGTGAGCCAAAACAAAACTTTCCTCAAGTCGATGATTTCATGTATTTTGTTGCCGTACTGGAGGATGAATAACAGTCCCGTTGCCCCTCACCCCACAGGTGACCTTCATCTGGAGTAAGGGGTTGAAAATGCTCCCATGGGTGCATGTGTAAGCACTGCACGCTGTGGTGCTGGAGTGCTCCATCTGACCCCAAGGGAGCCCCCGGAGAGCGCTCAGCTCCTGCTTCAGCGGGCTGTAAGTGTCATGGTGTTGTCCCATATCCGTGCGCCTGTGTGGGCAGGGGCTGCTCACCTGTCGCCAGCAGAGCCACCAGATCCACCACAGCATTACAGGGATCAGCAGCAGCACCAGCACCATGGTGCTGAGCAAAACTTGCTTGCTTGGCTCAGCTGGTGGGGGCACCATGGCCAGTGGTGGAGGCAAAGTCGGAGGGGGAGGCAGAGGCAAAGGTGGAGGGGGTGGAGGAGGAGAGGAAGGTGCTGGAGGTGGAGGAGGTGGTGGTAGTTGTGGAGGAGGTAGTGGAGGAGGAGGTGGAGGAGGAGGTGGAGGAGGAGGTGGAGGAGGAGGTGGAGGAGGAGGAGGTAGAGTAGTGGGGACAGTAGGCGTTGGGATAGTACTTTCTGGGGTAGAGGTTGTCGGTGAAGTTATGGGAGTTGTTGGTAGGGTGGTGGTCTCAGGGATGACAGTAGTGGTCAGTGGTGGAGGTCTCTGTGGGAAAGGAAGATCGCCATATTTAGCAGACAGTCTAGCTTTGTTGTGGGACACTGCAGGGCATCCTTTCTGGATGCCCAGTGCATCCTTTCCTTTCTCCCAGGTTACCTGGTCTCAAGGTACCATAGTTGGAGTGGAGGATAGGTCTTATGCCTAGCTCAGTCCTTGCTCCAAGTCTCTGCTCTGAACCCAGGTAAGGACAGCCCCAGCTCCTTTGCACCCTTTGGATTTCACCTCTCACTGTGTTCTCAGATGACAGTATGCTGGACTAGGGGTGACCAGCTCGATGAGAAAATGGGCCAGGTTGCTGCTTGCCCAACCCCCACCCCACAGATATAGGACTTTGCCTTGCCTGCCACCTCTACAATGTGGAACTTGCCCCTCCTCCTCCTGGGCCCTAGCCTGCCATCTGTACAGAAGAAGGAGTACCTTCCCTTACAGGCACTTGCAAGCTTAGCACTCAGACACCATCCTGGCTGCTCTATGGGTTGTCACTCACATGAGCTGAGCCTATCTGACCCTTCCCCAAAGGGTCACATTCTTGCTTAGAGCAAGGAATACAGATAGCACTGATGTGAGGTCCTTGGAACTTAGGAACATCTCTTCTGAAACACGGGTCACATGGAGGAGGGTGGCAGCGATGGTGATGATTGCTGCTAGGGGTGGGTAGCACCTCCATCTTTCTAGAAACTAGATGGGCCACCCAAAGTGCTTGTGTATCATGAGCTGCCCCTGGTCTTACCTAGAACCCTCCCCATCTTTGACATTTCAGGAGAGTCTGCTTGCTCACAGGGCCTCTGCCATTACCCACTTGGAATACTCACACAGTCAGAAGTCTTCACAGGGATGGTGTGGGCAAGGAAATCTCTTCCGTTGTTCAGGCTAACTTCAACTGAGATGGTTCTAATGCACAGAAAGGCAGACCTTAGGAGGCAGCCTAGGGGTCAGGAACTTTCTTCATGGCAACAACACTGGACTTCCAGGACTTGGGCCTCTCAGAGTGGGCTGGTGAACCATGAGAGATTATTGCTCAAAGCTCAAAATGTCTCCTTGTGCAATTATGGCCACATGCATGGCTCAGGACACGAGAGGCCCTCATTTGCTGTCATCCTAGATGTTCTGTGGGCGTACAGAGTTGGTTGTTTTAGCTTTATACAATTGTCTGAAATACCAGGTATTGGGGTTTGTTCTTATCATCCCTTGCCCACAGTTCTGAACAGGGCCTGGACACTGGGCAATCCCTGCCTATCATGAAGAATACCAACAAGGTCAGGAGGTAGAGCATCCAGATGTTCTCCAGTAGAGAGGAAACCAAATTCTGTGCACTATAATGACGACATTGTCTCTAGATGTACAGGACCAAGAATTATGGGCACTTACTCTCCAGGTTGCTCTATTTCTGGTCTAGGACAAATGACGACAGTGAAGTTCTTATCAGTGGGATTTTTATCTAAAGAGAGAGACACGAGAAAAATGTCAATTGTCATGTTCAACACCTACCAGGTCTCCCCAAGCTACATATGGCAGGCAGAGCTGACATCTTAACACTCCGGTAATGACTGAAAACACATGGTTGGTGCTTCAAACCCACATACAGTTCTTGGGAGTTTTGCATACTGTGGACCACGGCCATCCTCTTTGAGCTGATGTTTAAAGCTGAGACCAACAAGTGAGAAGAAACCAGGGAAGAAACTGAGCTGAGCTGGTGAGAAGACAAGGGTGGGTAGGCAGAACTGTGGGAGAGGTCTGGGTTTCCTTTCAAGCTTACTGATTCTTCTGGGGCTATACAGACACTGGACATAGAGGACCCAGGACTTGCTGGTGGGTGTGAGGGTTGGATTAAGATGAGTCAAGGGTAACATTGAGATTTACGGCCAGTGTGATTGCATGGATACCATTTACCAAGTTAGGGAAGCCAGGAGAGAGGTTTTATGGGATTATTTCTGTGGGGACCTGAGAAGGGTACCATGATTGTGATAGTTTCATCTCACCTCCTAAGCTTGATCCAGAGGAGGCAGCTAGCTGGATTTCTACTGGCAAGGATTTCACTTTTCTTGCCTGTCCATCCCCACCTTCCTAGGTGCTTGTTTTCTCCGGGGTGAACTGGACTGTCTGGCCTCAGAGAGCCCTGATGGTCCTGCTATTTGAACTCGATGGAGGGCAACCATTTCCCTGTTATGACCTCCATTTCCTGAAACCTGCTGAGTTTCTCCTTCCCCAAAATTAGAGCCACAGCCCTGTACCTGCTGACTTCTGGCCACCAGTAAGAGAGACAGGAATTTCCTTGATGACCTTAGCCCTGGGACCAGGTCAGAGGGTAGGGAGACTACTCTGCCATCTTTAGTAATTGTCATGCCCGTCCTCCAGGGGGCACTAAGGACATTTCCCTGGTGTCAGAACTAAGTTTATAGGTCACTCTTAATTTTTGCACAAGCAGACTCTTTAGCTATTTAGGATGTTCTGGGGCAGAGTTATCATTGTGGCCACCTGGACACTTCAATCGTGATGCCTACATACAGACCAGTAATCTAACAAAGACCACTAGTCATGCCCCTGACCTCTCAGTGTTTGAGTGGTGCCCTTTACATTTGGGGCACTGCTAGGAACATATCGGTCATAACAACAGTTTCTCTGTCCCACTTGAGTTATCTGCTGTAAACCACATTTTAGTGGAATTAAACTTCTTATTGCGTATTTGAAATTATTAACTCTTACTATTGAAAAGCGTTAATGTTCTAATGCTATCCACTTCTATTTTGCAGTATGTAACATTTTTATTAGAGAAATTATAATGAACAATGTTAAAAGAATACTAAGCCCTTGTAACATTGAATACAAAATTAAAATCTCATCTTATATTATCCCTTTATTTTCTATCTTGGGTAAGGGATGCTGTGTATGAAATAGTTTATTGTTCCCTGGACCAATTTGTTGGCCATAAGTCCAGGTAAGTAACCTGATCGGGGAAAGGCTTTGCTCCCATAGATGGAAGGGTTGAGATTCTGGGTGGGAAGGAAGTCCCCTCAAAAGGGACACTGACTGAAGACAGAAATCTGCTTGGTCAGAAAGATGGAGGGAATCAGATACACCAGGCCCACTGAGGCAGCCACTCTGGATCAGGGTGGGCAGAGACACTGTAAGGTGCAGGCTGATGAGACCCAATTCTGCTTGTCATAGAAAATTTCATCTTATGTTGTAAAAGCACAGCCATATAAAGGGACCTATACTTGGGACCTCTGTGTACAACTTCTAGGCTCTGAGTCTCGCAGCTGTATTCAATGTTACAAGGGCTTAGGATTCTTTTAACATTGCTCATTATGATTTCTCTAATAAAAATGATACATACTGCAAAATAGTAAAATAGAGGTGGATAGATAGCATTATCTGTAGACTCAGGAGGGGGTAAACTGTGAACAAGCTGGGCAGATTCTGTGACAAGGACCTGTCAGTATCAGCCCAGCCTCCCTGAGGAATGAAGCCTACGCCAGATGCCCACAGAGGCAGGGGACTTACCAATTTCTTAAGTTCCTATAAAGAGAGGTGGCTGCCTATGCTATGTGGACGTTCTTCATAATGCCTCACAGTGTCCACTGGGCATGGGCTATCAAGGGTCGGATGTTTGCCTGGTTGAGAGGACGGATTTGTGTGGAAGATGCGTGAGTCTGAGTTACTGAGAGGGTTTACTTACCGATGACCTTGGAGTCGCTGAACTTGAATCTGCAGATAACTTCGCTGAGTTTCTTTGCATTATGAAAGCCATATCCTTTTAAGATGAGTGGGTCATCTTCTGCAAGGACAACGTGAGGAAGAGGTGGTATGGCCCTGGTTGCGTTGCTTATGATGGCCCCGGACAGGATTTCCAGGGCCCCATGAGAAGCAACAGCCATGTCTGTACCCACATCCATGGGCTCCACAGGCCAAATTCTTCTATGTCACCAAGGGGCCATGCCAATATAGCTGAGTGGAGCCTCCTACATGCTGGTTACCTCTCTCCACCATTCCTGATTTAATAGTCTGCAAAACCCAACAAGTGTACAGGGGACAGTCCTAAACTCCCCTGCCTCCAGGTTGGAGACCCTAGAAATAAGGTTAGAACAAGAGGGGACAAGGGAGGTCCCTGACCCACCCAAGGGTGTCTTTCACAGAAGACATTTTGTTTCAGCTGCAAAAAGACAGAGGCCAACATATCCCTTTCTCACCTTCTCCTTCTGCCTTACCAACTGAAGACTATAGCTCATTAGCAATTTCCTTCTGACAGCAGTGGGGTTGCTCCCTGGCTTTGAGTTCAGTATACAGGGGACACAAAGAGGGAATCTTGCTAGCTATTCCCACAGGAGAAAGGCAGGATTCTCTCATCGCCATTTATCTGAGCAGATTCCATGGGGATGGGCCTGGCTTATTCCTGGCCCCTGAATGTTTCAGATGTCCCGTGCAATGTCCCTGCTTCAATCTCTATGGCACACACGTTGACTCAACTCAGGGAAATAACCCATTGATGTGGGGTGTCCTTCTGTATGTGTGTTGCTTTTATTGCATGAATAATAAAGCTGTTTCAGCCAATGGCTTAGCAGAGTAAAGCTAGGCAGGAAGTTCAAACACAGAGAGAGAGAATAGGCCGAGTTGAGGAGATACCATGTAGCCGCAGAAGAAGCAAGTTGTGAGGTAACAAGCCACGAGCCTCATGGTAAAATATAAACTAATAAAAATGGGTCAGTTAATAGAGAGAGCTAGCCAGAAATAGCCTAGCCATTGGCCAGACAGTTGTAACTGATATTAAGCCTCTGAGTGGTTATTCAGGAAAAGGCGGCAGAGAGAAACTGGTCCAGGGGAACAGTGGAATTTACCACCCATTTGGGCTACTGGCCTTTGGAGTTCCCCAAAGTGACAAGTACCCTGTATATCCCAGCTTTGCACAGGACCAACACTAGTTTACCAGGTCCGTGGTTAAGCTGGTGCCTGGAGCTGCTTGTCATTGTGACTCAGCTGCAGTGAGGAGAATGACAACTTGTATTTTCACCTGGAGTTTGTCATAGCTACCCAGACACCAAGTCCTAGGTATGTACAGTCTAGGGACAGCCAGAGAGACATGTAGCACTTGGGTAGGTTGCAATGCTGGATTCCTTTACCCAGAAGCAGGAGAGAGCCTATAGAAGGGTCTTCTATCCCTTCACCTCTCAGTTACCAAACCAGGTTCTGACACACACACACACACACACACACACACACACACATATGTGAAGAAAGAGAGAGAGAAAGAGAGAGAGAGAGAGGGGAGAGAGAGAGAGAGAGAGAGAGAGAGAGAGAGAGAGAGAGGGAGAGAGAGAGAAAGAGAAGGCAGAGTCAGAGAGATGCCAATGTAGCCACTGAAGGAGAAAGATGTGAGCCACCAGTCAGAACCTTACTGGTAAACTATGAGCCTCGTGGTAAAATGTAAAACAATAGAAATGGGTCAATTTAAGATATAAAAGCCATCTAGAAATATGCTAGAGTCATTAGCCAAGCAGTGGCACCATGAATATAGTTCAGTGTGATTTTTGTGGGTCTGGGCAGCCGGGAAACAAACGAGCAGCCTCTGCCCACAAGAGTTAAAGACTAAATGTTGTAGCACTTACAACCTCCAAATGCTACATCTACTGCTTCTTATCTCCCAACTGACCTGGCACAGTATTTTCATCCATTGAAGGAAACACTGCAGCCTTCCCCACATGTGGCGCCTCACCCCAGACTGGGTACCATGGGTATCGGAGCTTAGATGTGAGTATAGCCCTGTCTTCTCAAATCTAGAACCAGGGCTCCCACAGAAGGCAAAAGCCAGGACCCAGCATCTGGGCTGGAAGCAGTTGCATAGCTGACTGTCCCCACAGGAGACTTGGGGTTTCCTCTCCTCCTTTTTATTAGGGTTCAAATGCCATCCACGTGAGGACCAAGCCTGCTGTACACAAAACTCCTGAACAAAGAGGCAGCCTTTCCCTAAGACCACACCAGCATGTTCTTGGCACACTGAAGTGGGAATTTGAGGCTTTAGAGAGGGTACCCTTGTCAGGTCTGTGAGTGTGACTGCCTATGTGGATATTTCTGTCAAGTACGTAGGCTTCCCCCTGTTCCCTGTAGCACAGTGGGTGTTCACGAGGCCTGATTCTTCCTTTTCATCCACTGACATGATCACATCGTTGCTGTCCCTGTTTTATGGATGTGGAGGAACCAAATGGTTCTTGACATGCAGCTTGGACATTTTTCATCTGAACAGGTGGAGTCTGAAATGCTCCAAAATTGAGAACTTTTTGAGACTCAACAGGACTCCAAAAGCGGAAACACTCTGAAAATTCACATTTTAATCCTGCTTGAGTCTTAGGTGAAATGCAGTTGCTCCAGAAGTGATGTCTGATCTCACCTTCAGCCTGTATGCACGCAGTGTATGGTGGAACCTGAGTCTCAAGTCATCTTATTATATCTATGTAAATCTTAAAAACTGGAATAGTACACTATCCAAGACCAATTCTAACAGTAAGGCTGCAAATAAGGGTGCTTAGCGTGTGATAGCTTTCTGTGTGTGTGTTTTTCCTACATTACAACTAAAAGCTCTGTTTTGAGACAAAAAGATGGTAGTTGCATACATGCCCACATTGCCACCACTGTCACACACCCTTTGACAAATGTCCATTGCATTATAACTAGTCATGAAGATAACACATCTACTTGCCCCCTCTAAACCACCAAATCCATGACATACTCCAGTTCACATAAGTACATAAGACACACAACACTGAATGTTCCATGTTTACTTGCTTCAATACTGTATCACATATCACACTTCTTAAAGATACACAACAAACACACAATAGCACACACCCCATACCCTACACACTCATCATATACATTTACCACACATACCATACACAAATCACACGAAACCCCCATGAACCACATGTGACATTAGGTATCACATAGAGCTTATGCAACTAGAATAACACAGTTCACACCTCACAAACACAACACACACATAATGGAGACATGTACACATGCTCCATTTGGTATCATAAACACCAAATGTGCTACATAGATACACACGTCACATAGACAAGTTGTACGAAAATGTATATCATATATACTATATACACATATGTTCATACTACAAGTAGGGGGTACAAAAAACAAATACACACAATATGAACACACTCTGCCACCCACATTATATGTCATGTGACTACTTACACCACATCCACCCACATCTGCACTGGCACATATATCACACAGCGCTTGTGCAAACATGCCACGCTCATTCCATGCATCCTAAGTACCCATTTGCATACACACAAATGACCTGTACCCAAGCAGCTACTCCACAAATCTCACCTCCTATGCACAGAGAGGAAGGCTCAATACTTCTGAGTTCAAGGCAGGTCAGTGTTCCAATCTGATAAAGAAAGAGAAGAATGGCTAGGCAGTGAGAACCCTGGGGGCCCAGTGAGATGCTGTGACCCACGCTGCTTCTCTCTACCCTACTCACCGAGTCTACTAAGCTATGAAACAGTGTAGCTGGACCTTCCACAATGAACACCTTGTCTTCGCTGTCTGCAATTCCATTCAGCTACAAGAGAGAGGATGCGTCTTGAGACCCAAGCTAGAAGACAGGGGACAAAAGGGGTCTCTAGATGTGAGACACAACCTCTTGCCTTCAAGTGATGATGACTATGAGGTGCCAATGTCTGAGGACAACTTATTCAACCGTTAGATATATTTCTGCAGTGAGACCTGTTGTTTGTGTCTCCTGGGACAGGCACACACCATCCTCTGGGAGGTAGGGTAGCTGCCTTTGAGACCTTCCCCCAGTTGGCTTCAAAGAGCACCTGCTTACTTGGGCCAAGATACCTTATTTCTGTCATAGAAGTCCATACCGACACAGTAAACATATGCCCCCATGCTCCGAGCTTTATCAGCCTAAGAGAAAGGAGGTACTGATTAAACAGGCAAAATGCATAAACTGCTTGGGAGGATGGGTTAGACTCACCTCCTTCTTAGATGCCTTCAACACTCGTGGTGACATTTTCCCCCAAACCGCAATGATAACCAGACTAGATCTTGTAGTGGCTGAAAAAGAAGCGAAGAGTAGCAGGTTGGATGGGGCTGCAGCCCCGTACTGTTTAAAACAGGCAGGCCTGGCGGTCCCCACTACTCGGCCTCCTGAGACATCACCCACTAAATAAAACTCCTGGAGAGTTAGGGCCCTGCTATCCAGTGACCAGGACTCCCAGTCACATACCATGAGTCCAGCCTATCCCTGGATGGCAGGAGGAAAGGGCAGCCCTTATGCCAGGGAGGTTTGTGCCAACTCTAGATACATTCCCAGGGCTGCCCTTCTGGTAATGGTGGGCACAGTGAGTCAGCAACACAAACAAACTGGCGCATCTTGGAAGAAAGAATGCCAATTTCCTTAACATTTTTTTTTTCTACATGGTTCAACTTATTTGAGGTAAATGCCACAGACCTCCACTCGGGAGGAACATGGGTCCTAGCTTTGCGTGGAAGTTATGCTGGCAGATACAGAGGCCCAGGAAGCAGGTCAAACAAAGGAGGAAGTGAAAGTAGCCTAATAGCCTGACGGGAGGGGGGGGCGGTAATTAAGCCCTGGCTTCCACACATAGGGTCTTTAGTCTGCTCAGGCCCTGTGTTTTCTTCTGTGTATTCTCCAGTCCATCTGTATGCCAAGGACCCTTGTGGGAACAAAGCCAACACGTGACAGCATGCAGTTTCCGGCCCTCTCAGGAGCCTCGTGAGTGAGTCGGGTGCTGTGCTCCAGAGGGGCCAGCTGTGCAGGGTGGGGGCACCAGCTTCCAGAGTCCAACTTGAAGAGGCTCAGAATCTGCCCACAGACCCTGTAGGAAGCCCAGCTCCGTGGGTCCTGCCCCACTGAAGATGCGCAGGCAGCTCACCTCCTGAGTTGGCCATTTGGATCTGTTCATTCACCTACCAGAAAATGAAGAAAACTCAGTGACAATGGGGTGAGATGGCCCCAGGGGTAGTCTACGCAGTGCCAGCACCCAAATGTGGTTCTAGACCTCCGAACCTTTTCCAGTGCTTCGTTTAGATATGTTAATCCTTGTATCAGAAGCGTCTCCACGCTGGTGAGTTCATGGCGGATTTTTTTTCTGAAGTGAAACAAGGGTTAGGTGAGGTATGCGGACAGTGCCAAGCTTGCTCCAAGCTCTTGCACAGATTCATTCATTGTACAGACTGCAAGCATGGGGCGAGCACCGGGTCCCCATCACCCTGTCTTTCTGTCTTTCTTTCCTGAGTCTTTCTCTGGCCCCTTAGCACTGAGGAAGCTCAGAAGGTGACAGTGTTGCCCAGTGGGTCCCAAAGAAAGGTTTGGTTTTCTCTGAGGTCATTCAGACTTTGGGTACCTTGATAGAGGCCCTACTTGTATCACCCTTGAGGCATAGAATGGCATCTTAGGGATGTGTGACTGAGTCACGGGGCACTACACTTCTAATGGAGAACCTAATGCCATAGACGTTCTCCTTTCCTTCCGTGGATGGTGTTGAGGAGGTCCATGCCACTCTCCTGGGGTGAGGTTGAACCACTGCCTGGCTCCTATCCCATGGCCACAGAGCCCTGGCCTGCCACGCTTCCTTCTGTTCTACTTAAGGCAGTGGTCAGTCTGTTTATACTTGGGGCCTGCTGCAGACTCCACGTGCAGAAGACCCATCGTTGAGAATGAGACCCAAGGACTGTCCGCGAGGCTTGTGCTCCCAAGGCTGGAAAGGAACACGGTCTGTCGGGTGCTATTAAAGCGGACAGAACACACTGGGGTCAGCAGTGACTCTGTGACTGTTCTAGGGCAGGAAGGAGATACACGTGGGATTTAGGATAATCCAATGTGACAAGGCAGTGCAGGCTCAGCAAGTGACCGAGAATAAACCCAGAGTGACTTTCTTCTGGGACAGTGAGACCCTGCTGTGGACTAAGCTTCAAGGGTCCCATGCCTGGCCCAGCTAAGCACTGCCTAGAAGCTGAGGACAGCATACCCATAATCCTCAGTGTGGGTCTGACCAGGGCTTGCCCACCCCACTCCAGCCCTTCCCCTCTGTCCAGTCCAGCCCCTTTTCTCTTGTCCAACCTCGCTCTATTCCCCAGTCCAGTCTAGCCATCCTCCCTCTGCCTAGGTCAGCTGCTTCCTTTCTGCTCAGGTCAGCCTTTTACTCGGTCCAGCCCAGCCCCTGCTGACTCTCTGGGTTCCCTACTACTCTCCTTCCCCTCCCTGCTACCTCCCACTCAGTCAGGAGGCTTGAAAACTGTGAGCCTGTTTCCGTACTGAGCAGAAGTCAGAGAGCTGGGATTTCCCTCTAATTCCTTCAAGGTTACTGTGCTTCTACCTCAAAACAAAGGTGCCACCTAGTTGTTGACCAGACAGTTCTGTTCTCTCAAGGTTGTTGTCAACAGGTGAGGCTAATGGCCAGACCTTGTGTTCCAGGAAGAGAGAAGTAGATTGTTCCTACCTCAAACAAGAGTCTAAGGACCCAACTAAGTTCCAGTTCCCTTTATGGAGATAATGTGGGATTCCACCCAGGGAGTGGTTTGCCTACAGACTGTTTTGGTCTAGGGTGTAAAAGTTTTGCTCTAGCAACAGAATATTTAACTAGGAATGTGGCCCTCAGCCTTCAACTGATATGTTTATTTCCTTGTATCCTGTTAATGCAGTCTTTTGTCTTACTCATACCTTTTGGGGTAAGGGGTATTTTAAGCCATTGGAAATTAAATGTGGGTGAATTTCAGTACTCACTGGAATTCCCTCCCCATATTGTCCTATATGCTTCTATATTTTATTATATTCATATTCTTTTCTAAATTCCCATGCCTTTATCTTGGCGAGAGGTATTTTTGTCGTGGCTGGTCTCCAACACCAAACCCAAACCACTATGCCTTCCTCAGGCCCCGAAGAGATTCCCTCCCTATTCCTTCTGGGGTGCTATCTCTATAAGTCTGGGGTGCGTCCCACTTCCCTCCTAATTTCTAGCTTTCTCCAAGGGCCCTGGACAGAGGGTCCCATAATTCATTACACCTCCAATTCCACATATCCATGCCTCCTTCTCTGTCTCCCTTGTTCTGTAGGAATCCCAGACAGGGCATCCAAAATTTTCCATTTCAGATAGACAGAGATCTCCAATTTTTAGCATCTGGGACTGTGGACACAAAAGGGCCACCCTCCCCCAGTGGCTGCCTGTCCCTCATACTTCCTCCTAGTACCTAGTTCTGGGCATTCATAGTCTCATGCTGAGGTTTCTCTACCTATAGTCAAAGGGGATACTAGATGCAGTCCATCTATCTCCCTGCTCACTCTACTGGTCCAGGGAGATGGTGAGCAACTCAGAATAGAACATGCATAGGCAAAACTTTGAGGGGATACACATATCTGCCCTACTGGCTCCCTAGATCCTACAGGTTTTCACAATCAGGGCCAAGGGAAGATTCTGGAGTGTGACGGAGGGAAAGAGTGGAGAATTTCTGGAATTGCAGGGGCCGTGGGTTCTAGTGAAGCAAGGATTTAAGGGGACTGGTGATCTGGGGTTAGAAGTCAGTTTGGTGCTGGCCAGCCACCCTAGGGACAATGGAAGTCACATGGAGGTCTTCTGGAGCCTGGAGATGCCTTGCCCAACCCACAAGGCAAGCCTTGTAGTCAGACAGTACCTACCTGTCTGCAGTGAGTGGCATTTTGACTGTAACTTTATCATCAAAGAGAATGAAGGACATCCGCAGATTGGGGCTGAGGACAAAACACGGTTGTGAGAAGCTGATGTAACAGGTCAGTAGCCCGATAGGAAACAACAGGGATGGGATAAGCCAAATCTCTGCTCCAACCCCATCTCTTCTGCATGGGGGACATTTCATAGGTGGGGAGTCCAGACAAATTCAGTGAAGGATTCTGAAGCCTATGGAAATGTAGGGCTCTTAGGAAGAAAGATTGCTAAGATGACCCCATGCTCCCTTCCTGTGCTCCAAACCCAACACACACACACACACACACACACACACACACACACACACACACACACAGATACATATTTAAATGGATTCCTACTTTCTGTGACAGAAAACCCTGAGCAAAGGCAGCTAAGGGGGAGGAAAGGGAATTGTTAGCTTACACTTCTAGGTGATAGGTGATAGTTTTAGAGAAATCACAGTGAGGGGATCTTGAGACAGCTGCTCGAATTAGATCCACAGTCAAGAGCAGAGAGAAACAAATACATCCATGCTTGCCTTACTTCACCTGTTCTATGTAGTTCAGGGCACTATGAGCTTGGTCTTTGTACACCTTCAATTAACGATCAAGGCAAGCCCACAAAGATGTACATACCCACAGGTCAATCTGATAATTACTCAAACATGAGAGAGTATGCTCATGAAGGGGGAAGGACAGAGGAGGAGAGAAAGGAAAGAGATATCTTGATAGAAGGAGCCATTAGGGGGCTAACAAGAAGCATGGCACTAGGGATATTCCCAGGAATCCACAAGGATGACTCCAGCTAAGACTCTAAGCAACAGTGGAGAGGATACCTAAGCTGTCCTTCCTCTGTAATCAGATTGATGACTACTTTAATTGTCATCATAGAACCTTCATCCAGCAGGTGATGGAAGCAGATACAGAGATTCACAGTGAAGCACTGGGCCATGCTTCCAGAGACCAGTTCAAGAGAGGAAGGAGTGATAATATGAGCAAAAGGGTCAAGATCATGATGGTGATACCCACTGAAACAGATGACCTGAGTTGTGAGATCTCACTGACTCTGTACTGAAAGCTGGGGAATCTGCATAGAACAAAACTAGGCCCACTGAATGTGAGGGACAGTTGTGAGGCTTGAGCAGTCTTTGGAGCCATTGGGAGTGGGACCAGGTTTTATCCCTAGTGCTTGAACTGGCTTTTTGGAGCCCATTCTTTTTGGAGGGATATCTTGTTCTGTCTAGATATAGGGGGGAGGACCTTGGGCTTGCCTCAAAGTGATGAGTCAGATTTTCTTGACTTCCCATGGTAAGGCCTATCCTCTCTCTGGAATGGATGGGGGAAGGTAGGGGGAGTGGGAGGAGGGGAGGGAGTGGGAAATGGGGATAGCCATGTAAAATGAGAAAAGATTGCAAAAAAAGAAAGACTGTTCTAGGTGGTGGGAGCTGACATCTAAAACTATCCAGCATACATGCTGAACAGGCAAGTTGACAACAATATTTCCATGGGTCCCTCCCACCCACCTGGCACTTGGACCGTCATGTCCTTCACTTGTCCAATCACCCTTTCTCATTCTTGTTCCCCATTTCTGAGGCAGGATTAGCTAATTCTAAAGAGATCCACGGGACCAATCTTCTATGTCCCCTGGTCTGCCTAGCACACTAGCTTTGATCTGTACTCACTCCACAAGGGATTCCCATGCCCTCCCCCAAAACCTAATCTGCTTGCCAGTGGACCCCTCCTGACAGGAGTCTTTAGGGCACAGACATACTTCAGGTATTTCTCCACCATATCTTCCCAGGCTGTGAACATGCCAGCCCAGTCTGTCACGGCACTGGACCTGCAAGGAGATGAGACTTAAGTCATCAGAGTGAAGTGGATGATGGGAGAGCCAAGTGGATCACACATCTTTCTACTTTTCTCATATTGCCCCCTATCAACTTCCCTCCCCTCTCCCATGGTCTTATTTCCTCCTCTGTCTCCTTAAAAGTCCCACTTTAATATCATTATCTACACATTCTCCTCTCTCTCTCTCTCTCTCTCTCTCTCTCTCTCTCTCTCTCTCTCTTACACATGCACACAGAGGAAGGTTCTGTACATGTTAAAGTTACTTAGTATCCAAGTTTCCTAGGAGCCTACCAAACTTGGACATTCTGATTGGGAAGGCTGTTTCATTCAGGCACCTTCACATGAGGGTAGGTACAGGCCTGGTCATGGCTACCCTGACATCACAGGTCCCAGCTGATGTGGGACTCCCCTCTGTATGCTGTGAATATGTTTTGTTATCATTGATTAATGAATAAAACTGCTTTGGCTTACAGCAGGGCAGAATAGAACAAGGCAGCAATTCCAAGCAGAGATAGAGGAGAAAAGTAGGTAGAGTTGAGGAGATGCCATGTAGTCACCTGGAATAGGTGGGCCTTCTGTGTATGTGTTACTATTATTGGTCAAATAAAGAAACTGCCTTGGCCATTTGATAGGACAGCAGCTTAGATAGGTGGAGTAGACAGAACAGAGTGCTGGGAGAAAGAAGCAGAGTCAGGCAGAAGCCATGGCTCTCCTCTCCAAGATGGACATAGGTTAGACTCATCCCGGTAAGCCACAGTCACGTGGTGATATACAGATTATTAGAAATGGGTTAATTAAGATGTGAGAGTTAGCCAAGAAGAGGCTAGGTATAATGGGCCAGGAAGTGTTTAAATGAATACAGTCTCCATGTAATTATTTCGGATGTAAACTAGCCAGGCGGCCAGGAGCTGGGTGGCTGGCGTGGAAGCAGCCTGTCACTCCTTTTACAACAGATTGGCTGCCCAACATGGTACCTAACTCCACGTAAAACCTAAGAGGGCTTAAAAAGGAATTGTAGACACAAATATAGCGTTTAACATAGCTTTTTACTGTTTGCTAGGGTGTCCTGACTCAGCAAAAGCAACAGAAAAAAAGTTGCGCCATTTCAAAAAGTGGCTTCCTGGGCCCTGCTGCCTGTGCAATCTCTAGCTATGGAGCATTTCTGGGCCAGAATGTTTGTGTGCCCACTCGGGGTTGGGAACAAAGTACCTGAGACTATGCCCGTGGCTCAGCTCTTCCTGCCTGAGTAGGCAGCAGGATCAGGTCTACCAGAAAGTGGAGACTTTGAAATCCCAGTTTCTGGGCTGTGCTGCCATCGCTATCTCTGTCAGGCTCCTGTGGGAGACAGAGCTTTTGAATGGAGCATTTAGAGTAAAGCGCTATGGTTTATTTGATGGCAACTAGACTTGTGTGTGCCTAAAAGGGGGTCATTGCGTGCTGCGGCTCAGAGGCACAAGCAGCAACACAGGCAATAAGCTCCGCTATGTTGGACTGGCTTGGGCAAGCAGGCAGTACCTGTTTTTGACATAGGAATGTCACAGCTTAGATTCTTAAGAGCTTAACGATTTGAAAGTGCAAAGCAAAAGTGTTCCTGGACAGTTAAAAAAAGTTACAGGCAATGCAGTAGGACAGATTCAGACATAAAAGACCTCTAAATGGGTCATAGTGTTAGATAGACATACATAGGCTTGGGAGAGAGAATAAGAAGAATATAGACAATAAAGTTAATGCTTTAAAAAAGGGAGTAAAGTCTTTTAAAAGACAGAGTACAGATAGTTATAGATTAAAAGAAATAAAGAAAAGTAAGCCATGTAAAAATGAAAAATTCACAGAGAGTTTGGATTCTATATATTGTATTTTCTTTCAATTTTTTGACTGTGAAGGAGCTAAATACAGAGAGACATTTCATTTTGTGGTCTGCTAAGCTCATCCAACATGTGTATTATAAAGCTTTCTTGACTTCAAAATTTGGATCTAAGGATATGATACTTTGGAAAAGAGATTCTTCTTTTGTTTTCACAGATGATGAGACCCTGTGGATTGCATCTATCCCAATATGGTATGATAGACCACGCCCTCCTGAAAGGTTGCTGTGAACACCCTCAAAAAATTACTTTGCTCAACTGCCAACTAAGATGAACCTAGCTGACAGGTTATGCCATGAAAGACCTAATTAACAGTGCCCCCATACAGCAGGAAGAAGTTTGGAGAGAAATAATTATGTCCATATTCCCAGATATTGTTTAAAAATGTTCTTTTACATTTAAAGGGGGATATGATATAGATATGAATAATTTACATTGGTATAAATCTTGATTTATTGATAGAAATTTAAGGTCAATTTTGTTAAATGTATATGTATTTCTACTCTTGATTAAAGTATTGTGTTTGTGTAGTTCATTTAAAAGTATAATGTATAATTAGGAAATATAGGTTGTTAATGGATAATCATTGATAATAGTCAAGCTTATAGTCATGTTAGATTTTCTAGATGTGCATAGATATATTTCAGATAGGCATTCTTCATATCTTTCAAAGACTACAGAATATGGCATTTAATGTTTTAATAACTTAGGGCTGTTCATAACAATGAGACACGTCTGTTCCTGGCAGCACCAATCTACTTCAAGAGGAAGATGAGCATTGAAGAGGCTCCTTATGGAGCTGGTTAGTTATTTGGGCAAGAAACTGCTCTTGCCTGGACTGTTGTATAAACTGGACACAGAGAACCCGCAGAGGGAGGACTGCTGAACTTGCCTAAAGGTGAGATGATCCTTCAGGGTTCCTGGTTCATGAAAGAGTCTGTGAGACATTCTGCAGGACACAGAAAAAAGTGACTGAACTGTTTTGAATTTTCCTGCTTCATGAACATGTCTGCTGGAAACTATGGGCCTGTAGGTTGAAGATGAATACCCCAATGGTACAAAAGAACTTTGGATGACTGTCCAGGCAGCGAGATGTCTCTGTCATTTAGAGTTTTGAAAGTTGCTTATTTTTTGTTTGCTTAGGTAATATTATATCCTTCTGGAGTCTTTGATGGAGTTGAAGAATGGTTAGTTATAGTTATAGTTTTCCTTAGTTATGATAAAAGATAAAATAGATATAAATATCGTAACTGTAATTCTTGCTTGATAACTGTTTTGCTATATGTAATTTTACTATGTTAAAGTTAAAGCCTTCCTTTTTGTTTAAACAAAAAAGGGGAAATGGTGTAGGAGGGTCTTCTGTCTATGTGTTACTTTCATTGGTTAAATAAAAAAAAACTGCCTTGGCTTTTTGATAGGGCAGAATTTATATAGATGGAGTAGACCGAATAGAATGCTGGGACAAAGGAAGCAGAGTCAAGCAGACACCATGGCTCTCTTCTCTGAGATGGACACTGGTTAGACTCATGCTGGTAAGCCACAGTCAAGTGGCGATACAGATTATTAGAAATGGGTTGAATCAATATGTGAGAGTTCTAGCCAATAAGAGGTTAGAACTAATGGGCCAGGCAGTGTTTAAATAAATACAATTTGTGTGTTGTTATTTCAGGTAAAGCTGGCCTGGAGCCAGGCAGTGGGAATGCAGCCTGCCACTCCTTTTACAACAGTCACCAAAGGAGACATCCACATAAAACCTGAGAGAGTTTTAAAAGAAATTTTAGACACATAATAAAAACAGAATTCAGCACAGCTTCTTGGTAGCTACATTTGCTTTCCAGATGGGCTCTGTTTGCTGGCAATGAGCAGGGCACCACAACTCCTTTAAGGGAAGTCTTCCTGATGCAGCATTGGCAGTGAAGGCTGTGTAGCTTCTTTATGGAAGACTTCCTGGTTTGTACTAGTTGTGTGAACAGCTCTGGCTCTTTTAGAAGGCTGAGCACTTAAATGGGGTCTGTGAACAGCATGTTACAAAGTGCTTAATGGTAACATAGATCTGCTACAACCCTGGAGCTGGGACAGTATGCATGGCTCTCAGAGACAGCTGGGTGCAGCAAGCAAGCAGGGCAGTGGAGTTGTTCCTAGCCATGCCTGCTTAGCATTTAAAAGAAAAAAACCACTCCTGGTCAGAAAATAATTGCAGATACACACACAATAAAAACAAATTCAGATGAAAAAGACCTCTAAATGGGTAAACAGTGTTGGATAGATGTACGTAGACTTGAGAGAGAAGGGAAATATAGAGAGAAGAGAGAGTATAGACAGTTATAATATAAAAGAGTGCAGACAGTTATAAATTAAAGAAGTAAGGATAAGAAAATAAATATTAAACTTGTAAAAAAGGTAACAGAGTAAAAACAATAAACCATGTAAAGATGGGATATACAACAGAGAGTTTGGATTTTGTATATTACTGTGTCTTCTTTGAATTTTTTGATTGAAGGAGCTTGAGCTAAGTACAGAGAGACATTTTATTATATGGGCTGCTAAGCTAAGCCAACATATATATTTTAAAGGTATCTTGATTTCAAAATTTGAGTCTAAGAATATGTTGCTTTGGAAAAGAGATTTTGCTTTTGTTTCCACAGAGGACAAGAACCTATGGGTTCCTTTCAGCTAATGTGGTTTGTTAGACCAAGATCCCCCAGAAGGTCTCCATAAATCCTCAAAATACTTCACCCAACCAGAACCAGGAAGCAGTTTGGGAAGAACTATGTCCAAATTTACAAATATTTTTTATAAATGTTTGTTTACATTTAAGGGGAGATATGATATGCAAATTAACTTTGCATTGGTATGGATCTTGGTTTATTGATACAAATTTAATGTCAATCTTGTTATATGTATATTTCTGCTCTCGATTGAGGTATTGTGTTTGTGCAGCTAATTTAAAACTGTAATGTAAATTAATAAATATAGGTTAATAGCAATCTATAATAGTCAAGCTTGTAGTCATGTTAGGTTTTCTAGATGTATAGAGATATATGTCAGATGGATAGTTATTCTTCAAACCTTTAAAGGACTAACAGAATATGGCATTTAAAATGTTTAAGAACTTAAAGCTTTTCTCAACAATGAGGCATATCTGCTCCTGCCAGCACCAATCTAGTTCAAGAAGATGATGGACATTGAAGAGGTTCCTTATTGAGTTTGCTAGCCAAGAGAAACTGCTCCTGCCTGGACTTCCTGATGGTATGTTATATAAACTGGACATGCAGCACCTGCAGAAAAATGACTGCTAAAGTTGCCTAAAGAAGGTGAGACAGTCCTTCAGGGTTCCGGCTTCATGAAAGAGCCTGCCAGACATTCTGCAGGACACAGAAGAAAGTGACTGATAAACTGCCAAATTCTACTTTCTACTCCCAAAGACTTGTAGCAATGTCATAATGCAAAAATGCATTCAGCCCAACTTCAGAAGTCCCCATAGTCTATAACAACCTCAAACTTATTTAAAAGTCTAAAGTTCAAAGTCTTTTCTGGGATTCATGCAATCTCTTAACTGGAATTCCCTGTAAAACTAAAATAAAAAAAAAAAAGCAGATCACAGACATCCAACAAATAATGGCACAAGATATACATTATCATTCCAAAAACATAGGGAAGGGAACATAGTGAGGAAATACTGGACCAAAGCAAGACTGAGAAACAGCTGGGCAAACTCCAAACTCTACATCTCCATGTCTGATGTCAAAAATGCTTTTCAGATCTCCAACTCCTTTCAGCTTTGTTGACTGCAACACACTTCTTTCTCTTGGGCTGATTCCACTCCCTGTTAGCAGCTCTCTTTTAAATTTGGTGGTTTGAAAGAAAATGGACCCCAAAGGGAGTGGCACTATTAGGAGGTGTGGCCTTGTTGGGGGAAGTGTGTCACTGTGCGGGGAGAGGAGGGTGGACTTTGAGGTCTATGCTCAAGCCATACACAGTGTCACAGTATATCACTTAGAGATCTCCCAATACCTTCTCCAGCAGCATACCTGCCTACATGCCACCATGTTTTCCACCATGATGGTAATGGACTAAAGCACTGAGAAAAGAGCTGTGAGAACAATCCCACAGCTCTGTCATCTCCAACATCTTGGGCTCTCCAAGGCAATTCAGGTTTCATGAAATGGCCTCTCTGGGCCTCCATTCAGGACACCCCTGACATGTGCCTGACCTCAGCAGCTGTCCTTAGTCACAGTTCATCAAATCATACTCAACACCACTATCTTCCATGTTTCTACTAGCATGCCCCCACTAGGCAGTACTTAAAGCATCCAACTACTTTTCTAATCCACAGTCCCATGTTCTATATTCCTTCAAATAAAATCATGGTCAGACCTATCACAGCAATACCCCAATCCCTGGTACCAAATTCTGTCTATCGTAGTGAAGAGACACCATGACCATTGCAACTCTTATAAGGGAAAGCATTTAATTGGGGTGACTTACAGTTTTGGAGGTTTAATCCATGGTGGGACATGGGCACTCAGGCAAATGTGCTGCTGGAGAAGGACCTGAGAGTGAAGTTTGAGCTAGATCTTGACCAACAGGCAACAAGAAATGATCTGAGACACTGGGCATGGATTAATCATATATGAGACTTTTCTTTTTATTTTAAACCACCACACCAAGCTTAGAATTCTCAAAAATAAAGAAAAAATAATTTTGAGAATTTGGATAAGTGGTGGTGGGGGATAGATGGGCAGTTAGCATATGGATTTTACATCACATAGAGCTAGAAAATGAAAGGAAAATAAGCACTACACTATCAGAGGAACTAAAATCAACTGTTGTGTCTCCCTCAGTCAGCTGTGAAGTGCCCAAGAAAGTATAAAGGGGGCTTCTCTGGTCAAAGACGCCTGAGGGAAGCTGACGGGTCCCCTGAGAGGGCCAGAAGGAAGGTCCTTCCTCTTTTTCCATAGCAAGTAGTGATTTTCTCTCAAGCTGCTGTTCAACCAACAAGGGCTGACACTCAGATGCTAAGTTCCCTTTACTGGCAGAAACTTGCCCACAGGTTGCTGGCTGTGGAGGGAAACAACAGAGAGAAGAAATCCAGGCCAGAGAAGGCGTTAAGAGGATCAGGGACTGACTCAGAAGCACGGCCTCCACACTACTGAGTCCTAAGAGCAAAAGGCTCTCAGTCCTCACAGAGCCAGGCCAACATCTTGTCCCTTGTGCACAGCTGTCATAGAGGCAAAGCCTTGACACAGAGAAACCTGGGTAAGAGTTACGGGCTGTGCAGGGATTGGGATTAGGGGGTGTCCATGTTCACTATAAAGACAGACAGTAGAAGACAGGAAACACAGACCTAGGAAAGCCTCGTGCCTTGGGCCCACATCTCCCACCCCAGCCTTTTCTTTTCCTTTTTAGGACAGTCTAAAGCAAATTCACCCTTTTCTCACTTGGACTCCCTGGTGACGTGTTGCAGAGAAGGAAGGAAACTGAAGTCTCTGACTCTAGAGCTCAGTGACTCGGATGTACTTTATCCGGCAGCTCCCATAGTCACCATACCCAAAGGAACAGGGAGAAGTGGAGCCCGAGATGGCAGGTACCAGCCATGGAGCCTTAGTTGGTTTTCTCTTGCTGTGTCCAGTACCATAGCCACAAGCCACTTGAGAGAAGAAAGTGCTTATTTCATCTTGGATCTTACAGTCTATCACGAAGGGAAGTCAGGAGAGGAACTCGAGGAGGAATCTCAAGGCAGGAACTGAGTCAGAGGCCATAGGGAGCACCCCTGCTGACCTGTTCCCGTGGCTGTCTCAGTCTGCTTTCTTATACAACCCAGGAACACCTATCTAGAAGGGGTACTGCCCACAGTGGGCTAGGCCCTCTCATGTCAATCATTAATCAAGACGATGAATCACAGGCACATCCACAGGTCATCTGATGGAGGCACCTTCTCCGTCAAAGTCTCCCTTTTCCTAAATGACGTTATTTCGTGACAAGTTGACAAAAGCCAAGCAGCGCACCCGCGGGGAGCGTTTTTTCTTTCCAGTGAACCAGGGCTGCACTACGCTGAGCCTAGCTCTCAGAGCACGCGGCCATCAGTTCGACCTTGCTCCTGTCCGCCAGCTTCCCTCTCTGTCCACTTCAGGCTTGTGGGTGTCATCCTGGCTTCTATCTCCCTGCCCCCTTCACTAGGTATGGCCACCACAGAGCTTGCAATCTGCTGTCTCCCAGGCACTGCGTGGGCTTCTGAAGCCCACTCCGCTGCCGCCCCAGATCCACCCCCTTCAGTCATCCAGGCAGACAAAGTGCTCCTCGGAAAACACATATTGGAGCCACCTCCTTTTTCTCAGTGACACCCTGTTATATCTGTCCTCTTTCTTATCTTGCCCCTAATCCCTTCTTCTTATATTGTGATCCTACTGCAATCATCAGAAGTTTGAATCTCAGAGTCTTTGTCCAGGTGGCTCCCTCCCCTGGTCCTCAAAAGCTACTTGAACTAGAAAGCAGGTGCACACTCGTTTTCTTCAGATTCAATGAAGAAACCAATGAAAGATGATAAATAAAAAAAAATGGACAAAATCTACCAAAGGACCTCCTGAAGTTTTCCCTCTCTAGGCATAAAGGAAATAAGAGAGATCCAATTTTCTGGATCTCTCCAGAAAAAAATTTTTTTTTGTCTTCGGTTTTTAAAAACAGGGTTTCAAAAAAATAAAATAAAATAAATAAAAACAGGGTTTCTCTGTGTAGCCCCGACTGTCCCGGAACTCACTCTGTAGATCAGGTTGGCCTCAAACTCACAGAGCTCTGCCTGCCTCTGCCTCCTGAGTTCTGGGTTTAAAGGCATGTGCCACCACGCCTTTAATCACTCACTGCCTGGCTTATCACTCACAGACTTTCCCTGCTTCTCTCCTGGCAGAAGCTACCATGCTGCAGGCCTTGTTCCACCAGGGCATGGAAACACATGGGGGTTATCTAGGGCCAGGGTGGCAAGGGCTACTCACTTGTCAAAGACAAAGTAAACATCAAAGTCACCGTCACAATACTGTAGAACCTCTTCCTCCTCCTCCTCCGCCTGCCTTGACCTCCAGTCTTCATAACCATATAACCTAGCAGCAATCTCATGGTAGGGATTTGGTTCAGAGTGATGGCGCAGGGAACTCTGGACTGGGGCAAGTGGCACAGACAATAGCAGCAGTAGCAGCAGCAGCAGCAGGAACACCGAAAGGGACACCTGGGGACTATGGTCTCGCATCTTCTTGGCTGACCCTGTGACTCTACTAGAAATGGGGGCTCTGTGCCAGAGTCTATGCAGGCTGAGTTCTAGCTACCTCAGGCTTCCTTCTCGTCTTCCTCATCCTGCATTAAGGGACATAACCCTTGTGCCTTCTCACGGGTCCTCACAGCTGCTCTCCACTCGATGGCCTCAGAACCTAGAGACTGGGTATGTAGCTGCTCTAGAGCATCCTTCCACTCACTGCCTGTTTCACCCTGCCCCCAATAGCCTGGGGTTATGACGGACAGGGGGGTTGACATGGTGACTTTGTGACTTGCCCCTTTGCTCACTGCCTTCATGTTGACAGTGCCAAGTGGCAGTCATAGGACCTTTGCAGAGGTTTCAGATGAGGCCTCCTTGCCCCTCATCACAGCTCTCCTCACAGAGATCCTTAGGGGCCACCTCAGGAACCCAATTATTCTTTTCACTAGGAATGTAGCAGAGGGAGTGAGGTTACCAGATCACTGAGGGTAAGGAGGCCAAAGGACCAGGAAGCCTATGTGTGGGACACACGAGGCCAGTTGTGTGCTCTCGAGTAAGCCAGGCAGTAGAAGGGTCTAGAAAAGGATAGAGATCGTGCACTGCTGCCAGCATCCTCTGTGAATGGAAGCAGTCCAGGCATTCTTGGTCATGTGACAAGTTGCCCGATCTTGGTGACAACACAGAGCCATTTACTGTGCTCACGAATTCCATGGATCAGACCCTTGAGGAGTGTGGAGTGAGAGCTCCTGGAAAGATGACAGCACCGAGGCAGGACTTGTGTGATGGAGACTGAAATTATCTGGAAGCATCTTCACTACCACCTGTGGTACCCGGTGTGGATGACTCCAAAGGCTCATCTGCAGCCATTCACAGAACCCTTGTATCCATGGATATCTACAACTTGGGGCTCCTCACAGTGTGGTACCATCAAGCGGAGGTCTAGTATCCTAATGGAGGCACATCTCTTCGAGAGCATCTACAGGGGGCAACGTTAAAATATGGAACCCTTGATGACACCAATGTTTGTAGATCAGAGCTCCTGCAGCAGAGAACGCTTAGAAACAAGGACACGGCCCCCGGCTCTCGGATGATTGTGGGTGATCTTGGCCCACGATGACATCATAGCACTTGCAGCACAGGGGAATGTGCGATGGAGAGACAGTTGTGTTTAAAAAGGTTTCAGAACCTTCCAGCTGAGGGTGAACAAGCTTAGAAATACCCCAAATCATTTTTTCTTTGTTATTTATGCATGAAAACAAATCTGATAAAATTGTTATTAGTAAGTCTAAAATAGATCTTTTAATTCATATAACATGCAAATGCCTTACAGCACACTGTGTTGAACTGGTGGGCTTATGTTTTGTTTCAGGAATTATTTGAGAGAATGTTTGGTATTTTAGAATTCATGAGCTCCCCATTAGCATATTGTGGGTCTCTTGACTCACAACTGAGAAATGCAGCAGGGTCCGAGCAGGAGGATGAACGTTAGCGTTAGCCCAGGGGCCACTGAGGAAGCCACCAGACAATTATGACTCCTGCTGGAACTCTCCCTAAGGAGCCCTATCCTGAAATATACCCTGTCCTTCTGAGAACTCCACCCTGCAAATATAGTAAAATGATTAAGTCACTAAGTTTGGGCGGCTTGTCACACGGCATTGAATAACTGAACTGCCCCTGCTCACAGAAGATTGTGGCACCTCCATCCCCTTCTAGACTTTGTCAGCTGACTTAGGGACCCACAGTTTCCCAGTGTCCACTTCCTCACTATTGCTGACTCATGATCTTGACCACTTTGAAATACCATCTCAGGTAACAAATGTCTGGATTCCTTAGCTAGGTGAGGGACAAGGAGCCTTTGTCACAGATTATTTGTGACTGCCTCTGGGCACTGTCAGCATGCAGGACATTGAGCAGAGGGGCAGGTCACAAAGTCACCATGTCAACCTTCCTGCCCATCATAACCCTAGAGTGTTGGGGGAAGGGCTATGCAGGTAGCAAGAGGCAGGAACACGCAGAGCAGCTGTGTCCCCAGTCCCTAGGCTCTGAAGTCACCGAGTGAACAGTAGAAGTGAGCACTGGAAAGAAGACACAAGGGCTATTGTCCCTAAGTGCAGGCAGTGGCAGCAGAAACAGAGCAGGAAGTCAGAGGTGGCCTGTGGTTTGCCTATCTGGGACCTTCCTAAGACCACCACGAAGATGCTGGGCTGCTGCCCCCGAGGATCTCACTCTGTGTTCCTGTTCCTGGGGCTGCTGCCCCCATCACTGCTCAGCACAGGGAACTTCCTGTCCCAGTACTCTGAGTGGGAAAGCTACCCTGGCCTGGCCTTGGCCTCCAGAAATTTCCACCACCATGAAGCCCAGAACCCAAGGCATATGTGGCACCGAAGGAGTTCGAAGCAGAAACCATGCCAGGCCACCCCTGACATCTACTTCGTCCTGGATAAGTGAGTGGCTTTTTCTTACAGGGCACACTGAAGGCCCAGCCTCCCTGGGGGCCATGGTGGTCAGGACCCAGTCTCTGTGACTGACTTATTTCCTGAGGTCAGGGAGGCCGCCATGGTGCTTCCTGGTGACTCTGTCTATAGTGTCTTGCCCCCATCTGGGTTTACATTGTCCTCCAGCCCACTGACAGTTAGGAGCTGACTTCTCAGCCCAGTGAGGGGTCCACTCAGGGGCTCTACAGAGATAATTGCTGGCACCATGTGGCCTTTGCTTAGCTAGCCTAAGTGATCAACTTTCTCCTATACAAAGAGCCAGAGCGTGACTCTCGGTAGGAAGGGGTTGTGGGCCAGTGCTGGGAGAGCTAGCCTGGCTTCGCTTCTCTGAACTTCCTGGTAGGCTGGGCCTGGATTTTCTGCCCATCCAACAAGAACCAGGTTGAGGAAGGGCTGTCTGGGCTCTCTTGAATGCTTGCCTCATCAAGCATCCTGGGCTGCAGAGTAGCTTGGGGCTTCTATCATGGAGTGCACTCTTGGGTTGGCAAGGTAACCTTGGTGGTGACAAGACCTTGCTTCCTGAGCTCTGGTGACAAATCTGGGCCCTGCTCATCAGTTCAGGCTCGGATCTTCTCATTTCTGTCATTCTTCTTGAACACTGGTGGGTGATAAGACATGGGCCTGGCTCTTTATTTCTAAGCTAGGCCAGCAACAAGAGAACCTTCCTAGCCACTCAATGAGAAGCCTTTTCTCTGTCCAGCCCAGGGACTCTGAAAAGAATGGGTATATTCTGTCCCTTTGATAGCACTGCTGAGGTCGTTGTTTCCCCTTGGGTATCAGGGCTAGATGAAGATGGGCCCTATGGGGCTGTGGGACCGACAGCCTGGTGTAGCCAGTCTTTCTACAAAGTGGCCCTTTCACGGTTAGCCTTTTGTACGTGTCCCAGCTACTTTTCTCGGGCTTCTGTGGGGTGCAGAAAGGAATGAGCCCTTCTCTGTGATACATGGAAAGGATTATGGGCACAAATAGGGGGTGTGGAAGATAATTAATTATGCAGCCCATTAATGTAGCCTGCTGGTTCACAAGAGAACGAGGGTAAATTGGGTAAATTTAATGCCAACACTTATAAAGAGCATCACAGCTCAAGGCACCTGTCAGACTCGCCACTGCTGATCCCATTCTTTCAAGGCAGGTACATGCGTGTCTAGATCTTTCCTGTTGGTATTATGGCCTTGTCTACACCTAGCAGGATTATACTGAGTCCCTTCTGTTTCTATATGAAGTTTGTAGCTCCTCTATCAACCCATGGCTAAAGGAAAAGTCTTTAGCTTTTCCGTAGCTTGCTTTCCCTGAAAGATTCTGTCATACCCCTTCCCCTCCATCATGTTTATATGGCTATGATGCTTGGGTCTCAGATTTTAGCACAGAAGGCATTCTCAGACACCAGGTGACCGCTGTTTGATTTCAGCAACAGCATTAATTCACAAACGAGGCAGTGTTCTGAGGTTCAGGGCCCCTGTATGCCGTATGCTCTTTCTTCCCACTGTCTTTGAACTCTCTATCTGTCTTGAGTTCTGGAGTCAAGATTCTCCTTCAGTAATAATCTCAGACTGAAAACTTTTGGAGTTTGTGAGCAGGACAGATACTCCGGGTCCTTGTGACTCCTCACAAAGGGATAAAAACAGAAGCCCTGTCACCTCCTATTAGGGAAAAGGATTCGTCTGGCACATTGGCCTGGGAGTTCCCCAGAGAACAGCTCTGTGTTCAGTTTTTAGAGTCAAAGCTTAGCTATTGAGCTAAGACAAGCTGTACCAGAAGCTACGAGCAACACATGGGATTTGGAGAAAGTTCTAGATTCTCCTGTAGTTGGTTAGAATGCTGTAAAAACTGGTTCTACCTTTCAGAGCTTTGTTCTTTCTGTTGTAGAGATTAGCTGATATCATGGGGTTTATCGATAGGTACGTGGGTGCTGCGTTAGTATCATCTAGCAGTGAGTTTGCCCATTATCTTCACACAGAGTTCAGCTGGGTAGAGGGAGCAGCAGGGTGTGAATGGGGCGATCGCTACTTGGCGTGGAACTGTGATAGTTAATATTGACTGTTAACTTGACAGGGTTGACATCATCCAGGAGAGATACCTTAGGGAATGTTGTTGGGGGGAATTTCTAGACTGGGCTGAGTGGGAAGACTTTCTTTAAAAATTGGCAGCACCATGCCAAGGGTCCCAGAGTGGATAGAGAAGGAGAAAGGAAGGTGCTTAACTAGCATCAGTTTCCTCTCTGCTTCTGGGCTGCAGCTACAGCATGACCAGCTGCCTTCTGGTTCTGCACCCATGGCTTTCCTGCCTCCGTGATGGACTACGCCCGGAAATCTGAGGCAAAATGAACCCCTAAACTGCTCCTGTTAGCAATTTTGTTCCAGCTACTGAGAAGTGGAATCGTTGCCGTGATAAACCAGACAATGTGATTTTTTAAATTTATTTATTTATTTATTAAAAGTTTCCACCTCCTCCCCTCCTCCCATTTCCCTCTTACTCCCCCTCTCCCCCTCCTTCTCCCTCTCCAGTCCTAAGAGCAGTCAGGATTCCCTGCCCTGTGGGAAGTCCAAGGTGATTTTTTTTAAAAAGACTTTTAGAACTGATTTGCAACAGAAAATACGAAAGAATTTGGACATTCGCGCTAGAAAATCCCTACAGTACTGTAAAATAGAGCTTCATGGGTCACTCCAGTGGCTGTTGGGAAGACCAGAATGCCAAGATGTATGTGGGAATGGGAAGGATCTGCTCCTGAGGTTTCAGAGAGGGACGGGGACTCTGGGATCTGGGAAAGAATATGTCTGCATTACACTTATGTTCTGAGAACTTGAGTGAGAAAGTGTTTAACTGAATGGGGTAGCTTGGCCAGCAGAGCACTTCGGCTAAAATGCATAAAGTCTTTAGTTCCATGCTCAGAACCACACAAAATAGGCTTGGTGGTGCATAGCTAGAACCCCAGCACAGGAAATAGAGGCAAGAAGATCATGAGTTTGGGGTCATTCTGCACAACAAGTTTGAGGACAGCCCAGGATACATGAGTGAAGATTTTCACAGCTCTCTTGAGGATGGGGAACTATGATGTCATGGCAGCAGTGACTGAGCCTGCACCTGCCTCTCCTAGCAGTGTTGGCTGGAGGAGCCCTTCTTAGCCCAGGTTGATTGGGTTCTGTAGGCTGATTGAAGGCTCCGTTCCAAATCATACTTTCATGGCTACTAACCACAGCTAAGGACCATCTCCCAGAGAAAATGCCTCTTGTGGATGCTGGGAAAGCTGGAGGAGTTTAGAAACAGGGGAATGCCATGAGAAAAGAGTGTGGGTGGCACACAGGTATGAAAAAGGATCCGTATATGTTAGGGAAAATCTGATGTTCAAGAACTCAAGAGTATAACAAAGAAAATATGGCCCAGGCCTGAGCCATCCTCTGGGCCTGGATTATAACATGCAAGGACTCCTGGCAACAGCTGTGTTAAGTGATAAAAATGGAAACAGAAAACCAAGGGTAACTGGGGACCCCAGAGAGACTACCTACAAGCACTCAGGGGCTTTTCCAAACAAGGGACACTTCCTGATTTCAAGACTTCAGTCTGTACCTTGCTGTGCTCAGCCAGACACACCAATAAGCCTCTAGCATGGGGTCCTTTCTGTTCCAACAGATGGGGGCTCTGTAGTCACCCTCTGCCCATTGCTGGCCCTGGAGAAAGTTACCTCTCAGGCTGTTCTAGTGTGGTTGGCACTGTTGGTGCAGAGACCTCTAGTTAAGAAGCCTGTGGAAGGCTGGGAAGAGAGGAAGTGGGCTGATCCACTGGAACCCTGTATCCACTGAAAGATATCTCCTTTGTCCTCAGGTCAGACCGCATGTCAGACGCCTGGCCGTACGTCTACAAGTTTGTGGCGGATATGGTGCAGAGGTTATCGAAGTACGACTTGATGGTGCAGGCTCCTTTGTGATGAAGGGGGCGTGTCCTGTCGGCAGAGGACACACTTTTTGAATTTGGGAGGCACAAGAGGGAGGATCTTATGGAGAAGTCTTGGCTTGTTAAGCATGGGTGGGTGTGTATGAGTGTGTGTAAGTGCGTGAGTGTAAGGCATGTAAGTGTGCACGTGTTTGAGCCCAGGAATGGAGTAGGGGGTTGATTTCGCTGCCTGTTTTTCTCAGGGGTCACGTTTCCATAGGGTTTGGAATCTTTCACGACATTTCCTCAACATCACTATGCCTGTTAAGGCCTCAAAGGGCAAGTGATGAGACCAGAGGAAAGTGAATTTTGTTGAGTACCTTCCTTTACATGTTGACGACATCATGTTGAGGTGGTGGCTTCTCATAAACACCTGCTTCCTCCCAGTCAGGATCTGCGAGTGTCCATCATCACCTTCTCCTGTAAGGGCAACATCATCCTGCCCATCACTGGAGACAGGTACGTGCTCACATGGAGGCTGGCTCAGGCTTGATGGTTCAGCCCTCCGTGGAACTGAGGACTTACAGAGACCTCCACGAGGGCTCCTATGGAGCCCACGTTGGCTGTTGCCATGTGCCTATGTCCTGTTATTCTCTGCTAACTCCAGCCTGTCAGCCCCTTGAATTCTGACTTCACTGGAACACATCACCTTGTGCTTTCAGAAGTTCTCTACATTCCTGCTTGTCTGCCTTCTAACACTCTTGAATCTCTTCTGGGACCTGACTATGTCAAAACATGGGGTTGAGGAGGAGTGGAACAGATACATGGATCCCCCAAACAACCCTGGCTTATATAGAGCCTGTTGGTCATTTTCCAGTGGGACACAGAGATATCTGGGAACCAGGGGAAGGTTCCGGGACCCAGGGAAAGTCAGCTGAGACTCACTTTGGGAAGGGTGAATCCCAGGATGGGAGCATGAGTCCACAGCATGCCTGTGCACTACAGGCAGATATGCAGAGCAGGTACCTAAGAGGAAGGTGACCCACTTGTCCCCAGAGTAACAGCGGAAGGATGTTGAGGACTTCTGGGAGGAAGAGCTTTGGATGCCTGGGTTGGAACTCCATATAGAGCAAACAGAGAGAAAGAGACATGGACATTTAGGATTAGGAATGTGCAGAGGTCTAGGAACCCCCCTGTCCAGGGCCTGGGGGAAGAGCCAGGCTCAGTGAGTGCAAGAGGACATGTTCCACACCTATGATGATGGCAGCTCCTTTTCATCTGGGGAAAGGAGCAGGGGTACTGGCCCCAAGAATCCAAGAAAAAAAATGATGTGCCCTGTGGCTTAGGCTTGGAGAGACCTGAATGGGTTTGAGGTGGCAGAGAGAACACCTATGGGAAGGATTTGTGTAGGAAACCCAGAGAGGCAGTAGGATCTGGGCAGATGGATGGGGGCTAAGATGAGGTTGATAGACTGTGATTTGACACCACTGGGCCTCCTGGATGTTAAACTCATACTGCCTAGGCTGGGCTAAGCTGGGTTAGGACAGGCATAAAGTCTTCAGAGCTCAACTCATGGCACGATCTCTTTATCCCCCAGTAGGAAGCCACTTTAGAGTCCACTGTGAGTCATCTTGCTGTATCTGTATAGTCTTGTCACATTGGATTATCCTCAACCCCCACTTCCTGTCCCAGAACAGCCACTAGACCCAGCCCTGCCTGCCTCAGTGTGTTCGATCTTTTTTAACAGCACCTGACAGGCCATGCTGCCTCTAGTCCAGGGACCAACACAGATACCTCGGGAAAGCCCCCATGGAAGCCTTCAGGCTTCTCTGTTGGGCGCTGTGGAGTCCACAGCTGGGCTCATATCTAAGTACACAGGCTGCTGCCTTTAACAGGCTAAAGGGAAAGAAGTCAGGTCAGGGTCCTGCAACAGTGGAGATGGAAGCAGGCCAGTAGCTCAGCAGGGTGACATGGCCCCACTTCAGCCCTACCCACTGAGTAATAGACTACTCATGAGTACGCCTGTGTATTCATGGCATCAGAGACAAAGAAAGGCCCAGGGAAAGCTTGAAGATATTTTGTCACCACACATAATCTTCATGTCACCTTTATTTTTGATTTTTTTTCAGAGAAGAAATTCTTAAGGGCATTGAAAGACTGAAGTATAGCATACCTGCGGGACATGAGCACATTTACCTAGGATTGTGGAAGGTGCGGAGGGCTGGAGCTACCTTTGCTTTGAGGACCATTGGGCCATCTCACAATGACTCCCTTTTTTTTTTTTCTTTTTTGGTTTGTTTCTTTGCAGGCAAACAAGCAGATAAGAAAGATCAACTCAGGAGGTGAGCTGCCTGCACTTTAGTTGGGGGGGGTCCCCACAGAGCTGGGGTGTCCTGGAAAGCCCATGTGCCGAATGACTCTGTGGTCCCTTCTCTGAGCTTCAGGCCCCTGTGAGCACAGTACTGTATTTGTGATGCTTCTGAGAAGGGTAGGAGGCCCCATGTGACTATGTGTGGGTCTCGGTCATTCAGAGGTCTTTGTCCTAGAGATGGCCCCATGAACAGAAAAGGGTAAGGCACAGTGACCCATGCTTGAAACCAGGGCTTTGTGTCCCCTTGGCTGCCAAATCTTCCTTTTCCAGTTCTTTTTTCTCATGACCTGTCTCTTGCATCCATGTATCAGGCAGTATAAGGTGCAATGCATAGCCAGGACCCAGGACAGGGAGTTGTAAACCCATAGCACTTGTCTGGAGTAGGTAGGAGCAGGGGGCAGGATGCTGAGAGTTGTGGTGTCTGTTACCTAACTCCTTCTGACCTATAGTCCTAATTATCAGGCCCACTATTACCAACAGGACATCTCTAGGACTGTGCCCAAGTTTAGCACCAGCTTCCCCCACCTCACTGGGCATCCTCAGCCTCAAGGATAGGCTGAGTAGAGACTGGGCTTCCCAGTCTATAGACTGTTCCTTGGAGCTGGAGAGATGGCTCAGCGGTTAAGAACACTGGTTCTTCTTCCAAAAGTCTTGAGTTCAATTCCCAGCAACCACGTGGAGGCTCATAATCATCCATAATGGAATCTGATGCCCTCTTCTGGTGCAAAGGTGTACATACAGATAGAACACTCATACAAAGACTGTTCCTGACCCCTCTACCTCCTAATCTGTAGAACAGGTAGTGAAAAAAGTTTCTTCTCACTCTAGGGTCACTGACTGGTGGGTTCTGGGTCTGGGTTCCTGACCCAAGTGACTGGGAGAACTGGGCCTACGTTGGGTAGTGTTGGGTTTGATAGCCTGGAAGGTGGGCCCCAGCGGTTCTGCAGGTCTCTCCTGGGACCTCAACCACCAAGTCACTTGCTTCCCTGCAGATGTCCAGCGTCCCAGCATGATCATCTCCTTACTCAACAGCCCTCTGGATGATGAAATCTATAAGTATTCGATGGAAGAGGTGAGCCCAACCGTCTTCAACTGCATCTCTTGCACGCTGTATACGTTGGTGGCTTTTATGTAACTCCTGTCTTTCTCTCAGGCTGATGATGCTCGGAAAATGGGAGCGTCTGTTTACTGTGTGGGTGTGGGCCACTCTGACAAAAAACAGGTAACAGTTTGAGCCCCAGTTAAAGCAAGCCCTTGCAAAGGTAGTCACCATCTACCCTGGTGGTATGGGCAACAGGTGGTCACTGAAGCAGTATGCAGTGGTAAACATGGCAGACTCTTCCCCCAGGTAGGGTGAGAGGAGAGCTTGCTGTTTCCAAAATCTAGGCTGTGGCCAGAAGCCAGTGTTTGAGCTAAGACTGAATCAAAAGATTCACGACTGGATGCCCAAGTAATGTCTCTTTTTTAGATACTAGGACTTGCAAAGGAACCAGGAAATGCATATACAGAAAAGAAAGCTGAACACCTGAATGACCTCATTTTCCCAGTGAGTGCAATGGGTGCAGGCAGAGGCATGCCTTCTCACAGGATTCCTGCATCTTACTTTTCTAACCTTGTTTACTGTTGTCCATGTTCCAGATAGCTTCCAAGGCCTGTCCATCCCTTAAATCTTCAGATACACACATTATATGTATCAGAGGTAAGGGCTGAGGGCACCATTGTAGGCAGACAAATGTATTGTGTGCAAATGCATGAGGTTTGTGATGTGGGGGTGATACGTGTACAATGAGTATGTGCTGCTTCTGGATGGCGTGTAAAGTTTTGTGTGCATGTGGTTTATATGGATGTATATTCTGTGTGCATGTGTTTTGTGCTGTTGTTATTGTATGTCCGTATGTATTGATTTTTGTGTTATACATATGGTACATGATATGTATATTTGGATGTATTGTGTGTACAAGGACTTTATGCGTGTTGGAATATGGACCGTTGTGGTAAGTGTATATGCAGGAATGAGCATGTATGGGGTGACTTTGATTTGGGCACATTTGGAAGGTATATGCTGTGGTGGTATAGCAGTATGTGTATAATTTCTGCTTACTTATCTCATAGCAAAAGTGTAATTATTAAACTAGAAAAAGGGCACAAAACTCTCAATGAAGCCCAGATGTAGCCACCAGTAAACCCAGAGAAGCTTAGTTCCTTCCAGAAAAGCCAAGCATTCAACACTCACAAAATGAAGACAGTAGCATGGCAATCACATTGAGGAATGAAGAGAAAGAATTGGGAACAGAGGATATTCACGATGTTACTAGAAGCATGAGGGACTCTCACTGTCTACAGAATTAGCTATGCTCACCTCAGCACTGAAATAGTAGATGCCTGACCCCAGGGACTGGAGCAGACAGGGATGGCATCTATCCATTCTAGCCCCCCCCCCAGGTCAGTTTACAGAGGTCACACCTTTGTATAGTCTTGGGAAACGGATGCTCCTCTTTGTCAGGATCATGGTACATTCAGGCTTGGTCTCCACAAGGCTGGCATTTGTGTCCTGCAAAATAAGTCTGGCTCTGCTTCCTTCAGTCTAGGCAGGTGGATCCTGACCTCTGTGTCCTCCAAGGGAGTCCCAAGACTCTAGACTTGGACAGACAGGACTATGATCACGTCTGAGCCCTGCTCTCTGTGACAATCAGCCTAAGTCAAAGAGGGGCTACAGTGTATTCTCTTATGGAAAGAAATGGCATGCACAGGCTGTCGATGAGATTAGACACAATGGATAGAAAGATGACGGGTCAGCATCTAGAAGACGGTAGGTGCTAGAGACAGAACCTGAGCCTGGTATTTCTATTCTAGTACTTAGCTCTACTCTGCCCCTTGTCCTTCCATATGCTGTGTAAGAGAGAGGAGACAGCTGTGTAGAAAAGGGAAGGGAAGAAGCTGCCTTCCCTACAGGCTCTCTACTGCTTCTGGATAAAGAAGCCCAGCCATGCAACCTTCCTGCATGTTTCTGATTGTCCCGTGGACAAAAAGGCCTTGGTGTCTGGGCATCTGAGGCAAACCCCAGAAGAAAGCATGAGTTGTCTCCAATAAGACAGGTGCCGCCAGTTCAACCACAGACCTGTGAAACTGTCGGCCATCTTGTGTGAACCTGGTACATACAGGAGGGAAGCCCAAGACAGAATGCTACATCCCAAACAAAGCAGAGTGGGCTATTTCCTATGGCTAGTTCTGAGTCAGCCTATGTTCCAGGGGTGTGAAGAGGGAGGAGCATCCTTGGTCTGCTACCCTTGGGTATCTATCTGTGCACTTCACAGTGTACCCTGTGCAAGGAAGGGTAAAGGGACCAGCTGTCTGGGCCCTAAGGCAGCTGGGCAAAGGCTTGGGCTGAGGAAATTCTGTCTGGCTCTTGTAACAGCCAGTCTGCTGCCTACTCTTTGTCTCCTGTACGTGAGCATCAGTGTCCAAGAGCAGCTCCCCCACTGTGAGGAAGGGTCTGTCAACAAGTGGGAACCAGTACGAATGCTGGTTCACCCACAAATTTTCTCCTGTTGGAGGCCACCTGAAAATTCCATTTTAGGAAGTAGAGAGTCCTGAAAAGGTAGAAAGAACGAAGCATCCAGGTCTCCTCACGGTTTGACCATTGTCCTTACAGAATCAAACCCAGTCATACTTCGTGGATATGGCTTTGACTTTGCCATGCGTAAAGAGGAGGTTATTTGCAGGTTCCATTTCTACGACATGGACAATAGTTTCAAAGGTAAGTGGAGTCACTTCTCTTGGTCACGTCTCCCCGCCTTCATTGACTGTCCTGCTGGAAATAGAAAGTGTGTAGAAGCGAAAAGAGCCCTGGCTGAGACACCTGGGAGGTCCCCTCCCTCATCAGTACTGTACCAGTATTTCTTTAAACCTATTTCATACCAGAAAAACACATGCTTTTATTCTTTATATTTTATCTTACATTCATCCAATCTTATACATTTTTGTTATGGGACGATCTTTCAATTTATTCCTAATTTTCTATTATTTCCTATACTTCTTTAAACTTCTACTGTCTCCCTAGACCTCAATCCCTCTCCAATCCTATCCTGCTTTGCTTTGTTAGTGTTACACATATAAAGCTACAACCTGCTGGATCCACCATTGTCACCTGTGCATGACTCCAGGGCTGGGCCATCTGCATTGGATAATCATGGAGGGCTCTGCCCTGGGGAGACTTCTTCACCCTCCTACTCTCAGAATCCCTTAGTGGCCTATAGATTTTTGCCTTGGGTAGCAGTCTTTTTTTCTTTTCTGTTTTCAGGTTTTCTCATTATTGGGAAATATGACTCCCCCCTTTTTGCTAATCTCACACTATTTTCTTCTCTCTTGTCCATAGCTTTTTGCTCCACTCCTCTACTTATTTAAAAACTCCCTTTCTCCCCTTTCCCCATTTAAGTCCTTTATCTTGTTTACTATTCTGACACTTATTCTAAATAAATATATACACAATGGATTTTTCAGTTAAAAATACAAATGAGATCATGTCATTTTTCAGGAGAATGGATAGAAGATCGTGTTAAGCAAAATAATCCAGATCCAGAAAGACAAATATTACATTTTCTCTCACAAGCAGATTTTTTCCTCACATTGTGTGTGTGTGTGTGTGTGTGTGTGTGTGTGTGTGTGAGAGAGAGAGAGAGAGAGAGAGAGAGAGAGAGAGAGAGAGAGAGATGTTCGCTCATGCGCACTTAGCTTATGAAAGGGAAAGTTGATCTCAGTCCCCAGTCGGTGAGCCCTGAGGAGCAGAGGTTCTTGCTGTTTGGTGCTAGGGTGCTGGGCGGAGTTGGGGCCTACCAGGATGTCTTTGTGTTGAAGAAGGTAGAGATGAGATTGCAACAATGGTGGACAGACACATCCATTGACAATTTTTGTCATTTTCTTTTAGATGTAAAAGCCATCAATTTAACCAAGGCTACTGTTACTTGTCCTGGACCAATCGTAGACCAACCAGGAAAGTAAGTGCCCCTTGTTGGAGGGAAGAGGTCAGTGGTCAGTATTGACCAGTGTAGTGCGGGATATAAGGTGTGGCAGAGCACCTGTCTGCCTGCAGGTGAGCTCCAGTACCCTCCCACCTGGCCTTGTTGGTGGGCCCCCGTGGTGCTGAGTGGTGCACAATGCCCAGGCTCTACTGAGGGCGGGATGCAGGAGATAATGGAACTGACAGCCAGAACATGTTCTCTGACCATCTTTCTGTGACAAGCCAGCCTGGTGGTACTATACACACCTCCCTAATGCCTTAGCTCAAAGCCATGTGATGCAGCTGCCTCGCACGGTCTAATCTGCAGTCCTTCACTGTCATTGCAGAGGCTCAGTCCTAGTTCCTCTGGAAATGAGCTCTCTTTGCCCACAAGTCCACTCTCCAGCAATTCAGAGTGTCTGCAATTTAGGATAACCCAAGAGAAGAACTGGGATTATTTCTTCAGTCAAGCCCAAAGTCCTTGTTACCAGGCTGTTTCTAAGTGTCTGTCTCTGTGTTAGAGTGATCTATATTCTGCTCAGCCTGGACAATGGAAGAAACTTCCTGAATAAAAATGTATTCGTTGCCAGCAAGCTATGTGTGAGTACCAGGGTCGGGCTGTGATCCCATCTGTGTAGATCCTCTGGTTGGTGCAGATCTACCCTCTAGGTCAGAGGGGCAGAGAGGGGGTGGTTCCAGGCAGGACCCAAGGGCAGCTTGTTCACCCAAGCAACTTAGGTGACCCAGCCCAGTTTCCAGAAGGACCAGTGAGGCATGTACCAAGCTGTCTGCCAGGACCTGCCCATGATGTCTAGGGCATGTGGCCTTTCCATGTGGGTGTCCCAGGTTCAGAAGTTCACTCTTGCAGTCCGGGTGGGTGTGGTAAAGAAAGGGAGCCCTGGACACTAATGTGGCCCCCAAAATACTCTAGACCCCCTGTCCTCAATCATATTTGGTGGCACCAAAGTCCAGTGCAGTGTAACCAGAGTGTGTCCAGGAAAAGGTTGTTTCACCGATCAGCTTATAAGAAACCCACAGAGTTGAGTGGCTCACCCCTCATATCCACACATAGGTTGAGAGAGTGAATTCAGATTTCTGCCCCTTAGGCTCTCACCCACTAACATCCCCAGACCTAAATACAGAGGCAGAGAAGCCCCGTGTCTTGAGCTCCCAGCAGCAGCTACTGTTACATCTTCCAAGTGCTCTCTGCTTTTTTCAGTCCGGCAATCGTGGGGTCCAGGCACCTCTACCCAGTGATTGTTATAGCTTTCCCCTAACAGGCCTCTGCCTCAGTAGGGTTGCACAGGCTGCAACCCACTCTAAGAGGTAGCTGGGAGAATAGTCCCAATCCTGAAGTTCTCTGTCCTGAACCTGAACCAGGACTGTGAACTCTGACCTTGCTAAGTGCTCACAAAGGTGGGCACTGTTTGAGTCACAAGATGGAGCTAAGAGGGAGAAGAGGTGAGTACCAGGCTGTGGAGTTGTGAGGTAGGAATAGAAATCTTAGTCTTGTAGCCCCATCTATCTCAGAACTGCAGCCTTTCCTAGAGATTTGGCCACCCATAGCCCAGTGCACTGTCAGCTGAAGCCACCCGAAGGCCATGATCTTCAGACCACAGAGGATCCTGAACCATTCTTACCTTGGCAAGAGCCTTGGAACCGGACCAGAGATAGGGTATCCTGGTTATCTTTCAGTTCTGAGAAGCCCAGGAGTAAGAGAGAGAATGAGAAGTCAAGCTGCAGATACCTAGGAGGGCCTTGCACAGTTGCCTTTGGTCTCTGTGGGATGTGCTTCTGGCGGTGGTGGCATCTAACCTTTCCCTCTCACAGGGCAAAGACCCATTTACAGTTACAACCACCACGACTACAACCACGAGGAGGCCCACAACTAAAACAACACGTACCACTACCACCAAGACGCCATCTACAACAACGACACCCACGACCACAACTACACCTACCACGACCACAACAACTACACCTACCACGACCACAACTACAGCAACCACTTCACTGACGACCACTGAAAGTCCCACTACCATCCCGCTGGTCACAGAGAAACTGAAGCCAAGCGTTGATATATTCATTTTTGCCCCAATACTCCTGGGCCTGTTGCTGACTCTGTTGCTGATTGGTTGTTTATGGCAGCTGTGCTGCCTTCCGGTGAGTCCCCTAACCTGCTCAGTCTGGAGCCCGGGAACACACCCTCCATGCAAGAGGCATAGACGCAAGGTGGCGCCATGACCCTGGGGATGACAGAGGCAGACCTGTCAGGTCCCATGTCTATCCAGAGGTGTAGGCAGTAGAGAAAGCTGATGTCAGCCTGGAGGTCAGGGGAGACTGCAAGACACTGGGACTATAGGCACTGATGCAGGTGGGGCTTGCTGTACACAACTGCACAGGCAGGGACACCCACGCAGGTTCCAGGATATGTGCATCCCAGCTTCAGATCAGACACCCCAGTCTGCAGAGCTAAGGCAGAGGCCAGTCTACATATACCAGCTTCTTTTTTCTGTTTTACCCTCCAGCCTGTCGAGGAACCACCCCCACCTAAGCCCCAACCAGAGGTAAGTCATGCTTTGGATGCTGACTCTGTCATGTGTCAAAGGACAATGACCTTCAAAAGAGGTATCGGAAGACCCGTCCATACTCAGGAAGGAAGAAGGGTGGAGAATCTGAAAGGGTCTAGGAGGGGGCTCATGGTGACATCACTCAGACTTTTAGGGCCTCCTGTCTTGGCCACACAATCAGTACCTCGAGGAGCTGTTTCAGTGAGAGCAGCTGTTTCTACAGACTCAGTGGCTTGCAGGAGACTCCAATGGACTCTGTTTGATGCTGAGGTTGCAGCTTCCTGAGAACAGGCTTCTCTGTCAAGCTCTGGTCCCCATTCCCATGTTGGAGGTCTTCTTGCTCCATTAGATCTGTCTTCATCCCTGTCTCCTGGTAGTGTAGAGGGGCTGGCTGGGATCAGCCTAGGGACCCGAGGGATAAGGGTTGTGAAAGAGTCCCAGCAAACCCTGAGCTGTGAGGGGTGTCACCAGGGAAACACAGGAGCAAGGTGGATGAGCATCTGTGGTTCATGTCGGGTGAGGATCAGAAGTCATAGCGAGAGGCTTGGGCTTGTGGACCTGGGTTTGGGCTGAGATAGGAACAGGCTCCCTGTGTTGGTGAGACTGTGCTGGCTGCAGAGTGGCCTGGGTGAGAATGCCCATGCAAAGGCCAGAGACAGATGGATGGGACAGTTGCCTGGTAATGCTGGCTTACTCTACAGCAACCAGGCCAGGTTTCTACCAGCCAGGCTGGCCTCAGAAGTGGGCTGCTCTTACTTCGTGAAGCTCCATATCTGAAAACTGTGGGGAGGGAGCTCTTTGCTTTGTTTCTAGTGGAAGACCTTCCCAACTTGGGGAACACACCCTTCTATCTACCCCAAAACAAGAGCTGAGTGACCCCACAGTGCCAAGTATAGGGCAAAACACAGACGAAGATCCGACAGGTTTTTCTCTCCTATCAGCCCAGAAAGAAGCAGAAGCCCCCAGCACCAGTGTCTCCCACAGCACCAGCACCACCCGTAAATCCGTCGCCCATTGTGATCATCTGCTGCTGCACCTGTCGTGGCCTGAGTGTGATCAGAGACACGGAGGTGAGAGGACCCCGTGGGGCTGTGACTCCCTCCCTGCCTGGGTGTGGGAGGATGCATCTCTAGGGAATAGGATCTGAATTGATATGTGTCTGAGGACAACCTTATTCTAGGGAGGAGAGCGTGCAAGAGGGTCCCCAGGACACTTGCCCTCTTCTTTGGCAGCATCCAGGCTCTGGGACAGTGTTGTGGGATATCAGTTTAGCTATGCAAAGTTGTATTGCATTTGCCAATGTTTTGGGCTATTAGTTTAACTATGTAGAGACGTGTTGCATTTGCTTATGAAATCCTTGCTTAACTGTGCAAAGCTGTATTGCATTTGTTTACCTTGCCTGCCGAAGGCAGCGAATGGGACTAATGAAAAGCCAAATGACCAATAGCTAGGCAGGAGATCTAGGCAGGACTTTCTGGCTGAGGGAGTAAGTAGGAAGAGGAATCTAGACTTGACAGAGACAGGGAGAAACAGAGAAACCAGGGAGAAGCCAGAGGCCTGCCAGCCAGCCATGGACAAAGCAAGAAAGCAGGTCATTCAGAATGAAAGGAAGGTGAAGAGCCCCAAGGCAAAATGTTGATCAATACAAACAGGTTGGAATAAGTTATAAGAGATAATGAGACAAATACAAGCTAAAGGCCAAGCATTCCTAATTAATAAGTAAGTCTTCATGTCATTATTTGGGAGTTGGTTGGCGACCCAAAGAAAATGCCAACAACAGGACAGTGATTACTACTGCCTTATATGACCAGGCCCTGATCCTCAGGTTCATTTTCTTAGCTCTGACAGAGCCTCTCATGCAGGTGGATAAGTCAAGATATACTGAATGACCAGGAGGTTTGGAAATCTAGGGACAGTAGAAAAAGAAAGACCAGTCCCCAAACACATTCGCCTACCATGAAAACTGGGGAAAATCCAGTGTTCCTGGCCAACTAGCTCCAAGTCCTACGGGTCCACAGAGAAGAGTTGACTCCGTGGTTCTATTGCCAAGACCGGGCAAAGGGTTACAGGTTGGCATGGAGACCCTAATGGGTGTCACAAGAAACCTCCATAGAGTCAATCCCTGGTGGGTAGGCAGTCCAAGCCTGTTTTCATCTATGAGGTCTCGGTCTGAAGGAGAAAAAAGTTGGCCTGACAGTAGCCTGGGCTTTCGTCTCTAGTTTCTTCCTGGATAGTCCTCTTCCTCCTTGATCCTGCCTCTGTGATGGTCCCTGCTTGCTTCTAGAAGCTTTTAGTTCCTCTGTAGCCTCCCAGGCTAGCTGAAGCCCAGTGCTGCCTACTTCCTTCCTATGGCATGAAAAAATGCCAACCCAAGTTCTCTAGAGAAAGAGGCTACTGGCCATGGGACTAACCTGATATAGAGCGCCTGGCCCAGTCCACCGCACCAGACTTATTGAATGTGAACTTTAGAACTGAGACTGCGGGGTTCTCAAAGCCTAGAGCTCAGGCCCTTCTTCCCTCTATGCTTCTGCCTTGGTCTGTGTCGCCTGCCTCTGAGCAAGACATGGGCTGTTTACCTGCCTCTCCCGTGTGTCCCTTCTCCAGGTCTGTGCCCACCTCAAGGCTCTCCTAAAGGCCTCTGCTTGCCACTACACACCCCACCAGCCTCTAAACTTCTCCAAAGTCAGCTGCTGGCTTCTCCTCCTACAGAAACACTACTTTGTCTCATCCCAGACTCTTCAACTGTGTCCCACAGTGGCACTTCCAGACACTCAAGGTTGTAGGCTTCCCTCTCCAGGAGCACATTTCGGCTCCTCCGAATTCCTTGAGCACAGAACAAGGATCCTTGTGCCTTCCGGGGCAGAACCCTTGCCCTGAGTCTTCCTCATGACTGTATGTATCCGTTTTTCAGGGCAATGTGACTGTGCGCAACTTCAACCCCCTAAGCTGTCACCAGTTGCCGTTGATGTTGCCTCATCCTGGTGACCAGGTAAGTGGGACCCAAGGACACTACAAAGGGGCAGAATGGCAACTTATTTTGCCTTTGATGGTGACTTTCTGGGACTGTGGCTCAGAACCATGTCCCAGCATGAGCAGAGGAAGAATTCTCAAGACATGAGACCTGATACTCAAGAGCCTTCTAGAGCCTCCATGAAGTCAATGACTGGTCACTTTGGCCATGGGTAACAGTGCTGTCTGAACAATAGTGACCCCATTTATCAAGCAGTAAAGGTCTTTCGTGTGTGTGTGTGTGTGTGTGTGTGTGTGTGTGTGAAAGAGAGAGAGAGAGAGAGAGAGAGAGAGAGAGAGAGAGAGAGAGGAGAGAGCAAGCATACACATGTATAAGCATGTATTCTTGCCTGTGTATATGAGTGAATGGAGGCCAGAAGTCAACAATGCATGTCTTCCTCTATTGTTCTCCCCTTAATTTCTGAGACTGGGTCTCCTATGAAACCTGTAACTTGCTGTCTCTACTATATTGCTTTGCCAGTGGTCGCATGGAATCTGCTTATGCCTTGCCCGGTATTGGGGTTAAGAATATCCATGACTATGCCCAGCTTTTATGTGGGTGCAGGGGATGTGACTAAGGTCACTCTTCCAGGGTGGCTTCCAGTTTGGGCTCATCCTAATGGTCCCTTCTGGGTTCTGGCTGCCCAATTTATTGTCTGCATCCCAGACAATAATTGTGGTTGGAAGGGTGGCATGTGAATCCTGTCTTGAGCATAGAGAAAAGAGGGCATTTGCTTTCTCCAGTCCAAGGTCTGTAGCTGCTCTGCTAGGAATGTGGCGTGTGGCAGAGTACAAGGTCTGAGAAAGTGAATAGAGGAGCCTGCAGGTCTATGTATAAGGTCTCTAAACTGCGTTATAAAATACATTAAAAGTACCAAAGAAAGTCAGAGGGTGGCTTACACCTTTAATCCTAGTACTCAGGAGGCAGAGGCAGGTGGATTTCTGTGAGTTTGAGCCTTGCTTGGTCTACAGAACTAGTTCCAAGATAGCCAAGGCTATGCAGAGAAACCTTGTCTTAAAAAGCCAAACCAAACCAAACCAAAAAAGTACAAAGAGAAAGGAATTGTGAGACAGGCTTCATTTTGGAAGACACTGATTTGAGAAAGCTTAGTGCCACCAAGAAGTTTTATCGAAATGGCTTCATCTTACATCTGCAGCCACACATTCCACAGGCTGGCCTGACAATTCTTTGGTCAGCCAGACTCATGATTTTTCTCCACTCTTACAAAGTGTCTGCTTGTGCTCTGATACACGCAACAGTACCCCAGGGAGGAGGAAGGAGGAAGTGTGAGAATGGGGCTTCTGGAGAAATGCTACCCCACAATTCCTGTCAGCTTTCCACTTGTTGAAGTGCGACGCGCTTCCTGACCAGCAGGAATGAACGCCACTAAAAACGAGAATTCCTTCTCTGTACACGTCTTTATTCGGAGCATTTGGTTGAGGAAAATTGGGGGAAGGGAAGAGAGAGTTCAGGGACAAGAGAAAGCTTAGAGAGAGGAAGTAGAGCCCAGAGGCAGCTGCTTTTAAACGGTGGAGAGGCTTGAATGCTGATTGGTTGATGCCAATCTGCTGTTCTGAGCATGTGCAGGCAAGGGTGCTCAGCCTCACGTGACTAAGCCAGGTATGGACTTGTATACCTCCAAACTGCAGGACCACCTGTGCCTCCAGGTGGCTCCCTACATTGAAGCTCACTCCCTTAGCCATTTTGAGACACACCACTTCCCAGCTGAGCACCCTGCATCCTTTAGCAAAGTCCGCTTAGTGTTGCGAAGAGGGTGCATGACATAGGGCTCCTTGCCAGCCCCCTTAAGAGCTGAGTTACACAGACAGCGGGCAGGGACAGGCATAGAAGCGGCCCCTCTGCTCTGACTTGGAGTGAGCAACATGGAAGACTTTTGTAAAAGGCCTAATAAAGACCTCCAGGCAGTAATGTGGGCACAAAAAGCTGGCAGAGGGACATATAGGCAAATGTGGAGTGAATCCAGCCTGTGTGGCTCAGGGTTCCAGGTTGGTGTGTGTGTGTACGTGTGTACTGCAGTGAGGGAGGGGGGAATCCTAAGACTGTGCACAGTGGGGGTGGTAATAGAATGAGACAGAGACCTCAGGGCTGAGAGGCGGTGTATTGAGGACCACCTGTTCATCCCCCATCTGACTTCCTTGCACCTACTGTGTGAGAAAACAGGGTCCTTCCCTTTGAATGGCCTTGCTTCAAATTACCTGTTAACATTCCCGAACTCACCCCTCTTGCTTGTCCGGAAACCCGCGCTTGTTGAGGTGGTGGAAGAGTCCTTTTCCTTGCCCTGACCCCTGGAGCTAGGGCCTTATCTTCCATAGCATCAAGAGCCCCCTGGCCATCTCACCGCTGGTACTGTGTCCTGCTGGGGTTTGCATAAGATCCTCTCACGTCTCTAGCCGACTCACCACCCCCAAATCCTTAATCGCCTTCCCAGAAATCCTGCTGGGTAAGGTACAAAGGGCCAAGTTTTTCAAGATAAGAGCCTGCGGATCTCTCTGTCTTCACACCATTCAGACTCCTACTACCTGCAGCAGATCTGGAATTAGAGTGCAGGTGGGAGGGTAGGACCCAGGGGAGAAGAGGGGTCACCCAACTTTACCCTGTGGTTTTGGTGGTGCTTCCCGCTACCTGGTAACCAAGCCACTGCAGCTTGGGGGCCTGTTTGCTGTGGTATCTCAGCCTTCTGTCTCTTCTCTCTCCTGCAGGGGCGGTGTACCAGCTTTACCCTCCTGAAGGCCCTTTGTGCTCAGGACTCCTGCAGCCCCAGGATCAGCCTGCCACCTAGCCAAGAGTATCTGCCTCTAGCTTCCGGGTCCCAGTACCACGAGGTCCCAGTCAGCTGCTCCAGGCGTCCGTTCAGGTTGCCATCGGTCACCCCTCCTTCCTGGGTTCCTAGAGCCTGGATGTCAACCCCACCCATGCACTATACCTCTCAGGTTCCACAGAGCCAAGATTGAGAGATCTTTGCTGCTGTATTCTATGTATCAGGCTAGGAGTTTAATAAAAGAAATAATAGATTGGAACCTGATACTTATTAACAAATCTGTTGCCCAGGGAGATGCTCTATTTCTTGAGATATATGCACCTGTCAGGACAGGAATCTCTTGTATCATATGACTAGACAAGGCACTGTTAGTTCTGACAAGTTAATCTGTCACAAAGGGAAAACATTTCTGTAAAACTCCCCTTCTCCCAATTTTTGAGTTACAAAGTCTAGTTTAGTCCCTTTCTTTCAATCTGTATAAAGGAAAGCATTTGAGTTTCTCATCTGCAGAATTCTGTGATGTTACTGGGGTCAAGGACACAAATCAAAGAATCCCAAGTGGATCTCAATCATATTTCTTTATTGTAAGGGGCAAACTCATGGAATAGGAATGGGAAGTCCAACCTCAGGTGTGTAATGCAGGAGTGTGTGTGTGTGTGTGTGTGTGTGTGTGTGTGTGAGAGAGAGAGAGAGAGAGAGAGAGAGAGAGAGAGAGAGAGAGAGAGAGAGAGGAGAGGGAGATCCCTGATCTCTGGGCAGGCCTATGGTTTTCTCTGGGTACCCAAAAGGTCACACCCTCTTAAAGGTTATTGGCTGAAGGAGGTTTCCCATCACTTTGACCCTGGTCTCTAGCTTTAGGCTACTCCTGTCTTAGAAACGATTTAGAGGGGGACAAGGCCACTTCAGGACCAAGACTTCTCTTTACCATGACCCACCATGCCATCCCTAAGTCCAGCAGATTTTCCAGGGTTCTCTGGAGGAGACAAATATCTATTGTGTCCTTCGTCTGTATCATATATGCTCCATGAGAGCGGTGCCTTGTGTGAAGTGCAACCATCCAGCATGCCCAACTGTGTCCACGTGACTACCCAGCTGGTAGGCACACAGGAGCTGATGGAAAAGGCCAGCAGTTGCTACACTGTGGATCTTAAACTGATATACTGTAGGTTTTGCATCTCTGTGTGTAATCTCTTGGAGGATGAAGAACTTCATGTTGGCCCCATTTTCAGACTCATTTCCAAAGTGCCTGTATGAACCTGTGCTGGTTAGGTGTTTTAATCAACTCGACACAGACTCAAGCCCCCTGGAAAGATGGAAGCTCAACTGAGAAATGGAATTGCCTCTGTCAGATTGACCTGTGGCCCTGTCTAAGCACTGCACTTCCTGGCTTTAGAATACCTTTGTCTGGCAGTGCATCACCTAAGGGGTGACCAGAGCAGTTGTACGAAGTTCAAAGATTTTTCACATCTCCCCTTGAGTCAACAGCCCTCCCATCCATCCCAGGGTGTGGCTTAGCGCCCCTGGCCCTGACAGCAGACTTCCATGGGAGAAGGTACGACACAGGTAACAGGGTGACCATTGAGCGTTTTCTTTGGCCTCACAGGCACTGTCTGGAAGAACTGGTCCAATGAGACTGCCATTTCCAAAAGCTCACCCTCCACCTCCCCACCTGTGCTGGCTTAGCCACCAATGGTCTGTTCATTGTTCCTGGGCTAGGCAGAGGATGGAATTCTCTTTCAGAGGGAAGATTGCTGGCCTGGCTTGGGAGCTGAAACCTAGGACCATGATTTCCAAGAAGGAGGAGACATGAGAGAGAGGGTGGCAGAAGGAACCCAGAAGAAAGCCTCCATTTTGTCACCAACACCTAGGATGCGAGCACCATACCCAGGACACCAACCACCTGGGGTGTTGAGAGGATGCAGACAACAAGGAAGAAAGCACTCAACCAGTCAGGATTCCCTGAGCCCACCTTCCATTGGCTGCACTTCTGCTGTGCTTCTGCTTGCTCAGAAAGGAAGGAATCCAGGCAGCTCTTTCAAACCCAGTCCCCATATCGTTCTTTGACAGCCAGGAAGGGCCTGAGGGTCAGCGCAGTCTACCCAACTCTGCTTTTAGACAGGTTAGACTCCTCTTAGGACAGGAAACAATCAAATGCAGAAAGCAAGGTGTTGTAGGAAGGCCTCTAGTTAGTTCCCGGTTGCTTGGCAGCACAGACCCGAAATAATCACACAGAAACTGTGTTAATTAAATCACCGCTTAGCCCCTTAGCTTTAGCTTCTTAATGGCTAACACTTACATCTTAATTTAACCCATTTCTATTAATCTGTGTATGGCCACGTGGCTGTGGCTTACCGGCTAAAGTTCTGACTGGTGTCTGTCTCCTGCAGCTACATGGTGTCTCTCTGACTCTGTTCTTTTTTCTCCCAACATTCAGCCTCGCCTTCCCCACATAGTTCCGTTCTGCCATGCCATAGGCTCAAAGCAGTTCTTTATTAATCAATGGTAATCTTAGCATACAGAGGGAAATTCCACATTACAAAGGCAAGGGGCTCTGAGTGTCAGAGAGAAGCCCTTGTGGCCTGCCCAAATGGCTGAGAAGGAAATCTCTGGTAGCCAATGGGCTGAGCAGTATCAAAGACCCAGATGGGGCAAGATATTGGTACAGTGCTAAGAAGCCCTGGAGTGGGCTCCTTGCCTTCAGGAAGTAAGTCGGTCACAGACGGCTGTGATATGGTATTTGATCACAATGGCCTTGCCTGTTTTTCCATAGAAACAGGGGTCCCTGAGCTGCTGTGACAGTACAGTGACAAGGAGAGCAGCTGTTACTTCACAAGAGTCACTTGGAGGCTGGGCATTTGCTTGTCCAGGAAAAAATGGAGGGCTTGGTGACCTGACATGACTTCTGCCCTGTGTCTATTGGTGTCAGTTCTGCCCTGGACCTTTGCAATGATAAAAACTTCTGGAGCACAGGCTCTAAGATCTACTGTACTTTTGTTATTCATTTAAGATATATGTTTCTTTTAAAATGATTTCTTTTTATTGATATTTATTGAGCTCCACATTTTTCTCTGCTCCCCTCCCTACCTCTCCCCTCCCCTTCAACCCTCTTCCAAGGTCCCCATGCTCCCAATTTACTCAGGAGATCTTGTCTTTTTCTACTTTCCATATAGATTAGATTTATGTATGTCTCTCTTAGGGTCCTCATTGTTGTTTAGGTTCTCCGGGATTGTGATTTGTGGGCTGGTTTTCTTTGCTTTATATTTAAAAACCACTTATGAATGAGTATATGTGATAATTATCTTTCTGGGTCTGGGTTACCTCACTCAAAATGATGTTTTCTAGCTTCATCCACTTGTCTGCAAAATTCAAGATGTCATTATTGTTTTCTGCTGTGTAGTACTCTATTGTGTAAATGTACCACATTTTCCTTATCCATTCTTCAGTCGAGGAGCATTTAGGTTGTTTACAGGTTCAATGCAATGCCCATCAAAATCCCAGCAAAATTCTTCACAGACCTCAAAAGAATGGTAGTCAATTTCATATGGAAAAGCAAAACACCCAAGATAGCCAAAACAATCCTGAACAATAAAAGAACTTCTGGAGGCATCACTGTCCCTGACTTCAAACTCTATGACAGAGCTACAGTACTGAAAACAGTCTGGTATTGGCATAAAAACAGGCAGGAGGACCAATGGAACCGAATCAAAGACCCGGACATTAATCTACACACCTTAAATCATTTCTTTTTCAGTTCCTTGAGACTTATTTTGCTATTTATTTTCTAATGTATTTGGTTAAATTTCTAGTTTATTTATGTCTCCCCTTTCTGGTTAATATAAACTTTTTGGGTTATAAACCCCATTTCTTCTTTCATGGAATATTTAAAAATTTTTATGTGTGTTGTTTTGAGTGATTTCTCCTAAGACACATAATTATATGTATGGATTAAAGCTTTCAGTTTTGTGTGTGTCTAACATTCTGTTGGGCCATCACTTTCCACACTAATTTCACTGTAATCAGAGAACCTGACTTGCTGAATTGACTGTTGAAATTTTTTTTTTGGGAGGGGAGGGATTTATCTTAACACATGATTCGGAGGAGCCCCATTTAATGGAACCTAGTAATTAATTGTCTTGCTGTTTAAATCTTCTAAATTTTGGCAGGTGTTATATCGACATTCAGTGTAATGGAGAATTTGACAAAACGCCCCTTTTTAGACATCATTTGCTTTCTTTATAGATGCTTGCACATTTCGAAAGCTTGTTGTTTTCTTGGTTAATGAATCGCTTTCATTAGGAACTTGTTCTCTTTAAGTTTCCAAGGCTGAAGACTATTTCTTTTGGTCTGCTCACCATCCCTGCCCTATTTATTACTGTTTCTTGTTTTTATTTTGCTTGTCCTTAGGTATGTATACCTTCTAAATGTATACAGCTCGACAAAATGAGTTTTACTGCCCGTTTGAGTGTGTCATTCAATGTTACCATTTGGGTCTCCCTTCTGTGTGTGTCATTTAATGTCACCATTCAGATCTCTACCCCAACCCGTGTGTGTGTGTGTGTGTGTGTGTGTGTGTGTGTAACTGGAAGGGAGTATCACTAGAATCTACCCCATTCTCTTACTCTACGACACAACCCCACCAAACAGACCACCTCCCAGGCTGCTTCTAGCCAATGACTGGGTCTAACAGTCTAGAAGTCAGCCCATGTTAATAACTTCAGATACCCTATCTGCCCTGGTTACAACTTCCAGGCAGTCAGTACTCTGCGTCTTCTTCCCTAGTCCTCTTTCCTCCACTCCTTCCTCTTCAAAGAACTTTCCAACTGATGCTAACAATCATCCACCCAGCTTAGTATGCTTTTAGCCCCTTTGCACGCCATAACCTCCCCCTACCCCCAACATTGGTGGTGGCTTTGCACCTCTGAAGATATCTTTGCTTTGTGCTCACTCCTGAGTAGCAGTGCAGGTGGACGCAGTGTAAATACATACATTGTTTTCCAAGGCACCCAGAGACCTTACAACCTGATGTCCACGAGCACTAGTGGCTGTTTGACAGTTAGCATCGCCTGGGTAATCCACGTTTTGAGCTTAACGGCTTCTAAAATGTGTTTCTCAGACCTGGATGGTTGCCTGCGTGGGTGCTTGGAGTTCGGGTCAGGTGCTTGGTCACCAGGGAATGGCATTATTTGTAAGTATTAGAAGGATTAGAAAGGGTGGTCTTGTTGGAGGAAGTGTATCACGGGGGGATGGGCTTTGAGGTTTCAAAAGCCCATGCCAAGCCTAGAGTCTGTCTCCCTGCCTGTGGACCTGCTGGATGCAGCTCTCAGCTACTGCTCCACCACCTGCCTGCAGGCTGCTAAGTTCTCCACTATGATGATAATGTACTAAACCTCGGAAGCTGTAGCAAGCCGTCAACTAAATGCTTTCCTTTATAAGAGTTACCATGGTCATGGTCACAGGAATAGAACATTGACTAAGACCTGTGATTCTAAGGGATGTGCAGCTCCAACCTTACCCACCTCCCATTTACTTTGGTAACAGATTCCCGAAGCCCGGGGGAAGGCTCTGGAGAGTCCACTGTTTCTCAGTGTATCCTGCCTCCCTGGTGGCCTCACTGTGTCAATGAATGAGTGAAAGGAGCTGGGAACTGGGTGCGGTTTCCTTTTAGCTCTCAAAGGAGTCTCCTTTCCCTACTGACTTCAAGACGATTAGCGACCCAGGTTCAAACATCAGGGTTCATTCACAGGGGTGTTGCAGCTGGGCCAAGTACCACCCTGCCCCTGACTACCCCATCTTCCCGGAAAATCCCTGGTCCTGCAGAACATGGCCTTATGGGCACCCATCTCAGTCATCTCTCTCACAGAGACCCTTTCTGCCTGCCTCTACCCCCTTTTCCAGAATAGTTCTCTAGAGGACACCTGCTGATTGATGGCAGCCAGGGACCTCTCCGCTGTCCACAAGTTGGTAAAGCAGGGGGGCAGCGGATACTCCAGTGAAGGCCAGGAGAGCGCGGTGAAATTGCAGCTCTGGAGGCTTTTCTGGCAGTTAGGGGAAAGCAGTTTGAGAGCAGACGGGTCCTTGTACATCTCATGCAGGGCACGCGCCACCAAGCTGTCAGTACAGCCAGGGCCAGGACGATTCAAGAGCCTAGATGCTGAAGTACACTGTGCAACAGCTCAGAGGTGAGAGAAGACACGACTTCCAAACGCAGCAGGACTGAGCCTAGAGCTCCTGACGTCCTTCAGTCTCTGACGCCTGAGGGCAAGGCGGGAGAGTTTGGGAGAGTCGAGTTCCAGACGAAGGTCCCTGGGAGCTTACAAGGGCCAGGGGTGGGGAACCTATGGGCTAGCGACCTGAAGGTCCCGCCCCCGAGGCGGGGCCTGGACTCCCGTGGGCTCCCCAGCCAAGTTCAGCAGCTCAGGCTGGCCGCCCTGCAGCTGGTACCCGGTACCCGCCGGCCTCGCTGGTGATGCGCAGAGCCCAGGTGAGACTCGCGCGGGCAGGAGACTCGCCAGCGGGGGAGGGCGGCGGCAGAATGCCTCTCCATCCCTAGGCCTTTTCCCGGGCAGAATTCTCAAGACCGCCTTAGCTCTGGGGCCGGGATCTCCCTGGTCTGCTCCTACATCTTTCTCTAGTCCACTCCCTGGGGCCCATCTTCTTGTGTCCTCCTGTGTCTCCTCTCACTTTTTATCCTTGTAGGAATTTATCTTTATTGGCGGTTCCTCCTTGCACTCCCGTTCCTCTCCTTTCTTTTCTTTTCTTTTTAAAAAATCTTCTCTTCCTCCTCTTTTCTTCCCTCTGCCCTCACTTCTTTTCTGTACATAATCCTGTTTTTTCTCCCAGACTGACTTCTGTGTGTGTTCGTGTTGCGTTCTTGATTTCATACTTTCATGCATGCATTCCTGTACTCTATTATTCTCAACAGGGCTTGTGCTGAGTGCCATGTTAAGAACCATGACCCGATCACAGATGTGTTCTTCAACAGAAATTTACCAAGATCTGGAAAGGTAACTCAGTGTCTGGTGTGGAAAAATACATAAATGTCTGAGTCTTCATGGTTGAGCAGAAAGAAAATACCTTGTTTTGATAAGATGCTGTGTCCTTTTCTTGAAACCGTTTTCTTTCCTAATAGGCACAGACAGCACGCCAGGAAAGCCAAGTAGCACTGGGGGGACAGCTGCAATCATGCGTGCCTTTTGGGCGAGCTGTGCCTGTCAGGGTCTGGGGCACCGAGATGGTGGCTTTCTGGGCTGGGCTGTAGGAAGACAATGGGAGCCCATGGCTGGGTGTGTTTTGTCTCCATGAAGTAGAAGGACAGATGTGAATTCATTTCATGTTGCCCTCAAAGATTGTCTTACTACATTTTAAATGGAAGAAATCTAGGGGAGTCAGCCTGCTTAAATTGTTAGGGAACCAAATTCAGCATGCATATCACAGCGATTTTAATCACTTTGTTAAAGGGTTAGTTTTGGCAAAGACACAATTTCATGTTTAATGATATTTATGGTATTTCTTTATATTCAAAAGCACATACCAAACATACACAGACTTGCTTGTTTTCAAACATGTTAATTACCCATTAAGGTTGGCAGCCTTGGCTTCTTAGACACAATTTAAATTGACCTTGTAGTTTATTGTGCCTCTAATGATAATTCTGCCAGCTTAACTTTTCACTGATGCAGAAAAGGAAGCTTGACCATACGTAAGCCACACAAACCTGAGCAAAAGTAGAATCTGGTCAATGAGGATGGTGTGGTTAGTAGAAGAGTATGCAATGTTATATTAAAGAGTTCCAGACAGTTAATGAGCATGATCTGGGAGCTTCGGTTTAGAGACTGTGTTCTGCATTGGAGAGTGCAGTTGTCTCGTGAGTCCTCCAACCCCTGATGCCAGTGAGACAGAACTGGCAGTGGCAGTGGTGAATGGGGAGCTTTTCAGCTGATTTAGAATTGCATGGCAGTTTTGTTTGGCAGATTTCTTTTCTAGAAATCCAGGAGTTGGCGACGTACATTTAGAACAGATAAGCCATTTAAAATGTATATGAAGCGAAGTCTTGAGTCTCAGGGTTTTAAGTTTTATTTCCCTTTATTGCACAATCTGTATCTTTATAAAAATGTCCCTACTCTTTTCTCTTTAGACAGTGCTACTACTTTAGTGTAAAAGGGTCTCCTGTTGAACAGCCTGGTAGATAAGCCATGTACTTTATCCTGTGAATTCTGTCCTGGAGGTAAAACCCTGGCTAGGGCAGGACACCTGTTCTCCCTTTCCAATAGTACCAGCAGCAAGAGCCTCCTGTATTGAGATCTTACACACTCCTTATTGAATCCAACTAGAAGTACCCTGAAGTAGACATCACTGTTCCAGTATTATGTATATGGTGATTAACACCCTGAGTGGTTGTCCTGGGTCATGCACCTAGTGAGTGGCTAGGCTGAGACTGCAGCTCAGGCTACGTCTTGGAATCTGAATCCATAGGGCTAATTCAGCCCCACAGGTTCTAGTTGAAATATCACCCCAGATAACACTACTTGCTGACCGGTTGATGTTTATTGGAGTACTGCTCCTTGCTCTAGTGTCCTGCCCATCCTTGGCCATAGCTAACCCTGAATCCACCCAGCAGAGCTCCTGCGAAGCACCGTCTTTGCCCTCTGAGTTCATTGGCTCTGTTTCTGAAGATTTCTGGGCTTGGAGGGGTGAAGATATGTCCTCTACCTCTCTGTGGCTTCACATGGCTAAGCTGGGTTAGTTCTGTGTCTAGCTTCACTGTAGTCCTGGGAACTGACTTTGCTTGAGTTTGAGCAGCATTGCTCTAGAAGACTAAAGCTTTAGATGGACATGGGACACCCCCCCCCCCCAGGAGCTGGCTAGACAGCCCTTGGCTCTGCTTCTCTATGAAAGCCTGGAAAGCTCTTATGGTCCCAATGTTTCTAATATCCCAGAGCTAGGAGATGCCTAGAAACATGAGCATTCCCCACAGGGAGACATAGGTGCTCACCATTCTTATACAGATGTTAATGCATTATTATAGTCTGGAATCTTCCAAAAATGAAGATTTCAGCGACTAGGGACTGAAACCCAAAGACTGGAACACTGGAGTTGTTTTATGCTTTCTTTTGTTTCAACTGAGAAGCAAATGCATGAGACAGACTAGCAGAGTGTGCGGTGTCATGGAGCAGAACTAGCTTCTGAACTGCAACTCAGATCCATGAGAGTTAATACAGTGTTCAGAGGACTTTCAGAACTCTGAGGCATCCAGCTTAACAAGAATCTTATTGTCTATAAACAGAGCCAAAAGGAAAGAAATGCCCTTGCTATTTGCTTATTCGTTTAACAACACTATGTGCTAGTTTCTTTGAGTTCACAAGCAACAAAAAGGTAGCTATGAGGTGACTCTGTCACTTTGTGATAAGCATGACACCCAATTTGTCTTTGCACTGAGTGCTGAGCCAGTTTCCTTGGAACTTTAAATATACCATTGTAACCAATCTTTATGGCAGTCCATGGGGATGGAGTATCCATGCATTTCCTTTACAGAGGGGGAAGCAGAGGTCCTAGTGTGGATAATGGCAGAGAATGATGGAGTCCAGGTCTTCTGTCCCTAGAGTCTATGCACTTGACCTTAATGATGTAAATGGGGCTCCACAGTAGCGGGAGCAGCAAGGCTGCGTGGGAGACTATAACCAGAGCCTTTTAGACATTGGACCGATGAGGCTGTAGTTTCTACTCAAGCATGAGTAATAAGACTGGAAACAGACTGATCTCTCAAAATGTAGCACTTGCTGTGTTAGTCAATGGCAGTACCCTGATTGGGAGCTCACAAGATAGGCGCTACAGGGAGAAGTATCCATGGCAGGAAAGACGGGCCATGGTAAGATATCTACCTTGTTGATCTGGGGATCCTGGTGTCAGAAAGCACTCTGGATCATATTATCATATGATCTGAGGACTCCGAGAATAGTGGGAGGGTCTTAGTTTGTCATCTTTTTTTTTCTTTTTTCCAGATAGAAGAACATGGAGTGAGTGACTCTGAATCATTTTGTTCATTTTGTGCCTTGCGGACACCAGAGTGAAAAGAGCCAAGAATGATAAGAAAAGCGTTTTAGTGGAACAGATACAATGATGGAGTGATGAGCACCCATAAAGAGTGTCAGGATGGAGAGCCCAGGATGAACTGAGGCCATTGAGGACAGCCCAGGACAACAGAGAGTCTTTTCACATGAGGTGCAGAGCAAGGAACAAGGGCTGCATAGATCCGTCACTGCCTAGGGCAGCTGGCATCTGTGGGAGGAGAAAGGGGAGGGGGCAGTTTCAGTCTGCCCAGAAAGCAGCTGCCCAGGGCGCAGGTCCACAGACACACAGGGTGGCGGGGGTGCAGGTGAGATGGGAGATGTGCCAAGCGCTGTGTGAAGGGTCAGGCTTCCGACCCACAGAACTCTGTGGTCGGGGTGTGGAGATGAGCTCCCCCATCTGTGGTGGCCATCTGGGAAGCACAGGGATGAGGGGATGTAGATGCGGCTGCAGAAGGATGAGACTGACCCCTGCCCTCAGACAGACGCCAGTGTTGAAGGAAGGGCTGGGAGTCCATACAGGAGAGGTGAGCACACGGAGGCAGCGTGGTTTCTGCAGGAGTAAGCCACAGCAGCCTCACGTTATATTCCATTTCGAGAGGCTTACATCTGGCAGTTTTCTCTACCCTCTATGTTTTTTCTACCCTCTATGGAGAGTAGACATGGGAGCAGGGCCTGAGATGGGCTTTATAGGAAATCCGGAGACTTGCCTGCAATTAACCCCAAACAATGCTGATTCACGAGCCAGAGGTAGTCTCAGGGAGGCAGGCAAAGATTCCACATGTCAACATACACGTGCACATAATCGTGTACAATGGCATGTACAGCCAAATGCACATGCTGATAGGTGTGCACTCTCATATATAAGGACATGCACACATCTCTCTCTCTCTCTCTCTCTCTCACACACACACACACACACACATACACAGCTCAAGCACGTGCATACACACACACACACACACAGCTCAAGCACATGCATACACACACACACACACACACACACACACACACACATATCCTTCGTTGTTCCTTCCTCTGTTTAGTTTTAGTTTGCTTTTGTCTGTTCCAATTCTCCTTTCGGTTTCTCCTTAGTAACATTATTCTTTCCCCCTTTCTCCCTTTTCTCCCCCATCCCATTTTTAAGGATTGGGATGATGGCATCCATGGGACATGTGGTGGGACAGGATATCTAACTCAATATCTGACATTCTCCAGATTCACAATGGTGTCAAAAACTGCCCTGTGCAGTTGAGCAAAATGACATGGGATAGGTTGGCAAAAAATGTTGAGTTGAGAAACACAATGCACCACAATTTTTGTGTGAAAATTAAATGAAATCAAATACAAGGAACTGTTGGTCTATACACAATTAAATAGAAGATTATCACCACTTTTTTTTATATAATGGAGCATCCTGGTGGCCAACTTTCTGCCCTGCAAGGCCCTCAGAAGTGGGCAGTCATATCTCCTTGCATGCCACTGAAAGTTCTGGCTCCTGAAATTAACTGTCTCTGCTTGGAAAATGCTGCCTGGACCATGAAGGTGGCACTATAGGGTCTCTGCAGAGGTGAGATCAGGGAATTTTGATGCAGGTTCTTGAACATCCTTGGATATAACATTATCTGGACTCAGCTGACTCTAGAGAAGTATCTGAGATTAGAGAGGAGATAGAGTGTGTGTTTTAGTTTATAGTGGGCGTGTTTGTATTAATGTGTATGAATATGTTTGTGCAAACATGTGTATGTTAGTGTTTGTGTGAAAGTATATGTGTATTTGTCTGTGTTAGGTATATGTGTCAAGTGTGTTTGTGTGTGGACACAAGTGTGCCTATGTAAATGTATATGTGTGTCTGTGTGAGCTCATGGAATAGAAACTTACTGGTGGGGATAATAGCAAACAGACCTGCTATTATTTGAGAAAGGGAGAAGCAATTTATCAATTAATTACACCTGGGAGATCAGGCATGGTCTTGGAGATTTTTTTAGCCCATTTTACAGGTAGAGACCTGGGATACTGAGGGGCTGGCTGCTTTGCCCAGGCTTACCCTGTGACTGCTGTCACCTCCGCACTCTCAAAATACTTGTAAACATGATGTCTGATGCTAGAAGCAGCCCACTGAAGCTGTGGTTTAGAAAGGATGCTGAGGTGACCCATTTCATCCTGTAAGCACACAGTATGCATAATGAGGGACTTGGGGACCCAGACCCACATGGAGGGGGCTGTGTTTGCATTTATTTTCACCATAGTGGCTGTGCAAAAGCTTTAGTCAGAGAAGAGTGTGTTGTGGTCCCCTTTCCTGCACTTTGGGTAACGTTTGTATTTTAACTCTCTCAGAAAGTTGATGCTGCTTTAATCTCTTTGGGGACTTCTGAAAGAAAGGGGCAGGCGGAAGATGCGTGTACTGTGTGCTCCCTGCACCGGGAGGCAGAGGGCAGCTAGTGGATGCAGCTGCCCAACTAGCCCCCGAGTCCCTGGGAGTAAGGAGCCTGGTCACTTCCGCATACTCTGGCTCAGGGGAAGTCATTCCAGTGATGAAGCCGCTAGAATGCTGGTCCAGACATCGCTGTGGCTCTGCCAGCACCTGTGAAAGGAGAGGGTCTGGTTCTATTTCTTAGTTTTGGAACCAGATGGCTGGGCCTACGGAGATAGGGCAGTGCTGAAGGCCTTCCTTAGAGAGCTGATGACATTACCTCCGAGGTGTCTCCCTCTCAACCATGGCACCTGCAGGGCACAGTCAGAAGCTAGTTCATCCGTGGATGCCCGATGGTTTGGGACAAGTAGACAGTGGGCATGGGTCGAGGAGAAGTGAGTGGGGTTAGTTGTGGGATGGGTCAAGAGTGAGTCTGGTGAGTGGCCAGGAGGAGGCTCTAGGCAGGAACAAGGCCAGGTGGAGAGTGGACAGTGCCTCAGTGTGAGGCAAAGGCCAACACAGCCCAAACCCATCCTGCCAAGTGTTCCTCGGACCCTCTGGTCACTTGCACCTATAGAAGCCCTTGCCTGTCCCTCAGTACCTGAGGTGGCTGGCCTAGCACACCTGACAGCAGGAATTAAAGTCAGCCTGCCAACCAGCAAGAAAACCTGCTAATGTGGGCATAAACACATTAGAATTGTCAGAAGAGTCAAGCTGGCAGTTGACGCTGTCTAGACTCGGCTAATGCCGTACAGGCTGTCCCAGTACTGACAGCCGCAGGGATGGTGCCCTGGGTGGTAGCCTCGGCCTGTGTGTTTGCTCACACGTGTGCACATGGGAGTGTGGGTTGTGTTGACATCTCCCCTGATAGAGTCCTGGAGGCGAGCTCTCAGAGTTGTGTGCGGTTGTCACTTCTAGAACAGTCAGGGTGCTTTGGATAGAAGTGGTAAAAGTCAACTTTGTCCAAATCCGAGAAGGAATTCATTAGAATAAGGGGCCAGAGTAGGTCCCACTATCAGAGGGGTAGCTGGAGACCTGGACTGGAGAAAAACAGGGACGGAGTAGCGGCAGAGAATCTCAGTAGTAGGAGCAGGACTTGGCTGGGAAGATGCTGGGAGACACAAACGATCAGGTATCTGCTCTATGGTCCCAAGAAGCAATAATCTCCCTCCTCTTTTTGGCTAGCATGAGGGCCTTTTGGTCCAGACAGTGCCTTCTGGTTGCTTTCTGTGTGCCTCACCCAGCCTCCTCTGGGGGCTGCAGAGGGTAGACAACAGCATAGGCTCTTTCTTCTGGGCCGGAGAGGTCAGCAGAGTAGAAGGCTCTCCTCTTGCCCAGGGAAGGCTGTGCCTAGGGCTGCAGCTGGGCAATACGGTGACCAAGGCAGGAGAGGGCAGGGTGTTGATGGAGGCCATGGCTTTGCTTGGTAGGCAGGCTCCTGAGTGACCCTCACATCTGCACACTAGAGGACATCTGCAACTCTCAAAGGAAATGGTGCTGAGTTATAAGCTGCACTGGGAGCAAAAGCCACTTCTAAGCATGTGTTAGGTGGTTAGCTCCCACAGTGTGGGAAGAATGGCCATAGGACCCTGCACTGGCATCCCTTGGGACTCTGGGACTGCTGTTGCACCCCGTTGTGGCTGCCCGTGTACCTCCTTTCCACTTGTACTGTGAGCCCTCCATAGTTTTGCTTTTGTGACTCAGGGCGGCCATATCCAGGTGAGGTGAAAGCGAGGTCTCTATGAAGCATCCCCAAAGTCTTTCCCCAACAAAAACCCACCCTTCTTCCCCCATCCTTGGCTTGTCTATCAAGTCCTTGACTCCCAAAGGATTCCACAGAAAGACTCCCTATCAGGGACCAGAGCAGGGAAAAGCATGCATAAAGCTAGCAGTGGCCACCGCATTGTCTCAGCCAGAGCGGGGTCTACAGGGAGAGCAGCCTGACCATACAAGGCTTGGGTGGGAGTAGGGGGAGAGCAGGCACAAGGACTCTAAGATGGGTCCAGAGGAATCCAAACAGCCAGTGCAAGCAGGCTGGAGACGTAATGTAGAGAAAGGAGCTGCTAGTGTTAGAGACAGGGAAGGAAAGGCACATCACAGGCGCCAAGGTAGTGAATCCATGAACCATCCACATTGCCTCCTCCTGATGCTATGGCTTCCCTAGGACTCTGGATCAGTCAGGGCCAGACAGCTTCTGGAGCAGAAGCTGTGGTACTCTCTTCCTCCTAGCAGGATCAGCTTGTTGGTAGGTGTCAGGATTTCCCGTTTTCTGCCCCAGAGCAGGCTCCCTTTCCTACCTCTCCAGCTTCTATGGTTCTGAACCAGACTTGTTAACCAGTCGGTGTTTGTGAGGCTTCCCTGCCTTTCCCTGCATGGAGCCATGGCATATTCATCTGACATCACGGCTCCAGGCCTCTCTCTGGGAGAAATCTGCCTCTGCACACGCTGGAGTCTAAACTATCTCAGCTCACTGTCTCTTTCTCCTCAGATGACCCTGCTCCTACTTCACAGACATCAAAGGAAGGCCAGGAAAAGTGGGTCTGCCTGGTGTCAGCCTACATGGGGCGCTGAATGACCAGTGCCTGCCTCACTTTTTCTGCAGTGGTCAAGTGCATCCAGTCCAGGCTTCACTGCGGGGACTTTCTGGTCGCATTAACTCCTCCTTGAGCTAGGGACCAGTCCTTTGGAACTCCAAAGCCCTGTAGACTAATGACTGCTGGAACATCCACCTTGCTTAGCCTGTCAGGCCCTGCTGATCACATGGCTGAGGAAAAAGGGGCTTCTTTGAGTCCTCCGGTTGACAAAAGATGGAGGCTCATGGGACCTAAGCAGATTCAGGCAGGGCTGCTCAACAAAGCAAGCCTCCTGGACTCTGGAGCTGCCGCAGGGAAGGGTGGCCAAGATCTGGCCCATTCTGAACTGAGCCTCTCAACAGCACCGGATAAGCCCGGACTGCACAGGCCCCTGGGCTACAAGGCCTGCACAGAGCAGAGGCAGGGTTCCTTTACAGAGCTGTCATGTCTCCAGGAGAGGCCAGGCGACATTCAAGCCCTGAAGAGGAAGCCAGAGGACCCGGAAGGCCAGCTTGGCACTCAGCAGCTGCCCCAGGATCTCCCCAGAGCCTCAGCTGATGGCACAGAGTGCTCAGTATGGCCGGGTGCAGTCCGGAGTGGGAAGAGGAGCGCTTTCAGGAGGCCAACCACGCGCCCTGTGGAAAAGCCCCGGTGCTCCCCCGTATTTCCGGACGGTGGAAACGCGGAGGGCCCATGGGAGCTCTCGGGACTCATCACCACCGTGGATATCCCATGTTGGGCTCAGCTGTCAGCTTTCAAGCTCACGGGAGACTTCTGGAGACTGCACATGCTGTCCCAGAACATTCTATTCTGCAATGCTTTCCATGGGGCTCCAACACCGTGGCTGGACCACACGCAGGCGCAAGCATCCACATCCTTGACCCCTTCCGCCACAGCCTGCCGGGTTCTCTTGCCACCCACACTCGCATCCCCAGGCTTGCCCACTCAGAACTGGTGTGCAAAGTGTAACCTCGCCTTCCGTCTGACGGCTGACCTGGTCCTCCACATGCGGTCCCACCACAAAAGGGAGCACGGAGGCCCTGACCCACATTCTAAGAAACGCAGAGAGGAAGTTCTCACTTGCCCCATTTGCCATGAGTACTTCCGGGAGCGCCACCATCTTTCCAGGCATATGACGTCACACAGTTAGTGGGTGGCTAAGGAGGAACCCGATGGCCATAGTATCTGGTGCTCAGTGGTGAGGCACGGCCGACTCCTTGCCTGAGTTGAGAAGGTGGTCACAGGTGTCTTCACGGTTGTTCCCTTTGCTTCGCAGAGGTGAACGGCTCAGTTATAATTTGTCAGATGTCCCGCCCCTTGTTTTGTATTTTCCAGGAAAGCCATTCACTGAAATGGTGAGCTTCACTCATGGGATTAGGGGATAAGGGGACCCATGACTTGGGGAGCAGGGCTGTTCCTGGCTCTGCTCCCAGTGCTCTGCCTGGAGCACATGGAAACAACACCTTGGCTTTTCTGACCAGCAAGCCTACATTCACTCTGGGCTCTTTCACCGCTGCGCCGCAGACTTGGATATGTTCCTTTAACTTGCTGACCCTCAGTTCTCTCGTTTTAAAGTGGTGCAGTAGCAGAATGTCATCGGTCTTGAGGAAGGTGTGTGGGAGGTGGCAAGCTCGTTTCCTGGTAGGTTGTGAGCACTGAGCGCATGGAGCTCATGGCCACTGCTTGTGCAGGTCAGCTACATGACTTGTGAAATCTCAGGGGTGAACGAGGACTGTGTTTCTCTGCCACGAGCCTGCAGCAAAGCTGAGGGTGAGCTTGACTTGGTAGACATGCTCAGGTTGCATTCAAGCCTATTCCCCCATCCCTGCGGGGTCATACGTTGAAGCTGGGAATACCGGATGGCAGCCAAAATGCCCATCTAGATTCCCAGCCTCTGCCTTGGTCACAAGCCTAACCTCTGGGTCAGTGTAAATCCAGGCCTAAGGTGATCAAGTGGAAAAGTGGCCTGGCTGAATCCATAATAAGGGAGTGGTTAGCAATTCACCATCCTGTTCTCTCGGTCTTCACACCGTGAATATGTGAGGAGAGGAAAACAGAAATACATCACTTATTCAGCATGATTTCTGGGTGCCATCCTTCCTTGTGATCCTGAGCTGGGCAGGAAAGAGCAACTGGAGGGCACTCAGAATGAGGTCCCCATCCCCACAACACTACAGGACAAACTTGAAGAGGTTGGTGACTTTCCCAAGGCCACCACACTGGTGTATCGGTGGAAGAACAAAATCCTGTGACCTCCAGATCTGAGTTCTGTTTCTTCCAGCATGCTGCATGTCTGCTTAGCTAGCGTGGTCGTGGAGCATACGGCAGGACTCAAGAATTGGAACTTGAGTCTGACCTAGTCTCTTCACGTCCAGTTTCAACTTAATCTTGCTACTTATGCACAAACACAGACACATAAACACATAGAGACACACACACAGGCACACACAGACAGACTTACATAAACACACAGAGACACACTGACACAAACACACACACAGATATACACAGACACACACAAGCACAGACACACAAACAGAGACCTACATAAACACACACACAGACACACACAGAGAGACACACACAGATACACACAGGCACACACACACAGACTTACATCAACACACAGAGATACACACAGACACAGATATACATAGACACACACAGATATAGACACACACACAGAGACACACAGACACAAACACACACAGATATACACAGATACACACAGGCACAGAAACACAAAGACACAGACACACACAGATGTACACAGACACATACAGGCACAGACACACAAACAGAGACCTACATAAACACACACACAGACACACACAGATACACACAGGCACACACACACAGACTTACATAAACACACAGAGATACACACAGACACAGATATACATAGACACACACAAATACAGACACACACACAGATACAAACACACACACAGATATACACAGACACATACAGGCACAGAAACACAAAGACACAGACACACACAGATGTACACAGACACATACAGGCACAGACACACAAACAGAGACCTACATAAACACACACACAGATATACACAGATACACACAGGCACAAAAACACAAAGACACAGACACACACACAGATGTACACAGACACATACAGGCACAGACACACAAACAGAGACCTACATAAACACACACACAGACACGCACAGAGAGACACACACAGATACACACAGACACAGATATACACAGACGCACACAGGCACAACAGACACACAAAGACATAGACACACACACACACACACACCCCACTCGAGTACTTTTCTCCGTCCTATATACTAAGTAGCATAAGATCTGTCTTGTTCACTGTAGTGCTCCTCACTAGAAGGAACGGGAGTTTTGCTGTTTGTTCCCTGCTGTATTCCCATCACCTTGGACAAAGCAGACACGCAATAGACACTCAACAGGTATCTGCTGAAAGAAATAATAAATGGATGAGTTAATAAATGAATGATCTGCTTGACTCTGGCTTTGTTCCTGACAACTCTGGTATTGGCATTGGGGGACAGGAGATGGTATCTGTCAAGAGCGTGTCCACGCTTATTTCTGGCGCAGTGGATTGACCCACGGTTCCTATACCATCTCTTTGGAAGGGCAATGGTTCTGCCAAAAGGTGCAGACTATGCTTAGGATTGTTGCCAACACAGGCTGTTTGGCAGTCATTCAGATTTATAAGTTCAAGGATGTTCAGGAGCTCATGACTTAGAATTTGTTAGTGACTCAGCTCCTCAGAATGAGCACGCTGGGGTCCCCTACTTCCTCAGAGTGAGCACACTGGGCTCCTAGGCTTCCTCGGGAAGTGAAGGCCCCTCTCATGTCCTCGTCCTTCACGTCACTTTAAACTATGGCTTCCTAAATTTTCTCTTTCATAAAAAATAGTCTGAATATTTTTCATTCCTCAAAATTCACATTCAAATCCCAGCTCCCTGTTTTCTCTCTGTTGTCATGGCTAAAAAGAACAACCTCTGACCTTAGAGGAGGTCTTCACATGAGACAGTTCATCTGCCGACACCTGTCCCTAACAGGAATCTATGGCTCTAAAACTGTGAGCCATAGATTCCTGTTGCTCATAACCGCCCAGTCTAGGGATTTTGTTATAGCTGCCTGAACAGAGGGGGCAGCTGCTTCTATACACAGTTCACTCATTGCTTCTCGGGCATAGGGATGACTTAGTGGTCCGCAGTTCTTGATCTTCCACAGGACCCAAGCTGGGTTCCCATCACCAGCGCGGAGCTGTCACAGGCCTGGAACTCCAGCTTCAGGGAGTCTGACACCCTCTTGTGACCTCAGGGGTGTCGGCACCCATGGAGCACAACCTCTCCCACATCCATAAATAACAATTAAAGAATTCTTGGGAAAATTAAGGCTTCTAAGAAGTCCTTAGGGCCAAGGGCTTATGACTCAGTAGTAGGGTGCTTGCCTAGTATGTGTGAGATACAGAGCTCAGTTTGCAGCCATGCAAAAAGAAAAAAAGAATTTGGAAATGAGACCGAAATAAGGCATTCTGAATTCAACTTACTAGGCAAGGTCTTTACCCAGTTCATATCCTGAGCGCTTAGAGTGCTGAGGTTAGACCACTATTGAGGTTTTTTTTTTTTTTTTTTTTTTTTTTTATCTATCATCTTGGAAACAGCTATAACCACTATGATGATGATGCCAGGTCCTCATTCTGAGCTTTTTGCAGATTCCTGGATCTTTAGGTCAGGGATCTAAACGCAAATGACTGTGTATGGTTAAGAAAACACATATAGGCGAAGGTGCTGGAGCGCAGGTATCGCGGGTGGCACACCTCGGGGTGACAGGTCTTATCAAGAGCTTGGCTAGGTTTCCTCGGGAGATCCTCTTCAGGTCCAGCCTGGAATTGGATAAAAGAGAGAGCAGCATACCTGGGTGCCACCTCCAACCCCTCGACACCTCGGTGCGGGGCATGGCCTGAAATAGACTAAAAGAGAGAACAGCAAGCGAGGAATTAAAAAAAGTTGTTGCTGACTAACTCAGATGCTGGTTAATGCAGATGGACAGATGAGTGCCTTCTTGGGGTGACTCAGAGGAGGGTTTCCGGGACGAGGACTGGGATCTTGATACCTTGCTTCCTTTCTGTGCATCCTGGCATGGCAATGCGAGTGATGTGGGCAATGTGGCATAGACTTGCTGATCCGTGTCAGTGTAGAGGATGAAAGAGTCGTCACCTGGTGCCCCCAAGTCTGATAGACGTCTAGCTGTTGAATGGGCTAGGGGCTAGGCCCAACCCTTCTAACCTCACTCCTGGCCCTCTCCTCATGAGCTCTGGAAGAAGACATGCTACTCAGGACAAGAGCATGAAAAGCCCAATTCAGCCCTTGCCTCCTTCATCCCCCCCCCCGGGAAAAGATGGCGGCCCCTAGAGGCATCCGTAACCCATTTCTCCAAATATTTCCCTTAGCACCGTCATTTTCACAAGTTTCTTTTTACAAGTCTTGTTACAGGTTTAATGGTAATATACTAAATGGAATATAAATCCGCTGAGGTAGCCCCCTCCCCCTTTAAGGAAGTTATTCTGTAATGTGATATGATTTAAGACACTTCTTAGGTGAGACTGTTTCGAGATCATTTGTATGAGGGATGTGGAGGAAAAGAAGGAGGTTTTAAATTTAGTTTTCCATCTTTTATCCATGTGTGTGTCCCAGGTCTGGGGGCAGGGGACCTCTCAGGTCTGGTCCCCTTGCTATTCTAAGATCCTGAGATTAAGAGACTATTTTCAGCACTAGCCAGCAAAGCAAAGCTGAGGTCCCTAGGCCAGGTGGCAGCAGCTAAGTCCCTCTGGAATCAGTAGGTGGTAGATAAGTGCCCTCCTGTGGACACTTGAGGGAGAGCTTCCTGGCACAGAAGTGGGATTTAATATGCCTAGCATCCTTTCATTTCACGCGGTAATTGTGGTGACCCTGGGCATAGTAAGGTAAAAGATAGATCAGGGCCTCTCCTCTGCTGTGTTGGTCCAGCCTCAAGATAGGGGTTCTGTGGGGATCGCTGTATGGTCTCCTCCCCTTCCTTGTTGAATGGGGTGTGATCCCTGATGCTTTGACAGAGCACAACAGAAGTTCCTTAGGCATGTCTTGCCCCACAGCCAGTTTGGAGTCTAGGACTCTTACAGTCCTCTAACTTTGCAGGTGGTAGCGATGCCTGGACTATTAGAACCAGCCGGACTCTCAGGGGCACTCCAGCACCCTGGACAAAGGTCATGGGAGTTGCCCCAACTCTTTCTGCTTATAGTATTTAGCTCCTTCTCCATCTGGTCTGTAGGAAGGGCCAGGTAAGTCTGACCCTTGAGAGGAATGCCCCTAGAGAACAAGGCCTTTCAGTAAGATCAACCCCTTACAGCCCATATATGAGGTAAAAGGCTGGGCAGCAACCAAGCTGGGGGCCTCAATTCAAGAGAGAGAATGACAGATGGTACCAATAGTAATGTCAGATATTAACTCGCCGGACCCTGGTGTCTGTGTGACCGAGGGGCCTGGGCAAGAGAGGGTGTCTGTCAAGTGGTCTGAGTGTCTTAAAGTAATGTATGGGAGAGTCCAAGGTGCTAAGTTGGGGACAGGAGTTGCCTTGGCTTGATGGGCCTGAGAGTATGCTGGTAAGAAGTGCAGACATGAGTTTCTGGGACGTGTGTGTGTGTGTGTGTGTGTGTGTGTGTGTGTGTGTTGTTCCTTTTCTCTTTTACTCTATCCTTGTCTCCAGGTGGGTATCATGAGATGCTCACATAAGGAAGACTGACTCGTTTTGCTATACAGAGACTCTTAGTGTCTTTCAACTTCAAGTCCCTTTCCCAGGCCCAGGTCAGGGGATACTGGAATGTGATGGAAACATTGGACTCTTCAGACAGACAGATACGGGTTGAGGTCCCACCCATCTCCTCACCAGTGGTGCCAGACTGCTCTACTCTTTGAAAGGAAACAACCTGACTGATGGAGGCAGAGGGGAACCTCTGGAACGAGCCTGGATTGTATTCAGTCTCCGAAGAGTAGTCTGAGGGATACGGCTGGAGAGTGGATGGAAAAAAAATCAGTGACTTAGGACCACAGCTTGCATCATCCCTGGGAGCTGCCTCCTGAGGATGCTGCTGCTGCCAGTCTGCCCCTGCCCCCTGGGCATCTGGAGGGATGTGGATGTCTCAACTCTCTGGTCACTTGTTCCAGATTTAATCTTCGCCCCAGGTTCCTCTAACCAACCAAGGTAGAACCAGCTCACTACCAGGGAGGTGGGCTCCCAAGGCATCCACCGTTGAATTAGAAAAATGATAGCCTCTGACTTTGGCTATGCAACATGAAAAGGCCGGGCCTGATTGTTCGGATTTCTGTCCTGCCCAGCCCCCCAGCTGCTTAGCCCCAGAGAAAATGACACAGAGGACTCCGTAAGTTATAATGCTGATTGACCCATTAGGTCAGACTTCTTACTGGCTAACTCTCATGTCTTGATTAACCCATTTTTCTGATCTATGTTAGCCATGTGGCTCAGTACCTTTTTCAGTGGGGCAGCTCACATCCTGCTGCTTCAGTGATCTGGGCAGAAGTGGGAGGAATCAACTTCCTCCTCCCCAGAATTCTCCTGCTCTCTTTGCATCATTTCCACTTCCTGTCTGGTTTTCCCGCCTACACCTCCTGCCTGGCCAATCAGCATTTATTTAAAACATGATTGACAGATTACAAACAATTCTCCCACACCATGGCTAGGCTTCTGATTAACTGTAATTTCTCACAGATGTTCTGTTTACCTCCCCTACTGAACACATGAGGGAACTGAGGCCTGTAGAGTGAAGTAAGCCTCTTGGAATCACACTTGCAGGGGGAGACTAGACTGGTCTTTGCACTGAGGCAGGCTGACTCTAGTCTAGGGCCGTTGGCTCTTAGGGACTCTTCTCTAGGCAATGCAGTTGGGACTAAATCTCCCCAGAATGCAAACTCTAGGTGGCCCAAAGAAGAGCAAGCCTACTGTGTGGCCTCAGGCTGGTTTCTGAGCTTCCTGCATCCCAGTGGCCTCCCTTTTGAAGGGTGGTGGTAATGGTTGCTCATGTGAAGCCTAAGAACCTTGATTATCCTCCCTGTGGAACATTCATGGGCTCCCTGCCATCTGCTGCCCCCAAAACTCTTGGTCTCAGCCCTAAAATCTCCATCCATAAATGCCTGCAGTGCCAGACAAGGGGAGAAAAGAATGCACAGACCAACCACTGGTGCTGTGATTCCAAACACACTTTTGTCTTTCGGGATGACTGCTATATCTGGAAATCATGCTATATGCTTATTAAGAGGATCTAGAAAAGGAACAAAGTGTTAAAAGGAAGATAGAAATACTGTTGACAGGTCTCTCAATAAGAATTTAATTTAGGTTATAACCTAAATTAGAGGAAGAAGCGAGAGAGGAAAGAGAGGAGAAGAAAGAGGAGGAAGGAGGGAGGGGATCCCTAAAATTTAAATTCTTAAGCACTACAGAGCACTCACACATTTACCTTATGAGGAAAAACAGAGGCTATGTCATGAGATTACTAGCAAATTCCCCAGCTATGGTCCTACTCTAATGTAGCCAGACAGGACCCGCAGTGTTGCCTTGCCTTGAATTGGAGAGAATCTAGACCGTGTCCAAGCATGTCCCTTGAAGTTTGGTGGCTGTACTTGGAAATCTTGTTGTTTGGTTGGGAGGTTAGGGTTCCATTATCTTAGGAAAGCTCTGCCACTTTATCAGGGCCTGGCCAGTTACAGTTTAACCTTCCCAGATGCCAGGGCTAAACAATATAGGTGTGTGGTTCAGTTTTTTTAATTATATTATCTTTAAATTAGTTTACAAAGTAGTAGGAGCAAGTTGTATGAATTCCAGGTCACCAGCCAGAGGCTTTGCTCTCAGCATCACCTCTGGGCCCTAGAGTTCTTCGCTTTAGGTAAAGTGTCTGGGGGATGCAGCTAGGGGGCAGTATAGACTTGCATCCTGTTATCCTGCCATTCAAATGTGATGACTGCACACCCAAGACCACGGGGCAGAGGAGAACAAAGGTGATAGATAGTGTTTGGTGGGTCAAGATATAACCACAGGGTCATGGGGGAGGGATGGGATCCATAAGGAAGGGCTCTAACCTCAGAAGCCATGAGCTGCAGGTGGCCGCTGAGTACCAGAAACACACAGATGTGCAACCGCCTCAAACTCCACACCACAGTTAAAGATCACACAGAAGCCATCCACTCATCACCGTTGTTATTCTTCAAGAGTCTCAAGAGGGCATTGTGGATACAGGAAGTCAGATAAATGACACAGGCGGGCTCAGACTTAGGGTGGTTTGATTTGGGATCTTACTCTACCATAGGCTTGTTTGGATGTTAAAAGCATCTTGACCCAGTGACAGTATCTATTAAGGAGGAACTTGCAGAGGATAGTGCCGTCCCAAGTTAAAGAACAGCTGAAACATTGGAAAGTACTACCAGCATTACACACTTCTTTCCTTGGCTTCTTGAAAAGATGGCTACTACAGAAAGCTACTCTCATGTGCGCTTTACATCTGTGGCTCGTGATAGGCTCATGCTAGAGCCCCGGTAGTGGCCCAGGGGACCTGCCATTGCAACTCTGGCCGTGGAGACCCTTCTTGGTGACCCTCAATTTCTGCTTCACACTCCCAGGGCCCGCTGGAGGGTCTCCTTGGCTCTTGTAAGGGCCACTTCTGAAGGAACAATCATATCCGGTGTCACACCCACCCCTTCCCAAGAGCTGCCATCTGCGGCACCCACAGAGCGAGCTGTGGGGATGGTGATGTAGAGGTGGGTGTCATCTACGTGATAGGTCTGTGGTGGCTGGCAGCCTCCACTGGTCACTTCTCCAATGACCAGTGCCCGGCCCAGCCTCTTCATGATGTAAGTGAATTCCTCTGCAGCACCGGATGTCACACCACTCGTGAGGATGGCCACATTTTTCTTGGAGCCGTAGCGTTCACCTGGAGGACAGAAGCCTTTCAGCATGGGAGCAAATCAACACTCTATCTTTTCTGCACTATCCAGACGAGATGAAGAGGAACACAGGGTTAGTCTTGCTCTTTTGTGTCAATATGTGGCCCACTGACCTCAGGCTGCCTCTGTGATTCAGGCAAGGAAGGCTTGCCTCTTCCTGAGTTTTTGGCATGCAGCTGTGCCCTGAGTAATGGTACCCCTAACTCTAACCTGAGAGTCTCTTTGCTTTGGGCCCCCAGAAGAGCAGCATTTATTACTTTATTGCTTGGTGGTTGTTTGAAACTTTTGAGTAGCTACGTTAACAAGTATAAAAATAAACAGACAAAATTAACTTTAATCATGATTTGATTAGACAATATGTCAAAGTTACATTTATTTAAAATGAAATCATTGCACCGAAGCACAGACGTTCAGCTCTCTGCTTCTCCCTGCCCACTTCCACTGCTAGGGCTTCCCCTCTCCTTTCTTTCATTCCCGAAACAGGTGTTCTAAATCTGGTGTGGATGTTACAATGAAAATACATCTCAGTACGGACCACTCACATTTAGGGTCTTAGTAGCAGAAGGTGGATGGTGGGTCCTGTATCGGACCCCCAATGTTCTCGAATCTTTAAATCTGAGGTTATCCCATCCTTCTCGTTTTGAATACCTGTTTAAATTTAGAATTCACCTGATTCTGATTGGTTTTCTCCTTGAGAATTTTCAGTGTTGTTGGATAAATCCTGGAAGCTATGGTGGCAAAACACTTATGTAATGAGAAAGTGTCGAAGCGAAACTTACCAGGTACATCTCTGCTCAGAGGTACCCTATTGGCATCACTAATGGCCTCTTGGGGGTGGGGTGGGAATGCAGGGTCCACACAGGGCCCTTGATTCTGCATGCTGGACGGAGGGTGGGAGGCCATTCACCAAGAAACATGGCTTTGAGAGTCAGGGGTCTATGAAATCCAGGGATGTTTCTGCTGTTCTGGATGTTCTCGGGCCCAGACAAGTAAAGGAAGGCCTGTTAGAATCTGGATGTTTCTCCAGGCAGTTGCGATGAGTTGCAACCAGAGTTCAAACTAGACGAACTCTGAAAACACCCATTTGATTAGCAAGGTGAGGGGGGTGTCCTGGTTCTACATTTGTTCTATAGGCTTCTAGTACTACCATCAAGAGTGGGGGACATGCAGGTGTCAAGCAAAGTAACATTCAAATCTTGGCTCTCTCACTTGTCAGCTGAAAGATCCTAGACAAGACACTCAAGCCATCTAATATTCACTTTTCTTCTCTAGATCCTGAAGGGTGTCCCGGTATTATGTCCAATGGACCAGAACAGGGACTTTATGATCTGTTATTGTTATTTTTATATACTCTCAAGTTGTCTTTCTCTGTTTTTTTTCCAAGAAGATTTAAGAATGATAACATGGAGAAAAAGGCTCCATTTACCTGTGAGCTGTGTGTGGGTCCAGAGTTCGCTGACAGAGTCATTGGGTCGGCTGTAAATCTTGTCCAGCAGAGTGGGGGGTGACTCATCAAAGAAGTAGGAACACAGGGCTGAGATGGAGGAGGTGGGGCCACCAATGTTGAACCTGAGGGAAGCAGAGACGAAGAGGGGTTGGGCTCACAGAGAGGTGCTCAGAGTCCCCTAGAGCTTGGGTCTTTGTCCTGTGCAGAAGGGTTCTAATTTCAGGACATCTCTGCCCTTTGTCCCTTGTTAATGTAGCTACTCAAGGGGATCCTTCACAGTTCCAAGGGATTCCACAGAACACTAGCCTCTTGTGACGAAAAAAGTCTGTGATCAATTACTTTCAGAAAATACTGGCCGGGTGTGGTGACTCGCACTCTTAATCCCAGCACTTGAGAGGCAGAGGATGGTGGATCTCCACAAGTTCAAGGCCATCATGGTCTTCATAATAAGTTCCAAGTCATCTGGGACTACGCAGTGAGACTCTATCTCAAAACAACAACAGCAATAATAACAAAATAAAGAATAAGAAAGAATGAAAAGAAAACACTGGATTTGGAGCCATGTATATTATGTGTATTAGAGGCTCTGATCAGTCCTGTAATTAGGGATTTGTTGAAATTGTTTTCCCACATATCAGCCATGGACTGCTCCTCTGTATCCATACTGCGTGTGAATAGAACACAGAATCCATCAAGAGTAGCAACCCAAGTTACTAGTGACCCTTGATGTGGTAGTAAACTCAAGATTGTGGGAGTATAGGCGGTGGGTTACTTTCAACCTTGCATGACCGTTGCCTCTCTGGGGATGACAATGTATCAGGAGACTCTTCCAGCGGACAGCCAGGAACCATGGGGGCCCTTGACCTCAGCATCTGACCCCCAACCCCAGATCAGAACAGTCTAGGCCAAGGGTGTCTGCAGCTGGGCTTCCCCTTAAAAAATGAGGAAGATATTTAATTTAAAAAAAAAAAAGATGCTTGTCCTGGTGGTGGCTCTGGTGTTCGTTAAAGTGTTTAAGGAATAAAGAGACCAGCTAAGTTTCTGGTTGTATAGAAAACCTGGCTACAGAAAATGATCTCACTGGGAGGAAGCCAGCCTTGCAGTGATTTAGCGCCACCTAGTGATCATTTATAGTTATGCAAGAGCTGCAATTCCAACAGGCCTGGGTGCTTAGGTGGGCAGCTGCTTGAGTCTTTCTCCAGCAGCAAAGAAGTGGAAAAGGTTCCCATGGGAGACAAGCAGCCTGATTGTTCTTGTACTGGTGGGTGGTGCCGGAACATACCCACCAATAGGCCTAGGAAGCCTGAGTCTGGCCACTGCCCGAGGACTCTTCTGCTTGGAGGAGTGGGGCTAGTGATGATGGGGGTCTGTGGGAGGAATTCACCCCATAAAAACTGCTTTTTTTTCAGAAGCAAAAGGAGGTGAGTGGGTGAAGATGTCCAACAACCATTTTGTCATGCAAAGCTTTCTTGTTACAACAGCATCTGTTCATTTCCCAGTTGTCCTGTGGACCCTGGCTTTGTGGTGCCCAGGAGAATGACTGTCTTGGGAGTGATGTTGCAGAAGTACAACCACAGTGGAGGGCTGACAATCAGGATTATAGATTATATAACTCCCTCCCTCCCCCGGAGCTACTGACATAGGGCTGGCATGGGGCCACGGATCAGCAGTTTTTATCTTTCTTATCCCTGCCCCCCTCATCTGATTTCTTTTGCTTGGTAACAGATGTGGGGTAACTCTTCATCTGAAATACATATTGGGATCATTGGGGAGCTTAATTACCAGTGCTGAGGTCCCTTCAGCTAATAAGATCTGAACCTCTGGGCTAGCTGGCCAGATCCCTGGAAGGCTGGTGGCCTGGTTCCTTTCAGCTCTTTGATTGTGTCGTGGGGACCCCACACCCTCCGCCTTGGCACGGAACTCTGCCTGTCTTCAGCCAGTGCCACGGCTCAGCCTGGAATCTCTGCCCAGTGCACTGACCTCATGTCGATGATCAGGGCGTCCGTGTGCACAATCTTTTTCCAGACGTGTTCCACCAGCAGCTCAGAGACCTGGGTAAGCAGCTCACAGTCCCCAAACATGTCGAACCTCAGGTAGCCAATGTTGTCCTCCAGCACATTTGTGTGGAAAGAAAACTTGATCAGATCTTCGAAGGCTTCTGGGGAAGGGATCTGAAAGAGCGGAAGCCTCGCTTAGATCAGGAGAGCAGTAAAAGGCAGTGCCTGGGAGAGCGGTGCCGCGGGCTCCCGAGGGAATGGGAAAGAGTTAGTGGTGTCTGGGAGGGTAGCATGCGGGCGATGGGCCTGGGATGGGAGCCCATGGGTGACATCCTTGCAGCGAATGCTCAGTCTACCTGTCCCTCAGCTGGTGTCTGGAGAGGTATGGCACTTCCAGCTTCACCAGACACTCCTTATGTCCCTGGGCCCATCTCCTCTGCTGAGACACAGAGGGGAGACATTAGCAATCTTTCTCAGGGGCCTGGCACCGGTACTGGCCCTTCGTAGCCTTCATCACGTTTGACAGTCACCCTGTATAGTGACACTGTTATTCTCATCTTTCCAGAACATTCTGAAGCACAGACAAGGCGACTAACTTGTCTGAGACCCTCACAGACAGGAACAGGTGAAAAAAGAATCCACTCCAAATTCAATCCACTCTTTCACTCTATGACCCTGGCTGTGCTGGCAAAACAAAACAAATAAACACATGACAATTTTGGAAATTAGGATCCTGGAAACCTAGTAAAGACCCCCCCCCCCCCCACTATGATTCTACTTGTTCTCTCCCAAATACTGCTGTAAGTGATGGGACTCAATGACATAGACAGAGGGCAAAGAGGTCTGTGTGGTCCTGTCAGTGGCCCGGAGCCCTCCCTTTCCCGTAGCTCTTGTCTGATGTCAGGCGATTGCCCTGCTGCCAGGCTCCCTGTGGAAACTTGAGTCGGGTATCTTTGTGCTCTCTGCCTCTAGATGTTTCCATGTGGCTGAAGTCTATGTAGCCCTAGCATGCAAGAGTCCTGACTTCCCACCATTGGAGGACAGATGCTGAGAGATCCCTTTCACCTGCAGGGGGCTGGTTCTAGGGGGCGTTCCCCACACTTGCCAGGTCCCCTGCGGGAGCCTCAGACGACTTGCCGACTCTCTTTCCCAACACTGATAAACTCGTGAGAACTCTTGTCTTCTACCTGGCTGACATCGAAAGTCCTTCCACCCCAGCTTTTCATATTAGATGTGCTATATTCTATAGGGTTGTCCAGGGGCCATGGACCCAAAGAGGAGAAGAGACTGCACAGTGAAGGGAAGAAAGGACATGACTAGAAAACACGCAAACACAGAAGCCTGGATCTATAGTCTTGCATTGCACATATAGGCACACACATGCTGACAATGGGGACAACTCACTCCCAGGACTGGGCCAGGCCAAGTCTTTCTTGTATCTTACCTGCATGGGCACAATTCCAGGAATACGATCTTTGGCATCTTCTGGGATGTGTGCTGTCTTCAGGTGTGGGTCCCCAGAGAGCATTTGCAGGTCTGCTCCCAGCATCTCAGCTAAGGCCCCTTCAGAAGTCACCCTTGCATACCGGCTCTGCAGACGACTCAGCTTGGCTGCCATCTTGGCCCCCAACTCAGGGGAGGCGTAGTTATCTGCCACTAGCTTCCCAGCTGTCTGCAGTACTGTGGGCACCTTGGCGCGCAGGGCTACTATGTCCTGGGCTGTGGAAAGGGCCTCACTCATGGGCACAGTGATGTCGGGTTCCACACCAGCCAAGTCCCAGGCCTCGCCAGTGGTAGCGCTCAGGGCCAACTGGGTAGGCATGGAGGCATATAAGGTGCTGTTGCCCACCTGATAGATGCCCACAGAGAGGGCCCCTCCTGCTGTGGGCTCTCCGATGACTGTGGCCCGCTGTAGGTCCTGCATGGTATGAGCAAATGCCTCGGCTGCAGAGCCACTGGTGTGGCTCATGAGGATGTAGAGGTCCTTGTGGGGACCATAGCGTTTCCCAGCAACCAGTGGCAGGGTCCATATCTCTGTGACCCTAGATGTCGCCCTATCAAACACAGAATAGAGGTGCTGGCGGGGCTCCGCCTCAAAAAAGTAGGAGCAGAGCAGAGGCACGGCGGAAGAGTAGCTGCCAGGATTGTAGCGCAGGTCAACAACCAGAGCCGCTGTGTCCACGAGCCTCTGCCACACCAGTCGTACTAGCTGAGGCCCGATGGCCTTCACCGTCTCGAGTTCAGCCATGGCGTCAAAACGCAAATAGCCCAGCTGACCCGGTAGCACATCGGTTTTGAACAGGGCCTCGATGAGATAGGAGAGTTCCTCTGGGGAGGGAACAGCAGGGGGTGGCAGAGGCACCTCCTCGGCCACCAGCTCACCAGGGCTGTGGAACACCAGCAGACGATGGTCCTCGGATACCTCCTGCAGATCAGCTGTGAGCTGCGAGGCCAGTGACTCCAAGTCCACAGCCGTGCGGTAGGCTCCTTGGGCCAGCTTGGAGCGTAGGAGAGCTCTGGCCTGCCCCGCGACCTCTGGCCTGGCATAGTGAGCCTCCAGCAGGCGGCCGGTGCCTTCTACCAGGGCACCCAGGCTGCGATGGAAGTCCAGAACCTCCTGAGCTCTCTCTAAGGCCTCTTCAGCCAACACGATGGCATCCGGCACCACACCACCACCCAGCCAGGCCTCGCCGTGGTTGTCGATAAAGGTGAGCACAGGTACCGTGAGTGCCAGGCCACCCTCCGGCGAGTCCAGCAGTGGCACCGTGCAGGTGTGCAGCAGGCTCCCTGCTGTGATTTCACCTACCAGGGTGGCCCAACCCAGGGACTGCATTAGGAAGGCGAACTCCTCAGCAGCGGTAGCCGTCCTGTGACTGGTAAGCAGATACACCCCACGCTGGTGGCCGTATCGTTGGCCTTGCAGCTCCCTGTGGCTGAAGTGTTCCTGGGTGACGTTGGTACGGCGGTCATAGGTGGTGAAGAGGCGCATGGGGCGAGCCTCAGGGTCCTGGAAATAAGATAGCAACAGAGGCACAGTAGCGGACGGCCCCCCAGGATTGTGGCGCAGGTCCATGATAAGGTGCTCTGTGTCCTGCAGGGGCTCCCACACCTGGCGCAACACGTAAGGGCCCAGTACCCTCAGCGCAGAACTGTCCGCAAATCTGTCAAAGCGCAGGTAGCCCACGTTGCCCGGCAGCACAGATACCTGAAAGACAGAGTCCACGAGGGCCCTCCGAGCAGCTTCTTCCTTGGGCACCTCAGGAGCGGCTTCTGGAGGGACATTAGGCCCAGTCTCAGGCCTAGAGGAGCTTTCTCTTGGTCCAGTAACTCTCACCAGGAGCCTGGGATCCTCGGATACAGCCTGCAAGCCAGCATTGAGCTTTGCCACTAGGTCTTCCTCCGAGACCACAGCAGAGTAGTCCATGCTTGCCAGGCGGTGTATCAGGCCCGGCACTCGGTCCACCAGTGTGTAATAGTCCTGCAGGGCTTCCTGAAGCCGGAGCACCACCCCAGGGAGGGCACGGCGCAGGGTGAGGATGGCCAAGGCCTTTTCTAGGGCTTTCTCCGCTGGTATCCCCACGCAGGGCAGCACTCCACTGCCTTCCCACGTCTGACCACCTCCTCCCAAGGGACCCAGGGACCTGGACACGGGCACTGTGAGGAAGAAGTTGGACTCGCCTATTCTCAGCTTCTGGAGGTCTAGGGCACCACCCTCTGTCCGCTCGCCCACCACAATGCCCCTACGCATCTGCTTGAGGATGTAGGCGATGTCCTCGGCCACACCCCCAGTGCGTCCACTGGTGAGGACTACCACGTCTTTGTCAGCACTGTATCTCTCCCCTAGGACCTTGGGCAGGGTCCAGATCTCAGTGGTGGTATTGGAGGGGCGATCATAGATGGTATCCACGTGCATGACGGTGTTCCCAGGGTACAAGTAGGAGATGAAGTAAGGGATCCCAGAGATGTGACCACCAGCACAGTCCCGGAGATCGAGCACCAAGGAGGAGGTGTCCATGAGCTGCCTCCACATATGGGTCACCAAGAACTCCCCCAGCTCACTCAGTACCTCCTGGCCGGGGAGGTCATCCACTCGTAGGTAACCCACGTTGCCCTCAAGGACCTCATGGTGGATGCTCTTCTGTAGCTGGACCAGTTGTTCTTCTCGGGTGAGGTTGGTGAGTGTCGGTGCTGGCTGGGGAGCCTCGAGGGTACTGGGCTCATAGGAGATGAAGAGGCGTGGGTCATTCAAGGAACTCTGCACTCCGGCTGTCAGCACGTGGGCCAGCGTCTGAGGGTCTGAGATGCCCAGAATCTCACGACTCTTCATAGCCTGCTCAATGGCTGCTTGCATTCCCATGAGGTTCTCGGGGAAGCAGTAGTTATCCAAGAGGACCTGGGCCAGGTCCAGCACCAGGCTGGACTGGAACAGGTGCTGCATGGGGTCTGCCAGAACACAGAGCAGTGTGGGCCAGACCAGGACCCATTCTCTCATCATCGGGATCCCAGGAGCCCTGGCTCCTGAGTCAGAGCTCCCTTGACTGTGTACAAGACTGGGGTCCTGCTCTCACAACTGCCTTTCTCCCTTGTCCTTCTTAGCAGGCAGACAGAAGGTCTGGGGCTCAGCGTGGGAGTTAGATGTGAGGCTTCCAGCTCTGGTAAGCCTTTAATCCTGACTAATTCAAGTGCGTGCACCAGGGCACTAGGAAGAAGAGGCCAGGGTGGTTTGACCCGGAAGGAACACGGCATCTCCTCTTGCTGAGCCCTGTCTGCACAGAGTGACACAAATAATTGTGTTTATTTTGAGCTCCTGCCATGCGCTAGGTCCTGTGTTATGCTTTCCACACTCACAGTGTTTACTAAAGCCTTGCAAATGAGAGTTGTTAATCTACAAATAAATAACGTTTTCCCACTACTGTGGGTGACCCACGGCTCTGGAATTAGGTAGACGTAGTTGGTTCTGCGGCTTTCTCTTTCATAGATTAGGAAAGCATCTCATTTATTCAGGAGGCTATGTGAGTTAATGGGTCTATTAAATATGAAAGTTTTCACAAAGCAGTGCAGTGTCTGGAAATTACCAATGAGGGCTCCATAACAAGCCTTTAACAGGTCCTATATATATATATATATTGTTGCCAGGGAGTTCAGTAGCTAATTGATCCCATCATTTCAGATGGGGACAGGTGAAAGGCTGTGCGAAGAGGCTAGGAAGGCCACCATTATCTCAGTGCCAAGGCTGAGTCTGGGACCGTTGCTGGGCTCTGAAACTGAAGTGTATTCCCATACCCTGCTTATGCTTCTCGGTACAATAAGGTCCCCTCACAAATTTGCAACAAGATAAATGAAGCGTCTGGATTTCTGTATCCAGTGTGCCAGGTGAGAGGAACACGGCCTCAGTAGTGCCAGATCAGATCAGGTTAACTGTGAGACCTAGTGAGCGTTGTTCTCTGTATAAGTGAGGACTCCTGTCGGCTAGGGGTTCAGCTTCAGCCCAGTGTTTGCAATGAGAAGTGAGTGATTCTTGGTGGCTCCAAGTCACACAGAGACTACAGGTCATTCTCATTCCTGTCGGAATACTCCTGGGAGCCAGTCCCAGATGCGTTGCTATGCTCCGCCTTTTCTTCATAAAAGGGCTATGGATTTTGCTTGTGACTTGCCCTAGATATCTAAGAACACCTGCCATGGAACCCACACCAAGAACCCCTGCTTTGCCCAGCCAGCCTCTTAGTGGGCATGTTCTCTCATTTAGCAGATAACCCTAGGTCAGATTGTAGGGGAGAGTGGGGATGTACAGACAGTGAATAGCAGTTGGTGCAGCCACTTCCTATTCCCTCCTTCTGGCTTCTTGAATTGTGTCTAGAACACACTGGCCAGGCTCAGTGAATGGCAGATAGCCCTGTGACGTCAGAGCCAGAGAAGGGAGGGGGTCTTTGGGATGAGGATGAGAGAGCTTACCCTGCAAGCTGACCTACAAGTCAGTTTCTGGAAATTGTTATCTGAAGATGTTTACCAAGTAATTTACAAAGGCCAAAGAGGTCAGTTCGCTAAAACGAACATATTTTTAGCTCATTAGGATTTGTTTAATACCCAAGGGACATATGGTCTCATCACTCTCCTGCATGCAGCCAATGGAAACAAGGAAGATTTATTGTCAGAATCAGAACAGGGTGGAAAGACACAGACCTCTCAGCAGGGACTGAGCCTTTTCAATCTCCGCCTGGGAAGCCCCAACTTCAAGCATGCTGTCAGAGTTCCTCTGAGGGTGTGTATCTGTCACTGCTGGAGCCCAGCTAAGCTCTGGACAGGGAGAAGCAGAGACTATCAGGAACAATGCTGTTCTGGGGGAAGCATGTATCGCAAAGATGCCCTCCAAGGATAGAAGGCAGAGGGTCCTCGTGTACACAAATAAAAAACTGTCCAGCGTGGACTGGAAAACTACCTCCCACCCTTTCCACTGCCTGGGGGACATGATACCTTGGCTGGGTGACATGAAATCTGGATTAGGTTATAGACAGCGGTACATCTGTTAATACATTTGTCTGTTCACACCGACTATCCATAATTTTAATGCTGGGACCTTCTTGTCGGTCTTGCACCATGGCTTCAAAATACCAGACACAGACAAGTTAAAAGAGGAAAATCTTACATTGGTTCATGGTTGCAGAGCTTTCTACTGGCTCCATTTCCTTTAGTTAGGCTGGTGGCAGAACATGCTAGAAAAGGCTGCTTACCCCATGGTAGACAGATATGAGGGAGAGAAGGGGGGCAGGAAGAGGTAGAGAGAGGGAGGGGGAGAGGAAGGGGAAGGGAGGAGAGGAGAAGAGAGGAGAGGAGAGAGGGAGGGAAGGAGAGAGAATGAGAGAGAGAGAGAGAGAGAGAGAGAGAGAGAGAGACAGAGACAGAGACAGAGAGAGAGACAGAGAGAGAGATTACTTGTAAAAAAATTGCTTACTCAAAACCTTCCTTTGGCCACTTGGAAGTTCCCAAGTTGTGTTTGGTCAGTACTCAGTCATAGCAACAGAGAAATAAGGCAGAGCCCCTTCCCAGGTACTTTCTTCTTGGTGTTCTCAAATCTTGTTTCTTCCCCAGAAGCAT